>NC_057920.1:62214538-62889053 GCF_018873765.1 Telopea speciosissima | reverse complement strand
TCTGGAATGGGAGACCAAGAGCCGCATGCGCACATCAACGTTTAAGTTCCAGTAAATGTTGGTGACACATCCAGATTTTTATAACACGGTCAAACATTGCTGGTCGAATGTGTTTTGGGGGTCCCCCCTCTATATTCTTTATGCAAAATTAAAGATGCTCAGAGCTCACCTACAAACCTGAAATCGCAGAGTGTTTGGAAATAAACGCCAGAATGTGTGGGATGCAGAGGACAGTGTTAGCAGTGCAGAAATAATTTTTTATCATAACCCATGTGAAGAGGCAAGAGGGGTTCTGGTGGAGGCGAAGAAAAAGCTTCATGATGTGTTGTTACAAGAAGAGATTTTCTGACGGCAAAAATTGAGGGTGACATGGCTAAGGGAGGGGGAGAGGAATACGAAATTTTTTCATGCTCTAGTGAAGGCCAGAGGATGCAGGAGGGGTGTGGAGCATATTAAAAATGGAGTGGGGACTTGGCTAACTGGGGATTCTGAAGTAGCAGGGGAAGCGGTTAGATATTTTTCGAAAATATTTACCGCTCAGGAGATCCAGGAAGATGATGATTTATTAGGTCACACCCCCCAGATTCTCACGGATGAGGATAAAGCTTATTAATGAAAGTCCCTTCTCTGGAAGAGGTGAAGAACGCTGTGTTTAGCCAGCCTGGGGGTGGACAGGGCGCTAGGTCCGGATGGCTTCACGGGACATTTTTTCACGTCCTGTTGGCACATTGTGGGAGCAGATGTCTGGGAAGCGGTGAAAGATTTCTTTGCCAGAGGTTTGTTTGAGTCAAAATAAAACCGCAAGCGTACGGGTCAATCGTAGCTACGGGTCGAACACGAGGAGATATACGCCACTCTATTTAACTAACTTAAAAGTAATGCAAAGTGAACCAAATTAAAGTGTTAAATTGAACTAATTAAACTAACGAAAATCAATGCATCCTAACTCATAAGCATCTAACAAAATTAAGGGATTAAATCGACGTCCTAACACATGAGCATCTAACCTATCAAACTAAAGCGAATTGAAAGGAATAAAAATGCAGCCACACATACTAACCACATAAAAAGAAATAAGAGAATAAAAATGCATCCATAAACCACAACCATATAAAATTAAAATATAAGACATAGAGGGGGAAGAAGAAGAAGATAGAGAGAGAGAGAGAGGAGATGGAGAATGAGATTGAGAGTTTAGATAGTAAAACCTGGATGTGCTTGCATGAATGTAATTGAAAAGCTTGAATACTTGCATAAACTTACCACGGCCTCCTCTTCTAAATCTTATAGTCTTGTCATCAACTTAAGAACTTAGACTAGAAGGCTTAAAACCTAAATTAGAATTAAGAAATTACAACCCAATTGAAGACTTAAATTGAAATTAAAGCATAAACTAAACCTATTATAACCATTAAATGAAAATAAAAAAAGTAAACTAGAACTTAGTAAAGCAAAAAATCACAAATTAGAAGGAGAAGAAGAGAAGAAATTTCACTAAGTGAATGAGCAATTTTTTACAAGAGAGGTAGGGGGTATTTATAGGGGGAAGAGAGGAGAAGAGAGAAGAGGTAAGTGTAGGAGAAATATTCCCTAAGAAAGAGAATATTCTCTTCTCCCTCCTCTTTTACAATGCCTTGAATCCCAAGAAGAAAAGAAAAAATAGAAAGAGGGAGAGAATAGAATATTGGCTACATAGACTTTCTATTTCTAGAAAAGTAAATTTCTAATTCTAATTTGTGCTTCCTTTTCTTTGTAGATATCTTCTCCAAGCAATAAAATCAAAGCATCTTTGATTTTTCAACCTTCCATAGATGAGAAAATATCTTTCAAAATAAATCTGTCCCAAGTGAAGTTTTAGGAGTGCCCTTGAAAAGTTAGAGGGGAGAGAGAGAGAGTGATGACTAGGATTCCACTCATAATTAATGAAATGCCAAATCTGTCCTTCAAAAACCGTGGAGCATGGGGTGGTTATATAGGCCTCACCATTGTGTTCCTTGCGAAAAATCATCCAAACTAGACCCAAATTTCGTCCAATTTGGAGTTCGGGAGCCCAAGATATCTTAAGTTGAAGTTGGACTGTCCAGAACCCTCCAAATGGAATCTCTCGGCTAACAGAAAAACTTCTCAAAATTATGCTAAAGCCCCTCGAATCCGAACTTCCGCTTTACTTTGTCCCCGGCCGACTGTCAATAATTACAAATAAACCCCTACAGACCATTTTCGCGCATCGTTACGGAAACGACCATAACTTCTTCGTTTCAACTTGGAATCAAGTGTCATTTGAACCGTTGCAAAGCTGACTCGATGGGCTACGCATCCATACTATTAACATCTCTAAAGAGCTTAAAAACGTTTCCTTAGCATCATCTCCTCCATTTTCACAAGAATTCACCTAAAACCTGAAAAGTACAAGAAAGCACCGCGTAACTCTGTCCAATGTGGTAAAATGTATGCTTTATGCCCTAAGATTTCACACATAAATGTGCTCATCAGATTCCCCCACACTTGAACGTTACTTGTCCTCAAGTAAAGCAAAATAAAACTAACCTAAAATGTAAAAAATCCTAACTCACTTTCGTAGGAATCACGGTTGCACTTAGCATGTGCAACAAGCCTTTAAACCCCTAGGTTACCCCTAGTGGACGAGTTGTGTCTCGTGAGTGTTTGTAATGAATATACACCCAAAATTCAATTGTAAATAAATGCTGCAAATTTTAATCATGGCATAAGAAAGATAGTGCACACAGTCTCAAAGAAATACTCAACTAAAGATTAAGGAGCCAAAGGTTCCCCCACACTTGAATTTTATCACCCCACATCAATTCAAGTAACAAGCATGCATCAAGGTCAAGGGATCTCCTCATATTTTTTGAACACTACTCACCTTCAAGTAAACCACTCATAGCACCGATGGAACCAAAGACTTAGGCATTGAGTATTTTTTACCATACTTTCTTTTCCAGGCATTAAGGCAAAAGCTTTGTTTTTTTTTTTTTTTTATCTCAACAACAAACTCTTTTTCTAATCCACTACTGTTCTCTGAATGACATGGTGGAGCATACACCAGACACCCAAATACTTGGTAGCTTCGCTTTTTGCATGTATCCATAAGACATTGAGACATTGATGTAAGAGTTTTTTTTTTTTGAGTTTCCTTCCAAAGAATTTCGATCAAGTCACCCTGCTTCATGAGGCACAGTGCCCTGTCTAGTCCCAAGGAATTCCACTTTTCTTTCTGTTTCTCTCTTTTTTTTTTCATTCACTTTCACTTTTATGCCTTGCCACAAACAACTTGGTCTCAACTACTAGCCAAAAGATCAAAGGGGTCCATAAACACATAGAGGAATCTAACCATCAAATGAAGTAGCACTCATATTTTCAGACTCAATCCCCATCATCGGATACAAACCAACTACCATCCTTGAAAGGGATTTTTTATGATTTCGCATGCTAGGGCACCTAACTCCCTCTTTCTCTCACTTCGCAATCAAAGAGACTTATGCACATAACCAAACTACCGCCACAATCAAAATTCACAAATAAAGTCCAACACATCCCCCCACACTTAATTTATGCAATGTCCTCAATGCATGCAGAAAAGAAAGAGTAAGGATTAGGGAGGAGAAATATACCAGGAGATCATTCTTCAAGGTAAAGAGGCTCATGGAGATCCATGGCCTCTTCTACAAGTGGAGTGGGCATCTCTATGTACGGCTTCAATCTTTGGCCATTGACCTTGAAAGTAACTCATGTACTTGGATTGAGGATTTCAACAGCCCCATGAGGATAAGCTTTTTGAACAATATAGGGGCCATCCCATCTAGAACGCAGCTTACATGGAAAGATATGCAAACGAGAATTGTACAACAAAACTTTCTGGCCTACCTCAAAAGATTTTTTCAAAATGTGCCTATCATGGAAAGCCTTGGTTTTTTCCTTATAAATCCGGGCATTCTCATATGCCTCATTCCTAAGCTCTTCTAACTCAGATAGTTGGAGTTTTCTATGGGCACCTGCAGTGGGTAGGTCAAAGTTAAGCTTCTTGATAGCCCAAAAGGCCTTGTGCTCAATCTGTACAGGTAAGTGACATGCCTTTCCATACACTAGACGGTACGGAGATTGATCAAGATTTATCTTAAAGGCTGTCCAATGGGCCCACAAAGCATCTCCCAACCGGTTAGACCAATCCTTGTGGTTTGGGTTGATGGTTTTTCAAGAATTTGCTTTATCTGCCGATTTGAAATCTCAACCTGGCCACTAGTCTGGGAATGGTAGGGTGTGACCAACTTATGGACGACACCATACTTTCTCATGAGGGCCTCAAAAGGTCGATTACAAAAATGCTTGCCCCGATCACTAATGATAGGCCGGGGAGTACCAAAACGAGAGAAGATGTTCTCCTCCAGAAATTTCACAACCACCTTGTGGTCATTGGTCTTACAAGCAATAGCCTCAATCCATTTGGACACATAGTCCACAGCAAGTAATATGTACAAGTTACCAAAAGAGTTAGGGAAAGGCCCCATGAAATCAATACCCCATACATCAAACACCTCAACCACTAGAATTGGGTTGAAGGGCATCATATTCCTCTTAGTGAGACGCCCTAAGGACTGGCATGAAGGACACGCTTTGTAATAAGTAAAAGCATCTTTAAACAGACTAGGCCAATAAAATCCACACTGTAAAACCTTGGCCGCTGTCTTATTGGGCCCAAAATGGCCTCCATAAGCCTGATCATGGCAAAAAGATAAGACAGATTGTTGCTCATGATCAGGAACACATCTCCAGATTACCTGATCTGGACAAGTCTTAAAAAGATAAGGATCATCCCAAAAGAAATATTTAACCTGTGAAAAGAAACGATTCTTATCTTGGGTGGACCAATGTGCAGGTGTCACACCCGTAACCAGATAATTAACAATGTCAGCAAACCAAGGTTCACTAGATACTGCCATCAGATACTCATCAGGAAAGTTCTCATTGACTGGAGAGTCGACAGTCAAAGAATTAGGTAGCCGAGATTGATGGTCTGCAATCAAATTTTCACACCCTTTCTTATCCCTAATTTCAATATCAAATTCTTGTAATAAAATGACCCACCTAATGAGGCGAGCCTTAGCATCTTTCTTCTGCACAAGATATTTGATAGCTGCATGGTCAGTATAAACAATCACATGTGATCCAACCAAGTAGGGCCTAAACTTCTCTAAAGTAAACACAACAGCTAAAAATTCTTTCTCAGTGGTGGTATAATTAAGCTGTGCATCATTAAGAGTCCGACTTGCATAATAAATCATATGGGGCAATTTGTTGATTCTTTGCCCAAGAACAGCCCCTATAGCAAAATCAGAGGCATCACACATAAGCTCAAATGAAACTGTCCAATTTGGAGCTTGAATAATGGGGGCTGAGGTCAAAGCTCTTTTCAATTGCTCAAAACTATCATGACACTCAAAAGAGAAATCAAATGGGCATTCCTTTGCCAAAAGAGAAGTGAGAGGTCTAGCTATCTGGCTAAAGTCCTTGATGAATCTCCTGTAAAAACCTGCATGGCCAAGAAAAGATCTAATGTCCTTCACACTCTTGGGTGGTTGTAAATTGTCAATAAGGTCCACCTTAGATCTATCAACCTTGATCCCTTCTTTGGACACAATGTGACCAAGAACTATGCCTTGCTTCACCATGAAGTGGCACTTCTCCCAATTCAGGACCAAATTCTTTTCTATGCATCTTTTAAGAACCAAAGAGAGATGATGCAAGCAATTAGAAAAAGTAGAGCCGTGAATAGAAAAATCATCCATAAACACCTCTAGGAAGTGCTCTACCATATCAAAAAAGATACTCATCATGCACCTTTGGAATGTAGCAGGGGCATTGCAAAGCCCAAAAGGCATACGCCGGTAAACAAAGGTTCCATAAGGGCATGTGAAAGTAGTCTTGTGTTGGTCCTCTAGAGCAATGGGAATTTGGTTATAGCCTGCATAACCATCAAGAAAATAATAATATTCATGGCCAGCTAGTCTCTCTAACATCTGATCAATAAAAGGTAAGGAGAAGTGATCCTTCCAAGTTGCCGCATTCAATTTCCTATAGTCAATGCACACTCTCCATCCCGTTTGGATACGGGTTGGAATTAACTCATTATTGGCATTCTCAACTACAGTGACTCCTCCTTTCTTAGGCACAACCTGCACAGGACTCACCCATTGGCTATCAGAAATAGGATAAATGATGTCATGATCCAAGCATTTTAGAATCTCTTTCTTGATTGCCTCTTTCATCACAGGAATAGCCCTCCTTTGGGGTTCCCTAGAAGGTTTGAACAATGGAGGGGCTAATACCTTTGATGTTAGACATGGTCCAACCTATGACATCCTTATGGTCCTTTAGAAGCTTAATCAACTCTTCTTCCTGAATAGAAGTCAAATCAGAAGCAATAATAATAGGAAGAGTATGATTATGTCCTAAGAAGGCATACTTGAGGTTGGAGGGCAATGCTTTCTACTCTAATGTGGGGGGCTCAATAATAGAGGGTTTGGGAATGGAAGTGGATAGGGGTCCAAGGGGCTCCAAAGGTGGTTGGATGCTCCAGACCTTAGATAAGGGGGTATCATCAACACCCTCCAATTCCTGCATACATTCTTGAAATCCCGAATCAAAATCAATCATAAAGAACGTATCAATATCATTGGAAAATCCTTGAAGCATATGCACCTCGTCATCCATATCAGGCTGCTTGCCCAACTTAAACACATTGAAGTCAACAGAAGTATTGCCAAAAGATAATTTCATGAGACCATTCCTACAATTGATTAAAGCATTACTGGTAGCTAGGAATGGCCTACCCAAGATGATAAGGATTTGGTCCTTGAAGTTGGCAGTAGGTTGGGTATTTACAAAAATAAAGTCCACAGGAAAAATAAATTCCCCAACCTTTAACAGGACATCCTCAATCATTCCCTTAAGAACTTTAACCGACCGATCTACAAGTTGAAGAGTAATTTTGGTCGATTTCAGTTCTCCCAATCCCAGTTGTTGGTAGACATGAAAGGGTAAGAGGTTCACACTTGCACCAAGGTCCAATAAGGCATGATCAATAGTGGTATGGCCTATAGTGCAAGAGATGGTGGGGCTTCCAGGATCCTTATGCTTGGCTGCTACTGGCTGCGAGATGAGAGAACTGATGTTAGCAGCTAAGAATGCCTTTTTGGGCACATTGGTGGTCCGCTTTTGGGTGCATAAGTCTTTGAGGACTTTAGCATAAGCGGGGATCTGGGCAATAACATCCAATAAGGGGATATTCACCTGAACCTGTTTGAACACATCCAATATCTTCTCCACAGAAGGAGACTTCTTGCTAAGCAACCTATTTGGGAAAGCGGCAGGTGGGGTATAAATTCTTTCAGGGTTGGTCTTTTTAACTTTCTCAACAAAATTCTCTTTGGTTTCCTCAACCAGATCATCTGGTATATCTTTAGGTACATCAGACGAACCTGGAACAGTAGGCACTTCAATGGCCTCTTCAGAAGGGGGAGAGTCAACAGGAGTATGAGATGGTAAAGACTGAGGTGCACTAGCCTGTGGATACTCATGGCCACTCCTTAAAACATAAACAACATTTACCTATCTGGAGGGCCCTTGGTGTTGTTGGCCTTATGCAACATTGGTTGGAGGACCTTGGGTACCTTGCTGAATATGAACCTGATGCCTAGGATTTGGCTCAGGTTGGCTAGGTAACTTCCCTATTTCCCTCTCATGCAGGATTGTGACAAGCTGGGTGAGTTGTTTTTCCATGTTATTGTGGCTTGTCATGAGAAGAGCTATCTTATTGTCCATCTCATTCAGTCTTGTTGCCTCTCCTGTATTGGTAAACCCTGGGGGTTGCTGATAAGGTGCAGGAAGAGGAGGCCTAGCAGAATTAATAGAACGTCCTGGATGAAGACGAGGGGGGACAGGGTTAGGAGACAGCCCTTGGTTTTGTGATGCAAAGTTGGGCCTTTGGACACCAAGTTGACCTTGATGGTTAAAGTTGTATGGGCCTGCTTGGTTCCCTTGATTCTAGGAGAAATTGGGGTGATTTCTCCATCCTGGATTGTAAGTATTGCTATATGGGTTATTTTGGTAGAGAGCATTTACATTCTCAATACTGGAATTGCCTACCAAGGTGTTGGGGCATTCCTCAGAAAGGTGTCCAGGGATTTGGCACCAACTATATACCGACACATGGTTGACCGGATTAACTGGTATAAACTCTTTAAGAACTATGGACTCCAACCGTTTTATGAGGCTATCAAGTTTGACCTCCTTGGCTGGCATACCCTCAATGAGATACCCCTTAGTAGTCCTTTCAGCCTCTTGGGAAGATTTCCATTCCCTAGTCTGATAAGCCAAGTTGGTTAAGAATGTCCATGCATCATTCTCCTCAGAAAAAGAAGTAAAGCCTGCTGGACACATGGACTCTACAAGTTGCTTGGTCTGATAATCAATACCCTCATAAATAATTTGGCATAGCTGCCACAAGTCAAAACCATGGTGAGGGCATTTTAAGAGGAGGTCCTTGAATCTTTCCATGAATTTAGCAAAGGACTCATGTGGTTTCTGCCTGAACTGGAGGATGTCACTTTTAAGCTTATTGGTCTTGTGAAGAGGGAAGAATTTTCTCAAAAAGACAATGGTGAACTCATCCCAGGTATTAATGGAGTTTGTTGGCAGTCCATAGAGCCACTTCTTGGCTTGATCTTTTAGGGCAAAGGGTATAAATCTAAGCCTAACTGCATCATCAGTCAAATTTTGGGCCTTAATTAGAACACAGACCTCCTCAAATTCCCTAAGGAAGAGATATGCATCCTCATTAGCCATCCCATGGAAATGGGGTAGCATGCTGATGAAGTTGGTCTTGAGTTCATAGTTATTCCCTGTAACAATAGGCAGACTAATGCATGAGGGCTGTGCAGCCCTGGTGGGGTAGAACCTATCCTTAAGAGTCTTGGGTTGTTGGTCACCCATGGTCAAAGGTGAGGTTAAGGGTAGTGGAGAAGATGGTATTCTAATAAGACGATTACTTGAATCACGAGTCCACACCTTAGCCACCTAAACAAATATGAGGTCTCCTTTGAAAAATTAAAGGAAAAAAATAAAAGACTTAAGGAAAAAAAAAATACTAAAAATAAGAGGGAGCCCAAGGTAGATAGTGCATCTATCCCTCAAAAATTGAAACAATGGTTCCAAAGTTGTAAGGATGTCATATAGGTTGACTGCAAGGGAACCCGTATAGTCTTCTATAGCCACCTACGGGCGACTCCAAATGGATTCTGATGTAAAGTGGAGGACTACTATACGTTTATGTTTCCAACGCTCTCACTATGTCGCTTTTCCGTTATCAAGAGTGGTCACTTCCAAAGATAAGTCACATGCCAATCCACCCAACCAAGTCAAGATGTAGCATCATAGGTAACGTAATCCTATGAGGGGCACCAAAAGATGGAGGGTTGAAGCATATGAAGGACTTTAGATTGGGCGCACACTATTTGAAACAGAAGAGAAACAAGAAGAGGTTTTCAAAAACTATTTTTTTTTTTTTTCAAAAAAAGAAGAGAAAATAATAAACTAAAACACTTCGAACTACTTAAAAATCAGATAAATAAAATGGACAATAATCCCCCCGGCAACGGTGCCAAAAACTTGTTTGAGTTAAAATAAAACCGCAAGCATACGGGTCAATTGTAGCTACGGGTCAAACACGAGGATATATACGCCACTCTATTTAACTAACTTAAAAGTAATGCAAAGTGAACCAAATTAAAGTGTTAAATTAAACTAACGAAAATCAATGCATCCTAACTCATAAACATCTAACAAAATTAAGGGATTAAATCGGCGTCCTAACACATGAGCATCTAACCTATCAAACTAAAGCGAATTGAAAGGAATAAAAATGCAGCCACACATACTAACCACATAAAAAGAAATAAGGGAATAAAAATGCATCCATAAATCATAACCATATAAAATTAAAATAAAAGACATAAAGAGGGAAGAAGAAGAAGATAGAGAGAGATAGAGGAGATGGAGAATGAGATTGAGAGTTTAGATAGTAAAACATGGATGTGCTTACATGAATGTAATTGAAAAGCTTGAATACTTGCATAAACTTACCATGGCCTCCTCTTTTAAATCTTCAAGTCTTGTCATCAACTTAAGAACTTAGACTAGAAGGCTTAAAATCTAAACTAGAATTAAGAAATTACAACCCAATTGAAGACTTAAATTGAAATTAAAGCATAAATTAAACCTATTATAACCATTAAATGCAAATCAAAAAAGCAAACTAGAACTTAGAAAAGCCAAAAATCACAAATTAGAAGGAGAAGAAGAGAAGAAATTTCACTAAGTGAATGACCAATTTTTTACAAGAGAGGTAGGGAGTATTTATAGGGGGAAGAGAGGAGAAGAGAGAAGAGGGAAGTGTAGGAGAAATATTCCCTAAGAAAGAGAATATTCTCTTCTCCTTCCTCTTTTACAATGCCTTGAATCCCAAGAAGAAAAGAAAAAATAGAAAGAGGGAGAGAATAGAATATTGGTTATATAGACTTTCTATTTCTAGAAAAGTAAATTTCTAATTCTAACTTGTGCTTCCTTTTCTTTGTAGATATCTTCTCCAAGCAATAAAATCAAAGCATCTTTGATTTTTCAACCTTACATAAATGAGAAAATATCTTTCAAAATAAATCTGTCCCAAGTGAAGTTTCAGGAGTGCCCTTGAAAAGTTGGAGGGGAGAGAGAGAGAGTGATGATTAGGATTCCACTCATAATTAATGAAATGTCAAATCTGTCCTTCAAAAAACATGGAGCATGGGGTGATTATATAGGCCTCACCATTGTGTTCCTTGCGAAAAATCACCCAAAATAGACCAAAATTTCGTCCAATTTAGAGTTCGGGACCCCAAGATATCTTAAGTTGAAGTTGGACTGTCCAGAGCCCTCCAAATAGAATCTCTCGGCTAACAGAAAAACTTCTCAGAATTATGCTAAAGCCCCTCGAATCCGAACTTCCGCTTTATTTTGTCCCCAGCCGACTGTCAATAATTACAAATAAACTCTGTAGACCATTTTCGCGCGTCGTTACGGAAACGGCCGTAACTTCTTCGTTTTAACTCAGAATCAAGTGCTGTTTGAACCGTTGCAAAGCTGACTCGATGGGCTACGCATCCATACTATTAACATCTCTAAAGAGCTTAAAAACATTTTCTTAGCATCATCTCCTCCATTTTCACAAGAATTCACCTAAAACCTGAAAAGTACAAGAAAGCACCGCGTAACTCTGTCCAATGTGGTAAAATGTATGTTTTATGCCCTAAGATTTCACACATAAATGTGCTCATCAAGGTTACCTACCCAGAAGTTACACATCAACGCATCTGGTCCTCATCCCCAAGAAGGACAGCCCTGAGGTAATGTCGGACTTTCGACCTATCAGTCTCTGTAATTTCTCTTATAAAATCATGGCTAAAGTATTATCCTCGCTACTCGCTACTGTGCTACCCCGCATCATTTCGGAGGAGCAAGGAGGTTTTGTGCAAGGGAGAAACATTCATGAGAATATTGCTCTAGTCCAAGAGGTAGCTCGTAATGTGAACAGGAAAGGTAGAGGTGGGAACTTGATTCTCAAGCTTGACATGGCCAAGGCATATGACAGGCTGGAATGGACTTTTTTGTACAAGGTGTTGGAACGGTTTGGGTTCTATGGACAATGGATCAACTTATTAAAGAAAACCATTGAAAATTGTTGGTTCTCCATTGTTATAAATGGTGGACCCACAGGGTTTTTTAAATCAACCAGAGGAGTTAGGCAAGGAGACCCCCTATCGCCAGCCTTATTCATCATTGTAGAAGAGGTTTTGATTAGAGGCCTTCGCAGCTTGTTCCAGGAAGGAAGAGCAGAGTATTACCATCTCCCCAGGAGGTGTCCAGGAATTTCTCACAGTCTTTTTGCGGATGACACAATAATTTTCTCAAAATGTATGAAGAGATCGCTGAAGCAAATTGTGGGGCTGCTTAGCAGATATGAAATCTCATCAGGGCAGCTGGTGAACAAGCAAAAGAGCTGCTTTGTGGTAGGCAAAGGGGTAATGGAAGCGAAGAGCCGCATGGTGGAGAGAATTACAGGGTTCACAAGGAAGAGTCTACCTCTTACCTACTTGGGTGCTCCCCTCTTTGCAGGTAGAATACGCATAAATTTCTTTGATGATTTTTTTAGCTAAAATGTGCTTAAAAATTGCAGGTTGGAAGGGTAAGCTATTATCTATAGGAAGGAGGGTTGTTTTGTTGAGGAATGTTCTCATCTCGATGACTATCCACATAATTTCCACGTTGGACCTTCCCAAGGTAGTTATCAGGAAATTTGAGACGATGTGTGCAGACTTTTTATGGGGACATTCCGAGTGGGGTAAGAGGCATCATTGGGTTTGCTGGAAGAAGATTACCAGGCCACAAGCAGAGGGAGGATTGGGTGTTAGGAGCATTGCAGACATAAGCAGAGCTCTAAGGCTAAAAATGCTATGGAAGGCTATAACAGAAAAAACGTTGTGGAGTTGGAAGAAGGCACTCAAGGACAAGGAGGTTATCATTTCCAATTCCAGGTGGTTGATCGGTAAAGGAGATGCCCAGTTTTGGTTGGACAACTGGTCGGGCTGGGGACCACTCATAGACTATGTGGATGGAGGAGGGCTTGAACTTGATTTGGAAACTACTTTGAAGGATCTGTTGAATGGAGAGAGATCCAGGAGAGAGAATGTGGCCATATGGATTGACTCAGAGATGGTACGGGAAGACATCCTTGGACGCACAATCTATTTCTCCAGCAAGGATGACAAGCTCATATGGGAGCCAGCTAGCAATGGAGAGTTTACTACTAAAGCAATCTGGGAGGAGGTTCATACCAAATCTGAAAAAAAGGATTTTGCTAGGTGGTGCTGGAATGGTACGTTGCCAACCAAAATGGGCTTATTCACTTGGCAAATTCTCACTGGCGACATCCCCACGGACGAGGCATTGCAGACCCTGGGTATCCCTCTAGCGTCAAGGTGTCTTTCCTATGGTGAGCCAAGGATAGAAACGATAGTTCATTGCTTGGTTGAAGGGAGGACTGCTAGGAAGGTATGGGAATATTTTGAAAACATTTTTGAGATTCCTTTGATTCATTTTCAAACAGTTCGCAGTAAGTTGCTCTTATGGCAAAGGCAAGCTAGAGGGGGGAATTTATGTGGAATGATTATTGGCCTAATCCCCTCAATCATCATTTGGGAACTCTGGAAAGAGCGGAACAATAGGAAACATAATGGTAGAATGCGCCCTGCATCGGCAATTATAGAAAAGGTGAAGAGTTGGATAAGAGAGATACCGCTTAGGGGTGACTTTGCTAAAAAAACCCTCCATGAGAGAGGAGCTGATACTGCAAATTTTGAACCTCCATCACGGGCCGCATAGGCAGACCCCTCCGAAGGCGGTCTCATGGCGTTCTCCACCCAATACGATAATGTTGAACATAGATGGGGCTTGCAAAGGGAACCCTGGGGTGGGGGGAGGAGGAGGAATTATAAGGAATCGTGAGGGGAGAGTGTTAGCGGCTTTCGTTAATTTTTATGGAGAATGTACCAATTCCATTGCGGAGTTTAGGGCTTTGCGGGATGGCTTAAAACTCTGTGAAGAGTTGGGATTCAATGATTTCTATGTGAATTCAGACTCCAAGTTTACAGTGAATTGTGTGATTACTAGAAGCTGCAACATCTGGAAGTTATGGTATTGGTACAATGAAATAGAAGGACTTCTGAAATCCTTAAGACCTAAATTTGCATTCATCTTTAGAGAAGGTAACCGGGCAGCTGATTGGTTGGCGAACTTTGAGTGCAGGAATGGGAATAACACTAAATTTGAGGAGTTTAGTGTGCTACCTTCTGATCTCAATCGTATCATAGGGGACGATCACTATGGAATTCCTTTGTTAAGGATTGGTAAGTAGAGGGATCTGTAAGGGTGTGAGAGGATAGGAGAGTAAGTGTGAATCACCTTGTTTTTGGGTTGGGGTAAGGCGGGCACGTCCCCCCCTTGTAAGTTTTTATTATTGGTTTCATCAATAAAAGTATGAAGAGCCAGCCCGGGTCCTAGAGAATATTCGGGTTAAAAAAAAAAAAGAAAAAAAAATTAGAAAATATACAGAATTAATAAATTGTAAAGCAGTACCTTATACAAAAAAGATCTGCAATTATTATTACATTAAAAGTGAGGGTGGGGGAGAGAACTGCAATCTTGAGCTTAATATATTACATTAAAAATCTTGAGCTTAATATATTACATTTATGTTTACCATGTATTATTCAAGAGGGAAGACGAGGCTGAAGTTGAAGCAAATGATGACATGTTTAACTTGGTTGAATTAGTGGTGCAGCTTTTGGACGTACATTGGGTATGACTTGTATCACATTCCGTAGAACCCTGGGAAGATGTAATCGAGAATGTATTCCTATACAATGGAGAAGAAACACTTACCTTATAATATGGGAGAATGGGCAGTTGAGCATCAAATTTTAGAATATGTATAGCTTGTCCAATAGAAGGTCGGAGATTGTAGTCTTGTTGAGCACACCATAGCCCAACAACAATCATGCACTCTAATTGCTGCTTCTCAGAATCCTTACATAGACTTGGGTCAGCCGCTTCGAGATGCTTTCCATTTCCATAGAGCTCCCAAACCCATTTTACTAAACTTACTTCATTTGGATCAGCCGTCATCCCAATGGCCTTTCTCCCACAAGCAATTTCCAAGAGAACAATGCCAAAGCTATAGACATCAGATTCTTTACTAGCCTTCCCACTAACAACATATTCAGGTGCCATGTATCCCATGGTACCAGCTACATTGGTTGTTTGTGTCCCTTTCCCATGTTCCACTAACCATCCTCCCATGGTGGTACTAGCTACATTGGTTGTTTGTGTCCCATTCTCATTATCCACAAGCCTAGCCAGACCGAAATCTCCTAGTTTAGCATTGAAATTGGAATCTAAAATTACATTGCTGGATTTTATATCTCTGTGGATGACACATTGATCCCACCCTTCGTGCAAATATTGTAATGCAGAGGCTAAGTCTAGAGCTATCTTGTACCTCAATTCCCATGCCAAGGATCCCCTGTTTCGAAATAGATGGAAATCAAGGCTTCCATTGGGCATGAACTCATACACAAGAAGTAGCTCCTGCCGTTGGTGACACCAACCAAGAAGGTGCACAAGGTTCCTATGCCGCAATCGACTAATGATCTTCACCTCCGATCCATATTCCTTTATCCCTTGTTTAGACCCTTTAGAGATCCTCTTCACAGCAAGTTCCATGTTGAGATCGCTCAAAAAACCTCTATAAACACCACCAAATCCTCCCTCTCCTAGCTTTTGTTTCTCATCAAAGTTACTAGTTGCTCTAGCCAATTCAGGATAGGAGAACTCCCTAGGTCCTGTGGGCACATCTAAGGCCACATCATCATCATCATCATCATCTGGTTTATGTTCTCTGTTCTTTCTCCACCTGAAAAATGAAAACAAACCCAAAACAGTAATCATGGCCGCTCCACCGACAGCCAATCCGACCACCATTCCTAACTTGTTTTTGCTGGATGTTACCGTATTATTCGAATTATCAATTCCCAAACTCGAATTGAAGTTGGTTGCTCCCGTGTTATTATTGGAATTAATATCAATTTCCAAACTGGAACTAAAGTCCCAGGAGTTGAGCTGATGTAGTTCGTAGGCAAATCCTGTGGATGCAGAAAACCCTACAGTGACCTTTTCTGGAAGATGATCTCTCAGATTAACATTGTAGTTAAGGCTACAGATCTCACAAGAAAGAGTTTTATCAGCACAAGTCAAAACAACACTCAAGTTTTGGGAACTTGAATCATAACTGACCAACGCCTCCCATGGCCTAGAATGATTTCTCATCCAAGTCCATAGATTACCATTACATGAGCTATAATTCACAGATATAATGGAATTGATGTCAATACCTATGTGATTCTCATCTGGGTCCCAATCGTTCTTGAAAGTATCGAACTCCACTGCAACGATGGAATTATTAATTGTTGAATTACTGCTTTCTGGTGTGGAGTTGAAAAGACCAAGACCACCACCTTCTATATAATCGTGTATTTCAGAATCATAAGGAGCAAGGAAGAAAGTAAGCCCATCTCCGACGCAGTAGTAATATGAGTAGCAATAATTCTCGTAGCCTAAGGAATTTCTGAAGGTGAAGGAGAAATGGGTGGTGAAGTTGGTTAGTTTTCCCGTCTTCTTGTCCCAGAGCTGAACTGGAGCATTATACAACACTCTACCCTGACTATCATTACTGGATTGCTCCTGTCGGTTTCTTGTGAGATCGATGATTGGATCAGAGAGTTGTGCATCTTTCTGGGGCACGATGGTACCATTAGTACCCCAAACTGAATAATTGAAACTGGGGAAGTTGAAACTCAATGATGTTGCGGGAGGGTTAAAAGCAAGAAATACAATAACGAGAACTGATGAAGAACGAGAATAATGAAAGTGATAAGCTTTGGAGATTGGTGATGCCAATTCCCTGATAATATATGAGCCATGATTTCGGTTAGAGTCTTGAAGCTGAAGCTTGGATGGGCTAGTGCAAACAGAACTGAAGATTTCTAATGCCAGTCAGTTAAGGTTAAAGGGTTGGATGTTATATTTATTTATTTTTATTTTTAATTAAAACCTTTTGATTTATTTATTTTTTTAATTATTAAAAATTAGAGTCAGTCAAAATGACATGGACTATTAGAATCTTCGATCACCTACTGCAGCGACCGCGACTTTGAAAAATCGACTATCACCGGAAAAAAAAAAATTTGAAAAATCGACAAACCAAAAGGCCCCACTAATTGCGAAATGTCACCCAAGGAGGGTTTGCAGACGAGAAGTTCCTGCCTTCAACTTCGTTGGAGTTTCCAGTGAGATGTTCCAAAGGTCTTCTCTTGCCCTCAAAATCGCAGTTGTTCCAGAGGTCTTCTCTCGCCTTCGAAATCGCAGTTGTTCCAAAGGTCTTCTATGGTCTTCAAAATCGCAGTGAGAAATCGCAGAGGTGTTCTTTGTCATCGGAGAGTGAGAAAAATGGGAAAGAGAGCTATCATTAAAAAAATGGGAAAGAGAGGAGAGACAGGAGAGAGAGAAGCGGGAAAGAGGTTTTGGAAAGAGAAACGCCTGCGACACTTTTTTGGGGAAGTGGATCAACGTAGTATTCAAAATTTACAGAGGAGAGAGGAGAGAGAAGAACATTAAATGCGATCAAAAAGCGTTTTTTTTTTTTTTTTTTTCATGATAAAAAAAAGAAAATGAGATTTTCAGCGACCCCCTCTGTTGGGCCGTGTAATTAATCTCGTCCCATTAAGTGTCAATATATCAATTTGGGTCTAAATACAAATGGGTCAACTCTATGGAATGGTTTCTACCAAAACTCTGTGGAATGGAAATGATTAAACTATCCTCTACACTAAAATATTAAAAAATAAATGATAAAATAGAAAAAAGGGTTGAGGTTTTCAAGGGTGTCTTTTGGACCATTGGATCTGAACAAATAAATCTTAAGTGTTGATTTGGAATAAAACATAAATTTGGGAATCCACTCTTCCTCTCGAAACCCCATTCCCTCCCTGACCTGCATTTTGCTCCGGTAGCTTTCGTCCCCGACTCCATGCCTCTGTCGTATTTACCTTCCAATAAATCAGTAGCCATTTGTATGTTTGAGTATAAATAAAAAAAAGAACAAATTACTCAGACCTCCCCTGGTCTTACTGACAATTCAGTGAACCACCCCTGCCCTTCTGACAACTACTCAGACCTCCCCTGATTTCCAAAATGGGCTTCACTTAGCCCCAGTCCATTAACAGCGTTACAAATATGCATTCACTGACCAAATTACCCTTAGTTATATAGCACCATTACACTTCATATTCTCATTATCCACACCATCTGAATCGAGCAAAGGAGAGACAATAGGGGTTGAAGAAGAAGAGGGGCGACTGGAAGTTCTTCTCCGACGACTGAAATTGATCTCATTCCATCACCGATCGACAGGTAATCAGTCCGGTGACCTTGTTCTTACCTCCGGCGACTGCAACTTCACCTACATTGCTGCTTCACTCCCTTCTACTACCCTGTTGCTATTCATTCCATCTGAACTTCAACCCATATAGCTAAGAATCACCCCAACTTCAAGCTTGAACATTCTATTTTACCAATACATGCAGTCCCTCACATTCCAGCAAGCTCCATTCCATTTTGTGAAGTCTGATTTAAAAAATCATGTTTGCATTTTCCTTATTAGTTATGAAACTAAGGTTTTTTTTTTATCCGAAATTGATTTTTGAGCATATAAAATTCATTTCAAATTGCAACATAGTGATGTTGAACTAGTATATCATCTGAGTTGCATGATTTGTGCAGGTATGATGTCAAGCTCCAGTGTGAATGATAGTAGATGTAGGCAAGGGAAATATATAAACATCAAATGCAAATGTCAAAAAAGGGCTGCTGTGAAGATCTTTGAGTCGGCTAAAAACCCAAACAAGCTTTACTATGTATGTCCTGATGACATTTGTGGGTTTTCTTCATGGTGTATGCCTGTGGATTCACCAGGGGAATATGGTTTGACTATGGATGCTCGAGAGGAAAATGGTGTTACTAGGAATGCACTAAGAAATGTGGGAGAAGTTAGTCTAGAAGATTTCAAAAGTTTGAAGAGCAGAGTGAAGAAGCTGGAGATGTTTAATAAAACACTACAGATTTTTGGGAAAATCATGATAGTTTTGTTTGTTGTTATGGTTGTGGTCATTATTGTAAAAATTTGAAATAGGGAAGATGGGAACCTTGAACGAACTTTTGTTCATTGTCAGCTTTGTTATCTTTTTGTGGTTTAAAGGATGTAAGAACCCCTAATTTCTTAATGCAATGGTTCCTTGTTTGTGGTTAAAGAGTTACTCTTAGCTTTGTTTCTGAAATATTTGACATGAATGGTGAGATCCAATGACATTAATCAATGGCTTATCTCATTAAAAAAAGAGATATTATTGGCTGCCATCAGTAAACATGGGATTCCATTTATAGAGCTACAGACCTCCTCGGATTTTGATCTATACTTATCACTCCCTTGCTGTATTCCTAAATTTTAGATAGCAGCAACCCAATTTAGATATAATATCAAACCCTTACTGCCCATGCAGAATCCCAGGTTACTTCTCCTCACAGACTCTCAAATTTGATTTTCTATATTTAAATACCATGCAAGAAGATTACCATTAAGGTTTGGAATCTTGCTGAAAAAATAAAAACTCCAGCAAAGTAACTTGCTAGATAGGCTGCACTAGTGTTCAAAGCTACATATACTTCAATAACATGTGGCATCCAAATTCTAAAGATCCATGTGGCAGCAGCAACTCATGCACTACTTCTGTTGTTCATGTGAATGTCCTACTCCAACTCAAATACATCCAAGCAGTGACAGTAACAATGGTATTGGACAATGAAGACCTGTGAAATACACATAAACTCTATACTGTTCCATTACTTCTCAAACACAAAGAAAACATCAAATTGTTTTGCACACATCATCTATACTGTTCCATAAACAACCATAGAAGCCCAATAGTTTCACCAAATTAACTTAATAACAAAATAACAAAAAAACACAACGCAACAAGGTGGGTTGGCAGCAGCAGCAGGACCATCACCACCACAACAGCAACAGCACCACCACCATCATAACAGCAACAGGACCATCACCACCACAACAGCAACAGCACCACCACCATCATAACAGCAACAGTACTATCACCATCATAACAGCAGCACCATCATCCTAACAGCAACACATCAGCATCAGGAAGTCAGAATGGTCCAGGTTCATGAGGACCATGGGTAGCTTTCTCAGCCCTCCTTGCCTTCTTCTTGGCTAACTTGGTAGCCATTTTTGCTAATCTATGCTCTTGTGCAGTGACAACTGAGGTTGTAGAAGATGCCATTGACCTTGTCACCCTTTGAGATGAGCTGGTTTCACAATGTTTATTACTCTTCTGCTTTCCCTGTAAAGGTCCATTCTCAATCAGTTTCAACAACAAAATTCTAAGAGCTCAAATTCTAATCTACTGGAGCTCTTTGGCAGCCCCTGTTATATTACATACATGAAAACATAACCTGTTAGAGTATGTTTAAAAACTTTTAGGAATAATACCTTGACCTTGATCTCTTCCTAGAAGAAGAACCCTTCTCGCCTCGGAGCTCTTTGACAACCCCTCCTATTGTGCCCTATTTCCTTACAGAAATCACATCTGATACTTTTTTTGGACTTCCTAATATCTTGAGAGGATTGTTCACCAGGTTCCTTTCTTCTACTCTTGTGTGGTCTACCAGGTAACCTCCTCAATGGTGGAGGCTGCAAGATAAGATTGCCATCATTATCATCATCCAACAGGAGGCTTACATCTGGTAATGGGTGTATCATGGTCTGATGTGCTTCTAGATATGTTTCTACTGTAAAATATTCATCACAGTAATCTTCTATCTTTTTTCTCTTAAAATTAATTGATGCTGCACCATGTTTGCAAGGTAGTCCTGTAGCACTCCACACTCCACAATCACAATAACTATTCTCCAAATTGACTACAAACTTGTACCTCCCATCTTGTACCTCAAACTGATTTGTGGATGCAGGATAAACTATACAAAATCTGGACTCACTTTGTACTATGTCCAATCTCTTCTTCATTTGTGGTGTCACCCTATCCACAAATGAGACACCC
The DNA here is from genome assembly GCF_018873765.1 of Telopea speciosissima. NCBI lineage: Eukaryota > Viridiplantae > Streptophyta > Magnoliopsida > Proteales > Proteaceae > Telopea > Telopea speciosissima. Next base: position 62,868,201 of record NC_057920.1, on the reverse strand, counting down.
ATTTCATCTCTCTTATGTAACCTACCCATCAATCTCAACCTTATCTCATCAATCAAGGTAAGGATTGGTTTGCTTCTTGACTGTCCTATCCACTGGTTGAAAGACTCTGTCATATTGTTAGCGACATGGTCACTCTTGATCCTATGGTCAAATGCATGTCTAGTCCATGCTGATACTGGATTTTTCATCAACCAGTCATGGGCTTCCTTATTGAGAGACTTCATGGCATTCATTGACCTCTGGAACTGAATGGGATTGTAGGCTCTGACAGCAACCCAGAAATGGCTCTTTAATAGTGCACCAGGATAATTCACTTTAAAGTTGTTGTGCAGATGTCTGGCACAATGCCTATGGTTGGCATATGAAAATATCTGTGCTATTGCTTGGGAGAGTCCCTATAAAACAATAAAATGAAATTGATCAAAATTTATGTGATGTATAGTACAAGTCATAAACAAATTAGTTTCCAAAATTGATCTAAAACAAGAGCAAACCTTACTCATCATACCTTTTGTTTATCAGTCATGAATGTGATAGGAAACTCCATTTCTGCATAAATTGAATCATGCAAGTGTTGTAAGAAGAAGATCCAGCTATCCTTGCATTTAGATTCAACAACACCAAAAGCAACAGGGAATAGTCCATTATTCCCATCAACTAAAATTGCTGCCAATAACACACCACCATATGGTCCTTTAAGGTGGCAGCCATCTAGGCCTATAAATGGCCTACACCCATTCAAGAATCCCTTCTTGCATGCTTCAAAGCAGATAAACAGGCGCTTGAATACTCTTACTTCTTTCAATAGCACTGTTCTCAATTCAGATTCTATCACATAATTGCTCCCTGCATTTTTTTCTAATAACTTATTTCCATATATTTTGGCAAAAGTGCATATGACTCAGCATGTGATCCTTCAATCCACTCCCTTGCACAAACCCGAGCCCTATAATATTGCATTTTGTGAGGCTCAAGTTGTCATTTGTCTTTCAACAATTGCTTCATTGTCTCTTTTTTCAAATCTGGGTCACTCCTCAATTTGTCCTCAAGTTTTTTGGCCATCCATGTTGATGTTGCATTATTATTTGTGCTAACTCTGACACAAGTGTGCTCTGAGATATATGTTTTAATCATATAAGTGCCCACCTCATCAATAGGTGAAGCATGGCACCTCCACATACATCCATCACCTTTACAAATTACAGTAACCCTTGACTTTTCATTTTTTTGTCTCAGAAATTCAAATCCCTCTTAAATAGAATAATCAGCAAGAGCAGCCCTGAATGCATAAACATCAGTAAAAATTTGTCCAACTTGCAAGCTAATTCTTTCACCCTCCTGATTTACCCCATTTAATCCATCCTCTTCATCTGACTGGTAATCAGACAACTCATCCTTACACTCTACCTCCTCTGATTTACTATGTTCAGAATATCCATCACTCTCACCATCACTACTATCTGTAGATGTTTCAATTTCATCCTCAGAACCCTCTTTCCATTCTTCATCATCTGGATCAGACATTTCAAAGCCCTCATCATCAGTAGCATCCTTGGTACCTGAATCATCTTCTCCACCCCCTTGAGCACTACTCTCCTGTATAGTAGCAGTTTGGCTACTTGAATCAACATGTCCACCCCCTTTAGCATTAGTATCCCCTATAGTGGTTGTACTTTGACTTGACACCTTTACCACACCAACACCTCCAGCACACTTGCTAGCAGTCTGAACATGCTCAAAACCAGCAGCAGTATCACTAAGTTTAGCACAACTTCTACTTGATGATCTGATAGTAGAAGGAGTCTTAGTATTTGCACCAACTGTGCCAATACTCTTACTATTAAACCTCACAATATTATTACCCATGGTAGTGGCACCACCTCTCCTAACAGTAGACTTTTTAGGTCTTATGGTGCTAGGACCACCTCGCTTTTGAATATCGAGTTCCGGCTGTCTCCATAGTTGATAGAAACTCATCCTCTCTAACTCGCCAAACCGCTTACCTCATCCCTACCTACCACATCATCAGGATATCCATTAATGGTCCAAGTATTTGTTATTTCCTCACTAGCTTGCACATTGTATACAATTACTTCAACTGCATCCAATTGTTCAGCCACACAAAACATTTTTAAAACATCCATATCACACATCACTTCCATCTCTTGAATCATATCAGGTAACATGAATATCATCTGGAAAGTCATTGTTTTTCCCTTAGGGATATGTCTCAAGACTGAACTGTAGACATCATATACCATATCAAGGTATCCATATTTATCTGGGTCTACATATCTCTCTGTAGTCCTCCCATAGTAATGATAAACTATTTTGCATACAGTACCCATATTGTTTCAAACTAGTACTCAAATAGTGGCCTGCAATGGTTAATATATACATTTAACTCATCATAAATTACAGACATGATAGATTTTTGAGAATGCACAATTAATTCACAATGTTTTACTTGCACTAAAAATACACATGGATTAATAGCATCACATAGCATAAAAATGGGGGGTGGGGGGGATTTAACTTACGGTTGAGCTATTGGATTAATGACATTACATTCAATATCATAACAGAGCATGACAGAACATAAAAATGGGGTGGGAAGGGGGACTTCTGCGGTTAATTTTTGATTCCATAACAGAGTATGGCATAGCATACCAATGTTGTGGGGGATTTAATTTACAATAAAGGGCTGAGCTATTATGGATGAGCTAAAAAATGATACGGGAAAGAGAAATTGATTTGTTTTTTTTTTTGGTAGAAGGGAAGAGAAATTGATTCGATAAATCATAACAGAGCATAAAAATGGGGGGGGGGGGGTTTTACCTTACATGAAGGGGCTAAGCTTGGGTTCTTGGTTCAGGGATGAGTATCAACTCAAAACCGATGAGTGCTTCGATTGGGGTTTTCAGTCTGACAAGAGAAGGATGAGTATCAGTTCATAGTAGCATAAATGAATGAATAAGATAGATTCATAAGGAGAACAAAATACCTTGGGGTTTTTGGCTAGAGAAGATGAGAATGGTTCAGTCCGAGAAGATGATTATCATTTCATGCCACCGTAAATCACTGAAATCGATGGGGTTTTTGGCCAAAGAAGATGACAATGTTTCAGTCCCAGAAGATGATGATGCTTCAGTCCCAGAAGATGATCCACCCCTAAACCTCAGCGCACGATGGGAGGTGAGTGAATCGATCCATTGCAGGTTAGGGTTTCGGTTTCATTGAGAGCTTGTGAAAGTTAGAGATGACGATGGGTTTGCTCTTTAGGTTATCTATTCATTAAGGGGTAATAGGGTAAATTCATATTAGGTAAAAACTTATTTTTTTTTTTTCGTTTTTGAGCAATTATCCGTTACCTATCATTAAAAAACTAACGGACTGGGGCTAAGTGAAGCCCATTTTGGAAATCAGGGGAGGTCTGAGTAGTTGTCAGAAGGGCAGCGGTGGTTCACTGAATTGTCAGTAAGACCAGGGGAGGTCTGAGTAATTTGCTCTAAAAAAAAACTCTCTGAAGGTAGTCATGGCTGTCAGTAAGGGACAGGGAGACTGGCAATGGTGGTTGCCGGGGTGAGGTCGTCCTCTCTCCTGTGACCTATGATCGCTTTAATAAAAAAAACCTGCAGAGGTAGCCAAGGCTGCCATTAACGGACAGCAGGGTGATTGGTTAAAGGGCAGCGACAGAGATGGTCGCCGGAGTGAAGTATCTCTCTCCGGTAACCTGTAACTGTTTAGATTAAAAAAAAAAAAAACAAAACCCTGGGCAGCCAGGCTGCCATAACCGTGATGCTCTCATGGGCCAGCCCCAGCCGGACTTCCCCTTTAATAGTTTTGTTGCGGTCGCCGGCCTCTCTGGTAACCTACAGATTAAAAAACAAAACAACTTCTGCAAGTCACAGGGTGGGTTAGGTAACCGAATGAGGAAGAATGGGTATTTTTTTGGGTTGTTTTTCTGGCAAATGGACACCGACCGAAGTTTCATTGTTGTTTGTCGTGGTTTTTGAAAACCGAAAAACCGGAGCACCGTCGGGTGAAGCTGCAGTTGGCGGCGATTTAACTCCAAAGTATCCAGGCACAAGTGTTGATTCCCATCTTTCCATTTCTTCCATGTTGAATCAAACCCTAAACGATTTTAAGATGAATGTTGAAAACAAAAAAATAGAGAAATCAGAAGAGAGCAAAGGGTTTCAAAACCCTTCTTCTTGGTTTGATTCAATTTCTTCTTCCTTTCGATCAAAGGCGAGCATGAGTCCTTGGGAAGATCCATTTGAATTTTTTTTTACCTAAATCTGAATCCATTTGCAGGTTTGGGAAGATGAATTGTAGGTTTTGGGGAAACCATTTTTGGAAGATAGAGGGCATTTTGGTCAGATGACTTGCTTCACTTGTTTTAAGGAGAGGGGCAAAACAGTATTTAAAAAAAATCTAACCTGCTCACATCACTAATTAACAGTTCAAAGACTTTTTCCGTTAGTTTTTTTGCCCAAATTGATATATTGGACCTTAATGGAGTGGCATTAATTCCACGGTCCAACAGAGAGGGCGTCGATGAAAATTTCCCAAAAAAAACTAAAACAAACCTTAGAGTACATCTACAATAAGTCCTTCCAGACTTAAGCCCATATTACGTGCCATATTTTTAGCTAAGGCTTTACACATATCATCTTCTATCCTTTTGTATTTTACATCCTGAGTACGCCTAGATAAATACAACAACTTTTTGAACCAAACTAACGGCCAAACACTTCGGGTTGGAAAAAGAAGCATATCAGGAATTTTGTCATTGTCCACCCAGATCTCCTTGACAATCAACCCCAAGTCCAATGCTCCATCACAGCCTTTGTAGATCGCAGAAAGAACAGATACTAATTCTTCGGTATTAGAAATAGTTCTTGTATCAAAAAACTTAAGTCTGCCATGCAACAAAAACATATAGGACCACCCTGTAGTCGTCAAACCTGATTTGGCGAATCCTGTACAGATCAACACAGGGGAGTTAATGGTGGGCAAAGAATGAGGTAACCTCTGCAAAGATACTTGAGAACTAATATCAAGTACATCCAGGGAAGAAATTGTGTGTGGGGGGGGGATATGAAGTTCTAAAAGCCATTTGTTCAGCATACCCACAACCCAACAAGGGCTAAGTTTAGGTGGAGCCAGGACAGCCTTGTTCCTAGCTGCCCAAATAAAATACCAAGTAATGCAAAACACACTAAAAATCCATCGGAGCATAAGTTTGTCTGTTTTAAACAAGAGAAAGAAAAGCCGGCATACGGTCATAGGATTCTTCAAATCAAAATATTCAGTTCTTAATCCCAAAGGGCCTCCTGCCCAAACGTGTTTGACCCAATCACAAGAAAAACACAGGTGCTATAGGGATTCAATACAAGTTCTACAAAGAGCACACGTTGAGTCAAGCTGGATCCATTTTGAAAGAATTGCCTTGGTATGTAATCCTGCATTCAGTAAGCGCCAAGTGAAAACCTTGAATTTTGGATGAATAGGAATTTTTCAAAAGAATTTCCACCAAGCGAAATCAGAAACAAAGGCATTGTCACACATAGCCGAATTAAAAAATCGGGCTGCTATTTGGGTTGTAAGAATGCCGTTCTTGGCTTTAATACAATACCATCGGTCTTCCCCAACTGAAGTCTGATGGAATTCAGGAATCTTAACAAGTATTGTTGAATTTCAGGCTTAAAGTGGGGAAGGTCACCTAGATCATGATTAAGAAAGGATCTTAACATGGCTTTTTTATCAAGAGGGGAAAAAGTATAATGTTGCATTGAGACAACATTACCTGGCAGCTGGGGAGTCCACTTATCATACCAAAAGAAAGTAGATGACCTATCTTTTTGACAACTAATTTTTCCAGATTAGGGATGATGGACAAAATGGTATTCCACACCCAAGATCCCTTCTTGGTTCTTATGGAAAGGTTGAAAAACGAACGCTTATTAAAGTATTTTCCCTGAAGAATTTTTGCCCATAGAGATTCTGGCTCCGTCAACAACCTCCAACCTAGCTTGACCAATAATGCTTAATTATGAGTTTCTGTCTTTCGAAATCCCAACCCTCCTTTTGCCTTTGGCTTACACATCTTATCCCATGAAATAAGTGCACCTTTCCTTTTAGACACATTATGATCACCCAACCAAAATCTAAGGCACAGAGAATCAAATTGATGACAGGTTTTCCGAGGAAATCGGAAGCAATTCATTAGAAAAGTAGGGGTCGAAGCTAGGATTGATTTAATTAACACACTCCGTCTGCATAGGAGAGCAGATTAGTCTTCCAAGAGGCGAGGCGTTTTTGCATTCTAGTAATTACCCCTGCCAATTCTTTATGCTTGAACCAATAAGCCTATGCAATGTCACTTACAAAATTCTAGCTACACTCCTTGCATCACACCTTAAAAGTATACTCAACTCCTTTATTTCGCCCTTCCAAGCTGCCTTTATCCTTAGTAGGTAGATTACCGATAACATTGTTATAGCCCAGGAGATCTTCCATTTTCTCGATCACACTCAGGGTAAAGCTGGCTTTGCAACTTTAAAAATTGATATGTCAAAAGCCTATGATAGAATTGAATGGAACCTGCTCCTATCTATCTTCAAATTCCTGGGTTTTAGTGATAAATGAGTTTCTCTAATTGAAACTTTGATTTCCACGACCTCCTTTTCTATTAAACTTGACGGAAGCCCATTTGAATTCTTCCAGGCATCTAGAGAGTTGCGACAAGACTTCCCACTAAGACCATATTTTTTCTTGGTAGCTATGGAAGTTCTATCCCGTCTTTTCTCGATCTATTGTGAGTTGAATCTTTTTAGAGGAGTGAAGGTTTCCAGATTGTTTTTCACATACGATCGAAGGATTAGTATCAACCTCATGTCATCCATCCATAATAGGAACTGGATGGACAGCACGGTGTCAGAACGGGAGAGGATAAAAATGCATAGTACGTGTGTCATCTAGCCTCAGCAGGTCGACCCCCTCCAGTTTATTTTGGAATCTTCATTTTGTTTTAAAAATTATTTAAACTAGAACACAATTAAAAGAAAAACAACTTTAAATAATTCATATAACCTAGGAGGAAAAGACCCGAGTAAATGAAAATTCCCACCAAGACTAAAATCCAAAATTTCCAAATTATGATTAATTCTCACACATTGACTAATCACAGTATAAAATAAAGATAGATTCAAAAGAAACCGAAGAGTATAGAAAATCTATGCAAACATTCCTAAAAGATGAGCCCTTCTTGATCGGCCAGCAAGGGTTGAACTTCCAAACATTCCCAGAGTGGTTATAAAATCTAGTTAGACTGACGTTGAAAATTTTGAGGCCCAAAGGAATCGAGGTTTGACAACAACCAATTTCGGAGCAAGATCCGTTTGTCACCCTATTCACGCTACCGCATAGAGACACACACCCACTCGTAAAGTTTTTATCACCCACTTTAATGTTAGAAACAGTGTCGCATCCGATGGCTATGAACTTGTTGCGTCTTGATGAGAACGTGAATGGCCCCGATTCGTTCAGTGTATACGAGTAGACTCGCTCGTCTGTTTTCTCTCCAAGAGAATTGAAGCATTGATAAGCATAATTTTTACCCCTTTTCTATTCAATAATTCAAGGAAGAATGTCTTTCTCCCCACTTGCTCCCCCTTTCCCTATTTATATTCCTTTTTTTTTTCGGAGTTAATCAAGAACACAAGAAGATATATTTAGTCAAGGTAGGAACTGTAGTATTTGGAATTTTCCACCACTACTTTTTGGGGTAGTCTCAAATCAACATACAAATTAGGGAAGCAATTATTTGTACGCCAGCATTCCCATGTGTCTATCTCTCTTTTCCTTAACACAAGGGGGTAGAGGTATCTTTTCACATGGAAAGGAGAGAGATAGACTCATGGAAGTGCTGGTGAAGACCACACTCTGGGACAGAGAACTTTTTCCCTACAAATTAATAGCCTCCTTCCATAATCTTAATCTTTGATGCTAGTTGTCTTTTGTGTGTATCAGATTTCAAAAAATTCATACCGTTTCCATCAAGCATATGGACATGGTGTTACTCACGATTCAGTCAAAGTTCTCTATCATGAATTAATACTGACTATTCCACGAGGCACATATATTTTTGCTCTCTTGATTGTCGATACAAACCCTTAACCTACCATTGTTTAACTTTCCACAAGTTTTTAATGTTGAGGGTAAGTGAGTAGGTGAGAGCGAAAAGGATGATGTTTGGCATTAGACACAAATTTCGTTGTTCCTTTTGCCAAACCCCCCCCCCCCCCCCCATTTCTCTACAACTGATCTTTCCTCAAAAAAATTAAGGCCCCCCTTCCCCCTCTGCTTCCTTTATAAGTAAGGGCATTTTTGTCGTAACAGGTTTTTAACTGACACATTTAACGGACTAGAGCTAAGTGAAACCAAGTTTGAAAAGTAAAAGAGGTTTGAATAATTGTTGGTTCGTTGAATTGTCAAAAACGTCAAGAAAGGTTAGAGTAATTTACTCTAATGTAAAGTAGTAATAGTAAGGTTGAGTTGGTTAGGGTAAATAGCATATTTAATCCACTTATTTATCCAATCAGCTGATTACATTTCGTGTTAATTTGAGTGTATGTAAATTATATGTGTGGCATTGTATATATGAATAATAATAAGGTTTTAGAAGTCTTTTTGAAAGATAGGTAAAGGTATTTTGTGGTATATAATATTTTATATATTTTTTAATATACATATATGTAGTTTTTTTTTTCTATGTTACCCAATTATATGTATATTTTTTATTTTATTTAAGTCTATTATGCTTTTTTTTTTGGTATTTATAAATTATAAATTTGGGAAAAAGAATGTTGCGTTGCACAGTGGTTTCAACGCCTAGACACAACATATGAAAAAATGACCGATGCGTCCTTCATGAAATGCTAAAATCCAGCCCTATTGATACTCCCGTGCACGTTGTGATTGACCCTCACACGTTATGATGGTTCACATGAGGCTGGCAAGGATTGAGGCGTGAAAGAGAAATGTTTGGCCCATTTTTTTGCTTCAATGTGGCAGATCTTTATCGTCTCAAGTGCAATATATTGCCCAGTGCATCTACGTGATGCATGAAATGATGCACCACACTACGAGAGTGATGAATTTTTATCCTCTCAAATGTTGTATATCGCCCAATGCGCCACGTAGGTGCACTGGATTCACATGTCTGACTACCTGTAGCCCAGTCCAACACCACCGGAATCTTCTTTAAAAACATAGCTAGCTGAACCGGGTTTGATTGGTCAAGAAAGCAAAGTTGCAAGCAGAGAACTTCCAATTCACAGAGTTATTACCTAAACTCGTAACACTAATATTAAGAGTTTTGAGACCTGAAGGAATTGAGGTCTGGCAAAAACCAATTCTAGAACAACAGTACTCCTCTGTCACTTCAAGCGGCTCGGTACGATATCGCACAGAGACATGCACGTAAATTTCCAAGGCGTATGTATGATGCAGCGATGTTGCATCCGATGGCTGTGAACATGTTGTTGTCTAACCATGAGAACGATGATTGGTTCAGTTCATACTTAACCTATTAAAAATATCTGTAGCAAAATCTCCACATCTATATATTTGCAGCGGAAAAATCCGCACTACAGATTGGCTACGGAAAAATCCGCATCTATAGATTGGTTATAGAAAAAGCCACAATTAAAAATCCGTAACTATATAGATTTGTTGTCGAAATAACTGTAACTAAAAATCCACAGTTATAAATTTATTGTGAAAAAATCTGCAATTAAAAATCTACAGCCACAGAGTACCCTTTTCCTGCAGTAGAAAATCCGCAGCTACAGACATAGCGACAACACTTGTAGCTGTGGATAGAAACCATAGGTAATCTGCACTCATAGGCTAATGTTGCAGTTTTTTTTATTTTTTACTGTGGAAAAAAACGTAGTTAAAAACCTTTTTTTTTTTTCTTATGAAAATGTAATCACACAAACCACACACCAATCCCAAAAGGTTAACCGACTTTTGGGACCGTGGAATGGCGGATATACACAACACACAGCACACTCACACACCCGATGTGGGACTAAACCCACACACCCGATGTGGGACTAAACCCACACACCTTTTTCTTTTCTTGATGAAAGTGTAATCACACAAAAGTTATAAGCCTTTTTTGTTGTAGTGAAAGACACTTAATCACATTTATTACTTTCACTAACTACTCACAGTTCCCTTTCCTTAACTGTTGTTCGTTGGATTGTTGACTTTAACATTAGAGAGTCCACCTCAGAGCCAGCTCCGATCATCTCTTTTGCTCTAAATTTATCTTGTGGTGTACAGGTCTCCCACTAACGTGGCAGATCGAATTCTAACGACAACACATGGGTAGTGTTTCCCATCAAACAGTTGTTTTGAAGAGAGGATTCCTACACAATACTCTACTCAAAAAAGGCAGAATATCAAGGAAGTATCACACCGCAATAACATGAGCAAGGAATGTCCTACTAATTCAATAGGAATTGAATACAATAACATGTGAAAACAATTCTAAATTTCGAAAGAGAAAAATCAAATTGAAAGAATCAGAGGAAGAAGCTAAAGCATATAACATGTTTAACTTGGAATCATTGATGCATCAACTATGGACAAAAATTCTGTAGAACCACAGGAAACTGCAGGCACCTTACAATATGGGAGAATGGGCAGTGGAGCATCAAATTTGAGAACATGAATCGCTCTTCCAATAGAAGGTCGGAGATTATAGTCATGTTGAGCACACCATAGCCCAACAACAATCAAACACTCTATTTGTTGTTTGTCGAAATCCATACCTTGACTTAGATCAGCCGCTTTGAGATGATTTTGACTTCCATAAAGCTCCCAAACCCATTTTACCAAACTAACTTCACTTGGGTCAGCAGCTATCTCAACAACCTTTCTCCCACAAGCAATTTCTAAAAGAACAATACCAAAACTATAGACATCAGATTGTTTACTATCCTTCCCAGTACTAACATATTCAGGTGCCATGTATCCGGTAGTACCAGCTACATTGGTTGTTTTTGACTCTTTCTCATGTTCCACAAGCCTAGCCAAACCGAAATCCCCAAGTTTAACATTAAAGTTGGAATCAAGAATTACATTACTGGATTTAATATCCCCTGTGGACGATGAATTGTTCCCACCATTCGTGCAAATATTGTAATGCAGAGGCTAAGTCAAGAGCTATCTTGTACCTCAACCCCCATGTCAAGGAACCCCTATTTCGAAATAGATGGGAATCAAGACTTCCATTGGGCATGAACTCATACACAAGAAGTAGCTCTTTCCGTTGGTGGCACCAACCAATAAGTTGCACAAGGTTCCTATACCGCAATCGACTAATGATATTCACCTGTAGGAATAAAATATCATGGGCAACAAGTATCAGACTAGAAATTTAATAAACAAACAATAAATACAAGGCTTATCTGATTTAACATGGCAAATAATTTGGCATCAAAATATTATTGTAGAAAGAAGTACATCAAAGGGAGTCCAAAGGCTATATTCACTAACTCATCGACACTGACCGACTATGGTGGGAAAGAAAACATAAACTAAAATTATATCTAAAAATGTTTTCAAAAATAATTGTTAAGAGAATGAGCAAGGCCTCCTCTCTTTATATAGGAGAGGAAGAGACACCACTAAGGGATGTCTCCAAAAGATATTCCCCAACTTATGTCTTTTTCCATAAGGTTTGCTTGTTAGCACTCAGACAAGTCTTTCAATAGGCACCCATTGACTATTTAGGTGTCTATTAGGAAAGGACTCAACCCTCCAACAAAAGCGCATTTTGAAGCTTTAATAAGAACAATTAAAAATCCAACTTCACCTCCGATGCATGCTCCATTATCCCTTGTCTAGACCCTTTAGAGATCCTCTTCACAGCAACATCCATGTTGAGATCATTCAAGAAGCCTCCATAAACACCTCCAAATCCTCCCTCTCCAAGCTTTTGTTTCTCATCGAAATTACTAGTTGCTCCAGCCACTTCATCATATGAGAACTCCCTAGGTCCCATGGGCACATCTAAGACCACATCATCATCATCTTCTGGGTTATTACCGTCTCGATTCTTTCTCCACCTGCAAAACCAAAACAAACCCAAGAACCCAGTAATCATGGCAGCTCCACCCACAACCAATCCCACCATAATTCCCATCTTTTTCTTCATTGACGGATGGTCCGTGTTTCTCGAATTATCAATCTCCAAACTCGATATGAAGTCCCAGGAGTTGAGCTGATGCAACTCGTAGCTTTCTCCAGTGGTTGAAGAAAACCCAATAGTCACTTGTTCAGGAAGATAATCACTTAGCTTAACATTATAATTAAGACTAAAGATCTCACAAGGAATGGTTTTATCCGAACAAGTCAATACAACGCTCAAGTTTAGGGAACTTGAATCATAACCAACCGAAGCCTCCCAAGGGATAGAATTATTTCTCATCCAACTCCAAAGACTAGTATTACATGAGCTAGTTTTTTCAGATACGATGGAAGATATGTCAATACCTATGTGACTATTATCTGGGTCCCATGGATCTTCATAAGTATACATGGGACTTGCCAAGCATTTGAAAATTTTCCTTTGGCCGCATGATTTGCTGAAGAGGATGATTCAACTATGCTTGTTATTCTTAGTCTTTTTGAGGATATTTCACGTTAGCAAATTAATTTTAGTAAAAGTGAAGTACTTTTTAGAAAGTCAGTATTCCTGACTTTTCAAGGTGTTTTGTTTACAAGTTCTTTTGTGTTAGTCACTACGTAAGGATGTAATTTATTTGGGTACTCCATTTTTTTCCCTAGGTGTAGATCTATTTAGTCCTTATCTGTGTACGGAGTATAACGGGGGTCTTCATGGCATTTTGTTGAACACCCTTGGAGGCCGATCAAACCCCTCCACTTGGAGGCCTTGGAAGAGAGAGAAATTCAAGAAAAATACCCCTTGAGGCTGCACTCAGTGCCCTCTTTCAAGTGAAACTTATAGAAGTCCCATATTTTTTCCCCAATTTTTTTATAAAATTCCTCAAATATCCATGGTTCATTCACTTTGCCATTGGAGCAACCACATTTAGAACGACTATTGGTGGATTCTGATAACACATTCCAACCACCCAAGGGTCCTTATACTGAGCTATGACACTCCCACGCTTCATGGGTAATTTCCCTACTTTTTGGAATTATTTTTGTATTTATTTTTATTTTTATTAGTGAAAATATACTATTTTTAATTGAATAATTCTTAAAAATATCTACTGTGTTCCAAAAAAATAGAAACTTTTATTATTTACTGGTTTCCCTAGGTTCCAAAAAATTTTTTTTTTTTAAAAAAAAATTTTGTACAGGTTTTCCCTTGTAAACATTTTAAGAACTTGTAAAATCTGAAACTATGTGGCACGTTTTGGGTTCTATCTTTGTGCTAGGTTTAAAGTTCTTGTTTTGATTAGTATGCATGTGTTTTGGTTTGAGCCAATTCAGCCTCTAAATGCATTTGATAATTTTTCTTTTTTACCCCTATTTTGGCTCTATAAAAATTATAATAAATGCCAGAGATATACAAAATTCCTCAACAAAATATGAAATATTTCTTTCATCATGCTTGAATTACAAGCTTAATAGCTACTTTCGTCCATTTATGTGTCATGTTGTGTAATGCAGGGAGGGGGGATACTTGGATTCAGTTGCTGAAGTTATTGGATTGAAGATACTCTTCTAGGCACCTCAATTCAAATGAACAAAATCAAGCAAACTCAAGCAAAAGGATGCAATTCTTCAAGATTGCAAACGTTGGAGGAAAATCAACGTTTAATTCGTTCAACATATTTTGCCCATTACAATCAAGAGACTTAGTTTAAATAAAAAGATTTCCTTCAACCCAAACTTGGATCCCCTATAATCCTATGGCCAAGATCAAAATCATATGCTAGTATTATTTTAAGAATTAGACCAATCTCAATCATCCCTTATTTAATTTCAATCATCCAAATCCTCCAATTTCTCTTTATATCCAATCCTCCTTAATTCTCTTTATTTAAATAATTGCTCAAAGTAGATAGTTGCTCAAATTAGGGAGACTTCTACAACGGTTCTGGGCTGGCTTGGTCAGGTCTGATTCTTCTTTTCTTTAAATAATTCTCAAATCAGTCATAATCTTCTTTTTTTAAAATAATTGGGAATCTATGGTTGCATCAATCCCTCCCAATTTAGAAGAATTTGCCCTCGAATAATTCACGTCACCAACAACGGTCTAGCTCCACCAGGATTCAAAGGGAACATGTCTTCGTCACTAATCATCTTTTTACCAACTACAGCGAGGACCCACAACGCATCAGTACCTCTAGTTGCCAAGTTCTCCAAAGGCACTATAAGGATTGGAGAACCAGTCTATCGAACTTCCATAGCAACGATGATAAATCGAACCAGCTGTACCTCCTTGGTCAGCAGCTTGAAAAATTGGACAGTGTTGTGGGGAGTCCTGTAACTAAACACTGGATAAAAACCATTCTCGATTCAACCCTATTTCTTGATGCATGATTCCATCAAAGGCCTTTACAGAACTTGCAAAGACGCGACTCCATAGCAGCAATTCCAACAAGGGCCCTTCGCATAATGACAAGGGACTATCAGTTGTGGCATTCCACAACTCACATATTTCGATTTAGGTGCTACCGGTACACCATCTTGTAGCCAGAAACATGAAGCAAAGTTGTGTTCGATTTCCTCATCCAGGTATTCATCGAATACTGGTGGTGACTCTAAATCAACCATTGTTGTAGTTCGAACCTCTGTATCAACTTGTAGATGCACCGATGAAGGAGAAGAAGAAGAAGATGCTTCAATCAGTACTTCATCCATGGTACAACGATGGACAACACTCCTCAAACGTCTGATCTCTCAGATCAACCACTTGTCGTCGAAGTTTCAGGTGATCAATCTCCACAGCAAGAGCGGCAACTTGCTGCCAGAGTTTCCGGATCTTTTCTCTAATGTGGATATCATCCACAGGAGTTGTCGAGCCTCCTCTACGCATAGGTGGCATGGTAGTGCTAATGACTCTGATACCAGATAATACAGAGGGGGGATGCTTGGATTCAGTTGCTGAAGTTATTAGATTGAAGATACTCCTTTAGGCACCTCAATTCAAACGAACAACATCAAGAAAACTCAAGCAAAAGGATGCAATTCTTCAAGATTGCAAACGTTGGAGGAAAACAAATGTTCAATTCATTCAATATATTCTGCCCATTACAATCAAGAGACATAGATTAAATAAAAAGATTTTCCTCAACCCAATCTTGGTTCCCCTATAATCCTATGGGCAAGATTAAAATCACATGCTAGTATTATTTTAGGAATTAGACCAATACTAATCATCCCTTATTTAATTCCATTCATCCCTTATTTAATTCCAATCATCCAAATCCTCCAATCCCCCTTAATTCTCTTTATTTAAATAGTTGCTCAAAGTAGATACTTGGTCAAATTAGGGAGACTTATCCAACGGTTCTAGGCTAGCTTGGTCAGGTCCGATTCTTCTTTTCTTTAAATAATTCCCAAATCAGTCCTAATCTTCTTTTCTTAAAATAATTGGGAATCCAGGACTGCATCATTGTGCATGCACCCATCCCTTCTAGGACGACATAGATGTCATTTCTATGTTTAAATACAAAAAAATGAAAATAAATGTGCAGTTGCTGTTTTATGAATTTAATCATATAGCATGGCATAACAAATTGTTTATCATGTCCTTGCATGTGAAAACCATGTCTTATTATTTTAAATGTATTTATTTAATACATCTCATACTTTCCATAAATGAAGTAAATATGCATCATAAAATCCCTATGATATATCAGTGATGAATTTTTATGTTCTCAGCGTTTTTATATGACATACCAGTATGTAGCGTCATTATACATATTTTTTGTGCATTAAAAAAATGTCCATGTTATTTTATAAAAATGCATTCGCAGTTTTCCCTTCATGCACATTTCCACTAGAAAAAATAAGAAAAAATTGTTTTCTAAGATTTTCTTAGTCCTCAAAAAAAACATTAGATGTTTGAGGTGCTTTACATAAGTTAGGATAATTCAATTCAATGGGTAATGTCAACATGCATGGTATTTTTGCAATCCTTTTTTTTTTTGGCTAAAAAGATTCATTAATAAGAAGAAAAAAAAAGGGAAAAGTACATGGAAACAATAGCCTAGACATTCCTAGGCGGAAACACAAGAGAAAGAGCAGCCCCACCTATGGCAAAGCCATAAGTAGGAACTCCCCTCTCCCCCCACTATCAAAATCTAAACCTCGGTCTATTCATTGCGTCACTCCCTAGCTCCTCAGCTATGTGATTAGAGAATTGAACCATAGAATCTGAATTCCCTGATTTTGAGTGTTTTCGCTAGATCATCAACAGTGTGATTAGCCTCTCTATAACATTTATTTAATCTTCCATGAGATGGAACTCAAGAAAGGTTGAAGAAAATCCAGTCTTGATTCGTAAACCAAGGAATTGTTCTAGGTTGAATTGAGAGGACTACTGTTGCAAAGTTTGACTCAATCCTTAGAGCACGCACGTTCAGTTCCTTTGCTTTGATGATACTTTCCATGAGATCAGCAAATTCAGCTTTGAAGATGAATTTTTATCTCCTCCAATTCTGACACCCTCCAATTCCCCTCCAATCCCTCACATGGGAGCTGAAATGACCACTTACCCAGTGCCTGGACACACTTCCCAAGGCAGTGGGTAAGTGGTCATTTCACTCCCATGTGAGGGATTGGAGGGAATTGGAGGTGATAATGATCCCTTTGAAGATGGTCTTAACTCCTAAGAAAATCTTGAACGGAAATATAACTATGCCATCTTGATCACACATCACACTGCCAGCACCCGACTTGCCAGGATTTTCTAAACAACTCCCGTCAACATTTAACTTGATCTAAGGGGTAGGTGGCTTGCACCAAAATACCTCAATAATATGTTTGGACTGGGAAGGAATAGCAGGCAGCCAGAATCTTCTCTTGGACACCAAATCATCCACCGAGTCACTACAAGAAAAGGCGTCTTTTACGGCGTTTTTTAAATGTCGCCGTAGCTTAAAAACACGCCGCTATATGATTCAGCGGCGTTTATTACAAACGCCGCACATATGTCGTCAAATGTACCGCCGGAAATGTATCGCGGCGTTTATGCCATATGCCCGTGTAAGTATACTTTCACGGGCGTTTGTTAACAAATGTCGCCATATATACTTTATAACGGCGTTTTTTTGAAATGTCGCTATATATTGGTAAGCGTTGGTATAATTATGATTTATTTGCGACATACATAAACGCCGGTAAAATATCCTATAGCGGCATTTAGTAAAAAACGCCGTTACATATAGTATTTTTTTAAAAAAATTTATTTACCTAATCCTTTAACCTGTTATTTTTGTGGTGCAAATCCTTTAACCTGTTCTGTTATCTTATCCTTTAACCTATTGATGTGAAAAGACTTAAGACTTCCACCCAAAAAAGAAAAAAGAAAAAAAAGAAGAACATTCATCCCTAAAAACAATGAAATAATGACAGGATCCACAATAGTTTAAGTTTACTGCACAAATGACTGCTTGAAACTTAATTACATTTAGTCTACCTTACCCCAAAGGACACTTACAACCTATGACAAATTATTAAAATTCAAAAACAAAATAAACAATGTATGTACTTTGCTCTATGTCTTCAATCAATGAACACCTTAGACAAGGAGTGCTGTAAATCACCAAACAACTCCAAGAAACACACAAAATTTAGCAATAACTCATTGACATTAGTATTCAAATGGACGTTTCCTACAACAATATAACCAAGTACCAATCTTTATTAGCTTGATCATGTCGAAAAGTGTTTGGTTTGAAATCAAACTCGCAATAGGCGCACTGTGAGCAATATAACCATGTACCAATTTTATCACTCATATCAAAGATGAAGTATCATAGAGAACAAAGAAGAAGAATCTACAATGATCGATACATCATCTCTATGTCAACGTATAGTTCAATTATATCTTCTAATGATATCCCCAAAAGAACAAACTAAGAAAGAACTCATCGTAGACACATTTTTGCTAACTTTCAATTAAGAAACATGGCCAGATTTTCAAGACATCATTTATATCCAATTTCAACCAAAGAACATGCCTAAACTACCATGAAAAAAATAATGCTAACAGTTATATCTTTAAGGTTAAAAATAGAGTTCCAAAAATACCCAAGTTTGAAAAGAGAACAAAGGAAATCCTAAACCAAATGGAGTAGGTTCCCTACTTGAGTTAGAAAAAGATAATAAAGTCAAAGAACCCAAAAACTACTACTCCCTTGGCTGAAAATGCTCGTTGTTTTTCTATTCTCCTTCTCCGACCTTCCTCTCTTGTCTCATATAACTCTACAAAGAATGTACATTGATCTAACAAGGGAAACATATAGACACATTTATTCGAAAGTGAAGAAAATAAATACAAAGCAACAATTAAAAATAAATAATGTGGAGAAGGAAGCCGTGTTTTTACAAAATTTGTTCCATGAAACAACTTCTTCACGATCGAACTGCCATGCAAAGTTCCACCCCACACCACAACACCTATCTTTGCTTATTTCTCGGAGTTTCTAGAACATTATAAAAAAAAAAAAAAAAACAGCATGTATGAATCAAACAAATTTCCATGTACCCTAGAGTTGCATTGGGGAGCCAATAGCAATGGGGAGTGCAGTATACAAAATGGGAATTAGAATGAAAGGAAGAGTAATTATTGAGAAAGAACCATGAACAACTCTATGCCATCAAGTGAAGTTTTTGCTACACGAAAAGCTACTCATTTAAAAACATCTAGACCAATTTACAAAAGAAGAAAAGACTATCCATTACCTCATCAACATCTCCATTGTCATTATAAGAATAATAAGTTAGTAGGCCAAGAGAAAAGTATGAAGTCAAATTCAGATTACCGTAGATGTTGGAGCATAGGACATCATGTTTTCATCCCCAAGAAACTACATAGATGGTGTCCAATCATTACTCTTGTAACAGGAGGTGGGGGAGCAATCATCTATGCCGGAGATCTCAAATGGGTAGTTGAAGGTGGTGTTGGTGAGAAAGAGGAGGATTCTCGTAAGTACATAGTTATAATGCTACGATCATCCGGGATTAAGAAGATTAAGAATATGCTACGATGAGAAGAAGAGATTGTTTGGGATTACACCATTATCGCTAACTACTCCAGTCACTCTCAATGTCTAGACCGAATTCTGAAGTGAATAATTTTCCAATCATTGACTACATTAGACAGCTGGGTATAAAAAAGAAAAAAGCCCAAACAATGGACCATCCATCCAAGTGGGTCAATATGTGGTTATTAAGTACACTTTAATAGCCAATGTTAGTTAAGTGCGTTACCCAAAAAAAAGTTTAGTGCCGTCTCTTATCTAAATAGAACTGCACTGGTTTCGTTAGAGTATGTAGAACCCATGAAATCCGCCGCTGGGTATCTCCTTAGAGAGAGAAGTTGTGGCAGAACCGGTCAATGCTATACTATTGTCAACGAAACCCAACATGAAAGACTCACCAAAGCACAATAAAACTGATACCTCAGGAAGAGACAATACAATAGTGCAACACTGCAACCATCAAATTCAGAACAACAATAAAATAAAATAACCCAGGTAGTTTAAGAATGAAGAAGGTTCCCAAAGTGTACACATGTTAAGAAGCCATGAAAACCCAACATAGTAGACAAAACAACAGTTCTCAGTCAAACAAAACTGGAACAAGAGCATTCATGCTCATGCCATTCAAGCTAATATCACTACAAAAATAAATATGCACTAATGTATTCATAGTAGTAGAGGAAAATCTTAGACGATTAAATAGGAATACTAAGAGAAATACAAAATGACCACCCACAGGAAGAGATGAAAGAATACTCAGAGCAAAGAGTCGAGAAACATAGGTAGAAGAAAAGTGCATCTTTTCGTAATCAAGTAAATTAATAGATGTAAAATTAGCCATCATAGGTTTGAATGATTCAAAAACGAGAATCATTAAAATCCATAATATCAAATAAAACAACGAAAAGAGAAGGAAAAATTACCAATGCCTTTAGGAATGTAACAACAAATTAACAACAAATAATTTAAAGAACATAACTTGTCAAACCAGAATCATATCCAATCCAAAATTGATTAATAACCATCTAATCAAAATCGAAACATAAGAGAGAGAAAGAGAGAGAGACCTAACCGAGCCAACATCAACATCCAAAAGATAGAGGGGAAGGTGGGGCTATGTGCATCTTCAACGCCGGGAAGTTCAAACCACAAATCTGCAGAAGCACAATGAACATATATTGGAATGAGACAGATGCAAACCATGTTCAACATCCTATCCATTGCTATTCGTTAGGGAGATGGATAAATTTCGCACTTAGATCTGTAAAGATAATTTAATTTGGACAATTTGTATGGATTGAAAGATTTTTTTTTTTTGTGTGTCGAAATCAATAAAACATCTCTTTGGAGAGGAAGAGAGAGAGAGAGAGAGAGAGAGAGAGAGAGAGAGAGAGGATTGTTGCTGTTGTAGATCTGAACTATAGTATTTGTTATTCATGATAGTCATCTAATACTTTCACTTGCAATCTAATAACGTTTATGCTTGTGATGTAGGATCTTTTCTTAGCTGGTCTCTCAATCTTACTGTCAATACCTAATTAGTAGCAGTTATCCATGATTTTTAATGTCCACATGGTGTCTTCTCTACATGAATGTTAACTTGCTCTGAAATACACACATCATGCAACTACAATGGCTCTAGGAGAGGAAAGAAAATAATATCTTATGAGACCCTAACAAATGTATAAACCTAAGTAACAATGATTTAACACAAATAGGATGATCAAAGAGCATCAATCAATAGTCCTTTATAACTTTTTCAAGATTGGGCCCATGAAGCAAACAAAGGATTCTTTCACCATCGCTACATGAAACTATCTCTTTGCAAACTCTGTTATGTGAAGTTCGACACCACACCACATGATGACTGTGGAGTATCCATGCGTGAATTGAACAAAAATTCCCTAACAGATTTGAAATTTACACAACATTTATCACAGGCATAGCATCAAACATTCTAAGTGCAGTTAGATCTCCTTGACACTTGGTTGAATATATTAGTTATTCACCCAAAAACAAAAAAAAAAGCAGCAGTCTATGATTCTTTCAATGAAATTCAACCACATGAGATCCAAATGAAAAATAGATGATAAAGATTATATATTGAAGAAATTTGTCGATCTCATAAATAGAAATCACGATTGTTATGAGTTCCATTGAAAATCAAAAGCATATGTTCAATGGGATGAGACACTTATCCACATATAGCCAACAAAACCCTATCCAACCTCAAAAAGACGCAGGGAAAAAATGGATAAAAGAAGGAAAAAATAATAATTTAACGGTTCACGTGACGATTACATCTCCATTAATTCAAATATAGGAGATTTCCACGCATAGAAACGATAGCACACACAAAAAATGTTAAAAAAAAAAAAATTAGTTAGATAATTAGGGATGTAGAACAACACCTGATTCCAAGAAGAGATAACTGTGTATTCTTCTCTGTTCTACAATGTAAGAAGCCAATGGAGGGATGTATCTCTGAAGCCAGGGAAATGAGAGAAGGACATTCGAGAAAGGGAAAGGAACAATAGAAACAAAGGAATAAGCAGTAATTAGAAATTCATCAAACAAACAAAAATTGCAGAGAGGAAGAAATGGCTGTATGTAGCCTCAATCCTATTTGTACCAAACTTGAATCGCTTTTGCAACCCCCGCCTGATTCCTGGAGCAGCAAGAAAGGGCAGTATGTAGGAGAGAGGGTTGGGAGATGGAAGATATACACATGTTGCATGCAGTGTGTCGATGGGAGGTGTCCATTCCTAGAGGTCAGCACTGTGGATGGACGACGGTTCAGAGGTGGAGGGGAGAGAGAGGAAGGTTTGCATCTGTTGGGTGAGGGAACGCTTTTTTGTCATTAATGAGAAATTAGTAGAAGCGCATTACCTCATAGAAGCAGCAAAGGGTTGTAAATAATTTAATCCTTCTAGACAGAGAGGGAGAGAGAGAGAGAGAGAGATTAACATTAAATTAAATGAAATGTTCATCTGCTATTGAGCTGTAGAAGAAAATAACACCTATACATATATTACAATGAGTAAAAGCTTTCTCACATGAATACATAAATACATAATTAAATTAGAAGTTCACAAGTGCTCTTTTTCCATGTTATAAACCTAATAACAGAATAGGCTGCCAAGTTGGCAGATGATTTTCAAAATGGGCATGCAGGAAGTTCAACATTTCATGGACACAAGTTTTTAAAGCTCATTAGGTGAAATGCCATCATTAAACAACAATAAGGAAAATAGATAATTTCCTCAACATGCTTCTATTTAGCTTAATGATCCGATCATGGTTTCTGTTAGCACTTTTATCATTTTCCGAAAAAATCAACCCATATCTAGTGGCCATTGATCTCATAGCCTTGAAGATTGCGACGAGCACTAAGAGCTATCTCTTCAGATTTGTACTCAAAGATCCCATAACCTTTTGATTTTCTCGTTTCTCTATCAATAACTAATCTGGAATAAACAAAGCAAATGAGGAACTGAAACGAGGCCCATGCAAACATTTATAACAATGTAAAATATATCCTATGGACCTAGAGGACTGCCAACTTGAAATTCATCCAGTTCATGGCAGAGTGGAAAGTCGAGCAGTTTATAGTTTCATTAGAAAGTAGAAAGTGATGCAACTGCTCATATAATATATGATGGCATACCATTGTTTTCTTACAAAAGAGAATTCGTGTCACATCAATCAAATCAATTTACATTCAACAATCAATTAGAATACTCCCTAAAGTAAGCTAAAATAGGAATTGAATACAGATGGCTAACACACAGTTTCAGGAAAGAGAACATTGATTCATTCAGTTTAGAGTTAATATCTTGTGCATAAAACCAGTACAAATAGTTTCATCAGAATATTTCTCTCATGCTTAATCATAAGGGTTCACAACAGTTTCCAAAGCAACAATCTTGAAGTTAAAATGGGTGCCCACTATTTTGCTTGAAAGTGAACTGTTTTCTTATATATGGAGATACATGTGGTGATTGAACATAGAGGGCTTTCGGATATATATGAGTTTGTTTTAATATTGGCATAGTACCTCTACTGCACAATTGGCATTTATAACCAATCCAGGCCTCCAAGTTAAATGTAAGGTCAAATCTTAACACCCCCAAAAGGAGTTTACTTCCAATATGGATATACAGAAATATTCCCTCTTTTTTAACCAAAACAAATACAGAAAAGGAAAAGGTAGTAGGGGGAGGGGAGAGAGAGATACTGTCCTGTACCATAAGATAGGTCCAACCTATATACAAATTTGTATTAGCTATTCTTTAGTCGCATCGTCACGGTATGTTTCCAACAAGAATGATTCAAACGAAATCAATGGAATAGTTGAGCAAACCATCCATTCAATCCTGATTTCATGCCTATCACCGAAATTCATCACTAACAATGAAACCTAATTATATAATCAATAACTTAGACAGAGAGGGAGATGTTTATAACAAACCAAATATGTGCCCGTGCTTGAGAGCTAACCATCTTTCATAAGAAGAAAGAGAAGCCATCTTAGAAGAAGATTATTAGATCGATCTTCTTCCTCAACATTCTGCTTTTCCAAAAACTACCTTCTTTTCTTCCTTGGGCTCTTTGTCTCTCACTTCTACTTACGAAGCGGTAGATCTGCTCCCGATGATGACCAATATTCTGTTTTCTCTCTGCCCATCTCGTTTCA
This sequence comes from Telopea speciosissima, assembly GCF_018873765.1. NCBI lineage: Eukaryota > Viridiplantae > Streptophyta > Magnoliopsida > Proteales > Proteaceae > Telopea > Telopea speciosissima. The sequence continues at coordinate 62,844,237 of NC_057920.1, read as the reverse complement.
ACTATAGATCTGCTCATGTAAACAGTCCAATAGAAAACCCCATTTCTCAACAAGCCCCTACCAAATTTATTCTAAACCCTAACGCAGAGAAGACGAAACCAAAATATTGTAGGTAAAGAGGCACCTTTGTCTTCCGACCACCAGGAGAAAAGTAACCTCAAGCAGAGAAGACAAGACAAAAATCTAGAAATCTAGAAAGGAGAGAGGCATAAACATGAGAAAAACGCAATCAGCGAGCATGGTTAAAAACCCAACTCTCGATTAGGCCGATGACGCAGACTAAGAAGAAGAAGGAAACCCAGATTAAGAAGAAATCGATTGATCAGGTTGGGGCAAAAAAGAGATCCTGATTAAGAAGAAGGAAACCAAAGAACAGAGGGTAACAAAAAAGCACAAGAAAAGTAGAAGTGGGACAGTGAGAGAAGAGGGACGGTGAGAGATTGAGAGAGATTTGAGGGAGAATGCAAGAGATTGAGAGAGATTTGAGGGATTGTGATTTGAGAGTTTAGAGAGGATATCATTAGGGCGCGGCAAGAGGCGGGAAATGAATAGAGCTTGGAAGTGAAACTCCTCATATAACGGCATTTTTTCCTAAACGCCCTAAATGAATATAGTATGATACTACGGCGTTTACAAGTAAACGCCCCCAACGATGTATGATACTACGGCGTTTACAAATAAACGCCGTTGTATTTTTACATACCCCGACAATTCAAAACAAATGCCCCTAAAGATGTATGCTACTGTGGCGATTACAAAATAAATGCCGTTGTGTCGTTACATACCCCGGCAGTTTAAACCAAACGCCCCCAAAGATGTACTTGTAGCGGCAATTACATATAAACGCCACGATATCTACTTATTATACTTTATATACCGACGTTTGTTCATAAACGCCGTCGAATGTTCCTATATGACTGCGTTTACTAGAAAACGCCACTAAGGCCCGTCTAAAAATGTCGTGAAAAATCCTTTTTCTTATAGTGAGTTGATAACACCTTTTAAATTGAACTTGGACTCCTGGAGAACCCTTTTAGTAATAAGCGAAGAAGAGATGAGCTTCATATTTGAATTTATTTTCCTGCCACCTCCTATTTCTTTCCCACCAAATGTTAGAGGCTACCAAAACCAAATCAGCCAACCAAGGGACTTTTAGATTTATACCACTGCTCTTCCTCATCCAGCATAAAACCATACAGTGAAGTGAATCAATCTGTTTCTAGGCCACACCAAAACAAGCAATGGACAGATGCCAAAGGTTGCATTCTTTCACTTAAAGGGCATATTGGTAATTTCATAAGTAAAAATCCAAAAAAAAAAACATGATAAAACCCCAAACAAATCATAAAAAATATTTTTTATGCATTCCATGCTATTTCAAATGATTTTGGAAATTTTCCACATGCATGCATTTTCATTGCCTCACATTTTGTTTTGCTTAAGGTCAGCAATGTATTGATATGTAAAGAGTAAAATGAAGTGTTACAATAAGGACTGTAGATCAAAACTAAAAACCCCTCAAAGGGGTGAGAACCTTATTCCATGACATATTCATGTATAAAAGGCATTTTTACCCTTTGAGGACATTTCGATCATTTCACCAGGTGCAAGCCCAAAATGATTTTCCATCATATCAAATTTTCATATTTTTCCATACCAAGGTGTTTAACATCATTTTCAAAAATTGCAATGATTCCAAAATGCATGTCTTAGCATTTTTACCATTTTACACTCTAGGGGTGCTTTGGCATTTTGTGGCCAAATTTTGTTCAAGGCTCAAGGAGGGGTTTGGCCATTGATTTCTCATGTTTTAGCCCTCACAAACATGTTTCAAGCATAAAATTTTATTTTCACAAAGTTTTTAGCATATCTCATACATCATTGCCCTATAAGGGAATTTTGGTAATTTTGTAGTGACCAAGCCTAATTTCTTTTGTGGCCATAATGCCATTTATCATTGTATTTTACACCATTAGGGATTATCCTCCATAGTTTCCCTACATCATAGAGGAACAAAAGTCTCAAAACTCGAAATCTCCTAGGGCTAGACTCGAAATCTCCTAGGGCTACACTAGCCTCATGCCAGTTGTGTTAGAAACTACCCTTGATAATTTTAGGAAGAAGTATCTAATGGAGAGTTGAACATGAAATTATAGAAGAGATGGGATATAGACTGCTAGGTACTTGATCGATACGTCAAAAGCTCCAAAGCTGATGGAACACGTTAAATCAAACCCTTTAACCTATCTCATACTAGGCTGACCCAATCTAGCGCCTATACACTAGAGCAAGCCCCATTAGACACATAATAAACTACCACGCTTCCGCAACCTTCATCCTCGGTGGCTCTCACTCTATGCAGCTTTCACTCTGATGGTAGGTAGCCTTTTCCAAGTGGCTCTACTCTGCTCCAAGGTTTTTGCCTGACGATAGATAGCACTTTCTTGACTGCTTTCACTCTACTCCAGATAGCCCTCTCCTAGGCAGTCCTTTTCGTGACTTGAACCCATGACGTGGTAACTAGCTCTAATACCTAATGTTAGGTACTTGACCGATATGCCAAAAGCTCCAGAGCCGATGAAACGCGTTAAATCAAGCCCTTTAACCTATCTCATACTAGGCTGGCCCAAGCTAGCACCCATACACTAGAGTAAGCCCCATTAGGCACATAACATAGATTGTGTTGTAAGATATTCAGTTTATATGCCCGCTGCCCATATTCGTTCATTAAAACTGCATGAGACGAATAGGTAACAAGCTATTTTAGATTCTTGAATGCACAACACAGTTTGAGGAATCAGTATCAATAGAGACCGATATCGATTCCTGGTCAATCCAGTCTTGGTGGATTGGTATAAACTAAAGGTAAAAAAAATCTATTTTTTATTTAAGAAAACATGGGTAAATCTGTCTAATCCAGATTGATAGGGTTGATCCAGATTAGTATTGACAGAGACCAATACCGATCTTGATACCGATTACTAAAACCCTAATGTAGAAAGGGCATTTTGCGTCAAATTTCAAAAATCGGCCAGTAGGATTCTAGTTGCAACAAGACCTTCCAAGAGAAAAGAGTAAACTTGGGATGAGGATTGATCTTCCAAAGTGGCTTTTTAAAAATCTGTTTAGCTCATTTGTTGGTCTTTGTTTTTGAAATGAGTTAGTCGAGATTGAAATTGCATATTTAGGTAATGTTTAGTATGCATTCATCCCATTCTTAGGAGAGAATATGAATAACATTATTTTGATTCGCTTGCATCTCTTACACATTTCATTAGGCAAAATCTTCAAGAAAGATCCATTGGAAAATACAAGCACGAAAGAGAGCGTTGGAGACATGTTACCATTTTGGACAAGCGGAGACAATGCCTGCTTGCCACCCCTTTCAACCGCCTCTATCTCATTCTCCAATACTTCACCCATTTTCTCTTCTTCAACAATCCTTCCCACCTTGTCCAGTCTCACCTAGGGGTGTCAACCGGTTGGGTTTGGTCGGTCTCGGTTGGACCTAACCAGGTCTCACCAAGTCTAAACCCTGCATCGTGATTCGTGAGGACCATCCGTTTACCTAATCGGACCAGGCTTGGATGGGCTCAGTTGGGCTTGGGTTATAATTAGGCCTTAACCTGGTTGTGGGCCTGCTTAACTCTGAACTGGGCCTTAACCATGCCTTAACAGATTAATGTCAAATTTGCAAGTTGGTGGGTTAGAAGGTAAAATGGAATTTGTATTTACAACGTTTCAGACCTCAAGTTACTTTAATGCTAACTTGCTGACATTTACTTTAATTAATTAACACAGTTAAATAAATTATGGTACAGAAAAATGGTGAAAATTCACAAGATTTCAAAACCAACAAATAGGTGGGGCTTTAATTGGGCGGGCTATATCGAGCTTTAACCGGGCGTACAAGGTCAGGTTTATAATTGGACAGTCTGGTCAGGCACCCGACAGGCTAGAACCCCACACCGGGAACGACCAATTACTAAACATGTCAGGTTGGACTTTAACTGAACTAGCCAGGCCGAGCCTAGAATTGACACCCCTAGTCTAACCCTATATTTCAATTCTTCCTTCCATTGCACCATCTTTATTGTCAACCTCTCTATACTCACTGCATTAACATAGTTCTTAAATTTTTTTTTGTCAGAGCCTTATTGATCCGAATACCTTGGCCATGTTACATCAGAATTCTTTCTTTCTTAGCCTTTGTGAAACGGACCATATTACAACTTGTCATCGTCATGTTAGTGATTTTTTTATTCCATGACCACATATTGGTTTTGCCATGTGATCATTTAGATGATTAAACTTGCTTACATGCTCAATAATTTAAGGTTGTTTTTGGTATGGATTCGCAGAATATTCTAGACCTAGAATCTATTCTAAACCTATTAATAGATTCTATGTCTAGAACACACTCTGAAGCGAGAAAATAAAGAAAGATAAGATTTTAGAATGTATTCTAGACCTAGAATCTATTCTAAGAATGCATACCAAACACAATCTAAGCCTAATCCAAATCTTCCGCAGGATGGTACCATAAAAAAAGTGTATGAACATGCAAGAGAGGGTATCCCTACATAGAAGGATAAATGATTGAATTTAAAGATAAAATTGATATTTGGCCCATTCAAACTATTCCTTGGATATTCGCGATAGTTGAATAAGTTCATATAATACTAAAACCTATCATCTAGGTGAGCATTGACTTTGGGTAAAAGAAGCTTATGATAAATTTATTTATTTTTTTATTTTTTTGGAATTGGAGAGTTTTAATGGGTGTGGGGTGAGGGGTGGAGGGACAGGGAATGGGGATAGACCCGAAGGTGGTTTGAACTTATGACCTCTTATTTGAGGAGTTGATCTTTTACCAACTGAGCTGATCCCTTGGGGTAGCTTATGATAATTTTATTAATAAAAAAAATATTATGGTGGAAGAGAGAAGGGGTATTTCTCTTCTTGTAATTGGGGTCCTGATTTCTTCATTTGACAGATATTTGAGGAAAACCTGCCTGAATGGGAAGATGTGCAGCGGTCCCAAACTAGTGTCTGGACAATAAATATAGGGGGAAATTAAGAATATCCACTTGCATTGATGCACTTTATGTCACAGAACTAATAATATGATTTCTTATCCTATTGTATGCACAACAACTTAAGTGTAAAAATGTATGTCTTTATGAGATGACTTTTTATGTTTATTAATATTTAAATTAAGGAAGAAAGATTACCACCCAGTCACGTCAGACACGCTGCCCTGTGCCTTAACACATGGGCATGTGAAATGATTGCCGCACTCTAGATCATTTTCTGAGGTTTTAGAGGGTGCGATGGTCATTTTGTGCATCCCTATGTCAAGGTGCAAGGACAGCATGCATTTTTCCTTAAATTAAATTTAAATATTATAATTTTGTCTTGGTAAACTCAACCTTTTGTTCACCATCTTCTACTTTCCTGTTTCCTTCCATGAACTTCACATTGATGCCATAGAAAAAAAAAAGTTAGGAGATGATCTCTTGTATTTCATGCGGAGATTATTACCTAACAAATGGCCTTGATATGATTGGAAACATCTAAGTTTGGGGAATTTACATGGCTCTTCTTTTTTCTCTTCTCCTAATTAAGAAGAAAGGACTAAGATAGATGCTTAACCTTACTTTGTTGTCCCTTGGTCTATCCTAAAAAATTATTTAATGGAATAAAAAAGGGGGTTTTGCAAAAAGTTGAAAGTCACTCAATGCACCATTTAGTGCACTTCCTATGAAAAATGATATTTTACCTTCATTAAAACAACTACATTAAATGTTGAGGCAATAGGAAGTTTGGGGGTTAGATCTCTCGAACCTTGAATCCTCAAGGTAAAGAAAACCCTAATTTCATCGAGAAAGAAGAGCAAAATAAAACAAGGAGAAAGTTTTCATACACGGTCGTGTAAACCGTGTATGTGAGAGGGTGAGAGTTTCAAGGCATTAATTAATGGGTGGGGACTTATGACTTTTCCAACTCTTTGTGAGAGACCCTCTCACATATACGGCTTACACAGCCGTGTATAAAAACTTTCCCCATAAAACAATTAGGTTATAAACTTTTTAAGATGTCTATCTTTTGTCTAAAACTACCCTTATATAAGGAGGTTGGATTACAAAGGGAAAATAAACCTATATAAAACTTGAAATAATATAATATTAAAAAAATAAAACAGGAAACTGATAGCTTGAAATCGCAACAAATCTTTGGAAGCTGCGTACATCCCTTAAACGTGCGAATTTGAATCTGAAACCTCAATCCAAAAAATGAAATTATTAAAAAGTCCGTAGAGCACGGGTTGTCCTTTTTGAAAAGGTATTGTGGGTCCCGCAACTCCACCCTAACGAAAAGTTATGACTTTTGGAAAATGAGTTGAAAAATTAATATTTTTGACCTAATTGGATGGATTTATTTAGAAAAATCATTTATACATTAAATACTTTTGAGAATAAAAAAAAATAGACAATTAAATACAGGTGTCAAATTCTAAACACACCAATAGAGGGTGTTATTAAGATACTCCCTTTTATTAAATTTTTTAAGTTCAAGATATGTTGGTGTGGATCCTATTTCATGTTCAAGGGTGACTAGGGATCAGATTTTGATGAAACCTATAAAGAGATTGATAAGGAATGGTTCTCATACTCCATGGCAAATTTAAGCAGTGGAGAAATCTAGATTTGATTGTTCCAAAAATGAAGGCTGTAGAAATGCAATAGTGACCCTTTTCTTTGTTAAACCATAATTTTGCCAAGAAACAGGAACATATACTATCATCCGTAGTAAAGAAAATTAAAAATTGGATTAAAAAAAATGTAATTCTCTCCATTGCACCCAATATGAACTCAGTTGGGATCCACGGTTGATGGACATGCTCATCTATTCTTAAGTCAAACTTTACCCACTTGAGATTCACATGAAAAATCTAAGAAATGAAATAAATAAAATAAAAAAAAAACAAAATAAAAAAAACCCTGGAAAACCAATGGAAAAAAAACTATACATAGTAGACCATCTAGCTTAACAAACCACCTATGGGTCCCAATTATACCTAACTGTTAGTATTCGAAATCATCAATCCACATGACTATCTTTGTCAATGATCAATCAAAACCACATTTGCACCAACAAGATGTTAATTTTGGTCAGCTAGACATCCCCCTCAACAAATTCAACACGAAAATTATCAATTTATTACTTATATATTTTTTTGGGCGATGTTCTCTGCCCAAGAGCGCACGAGAGCATAGGTTGTGCCCCAGATACATAGGGCGAGATGCACCAGTCATTCAGTCATTCAGTCATTGGCGCCGGGGGGGGGGGGGCGGTCATTTTGTCCCACCCTATGTGTCTGGGCAATGCAGAAAACATTTTCTCATATTTTTTTTCCTTTACTTCATTCTTTGGATTCTGATTTTTTTATGGATAAAATTTCTCTTCACTCACAGTGAAAAAGACTCCTCTTCCATCCATTGTACGAAGTTCAAAATTGCTTTGAATTTCCAAAGAGTCCCTTCATTAGTTTATGATTCCATCAAATGCATGATGGCTACTTGGTATCTTCTCACGCATTACAAAAGTAGATAAGAAAAGCTGGGAGAGGGAGAGGGAGGGAAAGCCAAAGCAGGAGGAGAAGGGGACTGATGCAATTTAAAAATATATACATTATTATCATATATAAGAAATCAATTATAAAATAACAAAAGTCAAAGTGAACCACTTAGTTTTGAGGTCAATTGAGTTCTCACTCAACTACAAAAGGACCTCAATTTCATATGGGGACTTACTCTACCCAAGAGTGAGACTCCCTCATCACAAGAGATTACATTGGATTTAAATTCCTCTTCTTTCTTTTCTGTACTTCACAATACAAATATATATAGGAGAAGGGGACCTAGCCATTGGAAAAGAGTGATTGAAATATAAGGGTTGGAAATATAGCCATTGGAAATTAATGACTAGCGATATTATAACTTCATCAGGGAGCTAGAGAGGGAGGAGGGAAAGTCGGAGAGGGAGAGGGGGATCCAGAGCCAGAGCCCAAAAAGGGGAGAGAATGGAGAGAGAGAGAGAGAGAGAGAGAGAGAGAGAGAGAGAGTCAATGGGAAGGGAGCGAATCTTGAGGTATTTTTAGAATTTTTTGGGGCAAGAGATTGTGGTCTGGTCATGCAGCCCCTACACTAGTGGGGGGCAATGAGAGTGTGCATAAGGGCATCAACATGGATGAGATTTTTTATTTCACAAGGGGCAGGGTGATAATTTTTCGCCCACCTATTTCTAGGTGCAGGGGCTTTGCGACCAGGCAGTGCTCTTTTTCCCTTTTTTATAATAAATGTCGTGGGATGGGCTTTTCAACCCGCAGGCTAGGCTAGGGTTGGATTTCCAAGATCGAGGGTAGGGGCTGGCTGAGCCTGGGTTGAGGCCTCGTGTTGAGCCCGACTTGCCCTAATTTTGTATATATAAAATATAAAATATAAAATTAGACATAATAATATCGCATTATGGTAGGAAAAGAAACAAAAATGGCTAGCTCCTCCTTGCCTAGCCCTAAAATGACAACAACAAAAAAAAAAAGATCAAGTAGAGCCGGGTTGGGTAGGGCCAGGCCTGAGCTGCTACATTCTAACCCAACCTCGGGTTGAGTTAAAGGGACCTAGGGTTGGATTGGGATTTTAAAAAATATAGCTCAACATGGCCCGATTGAACGCCTAATCAATTCTTTGGCTGATACTGAAAAGTGGATTGAAAGCAAGAAATCAATCTGATTCACAACAAATAAAGAGATCTGAAATGGAATCGAAATCATAATCAGCTGAGGTGGATTTAGGCCTAGTTTGGTATGATTTCTATTTCAATTTCAAGAAGTGAATTTTATTTCGAAAAAATTGTTTGTTTTGATTTTTGCACCTTACTTTAGTGAAACAGAAAATTTGAAATTATTGAGTTGTTTCAAATTTGATATTAAAATTGATTTCACTCTTGCTCTTTAATGAACATATGATTATTTTGATGGGCAAAACAGTAATTTCATATTAAAATGATTAGACCACATTCCTTCTTCTCCAGATAGTCTCACCACCACCACCCGCCACTGCTACCATCACCATCACTACCACCACCACCCTCTCCCAATTTTCTCAAAAAATGAAGAATCAAAAGGACTTTTTACTCTTAAAATATTTCAGGTTGATCAAAATTCTATTTATTGACTATCTCACGAAATCAATTCAAAATTGAATTTGGTATCATACCAAATTTGACCTAGACCCAGATTTCGATTACTAGAACCCTGATCCCTGGAACTTGATTGGTGATATGGTCAACATTGTCAATCCACTTTTTAGTCTAACACGCTTCATATTTTCGAATTTGTGGGCCGCCGTGACATTTTAACAATATTCTTGGAGATTACTTCACAAGTTCACATCACATGCGTCACTATCTTCGAGTTAATTAATTACAGATTACCAATAAAAAAAGAAATGATTAATTACATTTATCATAGTTATGAACACAATTTGATCATTTCTATATTTTAATTAAGGTAAACTAATTACATTTATGATTAACAGAATGGTCATCTTCTAGACGAAGACTTCTTGTTGGTACTTTAGGGAGGAGGACACGCGGCAGTCAAACCCAAGTTTGGTCATTGAAGCTTAACCTTAATTGGGCTTTTCCTTTTTATGCTTCTTTATTAGGACTTCGTCAACTAACTACTTCTCCATGTGTTCATCCACGGAGAAAGAGGGGAAAAAGTGCTTATTCTATTAATTATTTTTTATTTATTTATGGGAAAAGAAAAGCTAATCTGTCGCTGAGACGGCGTATACCTGAGCCCAGACACAACGCTACGCAAAAAGACCGGTGCAGCCCTTGAAAAGGTGAAAAAGACTAGAGGTGCATCTGGCTCTCCTCCAACTGTGTCCAGAGCTGGAGGATCCAGTCCAAAAAAAACATGGGGGTTTTGGTCATTTTATAGGGGGTCTGCCTGTGAAATGATTCAAACATGCTTATTTTTGGTCAGTTGGATCTTTCATCTCCCGCCACGGCTAGAGGAGAGTCAAATATGGACACAAGTATACGCCGAGGCACAACACCGATTAAAATTACTTTTCCCTTTATTTATTTATTGGGTTCTATGTATTGGATGACACTTCTCAAGAAAGTGTTAAGGGAACTTCAAGTTTCCTTGTAGCCTATGAAATCCCCTTTCTCTGACATTGCCAGATGGTTCCATTCTTGCTTCTGTTCTATTAACATTCCAAACAACTAGCCCTCTTTGAATGCTTCATGTTCTTACAATCACTCACCTTCTCTCTGTTCTCATAAGCAAAAAACAATGAAGCAGCAAGAGCACAAACAACCAACCTCCATCTTGAAGCTCTTCAAGGATCACTTGCGTCTCCTAAACTTTCTCTCTTATTTCCTATTACTTGGCTTTGGTTTAGCCCTTGGAGCCATAGCCAGTTGCTCTCTCATCTATAACAAATCTCTCCTTTTTAATGTCACCCAATTCTCTGTCTCTCCACCACTACCGCCACCGGCGGCACAGCCACAGCTGCTGCCAGCATCAACAACTCTTCCACCGCCGTCGCTGCAATCGACAAGTCTTCCACCTCTGGTGACTCCACCACAAGCACAGAAACCAGTATTGATGGCACTATCTCTAGAAAGAAATGACACCAAGGTTCAGCAAGGTGGAATGAAAGATCACTTGAAATTACCTAAGGCTATGCATGAGATGAGCGATAGGGAGTTGCTATGGAAAGCTTCAATGGTCCCAAGGATCCAAAAGTTCCCAAACAAACAAGCCCCAAAGGTTGCTTTCATGTTCTTAACAAGAGGGTCATTGCCATTAGCTCCTCTTTGGGAGAAATTCTTCAAAGGACATGAAGGGTTGTACTCGATTTATGTGCACTCCAATCCATCCTACAATGGATCTGTAGAACCAAAAGGGTCTGTGTTTCATGGTCGAAGAATACCCAGTAAGGTCAGTTTTATCTGTTACTTTTACTTTCTTTAACTTCCATTCTTGAAACCCATTTAGCTAAAATGAAGGTAGTTCTATTAATTTTGAGGCAATTCATGCTAACTCATTAAATTAAAAACTCCCATTTTGATCCTATTTATTGCATGTATTAAGCTTCCACCTTAATATGGGTCAAAGTGGGGTGGCCTCTTGTGGCTCTTATACTTGATAGTTGGAGCACCCACAGACAATGTGAGATTAGTACCTCAATACTCCTCTGTGCGTGCAGACCTCTTCTAGGCTCTGTCTTCGTGGGTGGAGCAGGACCCATCATCGACAAAGACCCAACATTCCCGCTCTGATACCATATTAAGCTCTTGCTGTTCTTAGTTCTTACCTCAATTGAAGACTAAGGTCTTGGTGTTCTTAGTTTTTACCTTTTGGGGTTTTTGGCTCAGAAAATGGGTACAATGGAATAACCAATGTAAACAAGTCATTCCAACCACAGAAAAATTATATCTGAGTCTTGCTTTGATTCTACTCCTCAAACTTGGATAGGAAACACCATTTTATTTTTTATCTCCTCATTTCCTTTTTCTTAACCTTCCTTTACAGAAAAATTCCTTCCTTTCTTTCTGAACTCTATTCATCTTTTATGGTTGGTTCTGTCTTTCACTTTAGTTTTTCTCTTTTACCTTTTTAAGTTAAGAAGGATACATGAATCTTGTCGGTAGAGAAAACAAAAATAAAAAACAGAAATTAAGCACGAGTATAGATGTTCTAAGGAGAATCTATTAATTGCAGGTTTGGAAGTTAAATAAAGAAAACTATTTCTAACCTCCAAACCAAGACAGAAAAGCACTTAAAGTCTCACACCGACATTAGGCTTCACACTTTGTTTAATGTATACTTTAGTTGTTTCTAATTGACTTGGAAACTTCAACAAACAACTTTTAATAAAGGGTGTTATCTAGGATACCTGACACAGTAATTTAACTCAATAATTGTTTAACATTTCTCCGTGTGTTTAGCTGATGTGAGACTAGAGGCATTGGTGCTTATTTGAGAATCTGTTTAATATCCTTATATTGGGAGAGTCAAACATTAAATAGAAACCAAAAAAAAAAAGATGAAAAACATATGAGAAAGAAAAGCACCACCTAGTCGTGCAGCGCACGTCGCCCCTACGCCTTGACATAGGGGCATATAAAATGATCTCTAAAAATGACCAACGATGAGGCGGTTATTTTGCACGCCCCTGTGTTAGGACGTAGGGACAATGTGTCCGACGTGATCGGGTGGTGTTCTTTCTCACAAAACATATATATTGTAATCTTAATTTTTCTATTTATAACATAATTTTTTTTCAACAAGAGCACTCGAAAAAATGTGAAGCTTTAATAATAATATAATAAAAATCACTTTTAAATTATTTGGAAAACCCTTATTCTGTCAAAGAAACTCCTAGGAATAAACCAAGGGGAATCAAAAGATGGTTACAACTTGGTACTTTACCATTTTTTGTGACAATAAGATGCTCTGTTTTTTAATTATTAAGGGGAATAAGGGTACTGGTTGAACCAACTACAAAGGAATCCTTAGTTGACAAGTCTATTTTTGCCACATAATCCTTCTACATAATAAAAGTAAATATGCCAACCAAGAAAGAATCATGATTGGCCGAATCAAGAATCTTTTTGTCCTCTTTCTATTCTTAATAACAAAAAATAAAAAAATAAAAATTGTATGCCATAAGCCTAAACTATTGATCGCTTTTTATACCTTTAATTAGAGATTCATGCATATATACAATTCTTGCAAGGAAAAAATTTATTCATATGACATTTAAATTCGGTAGACATATTGTCCACATCATCATTTATTAATTTAGAAAGTTTCAGTTCAATCCACTTCTCCCGCTTAGACACATGGAAAATATAAAAACCAGTTGATATTTCAACTTGGTAATAATTAATTTTGCGATTGTTACATTTCAACCATTAAAAATACTAAGATAAATATCCTAATATGGAGGACCATATAGTGAGATAGAACTAGAAAACATGAAAATGACTAACCAATGGATGACTTTCCTATCCAATATTTGATTTTGTCACCACTTGCCATGTGCCACAGAGGGAAGGATGTGGGTGGGTCTATGTGATAGAAAACCTTACATCCATTTTATAAATCAATTTTGACCTAAAAAACATATACACGTTGGTAAGTTATAAGAATATGATTTTAGGGGAAGTGCAACCGACCCTGTGCACTGACACAAGGGTGCATGAAATGACCGCCACACCCCCCTGAACCCTGGAAATGACCTGGGGTGCGGCGGTCATTTCCCGCGTCCCTGTGTGAAGGTGCAGGGGCAGCATTCTTTCTCCCGAGATTTTATTATAATTGAATCTATGGGCTTTATGTAATTTCGGTAACTTTGAACTCATTTCTGAGGTCTGAGGCACTTCCCTTCTTGTTTGGGGCTAAAGCTTCACCTATGAGGTGGGCTTTGGGTCCTAATGAGCATTTACCCATATTGAATAGACTATCTAAAAACATTGTCTCAATGGGCCTTGGCCCATGATACCAGATAATGGACCACTTTGACAATCTCAGTATATTATTTCCAGCACAACCCAACTCATAACACTTGGACTTCTATATTTGAGTCCAATTAAAACAAGGAAAACTCTAAGAACTACTATATTTTAGTTTCTCAGTTTAATCTTCTTATGGTGCAGGAGGTGAAATGGGGACAGTTTAGCCTTATTGAAGCAGAACGCCGCCTACTGGCCAATGCACTCCTTGACTTCTCAAACCAAAGATTTGTTCTTCTATCAGAGTCATGTATTCCCCTCTTCAACTTCTCTACCATCCACTCTTACCTCATTGGATCTACTAAGACCTTTGTGGAGGTTTATGATGATCCAACTGCTGTTGGGCGTGGCCGGTATAACCACCGTATGAAACCACTTATCGATCTCCGGCAATGGCGAAAAGGGTCTCAATGGTTCGAGATAGATCGTGATCTTGCAATCGAGATTGTTTCCGACCATAAATATTTCCCAATTTTTGGTAGATTATGTAAGGGCTCATGTTATGGAGATGAACATTACTTACCAACATTTGTGAACATAAGATTTCCAGAGAAGAATTCAAATAGGACTTTGACATGGGTTGATTGGTCAAGGGGAGGTCCACACCCAACCAAGTATTACAGAACATATGTGACCATTGAGCTTTTGGAGAAGCTGAGGAGTGGAAGTGAATGTGAATATAACGGCAAGAACACAACCATTTGCCATTTGTTTGCAAGGAAGTTCTTATCCAACACTCTGTATAGGTTGATGTTGTTTGCCCCAAAGGTCATGAGTTTCAACCCTTGAGCTATATGAGATGTACATATATAAGAGGTATTGTTGATCCTTTATTTGTATCTTCCTTAATAGTTATAGGCATGACTATATTCTTTATTTTTTATTTTTTGGATTTAAAAGTCTTGAAGACTACAAGTGATAGGTGATGAACAGCAGGGGTTGGAGACCCTTTATAGATAATTGTTTATGTGTTTTGTAAGAAAAATATTATATATTTTTTTTTTTTGTAAACATAAGAAAAATATTTGTTGTCTTATCTTTTTTTTGTTCGAAATTTTTTTTTTTTTTTTTTGATAAACTAAGAAAATATTATTTGACTAGGGTTTTTAGGTTAGATGGGTTCTATCCAGTGGGGCCCATCGCATCCTGATTCCTTATTCAAGTAGACTTATATTAGGACATATTTTAGGGTTATAGAATATACCCAACACTACCTTGCCATGCTAATTTATGTGCAGGTAGAATCAAAAGTCTAGGTTGCTTAATTATTATTACAAACCGGAAAAAACTGAAAATAGTTTTGATATCCCGAAGTAGATGAAAAAGTTCCCAAGGCTATGGATTGGTGTCCACATTTGTCAGCCAATTCTTAAGTTCTTCATAGTCCGTCCAAATTGTTAATTCTCTGCATTCCGATATAAGTGCCCCTTCAAGCCCTTCTTTGAGTCCTCTGACCTCTGTTTCTTGTGTTGTCCCTACCAATCAAAAATTCATTGAAAATGCATAGAATTGATGTTTGAAAAATAGAGCAGAACCCCAACCCCCTTGTTTAGAGGTGTGGTTAAAACTCCCATATGTATTCGGAATCCATGGTCTCTAGATCCTAGTAAAAATCCATAGGATACAGAGCCTATTGTTGTGAAAGATTCTGAGAAGATTGGATGTCCTCTACACTTGTATTGATTAGATGATTATCATTCATCCATCTGTTTATGTGCTCGAGGATAATACATGGTAAAAAAAGTTAACATAAAAGGATGAGTATACTAGTGGTATTCTGTAAGCTAAAACCCTATGTGTCTATCTCTCTCTTCCTCCCTTTGAGGGGTATGGGAATCATTTCAAAGGACGGAAGAGAGAGATAGACACATAGGGTGCTAGCTTACAGTATACCGCTAGCATACCCATCCCTCTCCCAAATGTTAATTTTCCCTTTATTTATTGGAGAAATTCATTCTTACGACCCACTCTCATTGTGCCACATGGATAAGATGATATGACCATTTTAACCGTTAGATAGATAGGAAATGGTCAAGATTAGCCATATGACAAATTTCAGGATTCAATTAGATAACCCCTAATGTATGTCTATGCACACCTACCATATGAACGTTGTTGTGTACTAATTGTCTTGATTATTCAAAGTTTTATTTTCCGACTTGGCAAACTCTGCTTAGGTGAAAATTTGACAAGTAAATAAGGGAACATGGGGTTTATATGCCCAAAATATTTTGGTGTCATCCTATCTGTCAAATGGTAGATAATTGGGAAATTGATAAGCTTATCAAAGTGACTCATGTTGGAAAGTTTTGCCCGGAATCTCTATATCCCATAACAAATGATGTAGTTATCTATTTGTTAAAGGAAAAAGAACTCATTTTGTGTGGTCCGCGCTTAGATAAGTGATCCATCCTCATTGTGTTATGTGGAACGATGATCTAACAATCCTAAATATTTGATACATGAACTGGACTAGGCGTATGTTAAGCTTTAGAGCCTATTCAATCTATATATTGGCTTGCATCTCCATGTATGTCCATGCTCTATATGTGAATCTTTAGAGTTAATTCAATGTACCGATAGCAACATGTGTTGGGGGTACAACGACTTGTATTCTATTGCTTGTGTTTGTCGGCTTTTTTTTGGCTAAAGGTCAGCAATGTATTGATAGTAAAATAATAAAGTGAGTTACATTACATAGTTGCGCAGCCAGTGGCTACCACTCAAAGCATCACTCAAATCTGTAAAATGGCCGGCCCATTGCTTCCCATGCTACTGATTGCGAAATGAAACCTGGTGTAGAACTCCGGTTCCATGATAATTTTGAAACAACCGCCTT
Organism: Telopea speciosissima; assembly: GCF_018873765.1. Lineage (NCBI taxonomy): Eukaryota > Viridiplantae > Streptophyta > Magnoliopsida > Proteales > Proteaceae > Telopea > Telopea speciosissima. The sequence goes on along the minus strand of NC_057920.1, from coordinate 62,827,796 downwards.
TTTTGCTAAGGCATCAGTAGACGAGTTCCCTTCTCTGAAACAGTGAGTAATTCACCATTGGTGGTGCTAAGGCATCACCACCATGCTTGAAGAAAAGCCCATGGAACCTTGGACGTGAAGATTGCAATGACTACAGTTGCGGAGTCACATTCCACCCATAGCTTCTCAATTTTTAACCTTTGCACTTCTTTGATTCCAAAAAAGAAAGTTGCCATCTCTGCATTGAAGTTTGTTTCAACTCCTTTATATGTAGCAAAGCAACTGATCACTGTACCCAGGTGATTCTTGAATATCCCCCTTGCCCCAGAGGACCTGGGTTCCCCAATGAGGCTCCATCAACATTCAGTTTGAACCATCCTGGTGGTGGTGCCCTCCACTTCACTTCCATTAAGGACTTAAGGCCTCGAGGGTTGGAGGAATTGGCTCACCTTGCATGTTATCTTTGTTAGTGGAGCCTCAACAAACTCAGCTAAGGTCCATGCAAGGGTTCAGGGGCAGCAGTCCCAAGGACATTTTTTTACAGCTACATGGGTATTTCAGCAATGTGTGCCTATGTAGGTTAATTTCTCTAAAAAATTGTAATGATGGTTCATTCTTTGTAATTTGAGAGAGGCATGAGGATGAGCGGTTGTAACTCTATTATTCATTAATAGTGAAACAAATCTCATCTCACCGTAGACATTGGCAATCTTTTTTTATTTTTTTATTTTTTTGGTAATATACGTAGGCAGTCTTGTCAAACCACGTAAATGTTTGTTTACAGTTTTTGATTGTTTGTTTTCGATTTCGAGTAATTTCTTACATCATTATAGGTTTCAGTTTCTACAACATGAATCCCATGTATATCCATCAATGTTTATGGTACTCAAACTACTACTATATACTCTATAGTCGTGAATTTTCAAAGCTCTATTTTATCACTGGACGAACTTCATTTTGGCTAAAATTTCACATGCAAGGGATATGGGTTTATGGCAGATATTTGGGCCGCCATTTTGAAAAATTGTACCCTTGTGTTAAATGCCACAATTAGTAATAGTAAATGAAATTTTAGTTGACAGAGTAATGATGTGTCTAATTGAATACTCAATATTTTTTTTTGGTAAAAAAATACTCAATATCCAAGTGAAAATACGTGATCACTAAATGCATAATCAAGATGTTTAAACCTATACGTGAAATAAGAGATACAAGAATGGGGTTGTAAATATGAGAACTCTTATTATAGAAGAAAAAAAAAATACGAGAACTCTAAAATTGAATTTGGTGTGCATTCTAAGTCAATTTTGTATTTTAAGATGACAAAAACGAAACAAGAGATACAAGAATGGGGTTGTAAATACGAGAACTCTAAAGTTGCGTTTGAGATAACAAAGTATTATTTTGTAAATGTAAAATCGACCTAGAATGCATTCTAAGAATACATTACAAATGCAGTCTAAGGCTATGTTTGGTATGCATTCCCATTTTCAATACTCAGAATACATTCTTAAGTGAGAATGAAAACATTGTTTGTATATTCAACCAAAAAAAGGAAAAAAAAACCATTGTTTGTATACATGTTTGATTAAATGCATTCTTGATTTTAGAATATTAAGGCATTTCATCGAATACCTCATAGCCATTCCATTTGTCACATATCTCTTATTCAATTCCCCATCATTCCTCGTTGCACATTGAATGGGATTTGAACAATACAGGGGTGGGGAAATAAATTCCACAGTATTATTATAAACTTGCGCTTTAGATTCCTTTCCAGCCCTTGAATTGGCGGCTTTTTCACCAAGATATCCTCACTAGCTTTAAAGAGTTGTTTCATGAATGCATATGCTCACTCCTTCGTATTTATACTAAAACAAGTTCAACCAATCAAAATGCCTTCCCAAAATTTCCCTCTTCGATTTGTTTTACACAAGATGTAGATGTTCTTCGAGATCTTATGCTCAACTTGCCGGCTTTCAGAAACCTAGTGATTAAACCTAAATCCAAACGCTCGTCCTTCTCTTCGAGAACTGAAAACCCTGGTTCTCACTTCTTCTCCAGCCACAGTGGAACCCTAGTGGCGGCCACCCCCTTCTTCTCCGGCTCCGTTCGCCATTCACTGATGATATCAGTGGCGGCCAGCAACTGAAACTCTTCACCTAACCCTTGCCCTTCAAAATACCAAACCAAAGAGCACTGGGGTTGGAAGTTGGAACCCTAACGGCCTAGCCCCCTTCTTCTCCGGCTCCGTTCAGATTGTTCCCAGATGATTTCAATGGCGGTTGGCGATTGAAGTTCTTGAATATTGATTCATATACCTCGAGTTGAGCCTCTGCCCCCGGTGCTCCCTTCTTCTTCTTCTCCGTCTCTCGCAAATCAACGAGAATCGCTACTGTAAGTTTTTTCTGTAAATCTAAACCTATATCTCTCTGTATATATAAAAATTAAAGAGAAATGTAATGAACATGTGCCATGAGTAGTCTGGTTTCAGATGATCGCTTTGTTCTTTTTCATTTCGTTAGTGTTTTTAGCTTATTGTCTTCTACAAGTCCTAATAGATTCTACAATGGTTCTTTCAAATCTGGTTTTCATTTTTATGGAGACTGAAAGACGGATCAAAATTGCAAACTTTTTAGGTGATGGTGTTCCAATTTGACATATTTGATGTAGATAAACTTTGAGGTTGGCCATGAGATTGGTTATTGTTAATCCTGCTACTGAAATTTTCTAACAAACAATAGCTAAGTTATTGGTGATTGCTGCCTAGGTTAATAACGGCTTGATTTGCAAGGATTTAGGGCTTGGAAATGGGATCAGTTATTGTTAATTTTGATTAATACCTAGTCAAGTTGGTTGATATTCTTTTTTTTTTGGTAAACAAGTTGGTTGATATCCCATCGATCCAACTTGGGCAGTCAAAAGGGGATCAGCAAGTCAATTGGGATGGGGTGATTGAGGATGAATGCAGCATTTGAACCCAAATTTGTAATGTAAAAATTGATGATGTGCATCAATAATCAAATTTGGGAACATTAGCAAATGCTATTATTGTGTTTATTAGGTGCACATGCTTGTTGCATGGTGAATATATGTCCGTATTTTTGCTCCCGAATTTTTACAGAGCAACCATATTAAACATGTATTAAACACATGCCGTATCATTGCTGTACACGTTTTATTACGCCAGATTTTTGAAAAGTATTATTGCTGTGTAGTCCATTAAATTGCCGTACGTATCCGTACCAGTATTATTGCCATTCCCAAACTTACTAACTATCCGTGTGAGATTGTAAATGGGAAGCAGTGGGCACACAACTTTCTCTGTACCCAAGACCAAGAATGAAGAAAAAAAGAGTGAAGTAATTTCAAAACTGCAAAACCCTACTGCTCTGTGCTGTACTGTGTTTGCTTCCTCAGCCGAGAGATAGGAGACAGCACAAGAACACAAAGCAAAGCAAGGGTGAAACAGTGGTAGGTTGGTGAGCTTCATCTTTTGTCTCTCAAAGTTCAGATTTTGGCTATGCAGTTTGATAGTTTGGTTTTTTATTTGACCTTGAGATAATTTAGGTGTTGTTTGTTCTCTTCGTTTATAATTTTTTGTATCTTCCTCAGAATGTGAACCTGAGTCTGACGAACAGAGCTTTGTGAGTCAATGGAAACTGAAAAACCCAACTGATTAGGTTTGTGGCGAAACAAAAAACTTCATGTATTGAAGGATATGTATTTGCTGCTACTACACATTGACTGTATGGTAAAATACTAAAAAATGAAAAGTCATGCAAAACTAATCAATTGAACCTTCTTACTCCACTCCCCCCCCCCCAAAACAAAAAAAAGAAGAAGAATAATGGCTGCAGCATAACTGGCTGTTTTTCATTTTTTATTTTTTTCCTTTGGGGTGGGGTGAGGTGAGGGTGAGGGTGAGGGTGGGGGTGGGGTTGTGTAGAAACAAAATCCTACATGCACGATGCAGAAAAATAAATGGAAAACAAAAAGAAGAAACAATCACACAACAACAACGCAAGTATTTATGTGGTTCGGCAAGGTGCCTATGTCCACGGAGAGATGAGTGCAGTTTCAATAACAATGGAGAAAGGGTTACAAGCTCTCTTCCTCACGCCTCTCTGTGTTTACAAGGAATTCATAGTAAACCTAATAACCCCCCACCATAATAATTTGTAGGGAAACAAAGAGATACAAGTTTCCTGAATTACCCCCATGTAAACCTTAAAAAATATTAATGGTGCTTTGGAGGCATCCCACAACCCAGTCCACAGAATACAAGACATCAACCCTCAACAAGTGGGCGTGGGCCTAGGGAGCTTAAAGGTGTTGCCTCTGAGAAAAGTTAAGTAAATTTCTGGCCAAAGGCAAAAGGAATTGCAATACACCTGACAATTCCCATATTTTCTTCTGATACAATTGTGACCAATTTATCTAACAACATAGTGGCTCGAGCTTCTAGAGGAATAGCTTTAACGTGAATTACCTTGGTGTGGAGTTGGAAGGGATATCCTAGTTTCTTGCTTGCACATATAAAGTTCAAGGTTTAACTCTCAACTTTATATGTTGTCCACATCTGATGCATGCAACAAAACTTTCTGGTACACGTTAAAGTGATGGTAAATTTAAGCCTACAGAAGATATTCCATTACGAATCTCTGCATTGAATGTGACTACTTTATTTCTCCTTCAAGCCCCCCTCTAGGTGCATCCGGAGTATTGTGTGACCGACGCATTCCATTAAAGCTTAAAGGAAAATTCTACATGATTGTTGTACGACCGACTATGATGTATGGGGCAGAATGTTGGGTAGTTAAGAAATGTTATATTGAGAAGTTATGTGTAGTAGAGATGAGAATGTTAAGACGGATGTGCGGAAAAACTAGAAAGGAGAAAATGAGGAATGAACGTATTAGAGCGGATTTGGGGCTTGCCCCAATCAATGATAAGCTTCAAGAGAGTCGTTTGAGGTGGTATGGTCATGTTCTACGGAGGCCAAGGGACGCCTCAGTAAGGAAGAGTGTATTGATCTTGATCAAAGGAGTTAAAAGAGATAGGGGCAAACCTATAAGACTTCAAACGAGGGAAACCAGCGGGAGATCGATTGCAGCAGGATCGATACAATGAAATGAACAACAACAGAGTTCAAGATTGAGGTCTAGTGGACTCCTTAGGGGCCTGAAGCAGTCCTCCGAGTATCACTCTGATTGGGAGAAAGAGTGCTGAGATCAAGACCTTCAAATCAATAGTAGTGAATAGGAACTGATGCAGCCGCAAGTGTGGAAAGGGGTCTTCTTTGCCTCTGGACAGCAAGAACAGATTCAGTTGTTGTTTAGGATGCTCGCTAGGTCTTCACAGATGTAGTAGTAGGTAGCAGCATTTGATTGCACTCACACAACAGCAGGAACAGTAGGGAAACGAATAAGAGAAGAAGGGGAAAGGGATAAGGAGATTCAGCTCTCTCAGCCCTAGGATTTTGGCTCTCTCAGCCTGGCCTCCCAGGCCTTCATGTTACACACATGGACAAGAGAAAACTTGCTCAAAGCAATAATAAACTTCATTAAACGGTCTGTTTGGCTTCTAATAGCCTTACATATAAATAGGTTGCAATGACATGTTCCTCAAGTTCCAAAAATTAGAAAGTTTTAACTTTGACAAGTCCTAAAATTGCAAACTATAAAAATGGAAACAATAAAATAGCAAGTCTCTTATAAGGCTGAGACTTGGATTACAAGCAATGAAACTAAACTAGAAACTAACTGAAATAGAAACTTCTAAACAAAAGCTAAGCAACTAAAATAGAAACTCTAATTTAGAAACAAATAGCTAACAAAATAGATACTAGGCCTATGCCAAAATAGAAACTAAATTAATAACAGCTTCTAATAGAATATTCCACCAGCATCCAACACCTAATCTTCAAACCCAGCAGTCCATATCAACCCCAAATCGCTGTTCACGTGAACAGTAACCCGTGGTACTGTTCACGTGAACAGTAAATTTTTTTTGAGTTGTCTGTCTGTCTTCTTCATGCTTCGATCTACATCAAAGGACATGCATAGTGTAGGTCTTGTGCCAACTATGGCTTCGGATAGAGCCTATTGGAGAGTAAGGATCCATGTAGTAGATCCCATTTAGCGAAGATTCTCTTGACTTACTGGGCTGTGCATCGTTCCTCTTACTTCTATCTTTTTTCTTTCTTTGCATTTGCCACCTTTCATTTGTCAGTGTCCATTCTCCATTTTTTTTATTCATGTAGCTGACCCCATTAAGTTGGGATAAGGCTGAGTTTGTTGTTGTTGTTGTATACTTTAGTCAGACTTGTTTAGTTGATTATGTTCAGTGTTTAGAAGTAGAACTATTTTTGTAATTATGAGGGATCCTAAGTAATGATATCATATTTCAATCATAAGATTAAGGACGGTTTTAGAAATTAATTGCAATCTACATTTTTCCTTTAGAATGTATTGGCATATTCACTATGAGCCAATTAACAAGTAACCTTTTACAAAGGAGATTGTTTTGGTCACTCAATTGGCTTGGGTAAGAACCCTCCACATGACTAAATGATGTGAAGTCAAGTCCCAAAATGTTTAATCCCTTTGTATACTGAGTATTATTGTAAAAAAACTGTCGTTTTGTTCCAGAGGGGAGATTGAAATTTGATGTAGGTGACTTGTTAGAGTGGCGAAACTTAGAGAAGAACTTGTCACTGTCCTCATTTTTCTGACAATTAATTAATGAATAGCCACTTTAAGTGACAATCATATTTTTACAATTTGTGCAATTTTAAGAAAATGATTTAAATCTTCGATCTAATTATATACAATATAACTTAAACCTTAAAAGAAGTTTATTATAAGATTTCTTTGATTAGATTTATATCTTATGATTTGAATCCCAAATGGTATGATTTCTATGTGAGGACACATTGTATTTTCAAAATTCTGCCATGTTGAAGACTATTTCAAAGTACAGGAGGGTCACTGAGATATACTACTTGTTTCTAGACGATTTTTCCTGAAGGTGCTCTGTCTGACACCAATACCATGTCCTTTATCCTTGTTAATTAGTAGGATTGTTTTTTTATAAAAACCCCATTTTTTTATATTGCTATTATTTCAGTGGGAAGTGATATAGTTACAAGATTTACAGGTCTTGTACTTTGAAATCTTTTTCATTTTCTTTATTGGTATTGGATTCTTGTAAATTTGATAGAGAACTGGAGCAGTCATCTTGCCTCTCTTCTTTTTCATTCTGCCCCTCTCCATCCCTTTTGTTGAGCATGTATTTATTTCTCTGGTATGACTCAGTATTGGATTGATCTTTGGGTTTATGGCTCTTTCCATTTTGGATTGAGACAGTTGAAATCAAGTGCTATGTTTTGAGTCTGCAAGCATGTCCGTTGATCCCAGTGCACCAGCGACATTTGTGCAGGACGAAGCTTCATCACATTCAGAAGAGGACGTGAACATGTTGGATGGACACAACAAGCATAACTCTGTGATGCCACCGAATTCAGGTCGTCGCAAGAGAAACCGCAGATCTACTGTTGATGCTATAGCAGATGCTATGCTAGAAATAGCAGCTGCTTCAAAAATGAGGGCAAATGCAATGATGAAGAATGATGATCCATTTTCTATAAGCAAGTGTGTAAAAGTACTTGATGATATACTGGGCATTGATCAGGGCCTCTACTTTATGGCTTTGGATTTATTTGAGAACACTAATGCTAGGGAGACGTTCATTTCTCTTAGAAGTGAGAAACGATTGACATGGTTGCAGGGAAAGTGCAGTGCTCCGTCTAGTTCTTTGGTGTGAAGGACTTCCTGGAATATATCTTTATAGTGTTTTCTATTCTGAATTTGTTTGTCATGGCCAGAACAATTCAAAAGATTTCTTCTTATCTATCTTGTGTGTGTTCAGTTTAGCATTGATGTTTGTGACATTTCTGGGATGAATGAATGATCCTAAATTTAATATTAATGGTTTTAAAATATCATTTCTTATCATGGTTTCGTGTCTGTGAAATTTAAAACACTTGCATATTCAAATGAATTTGCACAGTAGCCATTGATTTTGTATTATTTGTTATGCATTTTATTTGTTAATTCTATTGGCACAGATATATCAGCACACATGGATGACTATGATTTAGAACTGGATGAGATGGAATTAGTTGCAGCTGCTGCAGGCTATTTCTATTATAATCACATCTGTAAGCAGCCTTCTGAATCATCAGTTATCAGATCTGAATTTATGGATGAAGTGCTAAATGGTAATGATGATCTTTTTCGTGAAATGTTACGGATGGATAAACATGTCTTCTTTAAGTTCTGTGAAATCCTCCGACAAAAAGAGCTGTTACGTGATTCTGCTGGTGTTAGAATAGATGAGCAATTGGCAATATTCTTGAACATTATTGGCCACAATGAGCGTAATAGAGTCATCCAAGAACGCTTTCAGCACTCTGGTGAAACCATCAGCCGACATTTTAATAATGTATTGAAGGCAATCAAATCACTGTCTCGTGAATTTTTACAGCCAAGGCAGGCCACCACTCCACCAGAAATCCTCAACAATACTCGATTCTACCCATATTTCAAGGTCTGGTTCTGATGACAGTATTTTCTTTTAATATTCATTCTGTTCATTTTCCCTCAGGAATTTTCTTTTAATATTCATTCTAATCTTTTCATTGTGTTCATTTTTCCTCAGGATTGTATTGGAGTAATAGATGGCTTACACATCCCTGCACATGTCCTAGCCAAAGATCAATCTCGATTTCGTAATAGAAATGGTGTTCCATCTCAAAATGTGTTGGTGGCTTGCACTTTTGATCAGCAGTTTATTTTTGTTTATCCTGGTTGGGAGGGTTCAGCTGCAGATTCACGTGTATTGAGAGCTGTCCTTAATGACCCTGATCAGAATTTCCCTCAAATTCCTGAAGGTTCTCTCTCTCTCTCTGAAGCGCACACACAAAAATCCACTAGTTATATTCTCTACCCCTGTATTTATATCTTCTGCCGTGCATTTTTTTAAAGCATGAGCTCCTCTTTACTCATCTTGAAATGGTCATGCTACAGGTAAGTACTACCTTGTCGATGCTGGTTACATGAATACGGTGGGTTTTCTTTCCCCATATCAAGGTGTTCGGTACCAGCTCCATGAATTTAGGGGTGCTAATCAGCAACCGAGAACTGCAAAAGAGTTATTTAATCATCGGCACTCTTCATTAAGAAGTATTATCCAGCGATCTTTTGATGTGTTGAAAGAACGGTTTCCTATCCTCAAGTTGGCTCCTCAGTATGCATTTCATATCCAAAGGGATTTGGTTATAGCTGCTTGTGTTATACATAATCATATACGACGTGAAGAAAGAAATGATTGGTTGTTTAATAGTGTCCGACAGAGAATGGTGAATGAATCACAGGATCCTGACCAACCCGAGATGGATTTTGGTGCCACGGTACAGGTACACGATGAGTTTGCTTCTTTTCTACAGGATTCAATTGCATCTACAATGTGGAATGATTTCGTACATGAATGGGAGGAATGGTAATTGGGGTTGTCAGTGGTGGGATTGTGCATATGTTAAAATAGGTGACCCATGACTTAGTCCTTGTGTTTCAGAGACTCCATTTGATATGCTTTCTAAGGTTCCTTTCGTTTTTTTTCTCAGGTAGGTCGTCATGTTGATGAATGATGATATTTGACAATAGCTTTTCTTGGTTCATTTTCTTTTCTTTCTTTATGATAGGATACATATTTCTGGCAAAATTTACAAGGACATCAGCGGTGTGCAGTGAGAGTTCTTGGAATGGAGAGGTATTGCCATCTAGCTTTCTTGGAATTTAGCTTCTTTTGGGTTTGGAAGTAGCTAAGTGACAACTGCCTCCACCACAAACCTTGATTGAGTAGGTAGTGGCATCAAGTCCTTCAGCCATTCATCACTGCGGTCATCTCCTTCTCATGGGTAGTATAGCATTGCTCGGTGTTGTTCAGCTTATGACTCTCATAGGTGATAGGTATCTTTCTTGCATCAACACCCATTCCTATTGTGAAATCAAATGCATCTGTATGCACCTTCAATGGTTTGCCATGTTACTCCATGACAAACCATTGCCATGTCTTCTTTAATCAGCCGATGGTAGTTTACTAAGCCAAGGATGGACCGTAGCTCATTCACCTTAAGGTGCATCCCTTCTTGTATAACCCTAACCTTGCTCTTTTTAGTTATGCCAGGAATTTGATTTCATAGAACAGGCTAGGCTGGGCTAAGATATGGATTTTAAAGCCGCAGATTAGGCCCCGGTTTGGGTTGGGGTAGGGGTGAGGTTAAAGAACTTATGCGGCCCATCCAAGTTGTAGTCCCTAGTTAAGTCAACTGTTCCCTCCATTGAAAATTTTCAGGAGGCATTTCAAATTTGTTGTAAGGTGGAATTGTGGAAGTGATCTTAACAGAGTTTATACTGCCCTTTTGGTAGAAGCTAAAGCGAAGGTAAATCTGAATTTTGTAGAGCTAAAGCATTACCACTACATATTACTAAGATTTTGGACATTGGGGGTGTCAAATGGGGTCAAGTAACCAAATCAGAACAGACGGACCAATATGAAAAAGAAAATAAGATTGACCAAACCAATCATCTATTTGGTCTCGTTTCAGTTTTTTTTGTTTTTGGGATAACATCGTTTCAGTTTAAGACATAAGAAGGTTATGCCTATTTGAGTAATCATGAGAAATCATCCAAGTAGGGTTAAGATCGATCTAAACCAGTCTCATTATCTATATGATTCATCAATCCTACCATTAAACAACTTATGTGATTTAGGAGTTTAGGGTTTTCACTTACTAATAACTCTCTTGGCCAAACCTATTCATGTTATGAATTATGAAGTTTATGGGGAAAAAGTTCTCTAAGCAGCTAGGGGAGGGTACAGTAGTACTCTCTGTCTCTCCCCTGATGTAATAACTTTAAGTAGACCACTTTGTTTATGTATTCACCACCAAAGGAAGAGCTTTTAGGATTAATCGAAAACCATATGTTTGGTAGTGTTCGTTGAAAGGAGGGATCTGGATCCTGTACTACCGAGCTTCCCCAATTTCCCTATTGTGTAGACATAGTAGGGTGTGAAATGACCGCCTTACCCTCACTCGGGCAAGGTGCTCGGGTAGGGGTAAGGCAGTCATTGCGCACCTTATTGTGTCTACACAGTAGGGCGCAGTACAGGCAGCTCGGCAGTAATGGGATCCAACCTTGAAAGGAGAGACGGTACGTATCTCCCTTTTTACATGGATGGGAACCATCTTCGGGTGTACCTTCTAGATGAGGGCCACATTTCGGTTTTACCTATTAACACATCCATTTTGACAGGATTATTATCATCCCCTATCATCTTGATCATGCCCGTGAGGATTGCATCCATTACCATATCTCGGGTTTGGGTTGTGATACTCTTAGGCTATGCCTTGCTATTTTTTATTTTTTTGATGGGTAATATGAGAGTATATAAAGAAGAAAAATAAATTACAGGAGAAGGCGACCTATTTCCACCCCTTAGATATCCCTAAGGTAGAGGAAAAAGCCCCACACACACCGAGGACACTCCCCTCGGACATACAAGAGCAAAGCCTCCCCAACCCAATCATGGTTGTCTAAAATATGTCTTCCTATCAGTATCATCCCGAACTAGCCTTATTAGGTCGTCAGGAAAACCTGAAGGATACATAATAGTTTCCCCATCCCCACTATCAATGGAAGCCACAAAATCTATCGGTTGATTCAGTTCTCTCCAAACATGTCTTACTTCTACTTTAGTCAGTTGGTTGATCAGAATTGTGATTTGGCATTTCAACACATACACCATCCATGGACAACTTGTCTCACCAGTAATAATATCCACCGCCAATTTTGAGTCAGATCTAATACACACACTATGGAATCCCTTCTCCAAGCACAAGGTCACCCCTCTATGTATAGCTAGTACCTCCATGCTAAACACTGACCTCTCCCCCCCTTTACCAACATAGGCTAGGATGGGTTCTCCTATGCTGCTTTATCCGCATTCAACGATCCATCACAATGAAGCGCCACCATATGGGAAGGAGGCTATAACCAAGTGCAACATACAGGGTCCGAAATTGTCCAATGTACTTGCACCCCCCACTTTTCAACCAAGAACTGGTTTCTAGGATTGCAAACAATCTTAATAGGAGGGTGAGAACATTTAGTGGCTACATCAAATTTAATATCTGCCCAAATCCTGTCTATAGTCCTAGCTGTATTGCGGAAAAGGCGCTGATTCCTCTCCCACCAAATATGGTAAATAGATGCGTCAAAAGCCAGCTTTGGAATAACATCTAGCTTGTCATTGGTGCATACCACAAAAGAAAGCCACCTAACCACATCCGCTAGGCTTGTAGGCCCCTTCCCATCAGGACAGCATAAAGAGCTAACCCCATCCCATATTGTCTTGGAAAAAGGACACTCAAAGAACAAGTGGCTATGGCTCTCCACCCCCCCCCCCCAACACAGGACACAATGCTGCCCAACCCGAATATTCCTTTTAACAAGTTGGTCCTTAGTTGGAAGACCCTCCTTTAGACACCTCCAAGCTGTGCATGAGTGCCTAGGAAAATACCCCGGAAACCAAACAATTTTGAAACATTCCACCTTATTAGCATTCCTTCTTAGCATCTCCCAAGCCGATTTTGTGGTAAATAAACCATTAGAGGTTTGTTTCCAAACAATATGGTCCTTCCCCCCCCTCACTATAGGAACACTAGGGAGATCTCTCCCAACCGTGATCAAATCATAGGAACTCAGACGAGGTGCACGCCAATCACCATCCCTAATTAAATCTGAAACCAAAGCGAGGCGATAGGATCCAGCATCAAACTGAATACGTTCCCCAAATCTTTTTAGCAGAACTCCTTTAGGGTGCCAATGATCAAGCCAAAGCCTAGTTGATCGACCATCCCCAATGATATGGAAGATATTGGCCTCAACTAGATCTCTGTACTTAAGCACTTTCTTCCATACCCAAGAGCAGTTTTGTGGAACTTTAGCAATCCAGATAGAGTCATTCTTGAGATATCTGAAATTCACCCATCTAACCCATAAACTATCCTTCTTAGAGACAATCCACCAGATTTGTTTAAGTATACCAGCTGTATTCATGTCAGAGATTCGTCTTATACCTAGGCCTCCTTTAGATTTAGGTTTACAGATATTGTCCCAAGAGATGTAGTGTACCTTTCTTTCAAGTGAGGGGCTGGACCACAGAAAATTGGAGAAGATGGATTCCAGCTTCTTCTTGACAACACCAAGAATGGCAAAAATACCTGACCAGTAGATGTAGCAGCCTTGAAGCACAGAACTCAACAATTGAACCCGTCCTGCCAAGGACAGAAATCGGCCTTTCCATCCCTCAAGCTTGCTCCGCACTCGATCCAAAATACAGGAACAATCTGCAATACCCAGCTTACGAGAGATTAGAGGCACACCAAGGTACCGGATAGGTAGCTTGGTGTCAACAAAATTCGTTAATTCCAGAAGTTGTAGTTTGGCAGTATGGGTAAGGCCCCCTAAAATAATAGAGGACTTAGCCCTGTTGAGTTTCAACCCAGAGAAGGTATGAAATTCATCCAGGGCCCCCAGACAGGTCGAAATAGAGTCACTAGCGGCCTTCACAAACATCATCAGATCATCTGCAAAAAATGAGGTGGGATTAATGTGAACTCCTACACCTGGGTAATAAACTGATCCTTCCCTCCACTTCCAACTTCCTCATCAGAGCTGAAAAACCTTCCATAGCAATAGTAAAGAGATAGGGGGAAATGGGATCCCCTTGCCTGATTCCTCTTCCCCCCTTGAAGTAGCCAGCAGGGCTGCCTTTCAGCATAATACAGAACCAAGGAGAGTCTACACAAGCCTTCACCCACTCAATAAATTTCACTGGAAATCCCATTCTTTCCATAATGGCAAATAAGAATTTCCTGCTAAGAGAGTCATATGCTTTATGGAGATCCACCTTCAACACAGCTGTAGGGCTTGTACCTTTCTGCTCAATTCCTCTAACCACATCATGACACACCAAGATATTGTCCACAATAGATCTTCCTTTAATGAAAGCAGATTGAGAATCACTAACCACCTGCCCAACAACTCTCCGTAATCTATTAGACAGAATCTTGGTAATTATCTTATACAACAGATTACACAGAGCTATAGGCCTATACCTAGCAAAAGAAGAAACATCACTAGCCTTGGGAATCAGGCTTATAAAAGTAGCATTAATCAAGCCAGCGAGGGAAGACTTTTGAAAGAACCACTTTACTGCCAAAGTCAGGTCTTCACCCACTACAGCCCAAGAATGTTTGAAGAAAGCAGCCCCAAATCCATCAAGCCCTGGTGCCTTGGAATTCTTCATATCAAACACCACTTTCATAATTTCCTTATTAGACACCTTCCCAACAAGAGCTTCCTGATCTGGTAACGACAGCCCTCCTTGTAATGGAACCGAATCAGGAAAAAATCCTCTGTCATCAGCATCTGCCCCAAACAGCTTCTTATAAAAGGACACAACTTCTCCCTTTATGAGATTGGGATCCTTCACCAATTCTCCTCCTTCCCCCTGAATCTCTAGAATATGATTTCTATTCTACCTATAGGTCATAGATTTGTGAAAATAGCTGTTATTTCCATCACCCAACTGAATATGCTTTATCCTTAACTTCTTTTTTAAAAATTTTTCCTCAATGGCTAATGCTTCCCACAATTTCACCTTAGCCTGAGTCTCCATAGCAACCAAATTCGGGTCATCTGGATGTGCACCAAGTGTGCTCTGAATATGGTTCAGCTCCTCTCCTGCTACCTTTACCGCAGCAAACACATCTCCTACACTCTCTTTGTTCCACTTCTTTAATTCCTTCTTAACATTTCTCAGCCTGGCAGCAAAACGAAGAATGAGATTACAAGACATGTCAATAGCCTGTTCCCAGCCCCTGACCACCGCATCATCAAACCCATCTCTTCCAATCCAGGCCTCAAAAAACCTGAAAGGTTTAGGGCCGAAATCAATCCTGTCTAAAATAGCAAACACTGCAGGGGAATGGTCAGACAGACTTGGAGGGTTAAACACTGCCTCAGAAGACCGCAGAGCATCCATCCAGGCTAGGTTTACCATCACCTTATCCAATTTATAGCATATTCTATCAACCCCACTTTGTCTATTATTCCAGGTCAGCCCTGCCCCCTTTTCAAGTCAACCAGTCCTGAGTCATCAATAAAGGAGTTAAAATCATCAACTGCCTCCTGCTGAATTGGATCCCCTCCAACTTTCTCTCTTTGGCTCCTTATCACATTACAATCTCCTAGCACAGCCCAAGACCCCACTATAGAATTAGCTAGTGTCCCTATATCCCTCCACAATTCCTTCCTCCCATCCAAGATACCCGAGCATGAATAAATTGCCTAGATTTTTGGATTTCTTCCACACTGAAAACTTTAGGATCCCACCCCATCCATATTCGAATAGAAGAATTAGCCTCTCCATTGTGCAAGTACTTCCAATCTGTAATAAAATGGTTAAAAATAGACGCACAATTTTCCACCTTCACTTTAGTCTCTAATAGGAAAGCTAACTTAACTTGATTATCCACACAGACCTTCTTAACCGCTAACCGTTTGACAGAGGCATTCATGCCTCTAACATTCCATGCCAAACACTTCATTTAGCAATATTTAAAAAGTGGGTCCCACCCGACTTCTTCCCTCCTAAAGCCGTTCCATCTAATTTCTTTTTCAATGTATTATTTAAAACCACCTTCTGGGCCTTAGACGTTGGTACAGCCCTTCTCTTCCTTAAATTATGGGCAATAACCACCTCCCTATTTTGGTCCACTTTCAAATTCTTATCCAAGGATTCAATATGATTATAACTCTGAGAAACGTGCACCATACCTTTAGAGAGACGATCAGAATCCTCCTCTATTTCACCTTCCTCCACATCCACATGGCTTCTCTGCGCCTTTCCTTCCAAAGACCCCCGTGCAAGCTGGACACCTTCCTCCACCCTAATCTGAGCCCTTCCCTTCTTACACATTGCTTCTATCTTATCTCCTCTCTCCTGCTCAACCGAATCCACCTCCACGCCACTAGGAGTCCCACCTTGAATGGAATAATGCGAATTACCCATCCCATTCCCTTCCTTATTTGAACCAGCCACTAGAGGAGAGCCAAGTGTCACATCCTCCCTATTATCAAGAGCCAAAGAATCCTCCTCGCAGTCCACAACCGAAAGAATATTCAGATAGGAATTTAGCTCCCCATGTGATCTCTCCTTATTCATCTCAACAACCTCCTCTTGCTCCCCCACCGAAGCAAGGACTCTAAACGAGTTCCCTGTAACGATAGACTTCCCACGAGAATTCAAATTTTGAAATAACCTCTTCTCCGGCACCGGTCGCTCCCCATCTCCGGCCACATGCTCCTGCTGATGGATATTTGGCCCAGACCTGCTACCCACCTGCCCTTTCTTAACTCGCCATTCCCTCCTGATAATTCTCTCTTCCTCAGCCCTTCCTATCAATCCACCTTCACACTGAATAGAGTGATGTCCAAACACCAAACACGTCTGACAACGAGGAGGCTTCCACTCATACACAACCCGTTGGGAAAACACCGAGCCATTCTCATTATGGACTGCCACCGCAGTTGGAAAGTCACACGCAACATCCACTTCCACACAAATCCGAGCATGCAACAGGCGCTCTTGAGATTTTGTCATTTTATCCATTACAATAGGCTTCCCAATAACACTACCAATTGAACTTAATGCCTCTGTAGACTAGAAATGGAATGGCAGATTGGGTAAACAAACCCACACCGGAATCGAACTCAAACTGATTTTCTCCAGCTTCATATCTGGACTCCATGGCCTCAAGATTATTGGCCTTTTTTGCACCGCCCAAGGCCCTCCCTCCAGGACCCTAATCTTATCCTCCTCCAGGCTAAAACGAAATACAAAGAACCCCCTATCCAACAGCTTCACATCCACACGCCCAGCTAGCTTCCATTGTTTTAAAAGAATCTCCTTAGTGTAGACAAAACTAGGCCTCCTCCCAATAAAATGTCCCAGCAACGTGTTTTTCCATTTAATTAACTCCCCCTATAACCCTGCAGCAGAACACTGGGCTACGCACTTGCCATCGACCATCGCTGGCATAATGAATCTCAGTTCAAGCCCTTCTCCACTGACGGAAGGCGCTCTAGAAGAGAACAAAGACGCCCAAGACACTCCTTTCCTGCTTTCAACACCTGCCGTCCCACTCGAGCCAGCTGCATCCCCACTCGCACCTGAGGCCTCCCCAGTCAAAACCATAGCTAGCACTCCTTCACCTCCATAAGAAACCACTCCCTCTTGCTGTAACTGACCCCCACCACCCTCAGCGCCATCCTCCACAGGGCCTGGAACCGCCACCGCACCACCACCTTCACCCGAACCTCCCTTCCTACCAACTCCTCCTCGCCCAGATGAAGGACCATTAGCCAAAGCTAATGGCCTGCTGGCCATGACCACACCAAACCCAATCCCCTCAAACTCCCAACATGCAACAATCTTGATGGTACATGGGTCTATGAAAACCTGTACTTGGAGGCACACTGTTTTTCTATGTTTGAAATGGTTCGACGCTAGATGCCACCTGCCTTACAAGAAAATCCAACTTGGGTAGGTATGGTTGCACAGAAATGTCCAATTCTGATTAAATCACCTAAAAACCAAGGTGGGCTTCGTTATCAGGTTTTAATTAGAGAACTCACCCTTTAAGTGATGGTGTGTGGTTAGGATTTTAGAAACCCTAATTGGTTAGTGAACGTTCATGTTGGCTTTGCTTTGGATAGAAGCTTGAAGAATAAAAAACTTTCAATCCCCCGCTATGCCCTGCTATTGATATCACTATACAAGCTTCCAAGCTTTTATTCTGCAATTTGGATCCTCTACTGTCACTTGCCCATCTTGCACCATGCTACGTAGACACAGCAAGGCGTGCAATTACCGCCTTACCCCTGCCCGAGCGCCTTGCCTTATTGGGGGTAAGGCGGTAATTGTGCGCCTTGCTGTGTATGCGCAACACGGCGCAGGACGGGTAAGCAGCAGTAGAGGATTTGGATCCTTTATTATGTTGATGACTTCTTGCAAAAGGTGGCTACTGTGAAAAAATTATCTCCTCCAGTTCCCTACCCAGTCCAGTTCCCCCGTGCCTCTAATAAAGGGGAGGTGCACCCCACCTGGGCAGAGTGTTCGGGTAGGGGTAGGGTGGTCATAGCTCCCCCCTTGTTAGAGGCACTGGGGAACTGGGCCGGGTAGAGAACTGGAGGGGATAAAGATCCGGCTACTGTAAGGGATAAGTTTAAAAAGGGTGGTGTTGTGGATGTTGAAGCCACAACAAGAATAATTCTACATGACTAGAATTAAGGTATGTTTGCTGGACCGAATTGGTTTTTAATATGGGAGTGTCTTACAAGTGTTATTCCGTGAAATAACTCGAATTTCAAATCATTCACTTGCTTCAACTACTCATGCTATGGATGTGGGAGCATCAACTCTGTCCTTGTGGGCTTTTGAGGAGCGGTAGAAATTGTTGGAATTCCATGAAAGAGTCCCGGGATAATATATGTTGTATATGTATATTTATGAAAATTCTAAATGTGAAAATATGCGGAATTCACCCATGAAAGGGTATAAGATATAAGAATAGGCGGAAATCAATATGCTTATGCTGAAATAAGAAACAGGGGCCAATGAGATAGAAATATGGAAACCTTGAGGGTATCAATAAGAAAAACCCTTATAATTGAAATGAACTCTGAATTTTAACATGTGACTAATACAAGACATGTACTAGCTATTCAAAAGTCAATTGCACATCAACGTCACAAGTAGCACAATGAGATGAGCCTCCTTGATAATCTTATTAAGACCCATGTATTAAAAAAATGAAGTTTCTTATTACGAAGTGTTTCAACCTCCCCCTTTTCTTATTGTATTTTTTTTAAAGGAAAAAAAATCTTAATTATTATATTTTTATTGAATGTAACCTCCTTGCTTATAGGGTTGAGAAATGAGAGTTTAACCTTTTACATGTCTTGTTTTTATTTTCTTTTATTTTTTTTTGGAGAAAAGTTCTCTGTAAGGTAATGTACCATCCACGCCCAGACACAGTTAGAGCAAAATGACTGCCCCGACCCCATGATGCCAATGCATGTGGTCTCATTAGCCCTCGCACATGTGCCAGTCCACACTTCCCAGAGAGAACATCAACATTTTTTTGGTGGAAAAGGAGTTCTATTAGAGGGTGAGGGAAAGAAGGACAGCAGCCGAAAAACCAAAAGAAGCAATGGAAAGGTCTCATGCTCATTTGCATTCTTTCATTTCCTAAACTTTACAAAGAAACTAGTAGATTGTTGGTGGCTTTGGTGATGAGTTGCGAAGGTGGTACAAATTCAAAGTTCAATGATATTTTCTTACTTCTACTAGGTTTGGATAATTTTGTCACTTCATTAATTAGGATTTCATGGAAGTAATTAAGGTTATTGGATGTGGCCAAAGTAAGCACCTGTGATATGGGAGGGCTTTTTTGTATAATTCTATCTCAAATTTCTTGTGTTTCTTCTCTTTTTAATTGTCAAATTTTCCTTGATTCTACTGTAGGGTTTTTGTATATTATTATACGTGGTTGATGAAAGTTGTTTTCAGGGTTTCTTGTTATTAGTATTATATCTAATATTTTTCCCCAGAAAGGGGTGCATCGAGGGGAAATTTTGCTATATAAGAATGGCTTAAATCTGTAATAAACTATGAGTCCTTTGGTTCATATTTTAGATTCCTTGTTTTCTTTGAAGGGGCTTCATTTCATGCCAAAATATTTCACTGAGAGTAGCCTAGCCTTTGACGAGAGAGAGAGAGAGTAGAGTAATAGTGGACAACCTATATTTGCATGTCATTAAAATTAATCTTAACAAGATGACATAAAACAAAAAAGGTGAAAAGAAATTTCTAACAGGAAAAAGAACTATGTTCGGGAGTGTGACCTACACCAATACATCCATGAGTCTATATCTCTCTTTCCCAAATGAAAAGATACATCTGACTTGCTGTGAAGAGGAGAGAGATAGACACATGGGTGTACAGGCGTAGTCCACACTCCCGAACAAAAAACTACTTATCCTTCCTATGCGAAGGAGATCCATCTCCCCATACATGTCACGTAATTCCATAACTTAAAAAGAGAACAAGAAAATAAAATATAGATAGGAGTTGGCAAAACTAAGCATCATATCCCAGCCAGCCCAATCAACTTGGTCAAGCCATAAGTTATAGCCATGGCCAACCATCCCCCAATTAATACCCTCAAGCAAGATCTCTTCACAGGTGCCTTCCCTACTACAGCACCTAAGACTCCAAACACCACCAAAGCCAAGCTTGACATAGCAATTACAACCCCCAATCTCACCTTGTAATTCTGTATAAAAGAAGCTGATAGTAATGGCACCCCAGCTCCAACAACAAATGAAAGAGCAGATGCTCCAGCAGCCATGAATGGGTTTGGCAAGTCTTCTTTCTCACTCTCATCAACACTTCCTTTCCCATCTGAAGTTTCATTCTGTCTCTTCAACTGAGAGAGCTCTATGTCATACTGCGAATACACCGACACAAACTCTCCGATCGCCATGCTACATGCTCCGGCAACCATCCCTGCAAAACCAGTAAGAATCATAGATTTTACATCTTGCTTAACAGCTCCTACTCCCATCATTAATGATGTTGTGGAGACCAAACCATCACTGGCTCCAAGAACTGCAGCTCTGAGCCACTGTGCCCTTTGGATGTAGTTGATACCATCAATCTGTTGCTCAACATCATTATTGGGGACTGGTTGGTTGGTAGCTTCTAGTTCTAAGGGTGCCATGAAGGGAGGGGAATTAAGGGGAGATGAAGAAGGCTTGTGGAAGCCACACGCCCTTAGAAGGGTATTTATGGAGGAGAGGGTCATGGCCAGGGACACTTACATGACATAGCCAACAAAAAGGCAATATCTGGTGATACCAATAAGCCTGCAACATGACACACTAATTGAGGTAATGGCACGTAATTAAGATAACTATATGTACTTATTTAATTATTTTGGATCCAATTAGTTTTTTGGGTAGAAATCTAGAAGACACATTAGATGGTGTCATCAATTAGAGAATACATTTTACCAGATTATATCTGAGCATGACCAGCATCTCAAGTGCCATTTACTTGATCAACTAAGAAATTCAAATACATTTGAGTCTTTTTGTGGTTTTTGGCATTAGGGTATTCTTCCCTTATTCCATTTGTTCTTGTATTCGTCTGGGTATGTAGTCTTGACTTTAAACATTTGTTATTTTTATTTTTTTCTTTCTTATTTATAAAATCTTGCTGACGTTTTGCAGAAAAAAAAAATAATACAAACAAGGAAAGATGGGAACACCTTATGGTGTTCTCTTGTCCTAAGCTTCTGATTTTTCTAATTTGGGAATTTGGAAAGAATATACGATCTAGATTCTAGAAAACCCGCATAATAAAAATTTTGGAATTAGAAGAGGGTAAAACAGTCTTGAGCCAGGCTAGGCGTAGTACCTCTCACAAAATTTGAGCAATGTGGTAGATTATATCGAAAGGGGGAGGGAGGGCTCCTGCAATATCAGGGTGTAGTTTCATGTCTTGGAGGAGGGATATTATTAGAGAACACTAAAAATAGAGGGGGTATATGAGACATTTTCCAAGGGGTGGTGATACAGTTATCTGAGTCTTATGAAGGGTTCCAACATGCAATTTCAAATTAAGCTGGTGTTGTGCAAATCTTTTGATTTCAACAGTTGGATTAGTTACAACCCTCCCCCCCCCCCCCCCTTGGATTTACCCAAATCTTTCTCACATATTTGACCTTTGCACGTAGGGTCATTATTAACCCTTATTTTCACTGTGATGCCCTCTCCAACCAAAAACAGCATGATGAGGCTGCAAAGATTAATTCCAAACCAAAGACAATCACGACATCTTTGGATTTCTAGACATGATCACCTCCCAAGCGGATTTCACAGTGAAGACACCAGCAATGGTTTGGATAAAAAAAAAAACAAACATCGTCCACTAGGGGGGAAAGGAATTTTAATCTACCTTGCTAAATCAAAAATATTCTTCAAAAAGCCCGATTCCACCTGTGGAAAGCTTGGTTGCTATATCAGTTCAGCCAATCTTGTATCTATGTATGTAACTCTCTATTTAGAGATATGAATGAATGAATGAATTCCATTTCCATTAAAGTGAGATAGCTCAACAATAGAAGACAGACCCAGCCATTTATCAAACCAGAAACGGACCTTATCTCTGCTCTCTATTGCCCATCTTTCATTGCTTGAGACAAAATCCCACATCCGTTTAATTCCAAGCCAGATCGAGGATGACTTGTAACATTGCTTCAACATTCCATCCTGGTTCAAGAATCTTGCCCGCATGAAGAAACCCAAACACGACAATACCCTTAAAATAACTCCCAACATGCAATATAACCTTACAACCTACTGCCTGCAATCCCCGAAACTCCAATCATGCCCTTAAAATACCTCCCAACATCCAATATCTTTGCAACCTGCTGTCTGCAATCTAGTTCATCAATCCACCCTGAAACTCCAACCATGCCCTTCTCCTCCTTCCACTCATCTCACCCCTTTCTCTCTCTCTCTCTCTCTCCTCCTCTTTGTAAATCTGACCGTTGATTGGGCGGGATAGCTTATCCTTATCGTTCCATGCCCTTCTCTCTTCTCCTCTCTGCAATTCCAATTGATATGCCAATCTTATCCGTATCCACCACCCCCTTCTTGTTAAGGTTAGGGTTTTAAGCACAAGGTTGCTTAAAGCATTACACCCTGAGTATCTAGTTTGGAATACCCAGACTGCTGCCTCCAGCTAGTATATATAGGGAAACTAGGGTTTAGGTCAGATGGGCTAATTACTAGATTGCTCCTCACAGCCTGGGCATCAACAAAAGTAGGATTATATTAGAACATATGAAGGGATATTACATAAATACCCTTACAATCTCCTCCTGTGTTCTACATATATCCATTACACATGTATAGGAACCATTGTTCAATCAATAATTGAATCAATATAAATTGAATATCAATAATCCAATAAATCAAATAAGAAATAAGTAAACTTCAAGAAATAAAACTAGGGTTTTAGATCAAAACTAAATCCAACAATAAATCCGAAGTTCCACATGCAAGTGGCTAAACCAAAAGAAATAATCAAAAGGAAAAGTCCTTGCAATCCATGTGACTTTACTCATCAAGTAAGTCATCCTCATCAAGATCCAGATTCAACCGTTCTCCTCTATCTTCGTCATTCTCTGTAATTTGTCAAATATGAATTTCATAAGATATTATGAATTCAATCATTTGCATAATAGTATCTAGTTCAACAATAAGAACTTAGTACATTTCATATATAGCTGAAGGTAAATCAAAAAACAATAAGCATCATCATCAAGTTTCTTTACAAGAACTCGATCCTATATAGTCTCTATCATAAGGACCATACCATGTTTCCATTTGGAATACTGTGTTCGTCATATCAGTCATAGATTTATGTTGTATCATCAAATTTGGAATGGTACACCATACTATGAAAGACATGTCATCAAATTTGGAATGACATAAAGACTAGCACAATATCATTGAAACATATCAGACATTTTCCATATTCCTTTGTAGAATAACAAAGTAAGGAGACTTCACATGAAAATTTGCTACACCATCAAGTTTGGAATGGTTTCACAAACCCCCATACTTAGTAACCTAACTAAGTTATCTGAAACATGTAAACTGTCCCAAATGCTTACCAAGGCTAGATGAGATTCGAATAATTCAAAATAATATTGGGTTAGGTTAAGACCTGACTTAATGGTCTTTAACCCCATCTCCCCTGTAGTTTTGAATGTTCGATCTTTGTTCAATCCCTTTGTAAATGCATCTGCCGTATTATCCTTCGATCTCACATCAATCAAAGTGATAATCCCTTGTTCTGTTCTATAATTCAGCATGGCCTGTTTCAGCCTGATGTGTCTTCTCTTACCATTAAAGAGTGAGTTATTCACAATCGTCTTTGTTGCTTGATTATCACAGAATATAGATATAGAGTTTAACTTAAAACTCCTCAATGGAATATCCATGATCAGATCCTTTATCCACTCTGCTTCATCTCCCGCAGAAGCTAGAGCATAAAGTTTCGATTCCATAGATGACAAAGCAATACTAGTCTGTCTTTTGGATTTTTATGCTACAGCTGCTCCTCCTAGTGTAAATACATAACCACTGGTGGATCTGCTGTCTCCCAAATCTGAGCACCAAGATGCATCAGAATATCCTTCCAAAGTTGGAGGATGTCCAGTATAACATAAAGCATAACTTTGAGTACCCTTAAGGTATCTCATCAGCCTCGATAGGGCATCCCAATGCTCTTTTCCAGGATTACTAGTGAAACGACTCAGCATGCCTACCGTAAAGGCTATGTCTGGCCTAGTGCAACTCATTGCATACATGAGACTACCAATCAGTTTAGAATAATCTAACTGATTCACGGTGTCACCTGTGTTAGGTTTCAACCGTTTGTTATAGTCATAGGGTGTCTCAATCGGTTTACAATCATTGTATCCCCAACTAAAAAGTAGCTTCTCAATGTAATGAGTCTGATTAAGGGTGATCCCTTGCTCACTGAAGCTTACTCTCATTCCAAGAATGGTGTCTACCACACCAAGATCTTTCATGTCGAATTCTTTGGACAAGGTTTCTTTAATGTCACTCACTACAGAGAGATCAAAACCTAGAATCAACATGTCGTCTACATACAAGCAAATAATCGCGACCTTGTTTGACTCAGACAAAAAATAAAGGCACTTATCTGAGTTACTGGTTTGAAAACCAAGGTTCTTTACTGTCTTGTCAAACTTCTCATGCCACAATTTAGGTGCTTGTTTAAGACCATAGAGAGATTTGTTTAATTTACAAACTCTTTTTTCAGAACTTTCCATGACAAACCCTTCAGGTTGGTTCATGTAAATTTCTTCTGTTAGGTCTCCATTAAGGAAAGCCGTTTTTACATCCATTTGATGCACAACATAGTGCTCAATAGATGTTATGGCAAGAAGAATCCTTATTGTTGCCAAATGGCAGACCGGGGAGTAAATGTCAAAATAATCTATCCCTCTCACCTGTTTATAGCCCTTAGCTACTAATCGTGCTTTATACCTGGCTATAGATCCATCCGGATTAAGTTTCTTCTTCAGTACCCACTTACACCCTATTGTCTTGGCCCCTCTAGGCAGATCAACAAGGTGTCAGGTCTCATTCTGCATTAAAGAGCTCATTTCCTCATCAATGGCTTCTTTTCATAACAGGGAGTCCCTAGATCTCATCGCTTCCTTATAGGTGGATGGATCAGCCTCTAAATGGTAGGATTCCAAAGGTACTCTTTAATTCTTGGGTACTCGATCTCTAGTAGATACTCTTCTAGATTCTGATTCAAGGAGCATTGTGGGAGTAGTGTCAGAAACAATTGGTTCAGATTCCAAAGGTGATTCTGTAACCACTTCAGTCAGACCAGACAAGGTCAGGCCTTTATCTCTAAGGAATTTATCCTCAAAGAATATAGCATCCCTAGATTCTATCACCACATTGGTTGATAGATCCAAAAATTGGTCTGCAACACTGTCTTCTGCACAACCTAGATATACACAAGTGTTTGTTCTAGTTCCCACCTTAGGTCTCCTAGGGTCTTGTAACCTAACATAAGCTATACAGCCCCAAACCTTAATAGTGTCATATCTACAAGGATGATTATGCCATAGTTCATAAGGTATAGAAGTCAGTTTTGAATGTGGTAGTCTATTTAGAATGTGATTTGCAGTCAACACTGCTTCTCCCCAATAGCAAGAGGGCATACCAGCTGTCAATAACATGGAGTTTAACATCTCTGTTAACGTCCTGTTCTTTCTTTCAGCTATGCCATTTGATTGAGGTGAGTAAGGAGCAGTAGTTTCAAGGATTATGCTTGCAGAGGCACAAAATTCCTTGAACTCTTTCAATTTGTATTCTCCTCCCCTATCACTTCTAAATCTTTTAATTTTCAAGTTCAACTGATTTTCTACCCTATTCTTGAAAAGTTTAAATTTTTCAAAAGCTTCATCTTTAGATTTTAATAGGTATAAATGACAATATCTAGAAAAATCGTCTATAAATGTTATCAAATACTTTCGACCTCCTCTAGTTGTGTAGCTTTTAAAGTCACAAATGTCAGAATGTATAAGTTCAAGAAGTTGAGTGCTCCTAGAAATCAGTCTGAACGGTTTTCTAGTTATTTTGGTTTGAGCACACACTTCACATCTGTTAAATCTAATTGAAGTGTCTAATGGTAAATTATGAGTTTTAGCTAGGTTGAGCATTTTCCTATAGTTCACATGTCCTAACCTACAATGTAGTATTTTGGGATCAAGTGAATTATGGTTAACCTGGTTTATTGTCTCATTAGCTAAACTCAACCTAAACATACCATTCAAATTATAAGCACATCCAAAATAAAAGGAGTTAACAGACAATGTTACTCTACCACTACTAAAAGTAATAGACATGCCAGTATCAAGCAAAATTCCAATGGAAATTAAATTCTTTTCAAAACCAGGAAAGATTTTAACATTTTTCAAAGTTAATATTTTACTCGATGATAGAACCAGGTTCGCTGTCCCTTGTTGAGGCACTTCCACGACGTCTCCATTTGCACAATGATGAGTCTCGCTACTTGAACAACATCGGTGAGCGGTCCTTGCTATTGCAAACATGACAAGTCGCTCCAGAGTCTAACCACCAATCTGAAGATGTATTGGCCAACCCCTTACCCTTGCCAACCATAGCAACAAAGTTAGTAGGCTCAGTCTTGTCCACCAGCATGTGAACTTCCTTCTGTGGTGTGTCAGTGTTCCCTTTCTTAGGACCCCTACACTCAGATGCATAGTGACCCCACTTTCCATAGTTGCGGCACTTGCCCCTCTTTTTAAAATTAGTCTTTTTGGCCTCCAACTGTTGGGGTTCTTTCTTAGGTGGCTTGGACTGCCTAGGATATTTCTTGGGTTGTGAAACCAAATTGGCAGATGTCTGTTGTTGTTTCACCATCTCCAAGTTATTCCTGGCTCTGTTCTTATCTTCGATTCTAATGAACCGTTTGAGATCATCCAGCCCCACTTGTGTTTTCTTTCTGTGCATCTCAGTTTTAAAGGAATGCCAGGTAGAGGGTAACTTAAAGATAATTGCACCCACTAAGAATGCATCAACAACAGGGATGTTTTCTTGGTTCAATTTTGTTCTCAAGTTCTCAAAGTCTGTTACTTGTGAAAGTATCTCCTTATCTTCTTGAAACTTGAAGTCCATAAACTTGTCAACCAAGTGAGTTTTTGATAGGTCCTCCTCCTTTTTGAATTGGGCTTCTAGGTTTTTCAAATCTCTTTTGCAGCTCATATTTACTATAGGTCTCTGCCACCTATCGACAGCGTTCAATAGGTAGTCTTTGCAGAAGTCCTCATCACTTATCCATTGGGTTTCAGTTAGGTCCGTACAATCAGAAAATTTATTTACTACAGTGTAGAAAATATTGAGGTACTTCAATCCAAACTGAGTCCTCCTTTTCCAAGAACTGAACTCAGAGCCACTAAAGCTTTCCAATTTGATCATCTCAATTGGAACAGCATGTTTCTCCATTGTTAAGTGATTTGTTTATATGCCCAAATAAAAATTTAAATAAAAATAAATACTTCAAGGAACAATCACACCTGATATGAAGAACCCTGGATTTAGACGACGGAGGAAAAGAAAGTGGTGGTGCAGCGGCATCGACACTTATGATGTGCACGTTGGTGCTTGTTGATGCGGATCGCTGACTGCTAACACTGGCTGCCGATGCGATCGTTGGTGGCTGATGATGGCTGCTGGTCACGGACAGGTAACCGAAACCAATAGAATAAAAGGAGAGTTTGTACGGATCTTTCCTCTTTCTTTTTTTTTTCCCAAATCCAACAAATCAAACAGCCTTGAGAATCACCACACAAAACAACTTTTGACTTTCTCTAATCAAATAATAACTTTGAAGAAAGATTCTGCCAAAGGTCAAATCACTTCTTCTTTTGATTTTTTTTTTTAATAAAATCAAGAGAAACGAATCTTGTGACAAAGCCCTTTCATTTCAAAGCAATTAATGCCTTTGAAAGCAATTAATGCGTTCACCCTTTTTATCTCTTGTTATCTAACAATGAAAGCACTGAGAAGATGCAAAAAACCGAAGCGTAATTTGAAGAGCTCTTGACAAAAGGCCTCCTGACAGCTTCTGCAAACGTACTTTGTGGTTTCCTTTGATCAAAACAGTAAGTAATTGGAGAGCTTTAAAGCCGATCGAATAACGCACTACCGTAAATGATAAATGCCAATAAATCCAGAACCGTGAAGTACGATCTCTCAAAACCAGATTTGTGAATTTCAAAGCCGAACGTGAATCCAAAAATCCAAAAATCCAAAGCGATCTTGATCGTAGAGAACCGAAATACTAATGCTTTAAGATTGTTAAGATTAGGGTTTTAAGCACAAGGTTGCTTAAAGCATTACACCCTGAGTATCTAGTTTGGAATACCCAGACTGCTGTCTCCAGCTAGTATATATAGGGAAACTAGGGTTTAGGTCAGATAGGCTAATTACTAGATTGCCCCTCACAACCTGGGCATCAACAAAAGTAGGATTATATTAGAACATATGAAGGGATATTACATAAATACCCTTACACTTCTCTCTCCTCTTTGTAAATCCCATCCACACTCTCAAAACATTCCCACCCAACCAAACAAGGTGGATGGAATGCTACAGTAACATTCCTTTTGACCTTACCCAACCAAACAAGGTTTGGGAAGCGATTTATAGGTTTTTCTCTATCCAATATAGACCATTTATGAGTGTGATTCGAGAAGCTAATTGAATTGCAAGGACATTCAAAAGGGACTCAATTGGTAGCATTGTCAAGCTTGCTTTTGTACTACCATTTCTCACATTTGGATAGAGAGAAATTTCTGCATATTTCGTAACAAAACTTGTACTAAGTCTTTGATGATAAAAGACATTAGATTGGATGTGGAGGATTTCTTTTGCGATTTCCTCCTAGGGTCCCCAAGTTTTCAAGAATTTATTCCTTTCCTTTTCTTGGGGTGTTCACCCCAAATAGACAAGGATGAATTAGCCCGGGAGGTTTTGATTGCTTTCCCCATTTCTATTTATCGGCTTATTTATTAGCCTTATTTTTGTTCTTGGGAGCAGTCAGTGAGACTGCATGTCATTTCTGTAATGAGTTTGGGGCTTCTTCTCAGTTTGGGGATAGTAGTAGTTCTTCGCTCTCTTGGGAGTGTCCTTAAGACGACCTAGAGGGATCCTCTCTTTTTTGTATATATCATTTTTCTTCTTTCTAATAAATTCGATTTCACTGATAAATTAAAAAAAAAAAAAATCCCCCAATAAAAATCCCACCAACAAGTGGGTCGCATTTTCGTCACAATCCCACCTCACCCTCCCCTCTAAACAAACTTACACCAAATGGAAAGGTGTCATACTTATTTGTACTTTTTCATTTACTCACCTTTATAAAGAAGCTCATAGAATCATAGCAAATAAAAAAGAAACTAGTGAAGTGGTGGTTTCATTGGACATTGGTGATGGGTTTGGCCACGGTAGTAAAAATTGAAACTTCAATGATAGCTGTTTATTTCTGCTCAAGGGATCTTTGAAGGAGCGAGGTTTGGATAATATTTTCACTTTATTCGGATTTCATTGAAGTAATTAAGGTGATTGGATGATATTGGAGGCTTTTTTGTATTATTCTACCGTAGATCTTATGTTTCTTCTCTTTTTAATTGTCAAAATTTTCTTGATTCTGCTGATAATAAGTTAGCTCGATCATTGTGCTTTCAATTTTAATTTTAAGTTTCACTGACTTTTTAAAGTGGCTCGGGCAGCCATGGAAAATGCTAAAGGTTAGGACCGACTCCAAACTCACTCATCCAAAGACTTTGCATATGCACTACCTAATTTGGCTCCCGCCTATGAAATGATCAAAATACCCCTGTTTTGGCTAGGCTGGATCCTCCAGCTCCTGCCATGGCTGAAGGAGAGCCAGGTCCTGCACGACCAGCACTAGGTAATTGCCTTATTTTTAATGTACTTTCTACGTGGTTGATGAATGTTATTTTGGGGTATAACAATTCCTTTTGGGGTTGTATCTTGGGAAAATTTTGCTATTTTAGAATGAGAACTAAAATCTGTAATAAATTATGGGTTCTTTGGTTGATATTGAAGATGCTTTGTTTGCTTTAAAGGATTTTTCACCTTATGCCAAAGTATTTCATAGAGATTGACCAAGTATTTTGAAGCTTAAAATAAATTAACAACAAAATCAGAGACCACATCTAAATTCAGAGATAGAGGGAGATCTGACCAACTAATCGGCTTAAAGAAGAATCATAAGTGGACAACCTATATTTACATATTATTACAATTAATTTTAAGAAGAGGGTGGGCCTTGGTGCAACGGTAAAATTGTTCCGTTGTGATCAAGAAGTCATGGATTCGAGCTTGGAAACAGTCTCTCTGCGAAAACAGGGGTAATTAAGCCTCATATCCCAGCCAGCCCAATCAACTTGGTCAACCCATAAGTTATAGCCATAGCCAACCAACCACCAATCAACACCCTCAAACAAGACTTCTTCACAGGTGCCTTCCCTAAGACACCACCTAAAACCCCAAACACAATCAAAGCCAAGGTTGACATTGCAATTACCACCCCCAACCTCGCCTTATAATTATGTATAAAAGAAGCTGATAGTAATGGCACCGCAGCTCCAACAACGAATGCAAGAGCAGATGCTCCAGCCGCCCTGAGTGGGCTTGGGAGATCTTCTTTCTCCTCCTCATCCAGACTTTCTTTTCCATCAGCTGAAGCTTTATGCTCTCTCTTCAACTGAGAAACCTCTATGTCATACTGCGAATACACCGACACGAACTCTCCGATCGCCATGCTACATGCTCCGGCAACCATTCCTGCAAAACCAGTAATAATCATGGATTTTACATCCTGCTTAACAGCTCCTACTCCCATCATTAACGAAGCTGTGGAGACCAAACCATCACTGGCTCCAAGCACTGCGGCTCTAAGCCACTGTGCCCTTTGGATGTAATTGATACCATCAATCTGTTGCTCAACATCATTGTTGGGGATGTCAAGTTTGGCTTCTTTGGGGATAGATTGGTTGTTAGCTTCTAGTTCTACAGCTGCCATGAAGGGAGAGGAAAGCAAAGAGGGGTATTAGGAAGAAATTAAAATGGATTAAGGAGAGAGATGAAGAAGGCTTGTGGAAGCCACACGCCCTTAGAAGGTTATTTATGGAGGAGAAATTAAAATGGATTAAGGGGGACAGTGTAGGCATGACACTACCCATAAAGAGGCAATATCTGGTGAGACTAATAAGCCTGAAACATGACACATGCACCAATAGAGATTGCCCAAGAAAAACCCTAACACATGTTTGATGGTGTCATCAATTAGAGAATACATTTGACCAGATCTTGTATGCTTCATGCTGCATCAAGTGCTACCGTTTACTTAACATTATCAATTAAGATTGCATTCAATTAAATTTGAAAGATATAACCTGCAAGTATACATCAAGAGGAGGTGGTAACACCTAAGTTGTTCTCCAAAAACCCTCAATAATTCAAAATTTCAGAATTAGAATGGAAAAAATCCTCTGCAACGTGGATCTGAGAGCTCGACACGTGGATGATGCGACATTCAACGGTG
Source organism: Telopea speciosissima (assembly GCF_018873765.1). Classification (NCBI taxonomy): domain Eukaryota; kingdom Viridiplantae; phylum Streptophyta; class Magnoliopsida; order Proteales; family Proteaceae; genus Telopea; species Telopea speciosissima. The sequence goes on along the minus strand of NC_057920.1, from coordinate 62,795,840 downwards.
TCAAGCTTGAGAAGAAAGAAAAGTACATAAAAAAACTGCCTTGAAACAAGCTTGCACCATTGGATGAAGCTTCTTCCATGTGTTGAGCTCTTAGAATCGCACTATAGTGCACCGCCAAATGCACGCAGAGGATTTTTGAATAGAGTAAAACAAAACAAATCGTTATCCCCTCCAATTCCTCACATAGGGGGCAGAAATGACCATCTTACCCCCTGTTCGAACACACTGCCCAAGGTGGGGGTCCACTCCTCCTATTAGAGGAATTGGAATGGGCAGCGAATTGGAGGTGATAATTATTCAAAACATTATTGTGCCACGTTAGGCATAATCCCCCAACAAAATTTGAGCCATGTGGCAGTTGATATGGAAATTAAATTCGATCTCAATTGTTCATTAGATATATTCCCCCTTGGATGATTAGCCTCTTGTACTGGATTAATTTTTTACATATATATCCAGTCAATATGTATAGCTCTAACTTTGGACGTTTTAACTTCCTTTCGACTTTCTTTTTCAATGACGTAAAAAAACTTGGAGTAGGCTAAATTTTTTATGTGAATATAAAGTGCGGATCATGTCCTTGTATAAGTACTAGTAATGTACAAGATTCTTTAGGGTCACTCAAATGGCATCCACTGTAAGACCCACAGAAGGAGTAGATGCCGCATGGAAAAAAAAAAACAAAAAGAAATCTCAACTTCTCTACCCTAGCTCTCCTAGAGAGGCTTACAAACTGTCTTGATTACTTCTAATAGCAGAAGAATTGCTTTTTTTTTTTGGGTAGAAAATTACAGAAGAATTAAAATGTGTAATAAAACGATTTATATTAAACAATTCATAAAAAAATACTTTCTCATCAATCTTCGGGATTATCGATCTAGCTAGGTCAACAGCTCTGAATCAACTCAAGTTTCTATAGATTTACGATCCAATAGCATTGCTCTTTGGATCCCTTGAAGAAGTCCCCTTGCTTCTGCCTCAAATGCACCTTGTACCATACCATAGTCCATCCCAATGAATATAAACTGATTTTTATAAATAACAATAGACACCGATACTGCCTCCTTAGAGTCCTGGTTAAACTACCACTAGCAACAATGATGTATTTGTGGTAGCCAAGTCTGTGTAGTCGAAGAAGGAGAAAGAACCAATCTTCGGTTGGGAACATGGATGTCATCAACATAGAATTATCATTAAATATGGATAGGAAGAGGTTAAGATAGGAAACATTTGAAAATCTTTCAGTTTGTCAATCCCAACGCCTCTGCGGTCCAAAAAAACATGACATAATGATTCAGGTTCCTTTCTACGTGACACAAAGAATTTAAATTTGAGATGAATCTGAAGCTTCCATAGAAATTCCCACCATGTACAGTTATTCGTAGTAGAATTATGCAATGTGATTAATCAAAGAACCTGTCTTCATAAAGGACATTCATTTATTTATTTATCATGGAAAGGATAATTTGGGGCTATTCCACTTTATTTAATAGTTTAATTTGCAAATGTTTCGGTGGCTTGACTTTTTATTCTAACCTTGAGTTTGTTCTTATTTTCAGTGTCTTGGGTTTCATAGGAACTTTCCCTATTGGTTGGTTGTAATCCTTACCACTGATTCCCTTCATAATTCCTCAATATAGGTGAGAAGTAGAGAAATGTTCCTCTTCATAGATCTCTTCTAGGTGAGAGCGGGCTGAATCAATGGACTTGAAAAATCTTTTCTTCAAGAGTTTCACTTCTAGTTCACCTATTGAGATCCCCTACACTCAATACTAATACAGATGTAGTCCTCTGAGATGCACAGTCACATTACGACACACGGTCTGACAACCCTGACTATGGCACACATAACCATTGCTGCCAAGAGTTGGACACTCACTGATGGCATACATACACACACAAATCATACACATTTCCTCTCAAACCATAGGCAGACATACAATTCCTGTAACAAGGTCTTCTCAGTGTGCACACCCATCCTGCAAACAAGCACTCCAAATACACAAGCATACATCCACAACACAAAATATATGTGCTTCGGAAAGTTCCCTGCATGTACGGAGTAATGGTCACACTAACCTCAACATCTACTCATCACAATTTTCTCAGCATATAACTTAGAGGCCGCAACCATGGCAATTTTTTCAAGTTTCCACCCTTGATGTACACAGGCTGAGTCTTCACCCATTTACCCAAAATGTATCTAGGAGATTGCCGCAACTACGGCAAGTTTCCTGGCATCAAACCAAGAGGCCAAACAACTAGCCGATTCAGGTAATCAATACTACCAGTGTCCAGCAACCACTGAACACACCCACATACAAACAAATTTGGTCTTATTTAGATGCCCTACAATGAAATCCTTCTAGCATAGGTTATTGACAGCAATTAAACCTATCTGGCATACAAAGTGAATACACAAAATCAAATGAAATAAGCCAACAAGTAAAGAAATACTCACAACATGTACTATCTCTGAATCTGGTATCCTAGGTAGCTCCTGAATGGCTATGGAGCTTTGTTGGAGATGCTCTGGCAATGTTATCTCCACTTCTTCTTCCTCTTTCTTCTTCCCCTTTCTTGTTCTTTTCTTTTCTTTGCCAATCTTTCTGCCCTTTTCTTTTCTTTTCCTCCTTCTTCCTTCTTCCTTTTCCATTCCCTCTCCTTTTTCTTTTTCCTTTCCTTCTCTTCCTTCTTCTTTCTTTATTCTTCTTCCCCTCACTTTTTCTTCTCTTTTGAGCAATGAATCACCCAAAGGCAACAATGAGGCTTCACCTACCTTGGTAATGTCTTCAATGAACCCCAATCAATGCAGACAATAGGGTAGGAATGGATTGAAACATACAATCAAGAGGGAATAGGAGTTCTTAAGATTTTGGTACTTCTGAGGCTACAACCTCAATGCTCTCTTGCTTCTAGTGCGTAGAGCTCATCAAGCTAAGAATTTTGCAATTTCGAAGCATCAAAATGGCCACCGGATGAGGGAGATATGCCATTTTGAATTTTGACTAACCAAAGAGAGGGAAATAGAAACTCCGGGGTGGTGTAAATGTGCGTGTGCAATACCGGATCGGCACCTGTTCAAGTGAAGCGCATGGCAGGGACCGTTAGATTTGGATCTCCAGACACGCATCAAATACAGAGCATCTAATTCTATCAGACCCTGACAGATGGTCAGCGACAATCGCACTTAATCAACGTCGTCGGATTCGGATCTCATTACAAAAAGGAATGTAACGACTAGCAATGGCAAGCTACGTTTTTCCCAATCATTGGTCCATTAGATAAGACTTGATTTTGGCCGTCCGATTTTTTAGGTTTAAGAGAGAAGTAGTCTAGACCGTTCGATCGCTTTAAATGCATCAGTCATTTGCTGGGATGATCTCATCCAAGGAAATGGAATCTTCACGTGGCATTTCATACAACCACATAATACCAAAGCAGGAGTACAAGGTCTATGATCGGCGAGATTATGAACCGTTCGATAGCACTCGTTCCGTCACATGACACATGGAGCAGCCACTGACTCAGATAAAGAATCTTCAAAGTGTCTTCATGAGCAGGCATCATATTGGATCAAGATGAGATTTGGTGAAGCAGCGGCGTAGAGATTCTTCGTGAACCCAACAAATGACCTCGCTCATGGAAGAATCTATATACACTGCTAAACCCCTGTAACGTTGTTACTGCCACTATGAACATTGTAAGAGCTATGGGGATGCTGGGAACATTGCCCACTCACTGTCTGCACTACTAAAAGTTTGCCAATTTATTAAAAATGTTGCCTGAACTATTTAGTCACTGCCTGCACTGCCAAAAGTTTGCCCACTCATCTAGAATGTTGCTTGAACTATTTTGACCACTGTAACTGTCCCTCTGCTAATTGAACTACACCAAGGTGCACTGTGTTGACAACAATGACGACCAACATACAGTCACTACCATTTGCACCGTTTGTTCAACAATTCATCACCTATACTTGGTTCACAAAATGGAAGAGAATTGTTCTTGATAAGTTTAGTTTACATAAATATTTTTTTAGTGTAGAGATCACTTCAAGCAAGGTTTGTTGATGCCGACATATATCTAGCACCAAAAATAAAAAATAAAAAAAAAGAAGTCAACATAGATCTACACCAACTCGGATCCAATTCCTCTACTTCCAAGGCGGGCAGTACTTCCGTGCGCCCAACTTTGCCCAGCATACAAGGCGGGCGGAAAGTACCACCTTACCCCCGCTCGGGCAGGGCGCTTGGGCAGGGCCAAGGCGGTACTTTCCGCCGCCTTGTATGTGGGGCAAAGTTGGGCGCACGGAAGTACAGCCCGCCTTGGAAGCAGAGAAGTCTCTTCCACACCAACTCCACCTGTTATCTTTAAGTGGTGAATCTATTTTCATCCCATTAGCCGACTTATGATTTTTTTATTACTTTTTTAAACCGTATAAATCATAAGGGAAAAGAACTCTATCTGGGAACGTGGCTTATGTCAACACTATCATGTGTCTATTTCTCTTTTCTTCTTCTGAAAATACATTTCTACCCTCATCTTGTGAAGGAAAGAGATAGACACAAGGAACGTTGATATAGGCCACGCTCACAGCCGAATAGAGAACAATTTCCAAATCAAAAAAATAAAAAATTTCAAATTTTTAGGACCTCCCTATGGCCTCGATCATTTTCATATCCATAGCTCCAAAACACCTAGAACCACCCCCCCTCCCCCCTCTTCAAAATCCCAAACCCCTTAGTTCTTTTTGTTAAGAAGAGAAATTCAGAAATGGGCACAAGAAGATTAACCCAAGCCATGGAAAGAAGAGCAGCTATATAGTTTCTGCTCCCAAGTTTCAAAGCTTTCATCTCCCATGGTTTCAATAGGGACTGTATAGGAATTAGGAAGTCTTTACCCTTTCATTTTTTTCTTTTTCAATTTCATGCAGGGAAGCCAGTAGAGTTATGGCCATAGATTGCCTAAGCGTTACTGGTTCAATCTTCTATGTAATTTCATATTTGCCTGCTCCTTCAAGGTGAGTGATCTTTGGGGGAAAAAAATCTGCTTTACCATAACAGCTTAATTATGTGGTAAGTTTGGGTGGCTTGGCTGAGACTTGTTTGATTTGAAGGGTTTTTGGCTTTATGCCCTAAAAAAGGTAAAAAGGAGGATTCTAGAGGGTGGGTCAAGTTATTGAAGTTACTCGTGGAGAGATTGAAGTAAAGAACAAAATCAGGAGATGCTCACCCACAAATAAAGAAAGAAAGTGAGAAAGAAGTCTAACTAACTAAATTGGCTTAAAGCTACAAATAGATACTTTAAGTAAGAAAGCCAATATTTTACATCTCTTTATAATCTTCATTAAAAAAAAAAAAAAATAGATGGATGAAAGAAAGATTCTTCTGCAAAAGAGATCTGTCTCTCCATACATGTCTAGATTGCATAATTTTTTTTTTCTTAAAGTCAGCAAAATATTTTATAAAAAAAAAACCGAATATATTGCATAATTTTTTTTTTCTTAAAGTCTGCAAAATATTTTATAAAAAAAAAACCGAATATATTACAAAATTAACATCTTGGCATACTCAGACTACAAAAACAATACAAACATAAATTTGAATCACTTATCCACCTTCGACATGGCAATCAGCAAACAAAGAGATCCAAATCAGACATAATCACAAACCCGCCAGACGGATCAGTCAAATCTATACCGAGGTCTCTCCTGCATATCCCATCGAAGATCTTCGGCCATACAATCTGGTGTAGCTATAGTAGTGACAGAAACTTTAGTAATTGACGCTTACTTAGCTAGAGAATCCCCTCACGAAAACAATGAGAAATAACCTAAAATATTCCATATCATAAAAAAATAAAAAAAAGAGGACCTAGCTAGCTAGGGATAACCTAATCTTATATTCCAGCTAGCCCAATCAACTTGGTCAACCCAAAAGTTATAGCCATAGCAAGCCAACCCCCAATCAACACCCTCAAACAAGACTTCTTCACAGGTGCCCTTCCTAAGACACCACCTAAAACCCCAAACACAATCAAAGCCAAGCTAGATATTGCAACTACCACCCCCAATCTCACCTTATAACCCTTTATAAAAGAAGCTGATAACAATGGGACCAAGGCTCCAACAACAAAGGCAAGAGCAGATGCTCCAGCCGCCTTGAGTGGGCTTGGGAGATCTTCTTTCTCCCCCTCATCCAGACTTTCTTTTCCATCATCTGAAGCTTTATGTTGTCTCTTCATTTGAGAAACCTCTATGTCATACTGCGAGTACACCGACACAAACTCTCCGATCGCCATGCTACACGCTCCGGCAACCATTCCTGCAAAACCAGTAATAATCATGGATTTTACATCTTGCTTTATAGCTCCTACTCCCATCATTAACGATGCTGTAGAGACCAATCCATCACTGGCTCCAAGAACTGCAGCTCTCAGCCACTGTGCCCTTTGGGAGTAGTTTATTTTGATTTCTTGGTCAGTGATCTGAAGCTCAGAATCATTTTCAGGTATATCAAGTGTGGTTTCCTTGGGGATTGGTTGGTTGCTGGCTTCTACTTCTAGGGTTGCCATGAAGTAACTGAGAGGAAGCAAAGAGAGAAGAGAAAGCAAAGAGGGATATTAGGGACGAAAATGGATGAAGGAGATAAGAAGAAGGCTTGTGGAAGCCACACGCCCTCAGAAGGGTATTTATGGAGGAGAGATGATGCTACGGGGACACTGATATGACATCACCAATGAAGAGGCAATATCTGGTGAAACCAACGAGCCTACAACGTGACACACCCTATAGTACTATAGTGCCCACCCAAGAAAAGCCTGAGCTGACTACTGAGACGTTGTTCCCTTTTGTTAATTTATGGGAATGCTTTAGTGGACAGCATCCAACGGGCCTAAAACCTTTACCAAAAAAATCCAACGAGCCTAAAACGATGGATTGGTGTGTGGTTTCTATGATTACACTTTCATAAAACAAAAAACAAAGGGGTGTGTGAGTGTGGTATGTGTTGTATATATTCGACATTTCACGGTCCTAAAAGTCGATTAACCTTTTGGGATTGGTGTGGTTTGTGTGATTACACTTTCATCAAAAATAAAATAAAAATTAGACAAGTAGATCCAAGGCTTCTTGTTTACACATTAGATTTGAATTGGAGCTAGTCATGTAACACAATAAACCAACAAAATGGACCGAATTTCCCTCCACCCATGAGCGGCGGGAGAGTAGGGGTGCAAGTTTGGCCCTGTCGATCTGAACCCGCCCTGGCCCACCCTGAGTCTGAATAGGGCTTGGACTGAGATACCTAGCTCTGAGGGCGGATCAGGGCTAGAAATTTCTGGCCTTGAGTTAGGGTCGGGTTGGGCTAGGGTTGAAGACTCGGGCTGAGCCCAGCCCAGCCCCGCCCAGCCCGACCCTGTTTTAAGTTATGTTATAAATATATATATATATATATATATATATATATATATATATATATATTATAAATTTTAAAGCTCACACGTATTTTGTTATATAATATATTATATATGAAGATGGTACGTGATATAAAATTTTATTATATCTGTTATTTTATGTAAAATTGATAATTTTCTCTCCAACCCAATCCAACTCAGTCCAGTTCATGCATCTCTCCCTTCCCCCACTCCATGATCAGGGCCAATCAAGGTCAGCCCGACCCGACCCAAAGGGTGAGTCAGGGTTGACTTTTCCAAGCCCTGAGTTAGGGTCTGGTCAGGCCTGAGTGCTCTTCAAGATTATTCATCTCTGGTAACTAGCTATATATTTTGTCAGTGGTAGAGTTACTTTTGTCCCAGAAGTTAATGGAGAGCTTTTCCAAACTGCCATGTAGGAGAATTGTGGAGGTTTTTTGGAGTAGTCCGTTGTTGGATTTTCAAAATGTAGTCACTGGTAACCCGGGTTGTTCTGGAGCTAGTGGGGGTATTTAGGGATTATGGTGGTACCCTGATGCTAAGCTTAGTATATTATGAGGAAGTATGTTCTAACTTTATGGCGAAGTTTGCAGCATTCTTGATTGATCTTCATTATGCCTATGTTATGTGGATAGACAAATTATGGACTGAAAACGATTCCCAAATAATGGTGAGTTGTATCAAAAGCCAAAAAATCTCAGGGTGCTTTCAGCAGAAGTGGTGGTTTTTCAAAGGTTATTAGGATGGTATTTTACGGTCTATCTCCCATTGTTACTGTGAATTAACCTGTGCGACAAATAAATTGACAAAGCACGCGGCAACATCCAGAGTGTCGACTACTTGGGATAGTGTCCCGCCTTTTGTTATTCATGATATCAGCTGGGATTTTTAACTGACTCTGATACTGTTTTAAGTAATTGTTCCTACTTGTTTTGATTGGGTTGTTTTTCTTCTATAACCATCCCGAAGGTAAATCAACAGCCCAATACTTATCCTTTGTATTCTCTCATTTTTCTGTATTTAATCTAATACAATAGTCTTGCTGATTCTTAACACACAAAAAAAAATTACCGTACACGCCTCGATGTGTGTACAACACACATAGAAATAGAGGCAGATGGAAGTAGAGGATGTCGATTCCCTTTTGTTCCAAATTTTTAAATTAATCAAAAGAAAAAGCGAGGTGTCCAGTCAAATATATGAGGCTTAAGTGATAGAGTTCTAGCCGCTTGAATTGTTGAAGAAACAGGTTAATCATCCACAACTTGGTTTAAATAAAACATTTCTTGTTAACTACTATAGACCACATGCTTGTGATGCCCGAGGAGATAAATTAATAATTTAACATTTCATCACGTTAAACTTCTTACAAAGTCAAACTCAAAAAGGATCTTTCTGAGTATTCTAACAGGGATTTGGATCTTCTACGGGCAAGAGTTGAGCGGCTATCGTGTTATGTTCAACTCACAGGCCGTCACGTGAAATTAATGTCGATCCAATGGTTGGTAGATGGTGGTCTGGTATTTTTTTTTTAGTGATAATTTTAAATTTTGCATTGTCACCATCTACCAACCATTGGATCGTCAATTCAAAATTTAAAATTGCGCCTAGACATGGCACACTCCTCTGAAAAGACGAAAATCATCAAGGGTGTACCGGTCATGTCGTGCGGTTGTGTCTAGGCGCAGAGGCACACCACAATGCGCGACCAAGTGGCATTGTTTCTCTCTTTTTGTAATTATGCTTCTTAAGATGATGACTTCTTTTATGGACCATGAGAAAGATGACAATGGTTAAGTTTTATTTATGCAAGTGGTTAAGTAAATGATAAAGAAAGCGACCAATGGACGAAAAACAGCTTCCCAAGTGGGCTCACCATTATGGTGGCCCGGAGAGGGAGTGGGTGCTTAGTGGGCCAAGAGGTAGGGCAAGCACCGGTGCACTTGTGAGAATTTGATCAAGTGACCAAACCTCGGACATGCTTTCAACTAAGCAATGCCAAACCGCTAGGTCAAAGCCCAGATGTGCAATATCATAACAAACAAGCCGACAACAGTTATCTTATTAATAGTATGAAATGAGCGTGTGCTGTGCACGGATCTAATTAATAGAAAAGAAAAATTAGAACATAACAAACCAGCTGACAACAGTTATCTTATTAATAGTATTAAATGAGCGTGTGCTGTGCACGGATCTAATTATTAATCTATTCATGTAAACTTCAATAAAGTTTTAAATTTAGAAATAGGTCTTAGCAAAACCAACCCATCTACAAAGAAAAACAGTATTTAAATACAAATTCAAAGAATATGTACCTAAAAACAAGCTACTTTTAAAGTTTGTCCAAGAATCTTCAATAATTTTTTAAGGAGAAAGAATGCTAATCGATACTTTGTGTGTGGGCTTGTTACGTGTACCTGTGCCCAGACACAGCCCAACGCGAAAAGACTGTCACACCCTCTGAAAAGGTGGAAAGGTCCAGAGGTGCAGCAGTCTTTTCGTATCGAGTTGTCTGGGCACAAGTACATGTCCCCACACAGCACCGGTTAACATTCCTTTTCCCAAATTTTTATTTGAATTGTGTTATTATCTGTGAATTAATTTATATGTTAAAAGAAAAGTTAAATCTCTAATGACTAAATATTTGGAAAAAGATTCTTATTCCTATACTTGATAAGGTTATTTAATATTCGAAAAGGCAGAAAAAATAAATTGTTCTAGGCAGCAAATTTGGCACTTGGTAGGTTTGGGTCTTCTTCGGAGGAAAAATTTTAGGGGCTCATTTTCTCTGTGCCGCAGCGCAGGCTGCGCCCAGACACATGGGCCTGCCACTCAGGGGGGTAGGGTGGTCATTCCGCCCACCCCCATGTGTCTGGGCGCAGCCTACGCCCCCGACACCGGAACATTCTCCCAAATTTAAAATATTATTCATTAGATTCAACTTGGTTGTTCTAAGGTATCCCCACATGATTTTATTTAAAAAATTACACGGTTAATATTGCTCTTCTTCTTGTTGGGTTCATTGTTTCCAAAGAAATAGGAAAGAAAACAGAAAAAGGCAAGTAGACCATACTCTGTGCATATGACAAGAAAGGGACAAGTCACAAACTCTATAAAAAGAATATGGGATAATGTTTTCTGGGAACATCGACACAGGGGGGTTGGGCGAAATGCCTGCCCCGCCTCCTGAATGACCAATATTCCACCCTTGTCCCACCCCATGTGTCTGGGTGTAGCCTGCGCCCAAATGTGTTCCCGGGCTGAGAACATCGCTCCAAAGAATATATATGAGATAAAAGAGATTTATCCTCTACCAATAAATAGTAAAAAAAATAAAGGAAAAAGTTTTCCTCCTTAGAAAAGGATTTACCCATGATTCTATCACTATTATTACTCTTCCCTCTTCTCCTATAGGACGAATGTTTGAAACACCTCTTTCATCATTATTACACTTATCTAATAGACATTATGATGTATGGTGAAAAGAAACTTCTCTTAATAACAAATATTTATACTTCCACAAGCAATTTCCCATGTGTTTTTTTTTTTTTTTTGGTTGGAGCAATTTCCAGTCTATTTGAGCTCTACAAAAATATTAGATAAAAATTTTAAATAAAGACCAAGCCATAAGATCACTGTTAATTTTACAAGGATCACCCAATAGAATCTCACCATTTATCTTGTGGGTCTCACTCGGGATTAAATTCTTTTATCAATACATTGATGTTGAACAGAAATATCAGAAAAACAATTGATCATAGGAAATTTTAGATTCCAAATTCCTCTTTTTCCCTTCTTTTCTTACGACTAGGGATTTAATTGAACCCTAGCCTCCATTGCTCAAAAAGAGAGAGATCAAATTGCTGAGTGAAGACACCCGCACAAGTGCTAAAATCCTTAAAAAGTATTGCGCTTGTGACTACATAAGGAGGTAATTCTAACCCCTCGTTTGTTTCGTTTTAAATACCCTAAGTCGCTAATGCATATGAGGATGCGTTCATATAACCAAAATTTGATTTGGCATTCCCCATCCCTAACATGACCTACAATATTTGTGGCTTTATGCTAGAAGGAAATGTGATCTAACAAATTTTTTAATAAATAGATAATTTCATCAGCCACTAGTTAAATTGATATAATACTATTCACCCAAAAAAATTTATTAAAAAATTATCAATTTATATAATACTATCTCAGTCCAAACCCATCACACTTTTATTGGCTACCGTGCTGGTGCAGAGGCTGCAAGACCGGCTAATGTTCTTTTGCCCTAAAAAGAAATCAAAAACAATTATAAAAAGAAACATTCAGATGGGTTTTCTATCAATTTAATCAGGGTATAGGATGGGCTGAGTAGTATTATATCAATTTATAAAATAACATTATAATAAAATAAAAATGATATAATACATTTTATTATAGTGTTATTTTATGTAAAATTGATCATTTTCTCCCCGGCTCATTTCAGCCCATGCATTTTCTTTCCCCTCCCCATGATCAGGGCCAATCAGGGTCAGCCCAACCCGACCCTAAGGACGGGTCAGGCCTGGGCCAGGTAAGGGGACTTAGAGTTGGGTTAGGGTTCTATAAAGCCCGGCCCAACCCGACCCTGTTGCAGCCCTAACAGAAGATAAAGCTAAACAAAGTAGGCACATAAAACACTGATCTTTATCCTCTCCAATTCCCTGTCTGGTCTAGTTCCCAGTCCCCCTAACAAGATGGTGCAATGACCACCCTACCTCTGCCCAAACACTTTGCTTGGGTGAGGTCCATCCCCCACCCCCCCTATTAGAGGACTGGGTAATTGGAGGAGATAATTTTCTTATAAAACAGAGCTGAATCTAAGATGAGTAGGACCATAAGGAAATAATCTGTCAGATAGCTGAGAGAAAAATATTCGAAGGGGACTTGAGGCCTTTAGGGCGAAGCACTACAAAAATCTTCCACATCCCTACGGATCTCATTGACAATAGAAATCAAATCAAGCTTATGAACTCTTTATTTTTTTATTTAATATTCTTGATTACAACCCCCTCCCTACCCTACTCATTTGGTACCTATCTATCTATGGGCCTCCCTAGAGTTTCCTTATTCTCTTGTGCTTCACTTTCAAGATAGGTATTTTTTTTTAGAAGCTTTCTTGACTTTCTCTTCCAAGTAGGAAATCTAATGTATCATATACTTTAAAATCTCAATAATCATGTAAAGTGGCAGGAGGGCATTTATTTTAAGAAGAGAGCATCATTAGTGTTCACACGCTAAACTAGTTTTCAATAAGAAAGCATGATCTCATGCCTATTTAATGCTACAAGGTTTAAAAACTCCAAATCAAGTTCGGGATTGGAATCCATCGATTTTCTAATTAGTTAATTTGAATCCATTGGATTTGGTTAAAATTGGTTGGACTCGCCCTGACTCTGTAATTTGGTCAGATTAAGTAGTCGGGGATAACTGAAATCGACCCTCGATCTAATCAAACTAACTAATTTCACCCATTTGGATCTGATTTATAAAACCATTTTCCTTTTAAGTCAAATTATCATCCATAAAAGAAAGCTTTATTGTTAACAGCGAAGCTTTATTAGGCAGGATTCAATGAATTAGGAGACGGTGACGTGATGGACCAAGTTATGGGACACTGTTTTGCAGTTAAATAAAAAAATAAAAAAATGTGATGATTAGATTTTGAGAAATAGATTACCATTTAGGAGTGCCTGAAATTATCACCTAGCCCTCTACAAATAATAAAAATTACATTCGGGTTGACGTCTTTGTGTATGCTCTCATTGGCTCTCGTGCTAATGCAGAGGTTGTACGATTAAACCACAATCTTTTGCCCATAAATTTTACTTTAATTTTTATTCTAATGCCACTGAGGTTTAAGTTATACGAAAAGAACTCTGTCCGAAAGGGTGCATCCTGTGCTTAGATACAAAGATGGGTGAAATGACCGCTCCCCCCCCCCGCCCCAATGAAAGTTGGAAATGTTGCCCAATGCTTCTGCATGCATGTCCATTGCAAATTGCGCAGGCATAGGGGCGATGCTCCCGAACAGAGAACATCTTCCCTTAAGTTGTATTTAACTTTGACACTTTTTACTTCTATCGCTCTTACTTTCACTCTGTGTTTTGTGCACTTTATTACCTTCCTACCTTCTATATGTTCCAGTTCCACATAATTTTATATTACTTCAAAAGGAAAAAGAACGTTGTTTGCTCACACGTCCCCTACATCTAGATACAGGTAGTGGTAAAATGACCACTCTACCCCCCATGTTGGATGCATGTGCGAGTGCTCCTATTAACCCCCCTGCACTGGTGTAAGGGCCAAGTGACCAAGCAACACTCTCTCTCCCTACTTTACATCAATTTTACTTTCAATTTTTTTTAATAATGTGAAAACCCATTTGGATGTTTATTTTATAATTGCTTTTGATTTCTTTTTAGGGCAAGAGAACATTAACCGGTCTTGTAGCCTCTTCACCAACGCGGCAACCAATAAAAGTGTGTCCAGAGGCATTGGTTTGAATGAGATTTTTTATTTCACTGGGACTGAATGGTCATTTCGTACACAAAGGATGTTTGTGTCTAAGCGTAGAAACCACACTAACCATACGACTGTTTAGCATTCTTTTTCCCTTCCTTTTAACTTCACTTAATCACTGAAAATTAATTTTACTTTTATGTCACTGATAACTATTTTTATCATCTGAGAATGCAAAATCAACATAAAATGCATACCAAACGCTGCCTCAGATTGTCCACAACTAAATGTGTCGCTATATGAATCATGTTTCACCATTCAACCTTGGTCTAATGCCCACTTTTAATAGTTAAACTTAAAGCATCCCTATCTTTTGTGACTGCTTCTTTCCAAATAAAATTTGGTTTATCCATAGTCCTTTTAGCTTCTCTAAATTTCAAATTAATGCGCACCCTTCCTTATTAGTGCATTCAATGACATTCATTGACACCCTCTTTCAATTTATCACCTATCGGGAGTCGGGACCAGCCTAAATCACCCATAATCTGTTTATTTCCTATTATTTTCTGCTCTAATTTTGCTTCTCGTCTACTTTTACATCCTTCCTTTCAATTACACTTATTTGATTTATGTGTACTTCATATTAAGCCTTGGGCAGATTTTATAAAACTTTGGGAGGGAAACCAAAATCCTAGGTGGGTTGGGCTCGGGTTAAGGCCCACCATAAACCAAAACCCACCCAACCCTGAGCATTGAAAAATCCGAAGATGACCCAAGCATTTGTAATGTTTGGAAAAAGTTTGATTGGATTATGACCCTAACATACAAGGGGTTTTTTGTTTGTTAGTGAAAATGTAAAAAGTTTTCTCAAACCTTTAAAATAGGACCCAAACCAAATACTAACTGGGCCATCAATGGATCTGAATTGGTGTGAATCGGTCAGATCGGTCAATGTCGATTCTGATATGAATCGGTCGATTAGATCAATTGAATTACGATTTCTAAAACCCTCGTTGTATTATTGTACAAAGTTATCACTATGGATCCTATACATGTCAATGGTGGTAGAGTTTAGTAGCTTGAAGTTATAATTGTGTAAGGAGATGATGTGTATGTGTTTACTAGCTGGTGTTCTATCCATATAAATGGGTCTTCTTTATTGCCATTGTGTTTTACCAAGACTGAGAAAGCTGCCCAAGCCCAACTCAAACTAAGAAACCAAAGCCTGGCTGCGGGTATATATAATTTTGATTGGGTTGGGCTCAAGCTCAACAATCTTAAACTAGAGGGAAAGCTGGGCTCAGGCTGGGCTTGGCTACCTAAACCTTAGGTTGGGCTCAAGCAAGCCCTTCAGCCTCCCCGACCTCGCAAATGCCCACTCTTAGCCAGGGTGAGGGAGTCCCTTTTGGCCTTGTCCCCAATTCCCCCCAAAAAGAAATCCTTGTTGCAGTTCCAAGCAAAAGATGTTTTAAGAACAAAGTTTTCCTCCATCCATAGGGTTCACAAACCCCTCATAGGATTTTAGTATGTTCCAAAATACCCTCTCGATACCCATTCCCGCCCTCTCCCGTCCCTTGAATCCCATTCATCATGGGTGGAGGGAACTCGGTCCCTCAATTAAAGTAATAACCTAACTATGAGTAAAATAATAAGTAAAAACATTTCTTAGAAACAAAATCAGAACATCAGATAATAAGCAAAAACTTTTCTTAAATCAAAATCAGAACATCTGTCATGTGACCCTTTTTGTTGATTCTCAAACATTGTGGATCTAATTATGGGTTGTATTATCAAATTTGGTATTGCTAGTTGAAAATTGTGTAAAACTGTCAACCAAACTTGAAGGTGAACAAAGTAAGGAAATGTGAAGGATTTCCTCTAGTTCTTTTTGTTATGATAAAGGTAAATAATGCGAGAATAGTCAGGAAATGTGAAGGATTTCCTCTGGTTCTTTATGTTATGATAGAGAGTTTTTCCTACAGCACTAAAGTGAAGTTTAACCCATTATGCATCACTAGTTAGGGCACGAGCTTTAAAAGATCGAGTTTTCCTTCAGCCACGAATCCATTCACCTCGGTGATTTCATATGTACACAGGGGTATAGGGACGGTATTTTGGGGATTATATTATTTATAGGGTTTGTGAACCCTAAGATGGCGGTTGAACATTCACCTAATGATGGAGGACAATTTTGTCCATCTTTTAATAGTAGGTTTTTCTTGGAATTTTATTTCAATAAGCCTCATGAAGTTAATTCTTCATTAGTACACCGCAATACACCGCCTAGACACAGTTTTGCCCTACCCCCATGGAAAGGCGGAAATCCTGCCTAAGTCGATGCTTCTTCGCCCATTGGCCCGTAAGGGTGTGCAGGCTCTAGAGACCTAGGTAGTGTTCTCTTGCCCCTATATTTTATATTCTTTTATTTTTTTTATGAGAAAAAATAATTTAAAAAACCCAAAATCGAAGGGAGAAATATATATATTATAAGCTTTAAATGTCACCCATATTTTGTTATATAATATATTATATATGAAGATAATAGGTGATACAATACATTTTAAATAAATTTATTTTATATAAAATTGATAATTTTCACCTTGGCCCATTCCATCCCATGCATTTTCTTCTCCCTCCCCATGATTAGGGTTTATTGAGGTCAGCCTAACCTCACCCTGAGGGTGGATCAGGATTGAATTTTTCAGGCCCTGAGTTAGGGTTCAGGCCGAGCTTGGGCCTAGCTAGGAAGACTCAGCGGTTGGACTAAGGTTTTATAAAACCCGAATTATAAAACTCAGTTTAGAAAATAATTACACCCTGTAACTCCCTGCCCTGCCAAGATTTGTCCTTTTCTCTTCTTCTTGTTTTCTTATTTCTCTCCCTTTCAAGTAAAATATTGTCGTGGGTCCCCTGATTTGCTGTTGCAGTTTAGCATGTCTTATCAAAGCATGCTTTGGGTTTTGATCAATTGATGAAATTCTCTAATCTACCCCTGCACTCACCCCGACCTTTGGGCCGCCCTCTAGGCGCCCACTTGTTCACCTATTCTTAAAAACACAGTAAAATATTGGCAACGGTCATCACTTTTCTTGTCCATTGGTAGGTGATCTATCTCCTCCTCTTAGAGGATTTCTACCCCGTCTCTTTTGAACTATCATCATTATCCAGAGTCGCTTTCTTTCTTTGTTTTCAATCCCTTTCAGCACTTCCGATAAAACTTCATTTGCTGAGTGGTTTTCATTATGCGCAAAATAGGTTCACAACGAGTATATATAGGTTTTCAAATTCAAATTTCATGATTCAAAATATGGGATTCCTACATAGGCCGTTTGGAAAGGGAAGCAATGTCATTTGTAATATGTCAAATTTCAGCATAAATGGAATTGATCACATAATAAAACAAAGGATTGATGTTCTCTACGGGGAAATGTGGCTTCTGCGCATGCACGAGATCAATGAGAGCACAGATGTTGGTATCTTGGAGGGTGGGATTTTTGTCATTTGTGGTGGAGGGCAGTCATTTCGCCCTTCTCTACGGGGAAATGTGACCTCTGTGGGTGCACGAGGTCAATGAGAGCACAGATGTTGGTATCTTGGAGGGTGGGATTTTTGTCATTTGTGGTGGAGGGCAGTCATTTCGCCCTTCTTTACGGGGAAATGTGGCCTCTGTGGATGCACGAGGTCAATGAGAGCACAGATGTTGGTATCTTGGAGGGTGGGATTTTTGTCATTTGTGGTGGAGGGCAGTCATTTCGCCCTTCTTTACGGGGAAATGTGGCCTCTGCACGTGCACGAGGTCAATGAGAGTATAGATGTTGGTATTTTGGAGGGTGGGATTTTTGTCATTCGTGGTGGAGGGTAGTCATTTTGCACTTCTCTGTGTCTAAACGTAGATGATACACTCTCACTGAGAACTTACTTTCTAAACCAAATCATTAAAAAATTTAGAACTATAAAGAAGTTACATGGAATTATGAAAAGGGGTTCATGTATACAGATGAAAGGGCAAATGATCAAATCTGATGCTGAAATGTGTTAGTGGCCGGTAGGCAACTCCCTAACTATCCAACCGTTGAATTTGCCATATCAAGTTATCAACCTTAGTTGTGGCACAACAAAATATGCTCTCCTGACCATGGTTAGAGGTATCGTTATCGTATCGCTCATATCAGGTGATACGTATTGATTTTGCAAGTGATTAATCTTGATAATGTGTCGATACCGTATTGGTGGTATGGTACGGACAAAGAGTAAAATGATTAAAAAACATATTTTTAAATAAGATTTAAGGACAAATTTGTCTGATATAACCGATCTGTGCCAATACTGATCTGATATCGTTTTTAAAATTGATGGATACCCATGCCGATACCGTGCACTAATACATGCCTTTTTGTGAAAAAACACCAAAAAAAAACATATGCCCACCCATACATTTGGCGTAGTTGTCCGAATGGGTTAGGTTTGCGGGATTAGAATGTACTTTTCAACGGTCCAGACAAGCAGGAAAACTTTTATTCTTAAAATCAACGGTCCTCTATTGGACATTTGGACTCATAAACTGAGTCAAAACTTATGTGGGTTCCGCATCCAATCCTTAATCCTTAGTGAGTCAGTGGCCTTTTTAGTCTAATCCATTCTAGCCTTTTAGCAGTTCCATCATTTAGGACGGGCCGGCAAATTGATCAAATTGACATATAAAATTCGAGAATCTCAAGACAAGTAACGACTCCGCTGCTCTGCTAAGTGCTAGTGATTCGGCAATGGCTTTCTTCTCCATCTCTCGCTCTCTGATTAGACGCAGCTGCAACAGCACCCGTAATCTCATCTCGAAACGCTTCGAGGTATCATCGGATTCTTGTTCACGGTGGAGATCTAGCAGCCATGGCATCTCAACCACCACAAGCTCTAACTCTGAGAAAATCGATGCAAGCGGATACCATTTGAGCGGGGGACCTTCTTTCATGCGTGGAACAGTCTTCTGGGAGCCCGGCAAACCTCTCACCATTGAAGAGTTTCAAATGCCTCGTCCCAAAGTTGGTGAAGTTCTTATCAAAACCAAAGGTGAGTATTTCCTATCGTTCGACTCAATGAATCCCATATCTCCATTTGTTCCTCTGATAGAATTAACGAGGGATCGCCCACAAAAGATAGATTTAGTTAATGAAAAAAGTCTTTGCTTCAATTCCGATTTATTCTTTGTCATTAAATTCCACGTTCCTGACTACAGTCTTCTTATCTATGTTTTGTTCTATTTTTTTTTTTTCTTTTTTGGATAGTATTCTTGTCAGTCTTGAATCATCCTGAAATGAAATTAGGGAAAAAAAACAAAAATCCGTTACATTCGGTTGCTTGTCTCATTTTTTCTTTAAAATTCCTGAAAAGAAGGCATGTGAGTCACTTGTATGTAGTGGCAGCTCATCAATTCGCTTCCTTCCAAGAACGTAGAATCTTAAAAGTATCAAAATTGGGAGTAGTATCTTATGGAATGTTTTATGAACTGCTTGTCATTACTATCAGAAGCTCATGATGTAGAGCATATAGCTCTAGTTGAACGATCTCTGATGGAACGCATTTTGAACCATTGTACTATCACCCATTTCCCTTAGAATAGCACCATATCCAGATATAGACAGGTGAAGGCATCTAGTTGAGCGGAATACAGTCATTATTCATTTGGGATTTTTTTTGGGGTTAAATTTGCTTGAATAGTTGTGTTGGTGTTCTTGGTCAGTTTCAAGGACTGAGTAACTCATCTGTCAATATCCCCCCCCCCCCCCAAAAAAAAAATAAAAGAAAAAAAAAAGGTAATTTATCTATCATGGTAAGTTAATGGCCATTTAATCCTGAATTATTGATGCAGCCTGTGGAGTATGTCACTCTGATCTTCATGTCATTAAGGGTGAACTTCCATTTGCAAGCCCTTGCGTTGTGGGCCACGAAATAACTGGAGAAGTCGTTGAACATGGGCTCCATACAGATCGTGAAATTATAAGGAGGTATGGTGTGTCTTATGGAAAATATGATCATCCGTTGTTAGTGCCTTTTATTTGCTTGGTTTATTTGGATGATTCATATTATATGTATGTATGTATAAAACATGTGTAGAAAAATAAGATGTATTGAAAATATGCTGGTGATTTGAAGATATCTATGAATAAATTTGGGTAGAAAAATTCGATGTATTGGAAATGTGGAAAAGATTTTCAAATCAGTAAATGTCCACATTGTTAATGAAAGTAGGAGCATGGTGGTCTGTTAATTTCAGCATAGCTTATGGTACCAGGAAAAAAATCAACTCAAATAGGTGATGTGCATAGGGAAAGAGAACGCTACCTGGGCGCGTGCGGTGCTGCCCCTGCACCCAGACACAGGGGTGCGTGGAATGACTGCCGCACGCTCGGGAATTTCCACCTTTCCATGGGGGCTGGTGTGTTATTGGTGAAGCCTGATTTCGGTCCAAAAAGTGGTTCGGAGGATCTTCGGAGGGCCATTTTGGCCTCGAAACGATCTCGGATGGCCTAAAAAGCGGATACATCATTGCCGGAGGCTGTGTGTTGTGTAGAGCTCGTCGAGACCTTCGAAACGATATGTATTTCGACATATGTTTAGTTTTGGTCCGACCTTGACTAGTTGGTCATTTTTTGGGCTCTAGGGGTAATTCTGTACTTTCTGGGTTAGGGCTTCCCTATATAATGTTCTTTTCTCTAGGAGGGCTGGAAGAGAGGTTTTGTAACATTTCAAAGATAGTGAAATCTGTTCTGTTGTTCGACCGTGGACGTAGCTTTCATCTTGACGGTGAACCATGTAAATCCTTGGTGTTGTGCGTTGTCTGTCTTCTCTATTTTTCGTTTTCTTCTGCAAATCGCCACTTCTGGGTGTTGTTTTCTTAACACTGTGGTCATTTCACAAGCCCCTGTGCCTAAGCGCAGGGAACGCGCACCGTACACGGCCAGGTAGCGTTCTTTCTCCCATATATATATATATTTCCCAATTGGAGAACAATTATATACCTTAGTCCACATAACATCTTCACCTTTCCAAATAATGGTTCAGTCAATCTGAAAACAATCTCGATCAGACATGAGCACTGGTATATTAAAGAATATGATGAGTCATAAAAAGGCAAGGTTCTTCTTCAAACCATGGAAAGTAGATCCCTGGAGTATAATAAGCTTTTATGATGTTCCAATAAAGCTCTCAAACCTGGACTGTCCCTCTGTTTACCAGATCTTCTGAATTCTTTTCCTCTTTCCAAACCTGACCCTCTTCTTTAATAATACATAAAATAGTAACCCTACAAAAGCTTAACATTCTAAATTATATGGGAGGACCTTTTGTGGTTGTTAATTTAGCTATTTTCATCCTGGAATATTAAATGTTTCATATAGCTTGGTTGAAGGTGTTAACCAGTTTCACTGCATGGATTTGGATTGTCCTGGAACCAGATTATTCGATGGTTTTATGGTATGACTTCCCTGGTGAAATAGCTTTAGCACTGGAGGAAGTCCTTTAGGTTAATCTGGTCTAGGGCTTCACCCAAACTGTGAAGGGTCTTAGTCACCGTTTAAATGGTTAAACTGCTTCTTTCTATATCAGATTTTGGTCAAAATATTATGTTGCCATTATTAGATCTTGATATGAGAGAAATCAAAATATATAAATTTTGTCTGTGAATTTTAGGTTTCCTGTTGGAGCTCATGTAATAGGAGCCTTCATAATGCCTTGTGGTAACTGTTCCTATTGTGTGAAGGTGACATCACTGATAACTTCCCTTGCTTTATTTTCCATTTATTCATCCTTCATTGTTTACTTACACTTCTTATATGATATACTTATCTAATCATCTCCAACTACTCTTCTAGGACAAATTTTGAATCACTAATATTGTAATGAAAACAGGGTCAAGAAGATCTGTGCGAAGCTTTCTTTGCTTACAATCGTGCAAAAGGAACACTGTATGATGGTGAAACCCGGTTATTCCTCCGCAACAATGGTATTTATTCATTTTCTGACAATTTTTTTTTATCCCAACTCCCAAGTATTACAAACACTCAAGCTGATAAACCCTCATTTATTCAGGCTTGTCTTACCACATCTTATTGACCTGTGTGATAAACAAGTCCATAAGGTCATGATACGGTGTATTACTTTTAGAGTTTAGACAACTTGTATGGAATTTGACATACATGTCAATGTGTGAAGTACATCGTACCTCTTGTACAAAAAGATCTGTACTTGTGAGCTTTTCAGTACTTACACATACAGGCCTGTAAAAATAGGTACATACTTTGAGAAATTTCTTTGTAGTTTTATAGTTTTTAATCATGTATATTACTATAATTAAATATAATATATTCAGCAGAATGATCACTGTTATATTTGTCAATACCAGGCCTATAAGCAGTTGGATATTCATATAGAAAAGTTATTTTTGTACTAGGCATATAATTTTCATCCCATTTAGGACCATAAATATTATTCTATTTTGTTAAGTCAATCATGGTTCCCTAGAATTTAAAATGGTTAAGCCAGTTACAAAGCTACACATGCACATGTGAGTGATTGTGCTACTGGGGTTTTGATCATGACTAGGGATTCTGAGGTCTTTGAGGGGTCTTTCCTGCAGGATATTTTCGAAACGGTAGTGAATTATTAAATTTATCATTTTAAATGTTATATTTTATGGAATAAGTGCTTACTTCTTCTTTAGGTAATATATTTCTAACTGATGACAGTTGACTTTATTGGAAGATGGAGATGATCAAGTTCAGCAACAGGCAAACTGAAGTAGCTTCTTGGAATCAATGATTAGTTATGAAGAATGCACCAAGACCACCTTCACTTTAGACAGCTAACTGGTCCTTGATTGATGAGGTTCAACCAGGTTCCAGCATGGATGAGGAGACCACTATTGATAGGGTTTCTTTGTGGTATAGCAGGACAGCTATCTTGAGTCCCACTCCTTTAATTACTGGTAACTTAGGTATTAGTTTTTCTTCATTACGATTTTTTCCTTAAGAGAGTGCTGTCTTGAGTCCCAGACCCAAATTCCTAGTATCTTAGGTGTTAGTTAATCTTCATTGCAGTTTATCTTAAGAGGTTTTCGCTATGTTAAGTCAAGTATTTGTTATAGAAAGTTTAGTTTTGTTAATTGTTTAGAGTTTTAAGTCCTAGAAGATTTTCTTTTGGTGAATTAATTTGGTGCAAGGTTAGCGAGTCCATCAAAGTGGTCAGAGTCTTTTTGTCTTTTAATATCATTGCATGGATAGGAGGTTCCTTTAGCTTATAAGCCCAATTTGCTTTGGTTTGACTGTTGAATGAAATTGAGCAGAAGTGCTTGTAGCCATTGTCCTGTAACAACTGAAGGAATCTATTAAGTTTCTCTCTTTATATTTCTCTATATTTTCATCTGCTTCTTCTCCACTTGTTCATTTTCCTTGTGCTAACTTTTCTGTATCCTAATTCTATGTCCAACAGCTAATCCACACTACCTTTTTTTTTTTTTTGGTTCTCATTCCAGCCATTACTCAGTATCTCCTTGCTTAAATTCCAAACGCAATTTCCCATTCAATCAGTCAGATCCTGCTGCACAGGTATGACAGACCTATCTGTGATGCAGATCAGAGGAACAAAAGGAAGAAGATCCGCTGGTTAGCAAGCTTTATGCTGTTGGCTTGGTCAGACCTGGAACAAAAAACTTTGTCCAGTTGACTGGATCACTTCAGTGCCCAGAACTGTTGAAACACTTCAGCTTCTTACTCTCTTAGGGCACTACAAGCTAGTCAGTTGATTGGAAAAATTGGAGTCTTAGTAGTAGATCTTTATTTTACTTATTTTTATTATTTAATTTTATCTTCAGTTGGACAAGGGCTGGTGTTTGCAATCCAGCTCAGCTTTATCTTATTTATTTATTCTTATTGTATCCTATCTCTATGAGTCAGTCTTGTAGTGTATTAGGGAATCTATCTCTACTATTATTATTATTATTTCTTTTGGATAAAGCTTACCATTAATTCAGTCCTTATTCTATCTTGCTACTGGCTAGCAGAGTCTATAAATACATGCACAGGTCATAGGTGATGTGATCCCTGGTTTGAAAAAACCCTGTTTGGGTTCGCTATGGGTCCACACAAGTGCACAATAGCCAATAGTAGGAAGGTAATGGCTGGACCATAAATATTTCGAAGTTACAAGGGGTGCGGCAGGACCTTAATTAGCCAGAATATGAAAGGGTTGTTTGGTAGCTAATGAGGAAGAGGATACAAGAAGGTTTAAAATATATTGACCAGGGGTAGATTTGGTATAAAATAAAATGAGGGACAAACAGAAATAAGGAAGAAAGGGGGGTATTTTGGAAATAAGCAGTAATGGTTTTATTACTTATTAAGGGAGGTTGTCTTCAACCTCTAGCCATCGTACAGGAGCCAGCGGGAAGAGGAAGGGTTTGTAGATGGAGGAACTTTCTCATAGGATCTTCAAATGGCCTGAAATTTCAGAAGAGGTATCGCTCACCAAAGCTTTATTGACTCCAGTTGGTATTCATCAGAAACAACAAGTTAGTAAGCCAACTGAGGAGCCTGCAACAGAGCTTGGCAATGGTCTGCCGAACCATTAACAATCTCTGGTTCAATCTCACAGCAGGTCAATGGTTTGGGACTGAAGTTCTCGGCTTTGAGTTGCTCTAGGTAGGAGATTCGTGCAACTTCTAATAAGTGCCGATTCTTATGGAGAAAGGAGACTTGTTATCTAGACAGAAGAAGGCATCCTATTTATGAGAAAACATGCACCAAGAATAGCATCACACCAGAAATGTTTGGGAACCTGCATGTGGATCATAAGAGATCGTGCAACTTCTAATAAGTGCCAATTTTTTACGTTCAGCTACCCCATTTTGTTGAGGGGTATAAGAACAACTAGTTTGATGAATCATGCCATTATCATAACAACAATGTGATATTTCTTTTTGAACATACTCAAGTGCATTATCAGATCTAAAATTTTTAATTAAAGTATCAAACTGAGTTTTTATTTCAATGTGATTTTTTTTTGAAAATTGTAATAAATTCAGACCGATCCTTTAACATGTAAATCCACGTTGAGCAGGAGTAATCATCCACAAAGTAACAAAGTAATGAAAACCAAATCTATTCCGGACACGGCATGATCCCCAGATATCTGAATGAACTAAATAAAACAAAGATGGATTTCTAAACATACTCCTAGAGGGAAATGACGATTGCTGATGTTTTCCTAATTCACAGGCTTCACATTCGAGACGGGTAACTTACTTGCAACTGGGAACCATAAGCTGAAGCTTGGATAAAGATAGATGGCCCAGACGATGATGCCACTGAAGAAGAGATGAACCACCAGTAAGTGTAGTAGCTGCAGCAGAAGGTCTTGTGCCATCTAGATAGTAAAGACCTGCCTGTTCAACCCCGCTACCAATCATCTTCGTTGTCTGATGGTCCGGAAAAACACAATGGGAAGGATAGAAAGTAACAAAACAGTTAAGTGCTTTAATAAGTTGGCTATCAGATAAGAGATTTAATGGTAAATGTGGAACATGAAGAATAGATGACAGTGTCATGGAAGAGGTAGGAGAAACAGTGCCATGACATGTCACCTTGGTAGAGGAACCATCAACAAGAATAACAGAAGAAAATTGTCGAGATTCAGTAATAGATGAAAATAAATTGGTCTTTCCAGTCATGTGAGAGGAAACTCCGGAATCAATGATCCATGGAGTAGTCGTAGTAGTAGTTGTAGTAAATAAAGCTGAGTTACCTTTATGAGCTAGAGTGGCTGTGGAAGTGGTAGCTGCCTCAAGCTGTTGCAGTCGTTGAGGATCTGATTGTAATCATCTCGAGGAACAGACACAGTGGAAGAAGAGGTAGATGGAGTATCCACAATAGGTGCTTGCTTAGTAGAGTTATCAGTTATAGCAGAATTGACCAGTTCATCATTCAGGACGTCCATGTTTGGCCAAACATGTATCAGCAGTATCATTTTGCTTGCCACAATAGGAGCACTGTCGAGAACCTTAGTCAAAAGATTGGCCACCTGTGCCACGACCACCAGTACCTTGGCCACGACCTCCTCCAGATGACCCATGGCCTCTACTAGTAGTAAAGGCTAAACCTTCTTTGGGAGATGGGGGAGGTTCACTTTTGGAAGCAATAGATGTTTGTTGAAGATGAGTGAATGTCTCATTCAGTGAATGTACTTTTTTCACAAGCCAGGAGCTGACTCTTAATAGATTGATACTTGGGAAGCAAACCAACCAAGAACTTGACAACATGAAATTCATCTCGTTGGAGTTTTAGCTGTTCTAAATTTGTGGTGAGAGGTTGGAGTACCTGAAGTGCTTCAATGATACTTTTGTAGTTGCTAAAGTATTCATTCAAAGATTTGTCACCTTGTTTACAATTGAATAATTTCTCGTACAATTCATAAGTTCGAGAAATATTTTTCTCTTGAGAAAAGCTTTCTTTCAGATCATTCCAAACTCCTTTCGCAGTATTATGAAACTTGACGTTAGCAGCTATAGTATGGTCAATGCTGTTCCACAATCAAATCTTAAATTTGGAATTCTCACGCATCCAATCTTCATATGCCGTGAGAGAAGCGGGATCTTTGGTCTCAACTGTGGGAGGATCTTCAGTTAGGTACTTCATATTCCCTTTGGCATGAATGTAGACCGTAACAGCTTGAGACGACAGCATGTAATTGGACACACCATTTCAATTTAATATTGGTGGTCTGAACATGAACAGAATCTATTGGAGCCTTTGGACCAGCCATCATGCAAGTAGGTAGAACGGGAATCAAAGATAACATTCACCGAGTTGTTCACATTCAGTGGAATTAAAGGAATCAGTACTAGAATACCAGCAGCAGCAGCAGCAGCAGCAGCAGCTTGTAGGTGATAACCAGTAGCCGGTAGGAACAACACCCAGATTTGGGTAATTTCAAATCTCGGGATCAAAAACAGGTCTGATAGACCTAAAAGATGATCGAAGGAGAGTCTGAAGTAAGGGAATGAGTTCCCAAAATCTTAACCAAATTGAATGGTGAGATTAAAATTGATTGCAGGAAGCAGAGAATTCAAAATAGCCCTAAAAACAGAGCATCTGGAGAAGACAAGTTGCAGAGAATCAGACCAGTGAAATCCAATGAAAAGTGGATCGAATTGGCCTTAGATATAGTCTAAGTAATCCTCAAAATGAGAGCAGTATCAGATGGCTGATAAAAGAGTAATTGCAGATCTCAGAAATTCCATGAAAAAGTAGCCGCAGGTTTCATAACTTGATGTCGATCTTCAGAAAACCATGTTCTTCATCGCCAGAAATGTAGACATAGAGGAATGACCTAGTTTAATTCATAGTTGTCAATAACTAGGGCAACTTGAAGCAGGTAGGCAGCTTATAGTTGCCGCGACCAAGGATCAAAGCTTTGTTGAGAAAGAACAATCAAACTAGGATTTGAGAGGAAGGTGTTACTGGTTTAGTGCTCTGATACCATACCATGTGACAATTATCAGAATAGAGAACCCGCAGAACTGAGAGAAGAAGTTGAGGAAGAAGGGAAAAAGAGGCTGTCAGAGAGTTCAACAACCGATGGCAGCCTCCCTCTTTCCAATCTTATTTATATGGTAGACACATTACAGGGGCCTTCCTACTCAGACTAGGAAAATACAAGGAAAAGAAAATAGAAACAAACTAAGGGTATGTATGGTAACCATTTTGATTCAAAAAATTGATTCTGGGTCAGAATCGATTTTTTCTGTTTCTGAATTTTTGGAGTAATTCTGTACCAACAAATGTTGTATGGTAAAAAATTGATTATGCTATACAGAGAAACAGAAACATGTATGGATTGCCATTGATGGTTGGTTTTTCCCTCTTAGTAAGACTGGGAAGTTTTCTACAAAAATTGCTGCTAAATGGTTTACTAAGATCCATGATGGTATGAGTTTGAGGCCAGGTTTTGCCAGTTTTTGGAATTATATTTGACATCTAAAGATACATCCAAAGTTTTGTGGTTTTTTTTTTTAATGGACCCAGTCGAATCCAAACTCGATCTAAACTTATCCTATATCCTTCCTGTTGATCCTTACTGTAGTTTTTGTAAGACTGAAATTAAAACTGAGTGGCATATTTTGTTCTCTTGTGAATTTGCGAAAAGGATCCTAGCTGCTGGAGCACTAGGTTTAAGGACTGAACGCCTTCAATCATCGTCCATTCTTGAACTGTTTAAATCCTTTGTTGCTACTTGTCCTATTGATAAGAATGAAAGCAGATGTTATTATCTGTTCTTGCTGTATTTTTTACTTCATTTGGTTGGCCCGAAACAATGCTATTTTTGGTTCTCATAAGCCTAATCCCCTACGAAAACAATCCAGGTTGATTTTCAAATGGGCCAATGCTTTAACAATGAGAGAAAGAAAGCCTCTTCACCTGTGATTGGGCTCCTCTGTCCTGCCCTTCATTTCTACTTTAAGAAAAGAATTTTTTTTAATGAATTCCAACCAAAAAAGAAGGGGAAAAAAAACACAAGAGGAGGAAGAAAAAAAAGAGGGGCAAAAAAAAACACAAGCAACCTCTGTCCTGCCCTTAATTTCTACTTTAAATACAGAGGAGGATTCTCAAAGAGAGATCAATTTATAGACGGTGTTTTAATTTCGTTTTTGTGATCTAAGGTTTTAAACCCTAGATCACAAAAAGAAGAAGAAGAAGAGAAATAGTAGTAGAAGTACAGATGAAGAAGAAAGGAAACATTACTTGAGTTGAAGGAGATGCAGATGATCCAAGCTTTGATAAATCAGAGCTTTTCCCTTCGTTCGAACAGAGGCTGAAACGATGGAGAGAAGAGGGCTGGCAGTGTTCTTCGTTGGAGAGATGGAGAGGCACAGTGTTCTTCATTTGAGAGATGGAGAGGGTAAAGCCGTTTTAGGTTAGGTTTTGTTATGTTTTGAGGGAAAATTCCAAAAAATGCCCCTCTAACTTAAGTCGTCCTAAGTCTACCCAATTTTTCATAAAATCAATTCTTAGAATGGAGAAACTCCATTTTGGTGTTTCTCAAAAGCTTGCCAGAATTCATTATATCATCCGGTCCGTTTCAAAGAATCACAGAAACGGACCGGACAAACCATACATAATTTGATTCAATTCTGCCCTCAGAATCAGAAAAAACGCCAGAATCCATTTTTTGAAAGGTTACCATACATACCCTAAACTACTAGAGTCGACTTACGATCCTAATCTAAGTACGAAAGCTAAATAGAAGAATAGAAAAAGATAAGAAAGAGAGAGATAATAAGGAAAAAGGAATCCACGTTAGGAGGAGGACTCCTACCGTGGTTACATGTAGTTATAATCTTAACATGTTTCATTCATTTTATGTACTTAAGCAATCAAAATACCATATCATGGTCTGATACAATATTTTGTCTTCGATTATAGACATTCAAAGTAAATAGTAGTTTTTTGGAAAGCTTCACTTTTTTGTGAAGGTCAGATATTTTTCCTTAAACTTTTTGTTTAAGCAGAATATAAAGATTGTGAAGTGGATATGGTCAAGAATATACCAGTTTACAGAAAAGGTTGCATACAAACATACATGATATTTGTGCTCTTAACAGTTGGTATACCACACACAATAGGCAGTTCTTGGTGTTAACGTTTTGTCCCTCCCTCTCTCTTTATCCCTGCCTGCTCCTACTTTCTGTTTCTGTCACGCTATATATCTGCTTGCTTGCTTGCTTTTGTAGCGTCTCCCTTTATTGTCTTTTCTGTTGACTATTGTTATATTTGTAACTGCAGACAAGAATAATAGTACATTGACCTTACATTGTTATGCCCAGTGTCTACAAAAAATGCATTTGGCTTTTAACTAAATTTTTTTTTTGTCATATTATGTAGGAAAACCAGTGTACATGTATAGTATGGGAGGACTTGCAGAATACTGTGTTGTTCCAGCACATGCATTATCAGTTCTTCCAAACTCATTGCCATATACAGAGTCAGCTATTTTGGGTTGTGCAGTTTTCACTGCCTATGGGGCTATGAGACATGCAGCTGACTTGCGTTTAGGGGACTCAGTTGCTGTGATTGGCGTTGGAGGTGTTGGTTCAAGGTGAAGAGCTAAATTAGTGTTGTTATATAAAAATGTGTGCACTTATCTTGTAGTTATGTTTCTAGACATTCATTTCAATAGTTGTAGTCCTTGACATTCTTGCTGCATTTCTTGAATTTGTAGGACTTCTGAATGTATGATCGTAAATTGCCTTGGAGCAGAAGTGTCTAATGTGTTTCCTGGTCCTAGCAATTAGCCTTCACTTTTTCATCTTACCTTTGGATAGTACAGTTGTCTCTTGGTTGAAATTGTGATTTTTTAGCACACTAGTTGTTCTAAAGAGTTGGCATTTTCTTGGGAAAATCAATGTTCATTGACTAGTGAATTGCGGATGATTGGATACTATTAAATCCTTGTCCTAAATGAAAACAGTACAGTTATTGTAAAAATAGGATCTCTTGTGATAAATATTTATAAACAAATAATCTCTTATAGCCATAGTTGTCAAGGTGTTGCCTCCAAGGCATTGTTTACACGGTTCTTGAACCCCTAGGCAACCAGACGCCATATTGTTCAAGGTGCCCAGACAGAAAATAGGGGGAACAGAAAGGAAAAGAAAATGAGGAAGAGTGGGAAACAGAAAGGAAAGGATGGGAAATGGGGAAAAAAAGTGAAGAAATTAGAGGAAAATAGGGAACAAGAAGAAGAGAAGTCAAAATCAGAAACACTACAGCCCCTGCCGCCGCCACCACCACCACAACTGCAGCGGCAGCAGAGGTATTTTACACAAACCTCTTGATGACAACCTAGGGGCCAAGGTGACAAGGCGCCTGGTCACTGCCTAGGCTCGCCTTGCCTTGGTGGTGGGATGATGAGATTCAAACAACCATTAAGACTAAGAAAGCTAGTTTTAAGACATGGCAAAGGACTAAGGATGTATATGATCTACAAAGGTATAACTTTGCCAAAAATGAAGCTAAGAAGATTTTGGGAAAAGCAAGGGTGAAGAAATATGAAGATCTATATAACAATCTGAGCACAAAGGTAGGGGAAAAAACTATTTATGAGATAAAAGTGAGGGAAAGAAGAGTAGAGATCTTGACCATGTTAGATGTATTAAAAGTGAAGATGGTAAAGTACTAATAAGGGATGAGGACATTAAGAGAGATGGGAAGGTTATTTCTGCTGCCTCCTAAATGGAGACACTTTGAGTAATAGTATTCTGGAAGACTACATTATCCATCAAGAGTACTAGGGCTGTAAATGGATAACCGAAAATCCGAATTCGATCTGCATCCGTATCCGTTTAGGGGCATCCGTATTCGATTACAGATATCCGGAAAAAAAATCCGAATACTCCGATAAAAATCCGAATCGGAATACTTAATTATAAAAAATTAAGTAAATAATGATCTTGAGGGTTTTTGAAGATTCAACAGGTTCTAGAATATGAGGAAAAGAGAATCATGATCTAAAACTATGGATTGAGAGTGAATTGTATCCACTAGGGGGAGGAAGGTTCGGGTTACACAAGGCAGAGGTGTAAACGGATGGTCGAAAATCTGAATTCGATCCGCATCCGAATCCATCCGTTTTAGAGGTATCCGTATTCGACCAGAAAATATCCAAATCCGATTACATCCGATCCGTATCCGAGCCGAATCCGATCCGTTTACAGGCTTAAATTCAAGACATCACATATCGTAGATATATACGAAGAATTAAGGTGTTTGAAGTAAAAGAAACTTTAAGGAGGATGAAGTGGGCAAGACACAAGGCCCATATGAGATCCCAATAGAAGTGTGGTAGAGCTTAGGAATTTGTGGTTTATGTTGGCTAACCAAGCTATTTAATAATATTATGAGAATAAGGAAAATGCCAGATGATTGGAGAAGCATAGTGATTCCAATTTAAAAAAACAAAGGTGATATTCAGAGTTGCAATAACCTTTGAGGCATAAAACTAATGAGTTAGACTATGAAATTGTGGGAGAGGGTTATTGAAAATTTGAAACCCACTTGAGATAAGAAACTACTATTACGAACCAATTTGGTTTTATGCTAGGAAGATCCATGACGGAAGCTATTTACTTAATTAGGAGACTTATGGAAAGATTTAGAGATTGAAAGAAGGATCTCCATATGGTCTTTATTGACCTAGAAAAAACTTATGACAGAGTCCCTAGAGAGTTAATCTAGCAAGTACTAGAGAAGAGAAGTGTTTCAAGTAAATATGTGGACATAATTAAAGATATGTATGATGGTGTGGTGACAAGTGTAAGAACTGTGGGGGGGCCAAGATAGCGAATTTCCCACTTACAATTGGGTTGCATCAAGGATCTTGATCAGCTTTAAGCCCTTATTTGTTTGCACTTGTCACGGATGATTTAACTAAAGACATTCAAGATGAGGTTTCTTGGTGTATTCTTTTTACTGATGATATTGTTTTGGTGGATGAGACAAAAGCAAGGATTAATGCCAAGTTAGAGTTACGAGGATCAACCTTGGAATAAAAAGGTTTTAAGATAAATCGAACGGAGACAGAGTATATGGTGTGTAACTTTGGTTATGTTGAGAATGGGCCCTTGTGCCTTGGGGGTACAGGGGTAGTTTGGGTAATTTACCATGAATAGGGGCATTGTCCCTATCTTGGTTTTTTAGTTTGTTTCCATCGTTTTATGTTAGTTTCCTAGTTAGGGTTAGCTTCTTATTATATTTAGTTTCTTGGTTGTCAAGGAATGAGTTTCCTATTTTGATGTTATTGGTTATTATTATAAATACAAACTATGGGAGAGGAACTCTGAACATCGAGTTCGCTTCTTTTCTTCCCATCTCTTCTTCTTCTATCTTTTGTTCTCTGGTTTTTCCTTTTCTTCTCAGGAATTGTAACAGGCTACACTCGGACGGATAAATGTAGTCCTAAATTGGTAGAAGACCAACTAGAAACCAGACAACCAGGATCTGGTCTGAAGATTAATTCGGGTAGGCCAAAAATAGGGTTTTTGGTAAAATTAGGGTTAGGATTTAATAGGACCTAGGGTTTGATTGTAGGGTTATGTTAGGTTGATGTAGGAGAGTCTTTCAGTGAAGGTTATGTTAAGTTTTAATGGTGGGAAGTGTGCTGGAATGAATTGGCAGCAAAGTTAGGTTTAGGGTTTGGGTTTTTGAAAAGAGGAAGAAGATGGAATCTAGGGTTTAGGATGGCCAGATGAGGACCAGGTTTGGATCGAGTTTCCCAGTAGGTCAGGGGATGGTTCAATCCAAATATGGGACAGAATTGATGGGTGATTATGGCTGGGTGATGTTTAGGGTTTTGGGGGAAACCAATGGAGATGGGGTTTGCTAGGGTTTTAGTGGGAGGAAAGGGCTGCAATTTGGATCGAGTTCTCCAATGGGGCAGGGGAGTATTCAATCCAAAATTGGGGTTTTGTGGATGGCTGGAATGGTCTGGACAGTGTTCAGACCTTGGGAAAATTGAAAATAAAAGAGGAAATCTTAGGGTTGGGCTGTGAGAGGATTAAAAGAATTGTTGGGGATGAGGATGCTTCAAACTCACTGCTGTTGTAGAATTTCCTTGGCAGTAGCTTGTTTGATTGTAGATTTTGAATAAAAATTAAAACTTGAATTGAACTTGAAAGTAGAGATTCAAAAGAACAAAGAGAGTTTGAACGAACCACCCAGGCTTCACACTGCAAGGTGTCGACTGGATCAAACACCAATCCTACCAGCCTTGATCAAACACAAGTCAAAAATCTTCAATGGAGAAGAAGAGAAGCAAAAAACTTTTCATTAATATCAAAATTCGTAGTCAATACTTGCCCCCCTTACAAACTTTTATATAAAAGACTCAAAAATAGACTCCTACACTAAAAAGGAAAGGCCTAACCCAATCCTTAACCTATTAGGTAACTTAAACTGACTAGGAAACTGAAATAGACTCAGAACAGAGTCCTATTCTAGCCCCACTAAACACTTAAAAGAAAACTACTAAAATCACTTAAATTGATCCATTGGTTGAACCGATTCAATTTATGAACAAAAACACCAAAATAAAACTACGTATGGAACTAAAACAACTAATCCCGTATGCAACCCTATTACCCATACTGTAGGTCCATAAAAGTGACCTATTACGTTGGAAACCCATGGGATCAAAGGCCCAACATGCATAGAACCCAACCCTAGACTTATTCCTAATAAAAACAAGCCTATGTCAGTGATGAATCTGCATCAATGAGGTGGTGAAATTTGATGAGAGGGAGATTCTGCCAAGTGATTATTTTAGGTATCTTGGCTCAATCATAAATAAAGAAGGTGATATAGAGGATGATGTTTCACAAAGAATTAAAATAGGATGGATGAAGTGAAGAGGTTCGTCCAGAGTGTTGTGTGATCGGCGTATTCCTTTAAAACTTGAAGGAAAATTTTATAGTATAGTCATATGTCCGGCTATGATGTATGGTGGAGAATGTTGGGCAGTGAAGAAGCATCATATAGATAAACTCAGTGTAGCAGACATGAGGATGTTGAGATGGATGAGTGGCAAAACTAGGAAGGATAAAGTAAGGAATGATCATATTAGAGTTGGTTTGGGAGTAGCTCTGATACATGATAAGCAATGTGAAAGTTGTTTGAGGTGGCATGACCATGTTCAGCAGAGGCCTTTGGATGCTCCAGTACAGAGGAGTGATTTTATTCAGATTGAAGGAACTAAAAGAGCCAGGGGCAGACCTAAAATGACCTTAGGAGAAGAAGTGGTGAGGAAAGACATGCATAGCTTAAGCCTTGTATCAAGTATGACCTCGAATAGAGCTGATTGGAGGGCAAGGATCCATGTAGCTGACTCCATTTAGTTGGGATAAGGCTGAGTTGCTGTTGTTTTTTCAAGCTGGAGCCTTTGATATATATATACTCCAGCTTGAGGGGGAGTGTTAAAGTGTATCATTGGGTTGTGTTCCATGGCGGTTCCATGGGACAATGTACCATGGGATCATGTCTAATAGTTTAGTTGTTATTTCTCTTTTCTATTATAATTAGACTTATTAGACTTAGGTTGTTGTTTCCTTTCCTCTCATTGTAATAAGTCTTTGGTTCTTAGTAGACTTCCTACTAAGAGTCGGTTCTATTTTGTATAAAAGATATAGCAGTTCACAGTAGAGCTATTCTGTCTATCATGTTCTAGCTCTTCCCCCACTCTTCTCTTCTTCACAGGTTCTGGTTATTGATGTTTTGTTACAAAGCTTTTAATTAACAGGTCTGGTTTAAAATGGAGAGATATTGGGGACCTCATGCAGCAGAGCTAAGTTTTAAATTCAGGTTGAAGGGTTAGTTATTGGTGCAAAGTAATGGGGGTTTCAGGTGCTGTAAACAGGGAAATGAGCTGTGGTCATTTAGGCTATAGATTGAAGTGGAGAAGGAATTAGGTAGAGAGACTTCAAAACTACTACTTATTTTTACAATTTGTTGTGCTTATGAAAATAATATTTTTTGGTAATAGATTTTGTTGTATCTGTGGCGGTGTCTGTGCACTTTAGTTAGTAGATCAGCTTGTTTTTTGTTTCCCCCCCCCCCCCCCTTTGTTTTTTGTGTCATTTGTTTCTTTACTGGAGCATGGTGTTCCGAGTGTAATTGAGTCTCTTTTGGGAGCCAGAGGTGTATGCCACACTTTGGTCAAATTTCTCAATCATACTCTGGACATGACTCACCACCTCATTTTTTATCGGTTTATCTTGTATATGATTATGACTACGTCATATGTCCCAGTTGTTTGCAGATAGCAAGGGCATTTGGTGCTTCTGAGATTATTGCTGTTGATGTTCAAGATGAAAAACTTGATAATGCAAAGAAGCTAGGAGCAACTCACACTGTAAATGCAGCCAAGGAAGATGCTGTTGATAAGATAAAGGCACCTACTCTACCTAACACTTTAACCTTTCTGATTGGGTGCAGAATTGCCACTTAAGTTCTTTATGTTGAATTATGTTCCTTATGTTGTTTCAGAATTCGAACAGTTAGCGAATATCTTGATTTGCTGATGATTTGGGTTGGTTTATTAATACTGGATTTCATTATATTTTTAGTCTTTCAATGTTTATCACTAGGTATAAATGGTCATGCTTGATTGATTAATTATCCTGCAATGGTTGATGTGATGATTTTGAAGGTCTTTAAGATAGAAAGGTATGAATGACCTTGCATTTTTTTCTACACCTGGCTTCTCTCTTGCATTCTTGCCTTTAATGATTATTTTTCTCATTCGTCAAAGACCCTGTTAACTGTTCATTGAATTTAAACAGCAAGTAAGGTTATTATTGCCCTTGACCACTATTTTTTACAAGTTATGGGTCTTAAATTTCTTTTGGTCATTTTGGAAAAGGTATCTCTTCTTTCAAATGAAAGTCTTTACTTTACAGATGAAATATTGGAGCAATTGATGAACGACCTTTTGGCACTATTACATGTTATCGTTTCTTTAACAATTTTTTGAATGAGCAGGGAAACTTTATTTGTAATTGTTAAAATATACAACTCATTACAACCAGTATATGTTGTACCACATAGACTCAAGCTCCTCAGAAGTTTGAGTGAGCACATCTGTGAATTCTTTCTGCAACAATGACTGGTCCACTAGTAGGGAATCCAATGGTTTGGATCTTCTCATCAAATACCCTCAGTTTTATTTCCTTCCAAATTTATCAACATACTGGAAAGGGCAGCGTCTTCCAACGGGGATAAATTTGCAAAATCCATTATACAAAAGAATTTCATAGAATGTGTACCCAAACATCTTGTGAAACTTGCCAATGGCCAAAGAGACCATTAACATATTCCTCCTACAACCCTTAGGGGGGAGCACTTAGTTGGCAAAGACCACGCCTTACACTAAGAGATCATGAGTTCCACTCTCCTTGGGTCCTACCTATCACTATATATATATAGATAGATACCTCCTCCTTGGACCATAAATCAATTAACTATTTGATTTGAAACCTTCTCTCTGTTGATATTGTCTCTTCTTCAAATTATGGTACGAGAAACTGATCTAGTGCAAAAACCTGCACAAAAGCTTCTACTCTTGGTGATAGCATTTTTCCTCATATCATTCCATCGGAGATGCTACTTCATCATTTGCAGCTAATGTTTTTTAGAAGGGTTTAATGTAAAAAGAAAAGGTTTAATCATTTGTCACCTTCATGTTCTTTTATCTGATACTCGTGCAGCATGTGAGGCCTCAAATATATTACTATGTGAAATACATTCAGCATATTCTTCTCATTTGAGCTCATCTAACATTGGCCCCAAAGTGTTTTTCTTAAAGAACTAAAAGGTCTTGAAAGATTTTTAGTTTCTTTGAGAAGTACTGTCGGAAAGCATCACATGCAAAGTCTTACCCTTCTGCATCATCCAACATATAAGTATTCTCTTGGAGGTCCCATATTTAAAGCTTGTTCATGAAAAATATAGTTCATGTTTCATAATACCCTTAAAAGCACATATATAGCACCCCCCCCCCCTCAAGAAAAAAAACCCAACTACATGTGTATTTAGTCGATGCTTGACATAAATCCCAACCTCAAAATGGTCTCATCTTGTTGCTGGAAACTCCATAGCAGTCTCCCTTATCATGCATTCTTTATATTCCATTCTCAAGCCAAGATAATTTATGCTTTGAGTGCACCTTTCTGTTGTTTCAATGGGCGTTTCTTTAGACAATTTTCTGATGATGTTGAAACTTATCTTCATTCAAATTTGGTGATGAAAAATGTTTGAAGATCCTGACTTTATGTAGTGATTTTATCTGGTAATGGTGTTGATCATATTTCTTTGGTTCCTCTAGGTGTTTCACTGATCACATTATTTTACCAAAAGATATGCAAATAATTCATTCATTTCTTCTCCTTGTTCAAAATAAATACCTTCAGCCCATGGTTAATGAGCTTACCATGGTTATTGTTTACTCTACTGATAGGAAATAACTGGAGGAATGGGTGTGGATGTTGCTGTGGAGGCACTTGGGAAACCACA
The DNA here is from genome assembly GCF_018873765.1 of Telopea speciosissima. Taxonomy (NCBI): domain Eukaryota; kingdom Viridiplantae; phylum Streptophyta; class Magnoliopsida; order Proteales; family Proteaceae; genus Telopea; species Telopea speciosissima. Next base: position 62,757,819 of record NC_057920.1, on the reverse strand, counting down.
AACTTTTGTGCAGTGTTCACAAAGTGTAAAAGATGGGGGAAAAGCTGTTATGATTGGACTTGCACCTTCCAGTTCCATTGGAGAGGTGGATATAAACCGTCTTGTTCGCAGACAGGTGCGTGAGATTATCCATCAGAACTTATTATTGGCTCTTTCCTTTTATTTGTGAACATTGTTGAGGTCTCTACATCATAATCAGTCCTACCAAATGATGGTTTTTTTGTACCGGTTCACAATAATGGCTTGTTCTACAGCATTAAACTACTTTTCATATGGTTTGGATATATTTTCTTTCTTTTGAACGGGCATTTAGAGGCGCATCCATCTGTGTGGTGGATTCTTTTATAGTTTATACCAGTTCTTTAATTATATTTTAGGTGTGAGGTCCCCACTTGGTACAATCTTAGTAGGGGTAATGTTGTTGGGGATTGCGAGTGAAAGTTTGAGTAGTCTGGGAAAGTCCAAGCATTAATAACAGAGGTTGCTTTGACACTTTTATGGCCGGTGGAATTTTTTTTTTTCTTTCTAAAAAATGACATTCTATGCATTGGGCTGCATGACATGGGTGTTTTTTTTTTGGAAGGAAGGATAGGGTATTTTTTATTTGGGAAATTTACAAAACACCCCTTGAAAATGGACCGATACTCAGATCACCCCCTCTTATTTGAAAATACTCAGATCACCCCCTGCATGAGAGCCCTATACTCACATTAGTCCCTACCGTTAGTTTGACACTGTTAAATATATTTAAATCCCTAAATTACCCTTGACTAGTGTAGAGTTACTATTTTACCCTTGAATCTAAAACCCCCAATATCCATCTTCTTCCTCACATGACCTGCAACTTAATCTCCGCCTTTCCAGTCCAGCCATGCATCGGAGAAGAAGAAGAAGACACTCGAGCTTTTGACAGGAGCGACTGAATCAACTGCAAAGGTCTTCTCAGATCCAGCCAGAGCTTTGTTAAACTCGAAGATTCCGATCGTCAGCGACATTCGAGCACAACAGAGGAAGAAGAGAAGACACTCGAGCTCCAATCGATCCCGAACAGAGACATTGAAAAACCTTCACTTGTTCATCTCTCTGATCTCTCTTCCTCTTAGGGAAATTAAAAGTCCCTTCGGACCACTCCGCCTCTCTCTCCTCCGGCACCGGCACCGGCCTATGCATCTTCCCCCCCCCCTTTCCCCTTGACCTCCGGCACCCTCTGGTTCCAAATTATCAATCCGGCCCTGGTTCCAGATTTCATAATCTCTGGAGTCTTTTAGGTTTCCGTTGATAATAGAGATTGAGAAATCTCTTGAGTCTTTTAGGTTTCCGACAGAAGTTATACGAATCTGCAAAATAATAGTTGCAGAGACAGAAGATGTTAAAATTTTTTATTATTCTTTTCTAAATTAAAAATTTTGGCTCGTAGTTGTGGAAAAAGAGAGAAGGAAAGAGACGTGAGGATTTGATTTGGTTCATCTAACCCCTGTTGAAGGTGAAGAAGGGGTATAAAAGGAGACCCAACGGGTAGGGTTTTGCTTGAGAAATTATTTGTTTTTTTGGGAACGAAAACAGGTAGGGTTTTGCTTGAGAAATCAAAGGTTCCCCTTGAATTTCAAGCTGGTGCTGATATTAGTTAATGATCAGAGACGGTTTTATTCACCTGCTGTTTGGGTTTTCTCCCAAAATTCTGCTGCTACTTCGAGATATTAGATCTCAGCAACTATTCACTCACCTGGGGTGATATTTGGAGGATCAATTAGCACCATCAGAAGCACCACTCGACATGGTTATTGGCCTCTTCTGGGTATGGTTTGTGAGTAATAAAAGATCTCCAGATTTAAGCCTAACTAAGGAAAGTTTGAGAACTCAGAAAGAGGCCTCCGAAGGATGCATGGATTGATTAATTGCATAGAGGAAGAAGAAGAACAGGAACCACTGAAGGTCCTAAGCCGCAAAAATCAAACTGTACCATTTTAAAGAATACATCTCTGTTTATGGTTGTAACGAACAACTTTTGTTCAAAAATTCCATGTTTTCCGATGCTTTTTCCCCCGGCGGTGAAAGGTGAATTTCAAGTCAGAGCATTTACATATATGTACAGATCGATTAAGGGTCGACAGCGAAGCAGAGGCGGCGACGGCGGTGTTGCAGGGCGAAGCAGAGGCGGTGGAGTATTTTAGGTTGAAGATGAAGGAAAGGGTAGTATTGTAAATTTAATTCTAAAGTTTTAATACAAGGCTAAAATAGTCCTTTTACAACAATAATTAACAGCAGACTAACACTGTTACTGTAGAGGGGGTGATCTGCGTATTTTCAAATAAGACGGGGTGATCTGAGTATCGGTCCATTTTCAGGGGGTGTTTCGTAAATTTCCCTTTTTATTTTGGTGGGCTTGATTAGGTCAATTGAGATGGGAAGCAACTTCTTTAGTGATAAGTCCTTTTTTTTGTGATAGTAATGGGAATAGTCCACATTTTATGGTTGAACTAGTTGAATGATTTTATCAGGTTGGTATTTTGCTCTAACTAAAAATATGGTCATATTCCATAGATCACTTGTTGCATTTAAGATTATGATACTATTGCTGTTGCTATTTCCATCTCACTTTGCATATTGCTTACTGTTTATGCTTTATCTTCCTTGCAACTCATTCATGTTTTAAAATCAGAGAATAATATTTTAGCTTTGATAATATCATGAATCAGGTAAAGATTATTGGCTCGTATGGAGGCAGAGCAAGGCAAGATCTACCGAAGTTGGTTAAACTTGCAGAGACAGGTATCTTCAATCTCAATGCTGCTGTTTCAAGAAAATGCACATTCGAGGAGGCAGCCAAAGCATACCAAGATCTTGACAAGGGATGTATAGTAGGCCGAGCTGTTGTTGAGATAATGTAGATTGTATCTCTCTATGTGTTTTGCAATTTGATGCCAGCTTTTGAGTCTGCCATCTAAGATCTGTAAGGTCACTGGAAGAATAAGCAACTCACATATCTCCCCTTTTTTTTTTTGTCTGTGTGTAATTGCTGGGTTTACTTAAAGATTGTTTTCTGGAAATTGCCTTTCATTCATTATCTACTGAAAACAGGTCCATTGGAAGTGTCATACAAAGCCAATAATTGTGTATTACATCTTTTGGGGGTGAATCCTCAATGATGCTTCATGTAGGTTTTAGGGAGAAAGCCATCTGAAGGCCTAATATATACAATGGCCCCATTTGTTTAAAGGGGAAGGAAGGTGAGGTGGGATTGTTGGGAAGATGGGACCCACATGTTGGTGGGGTTTTATTGGGATGGAAATGTTGAGGTAAAGTTACTTTTTCTATTAAAAGTAACGAAAGTCCCACCAATTAGACCTGGTTCTCTCCCAGCTGTTGCGGGAGCTAGAGGATCCAGCCCAGCAAAAAAGGGGAGGAGGGTGTTGGTCATTTCACAGGGGAGCCACCTGTGAAATTACCTAAACACCCATTGTTTTGTTGGGTTAGATCCTCATCCTCCAGCTCCCGCTACAACTAGAGGAGAGTTGAATTGCTACCAATTTGGTGGGATTTTGGATAACAAAAGGGGTGGGATTTTGAAGTGTCACATCAGCAGATAGAAATTAACGATGTTCCCTTAACTATTGTAAGTTCACCACCCCAAATTAACCAAATAAGATTGGGGTGGGATTTTAAAGTGCCACATCAGCATTTCAATTCTTCCACCCCACCTAAGTCCCCTTTTAACAAACGGGGCTAAATGTCTAATGGAAACATCCGACTTATAGCAGCACCTCAAGTTTCAGGCTCATTACAAACCCAAGTTAACTTTGTTTTAAAATTTTGAAAGTATCTGGTCCTGTGGTAGGACTATGCAGCAGCGAAGCATGGCTGCCCAGAAAAAGGGATAAACTTGAACTTTTGGCTGCCAGATGTGTTTAAAGGTAAGATAATACTATGCTTTTGCCATTCCCTCTTCTTCACCAACACCAAGCACTGATCTTGTGCACCCCCTTCCCAACCGCAGCTCCAGAGTTTTGACCTCTTCTCCCTCAAAATATTCGAGACTTAGATTATGCTTAGCTATGCCATTCACAAGAAGAGTGTCTTGAAGAAACCTTCTTTTGTTCCTTTATCTTGACTGCTTGGCATTTCAATTAAAAAAGGATGGACTTTTACTCTAGCGACACTCAGGATTGAGAGTGTATAAGTGATTTCTCTCTGCCATTCTCTCTTCCCCCCCCCCCCCCCTCCCATTTCTCACAACCCATCCCTTGATCTTTTCCCTTTAGACACCATTTTTTTTTTCTTGGTAATAGCATTTTATTTATTAACGTAAAAACTCATGGTTGAAGATTACATAATTCCAAGATCCATGGATTGGAAATAAGCCAAACTGTCGTACACGTCACCGATAGGGCCTTTCTTGTCAAAGAGTCAGCCAAGTTGTTAATCTCCCTTGGAACAAAAAGAAAACTACATGTTTTCAAACAAGAAGAAAGATAAGTGATATCTTCCAATATAGGATGGAGGTTAAGCGGTGAAGAAGATAAACCTCCCTATAGATAAGTGATGATGCTCTTATTATCGGACTCCAATTGCACATGATCCTAACCCTCCGAAATAGCCTTCAATAGTGATGGTCTTATTGCCAAAGCCTCCCCGATTGCAGAATCGTTGAATACCATGGGAATAGACACAACATGAAGAGGTTTTCCATGGTAATCACGACATATAATGCCAAGTCCAAGGCCTGATTTATTTGATGGTAAACTAGCATCACAGTTGATCTTCACCACACATAATGGAGGGAGCAGTCCAAGACGGCACAGTGTTCGAAAGAGGAGTATCCACTTGGAGAGATGTAGTAGGTTGAGCATTAGAAAACTCATTGAAGGCCAAAAGAGACACTTGTATTACTTCATCTGGTGTCCAATTTCGACGCCCAAACACCTCATCGTTTCTTGCTTTCCATAGGTTCCAGTAAATAAAGGTTCAATGAGAGATCAAGAATTTCCTAATCTTCTTTAGACACCATTGGAGTTCTAGGATTTATCAGGGTTGAGTTATGAATCACTTGAGTCTTGGGTTGACACTGTTATGACTTATGATTCTCCATCAATTAATTTTCAAGGTGAAAATATATATGAAGAGGATCAATTAATTCTGTTTCTTCCAAGTTGAATCGATTGGACAATTGAGGGTGTGAATCAATTCTGGGTTTTCTGTTTGGTTCAGGTTCAGGTTTCGGTTCTCAACTGATACCCTTATTATTCTCTGTATCTATGCAATGAGAGCTTAGTTTTCTGGGCAAAGGCTGCTTTGGGACTTCTTGGCTGAAGCTTGATTATAAAGTCAATTTGCCAATGACTGTCAAAGGTTATAGGATAGTTTTCGTCCACCCATAGAGAACACAGTTCACCCACTATCTTAGGGTTCACAAACCCTTCCTAGGGTTTTGGTATTGATGAGGCATAAAACACCCCGCCAATCAGAGGCTGCCACGTGGCCGACCTGAGGTCAATCTAAGAACCGAACTGAGCTGAGCAGAGAATCGGGCCGACCCGGTCTCCAATAGGTCACCTAACAGAGCCGAGCTCACACAAGTCAGTCGAGGCTGAGGCCGAGCTCTGAGCCGAGTTCACACAAGTCAGCCATAAACTCCTGGACGAGACCAACCTTACAGGCCGACCTCCCAGGCCGAGCCCTCCTCCACAGAAGCTACCATAGCGCCCCACTGGGGATCGCGGGGCCACGTCAGCACATCCCGAGAATCACGGGATGGGGATCGAGCCACGATCCCTGCGTAATACGAAATCACACTCTACATGGACTCTTACCTTAATAAGAGCCCGACCCCGAAAATAGCTCTCCTTCCGAAAGAAGGATTCCTACCATACTAGGACTCTCCCAACCGCCTCATCTCATCCTCACTCTATAAATACCCAGGTATGGAGCACCATTCCCCAGCTTGCTTTCACTAGGTAGTTACGCTGTTGCATTGGAGACCTGACTTGAGCGTCGGAGAGTCCTTGGCCGGAGCCACACCGGCTCTCTTGTGCTCATCGCTTAGTTTTTATAGGCTCATCCATGGGTGAACCGAGCATCGGAGGTTTTCACCCGCAATAGAATTGGCGCCGTCTGTGGGAATGACATCAGTAGGTCATCGTCGTTTCTACCAACTTCAAGAGCAATGATAATGGTGCACACGAGATCAGGGCAGCATGGCTCAATTTCCCGTGTCGATGAGCCACAGCCCGTTGTGCAGGCGAGGAGATCACCGCACCCTGAAGCCTCGCGGCCGGGGGTGAACAGAAGACCCCCTCTGGCAGGGGGTGCGCAGCCCACCACGGACACCATGATCAATCCCATTCCCCCACCAGAGGGTGGAATGGGTGAGGTGTGCTAGCCACAGCCGCGGCTGACCGGGTACAGGCCGAGCTAAACTTGGGCGGGCTGGGCCTACCAGCGCCGCCGCCCTTATCGGAGAGTTTGGACCCCGAAGCCCCGGCAGATAATCGATAAGTTATGGACTTGCAGCTGCAGATGCTCCACACCAACGAGATGCTGCGGACCTTCATGAACCAGATGGCCCGGGGCGGGCTGATGGGCCAACCACTGGTCGCGCCCCCTCCAGCCCCGGTCCGCATAGAGAGAAACTTGCAGCAAAATGGTGGCCAGCATAGGGCCGAGCCTAGTCTAGCCGTGTCCTCACACCCGTCTCATCAGAAGACTACTCCTCTGCGCCTTAGCAGAGGCGCTCGACGGGGTGAGCAAGAGCATCACCGAAGCCCGAGAACAGGGTAGGAAATCGAACCACCAGGCTCGGTAGCGAGGAGGTTGATATTTTCTAGATGGCTCGGAGAGGACGGGCAGCCAAGGGGAGTCCGAGAACAGGGGAATAAGCCAAATGGGAGACGTGTTGTGAGATAAGGAGAAGGATCTCATCATAACCCCCCGTGGGTCCAACTTCCAGGTGGAAAGAAGAACAAGGAGGGATGGTGCTGACCGAGCTGACCAGAACGGCCGACCACAACGGGACGACCGAGCCTACCGACCTCGGGCCGAGGAGCCAAATGGTCGACCTAGGCCGAGCGAACAAAACAATTTGTACCGGGGGGATGAGCCGAGCGGCCGAGCACCTGAAACTGAGCTAGAGAGGCGGCTACGAGACTTGGCGGAGCAAGTGGAGGGATTGAAAAAACAAGCGACCCCGGACGCCTATTCGCTGGTCGGGCGTCACCCTTATCCTCCTGAGATCATGACCGCGCCACTACCGATCGGGTTCCAACCTCCCCCCTTCGACCGCTATGACGGGACGACCGACCCGACGGATCACATCAACTACTTTAATGCGATGATGACCATGTACGGGGGAACCAACATTGTTTCTTGTCGAGCTTTCCCTGCATCCCTCAAGGGCGCGACGACCTCATGGTTCTCCTGGTTGCCGCCGAACTCCATAACAAGCTTCGCTCAACTCTGTCGAGCTTTCGTCACGCGCTTCCAAAGTAGTATGAAACATAAGAAGACAACGGTCAACCTCCTCAGCGTGAAGTAAAGGTCCGACGAGTCGATCCGAGCATTCGTCTCCCGCCTCAACAAGGAATCCTTAGACATCAAGGATTTGGATGAGGCCACGGCCCATACGGCTATGAGCAATGGGCTCACCGACATGGACCTCATCAACGACTTGGCCCGAAAGCCGACCAGAAACCTGGCCGAGCTCTTAGAGAGGTGTAATGAATTCACAAATATGGCTAAGGTTCTCCAGGCCCTGAAGGGAAACGAAGGTCGAGCCGATAAGAAAAGGCCGACAACCGACGATCGCAAAGAAGACAAACGACCTAGGACGGATCGCCGAGCCGAGAGATCGGATCGAGCTCGGAGCCCCGATTACACCCCGCTAAATACCTCGCGCAAGGAGATTTTGATGCAAATACAGGACGGTGGGTACATCCGCCGGCCCCGACCTATGCAAGCGGGGTCATCTCGGAATCCCAATAAATATTTTCAATTCCACAAGGACACCAGTCACAACACCGAGGATTGTTATCAGCTGAAAACAAAAATCGAAGAGCTGATAAAAGTGGGCCACTTAAAGCGATATGTCAAGGAAGGCCGTGATAAGCGTGGGGGTTGGCGACCTGAAGAGCGGGAGCAAAGAAGAACCGAGCCGAGGCCCAAAAATAGGCGAATCGAGCGAGATGAAGATAAAGCCCGAGCTGAGAAGAAAAAGGACGGGTCCAGGCTGAGCAGCGATAAGGGAGCTCCCATATACACCATCCTTGGAGGGCCCGGACAAGAGGCTACTCGAAAGGCCAAGGCGAATGCGCGGTTTGTAGGAGTAGCCGAGATGCCCACCAAGAAGCTCAAGCCAGCGGCGATGATGTCCTTCACCGAAGCCGAACTCGAAGGTATAAGTTTGCCGCATGACGATGCTTTAGTGGTGTAGGTCAAAATTACGAAGAGACCCGTCCATCGAGTATTGGTCAATACCGGCACATTTGTGGACCTTATGTTGCTAAACGCGTATCGACAATTTGGCTTAGGCGATGAAGCGCTCAAGCCGGAGGGCACCTCACTTCATGGGTTCTCGGGAGCTGCCGCGACCATTAAGGGTTCAATCAACCTGCTGGTCACGATCGGACAAGCTCCATGCCAGGCGACGGTCCAGGTCAAATTCATGGTAGTACGGTCGGTAGTGGCTTTCAACGCCATACTAGGCCGCCCTTCACTGACCGCTCTTAAGCCATCATCTCCCCGACGCACTTGAAGATGAAGTTCCCCACCGAGAATGGTATCGGCAAAGTCCGAGGCGACCAGAATAAGGCACGGGAGTGCTATGCTACTTTTGTCAAGCAAAACAAAGGTAATGTTCGAGGAATGGCAATGTGCGTCGAACACCTCCCCGAGGATCAGCAGGATGAGGTCATCGAGAGGAGAGGATGACCTGTGGAAGACCTGACCGCATTCCCCCTCAGCGATGAGGACCCAGCAAAGGTGGTCCAGCTCGGATCATTGCTGAATGAAGATCAAAGGAATCAGCTTGAAATTTTCTTAAGGGCGAACGACTATGTCTTTGCCTGGTCGACCGCCGACATGTCGGGCATACCCAAGCATATAGCTGAACACCGACTCCACATAGATCCAAGCCGAAAACCAATCCGGCAAAAGAGAAGGAACTACGCCCTTGATCGGCAAACCGCGATCAAAGAAGAGGTGGAGAAGCTCCGCCGATCAGGGTTCATCCGAGAAGAAAAATTCTCAACCTGACTGTCTAATGTGGTCATGGTCCCCAAGCCAAACGGGAAGTGGAGAATGTGTGTAGACTACATCGACCTCAACAAGGCTTGTCCAAAAGATGAGTACCCGCTGCCTCGGATCGACCTCTTGATCGACGCCACGGCCGATCACGAGATGCTGAGTTTCATGGACGCATATTCCGGCTACAACCAAATCATGATGCATGAGGAGGACGAGCCATACACGACATTCCGAACTGACCAAGAAAATTTTTGCTACAAGGTAATGCCGTTCGGATTAAAAAACGCCGGAGCGACATATCAGCGGCTTGTAAACTACATATTCCACGAGCAGATCGAAAGAAACATGGAAGTTTACGTAGACGAGATGTTGGTGAAGAGCTTGAAGGCCGAACACCACTTGGCCGACTTGGAAGAAGCCTTTGGCGTATTGAGGAAGAACCAAATGAAGCTGAACCCCGCCAAGTGTGCATTCGGCGTGACCTCGGGGAAGTTCCTCGGCTTCATGGTTTCTGTCAGAGGCATCGAAGCCAATCCGGAAAAAATCAGGGCCATCCAAGAGATGAGCCCTCCAAGGACGATCCGAGAAGTACAGAGGCTAAACGGGCGAGTGGCGGGGTTAGTACGATTCATGTCAAGGTCGGGTGACAAGTGTCTTCCGTTCTTTAAGGCCCTCAAGAACATCCGTAACCCGAAGGACTTTATCTGGTTGAACGAATGCTAGTAAGCTTTTGAAGAGCTGAAGAAACACTTAGAGAACCCGCCTCTTCTCAGCCGACCCGAGCCAAAAGAGGAGCTTCAAGTTTACTTAGCCGCTACCCCGGTAGCAGTCAGCGCGGTGTTGGTTAGGGAAGAAAGTCGAACTCAAAAACCTATATACTACATCAGCCACGTTCTTGTCGACGCCGAGACAAGATACTCCAGGTTCGAGAAAGTAGCATTCGCTCTTGTTACGGCCGCAAGGAAGCTAAGGCCGTACTTCCAAGCTCATCCGATCACGGTATTGACCGACCAGCCACTCAAGAAGATATTACACAAACCCTATGTTTCAGGATGACTGATCACCTGGGCGATTGAGCTGAGTGAGTACGATATAAGCTATCATCCGAGGACGACGATAAAAGGATAAGCCCTGGCCGACTTCATTATCGAATGCACGGGGCCCGACCCCAAAGTCGGGGAAGAAAAGACAACAAAAGAGGCTGGGGCTACGGCTGACCCGACCTGGACCATGAATGCCGATGGCTCAAGCAACTCTGGAGGAAGCGGGGCCGGCCTGATCCTGGTGAGCCCCGAGGGGTTTTTGATCCAATATGCCCTGAGGTTCAAGTTCCTCGCCTCGAACAATGAGGCCGAGTATGAAGCCCTCCTAGCCAGACTTTGAGTCAGCAAGGCAATGGGTGTAAAGCGGTTGAAGGTGCGAGGAGACTCCCAACTCGTGGTCAACCAAGTCAATGGAGACTATGAGGCGAAGGACGAAAGGATGATGGCTTACCTGAGCCGAGCACGAGATCTGATTTTTGAACTCGAGCACTTTGAGATGACTCAAATACCGAGAAAAGAGAATGCCGCGGCTGACTCCTTGTCAAAGTTGGCCGAGATCGACCTCCAATATCTGAGCCAATCAGTGTACATAGAGATCTTGGAGAAGCCATCCTTACAAGAAGAAAGCGTAAAGCACATTGAAGAGGACGGGCCGACCTGGTTGGATCCCATTGTTAACTACTTGGAGAATGACCTACTCCCGGAGAACCAAGATGAAGCAAGAAAGGTCAAGATCCGAGCTGCCAAGTACACCATGATCGACGGGGTGCTCTATAAAAGAGCAATCTCGGCCCCTCTTCTCCGATGCCTTGGACCGAAGGGAGCCGAGTATGCCTTGGCCAAGGTACATGAGGGAATATGCGGGAGTCACATGGGTGGTCGAGCTCTTGCATACAAGATACTTCAGCAAGGATTCTATTGGCCAAGAATGCAAGAAGAGGCCATGAGGTATGTGAAGACGTGCGAGAAGTGCCAGCTGTTTGCACCAATCCTGAGCTGACCAGCAACAAAGCTGACCTCAATGCTGGGCCCAATCCCTTTCGCTATGTGGGGAATGAATATTTTCAGAGATTTCACCCCAGCATCGGGAAACAGGAAGTACTTGGTAGTGGCAATCGATTAATTCACTAAATGGGCCGAGGCCGAGCCCCTTGCAACCATCACTGAGAAGAACGTAGAGAAATTCTTCCGAGAGAAGGTCATCTACCATTTCGGGCTATCGAAAGTGCTCATCACAGATAATGGCACGTAATTCAATAACCCGACCTTTCGAGATTTCTGCGAACACTTCTATATTGATTTTTGACCCGTCTCAGTAGCTCATCCATAAGCAAATGGACAGGTAGAAGTGTCCAACTGAACATTACTCGCTGGCATTAAGAGAAGGTTAGATGAGGCCAAAGGAAGACGGGCGGAAGAGCTCCCAAGTGTCCTATGGGCATATAGGACGACAGTAAGAACACTAACCGGGGAGAACCCTTTTCGCCTCGCTTATGGGACCGAAGCCCTCGCCCTAGTCGAAGTTATGGCATCGTCATACAGAGTGCTCAACTTCAATGAGAAGACCTATGAAGATGGGCTGAGAGCCAACCTTGACTTCCTCGACATAGTTCTAGAAAATGCCCTACTCCGGAACACGGCATACCAACGAAGGACGGCAAAGTACTATGACTCAAGAGTAAAAGAACGACACTTCTATCAAGGGGACCTTGTCCTCAGAAAGCTCAGCGCATCCTAGCCAAGGCAACAAGGAAAGTTAGCACCAAATTGGGAAGGCCCGTACATAGTCTCCAAGCAAATTCGCTCTGGGACGTATCGCTTGCAGACTCCGGGGGGCAAGAAGGTACCGAGACCTTGGAACTCAGAAAATTTGAAGAAATTTTTTCAGTAACTTCCATAAGAAATTTTTTCAGTAACTTCCATAAGTATTCTCCTCGGCAAGGTTTTTGACGAGCATGTTTGTATTCGGCTTCAGCCCCGACGTTTGATTCAATTAAACAAAATCTTTCTCCACCACGTAACATATTTGCAAGCTCCTAAAATCAAAGTCGTAAGACCGGTCCTCATAGACCTGGCCGACCTCAAAGACCGCCCTCGAGGTCGGCAACCAAGTAGTAAGATCGAATGACTCGTAAGACCTCAGGTCCTCGTAGACCGGTCCTCATGACCTGGCCGACCTCAAAGACCGACCCTCATAGGTCGGCAACCAAGTCGTAAGATCGGTCCTCATAGACCTGACCGACCCTCATAGGTCAGCAACCAAATCGTAAGACCGGTCCTCATAGACCTGGCCGACCTCAAAGACCGGCCCTCATAGGTCGACAACCAAGTCGTAAGACCGATCCTCATAGACCTGGCCGACCTCAAAGACCGGCCCTCATAGGTCGGCAATCAAGTCGTAAGATCGGTCCTCATAGACCTGGCGGACCTCAAGGACCGACCCTCATAGGTCGGCAATCAAGTCACAAGACCAGCCCACAGGCTGGACGACGTCTAAACCAACAAGAGCAAACTCTCCCCTTGGCCGAGCCGAACAAAGTTTGTAATTAAGCTAAGGCATTACGCTCGACCAGGAAGGCTGCTCGGCCACGCATCCGCTGATATGATAGCCAGTCTGATCTGACTGATGGGAACGACAAATTAACTAACCAAGGTAAAAATCACCCTGACCTTGGGCATGGCATGGCCGAACCGACGACCACGTGAAGCATGGGTAAAAAATAGACAAGTCCCTAAGCTCGGCTAGTGGAACGGGCCGTCAGTTCAGTCACAACCTCAAAGGGAACAACATACACAAGGAAAAGAAGGCTAAGAATGCCGAGCTAAAACACTTGGACAAATTCTGGCAAAATTAAAATTTTTATTCAGTACAGGCCGACTGCTCGGCATGGTTACAATGAGGGTAGTTCGTCCCCCCCCCCCAAAAAAAAAAATATATATATATATATATATTTTACATCTCAATCTCCTCGGCAGTAGACTTGGAGGCGACCTCGGCAACGTCCACAGCGGTAGGCTCGACAAGGGGGTCTTGGGGTTCAGCGTCAAGGGCGAGGAGGTCAGCCTGCGTAGGTTCCTCAATGGGCAGAGCCTGGGTGACCTCTGCTCCCTCCTCATCTCCCAACTCCCCGGCAAAAGTAGTCACGTTGTCGTCAAAACGTGAGAGATTGAGATCGGGATAGACCGCCTTGATCTCGGCCAAGAGATCAGCCCGACCTGCCTCAAAACCTTCGGCGTAGGGAGGCTTCCTGATCTCATGGCACACATCAGCGTTGTCACGCCCCTATTCCAGACAAGGAATATAATATCATATAAAGGGTGACTAGGACGATGCGTGTCATCCTACTAAACTGCCCGGATCACTGACACAGTGTCCCAACGCACAGTCATAACCAATATTAACACAATATAATATCAGAACGCGGGAAAAAGGAATATTACATTCCAAAGATCAGTAGTATTGCGGAAGAGTATAAAATCAAATAGTTACAAGATGTTCAAAGGCTAGATGATAATTACAGTAGTTAGTTACATTTCCAATGACCATCTAATCACTATCAAAAGGGTATAACAACAAATGTTTCAACATGGGCCTAAGCCCCAAAAGTAAATAAAAAAGGGACCAAGTCTCGAATATCCTCACGGCCCGTAGGCGCAATCATCACAAGGACAACCGTCACCATATTCCTCACCAATCTCATCGTATCCCGAGGGCTGAACTCCAAGTCCCGCGAGATATCCATCACTTGCATCATAATCTAAAAAGTGTGCGCATGAGAGGGTTAGCTCCACTGAGCCAGTGAGGGGATGGGGATGCACAAACACGTAATTCACATAGTCTAATGATGTATGCACATGTTAATTCCATTTTTCCACCTAACAAACAACTAAGTCAATGGTATATGCTACTGTGACAACTCGGGAGACACTGTGGGTCACTTAACTTATCGCCACAATGAAACCTCAATTGTCACCTGGGACCTACGCCGATCGAAGCCTCCAAGACCACTCAGTGGCAGACCCCTGATAACCAATACTATCATGACTGGCCTCTCCCACCTCCACAGAATCCGGTGTACTGATTACCCAACACCTAAACCCCTGTTGGTAAGGGTCGTAGCATAAGGGTGTGAAATCCTAGCCTCAGATATACTACATGCAAGTCCTATCATCCCGAGAGGTAATCTGGGTACATCAACTTTTCATCTGGTTTAGTGCCCGGTTACCAGCACGGCACGACGCATACAGTTCAACATGACATTCAACATAATTACTTCATAAATGTATATAGTATCCGGGGTTTCGGCACCGGCACCCACCGGCACCGAGACCCATCAAAGTAAAGCATCTCCAATCCACATTATAACAATCATATATAAAAGTATGCAATATGCACAAGCATGCTTAATAATTTCTAATGAGGACATAATATACAATGCAATAATAATATCAAGCCCAAACAACCAAACCCACTCATCGTATGTATTATGTCTCAAGTTATAGGTTGCTGCCGAGGTTAAGTAACACGTTGTAAGAAAAGGAAAATACAACCTAATGGAAAAGTGGAAACAGGATTAATTATATAAAAGGGAAGAATCCCCAAAAGATACCCCATAATTTAGCTAAGTTTAAGGTTTCAGAGACAGGGTGGTTTTATGGGTGGTTTCGTGCCCAAAACCTGAATCCACATGTAAATCCTAGCTAACCAGGGGCTTAGGAAGGTCTCTGCCCAGTGTGGTTTTATAGGTGGTTTGTCTCAGAACATGAAACCACACCTAAAATCGACTTTAACAGAGCTTTCTCAGGAGGGTGGTTTTAGGGTGGTTTCTCGTAGGTACTGAAACCGTATGTAAAACCACATACCTGCAAAATCGAAAATGGAAAGGTTTCTCATTAGGGGTTTCTTCCCCAAGGGGTTTGAGGGTAAGGAGGCTTCAAGAAAGCTTCCCCCTAAGTTTAGAAGGGGCCTATGACCTCATTAGGTCCATGTAATCCCAAGAACTCAAGAGGGAAAGCAACAAGAATCCTATTTTAGGGTATAATAGGGTAGAAACCCTAAGCCTTTCGATTGGAGAGGGATTGTGAGCTTTAGGACTAGCCATGGAGTGAAATAGCTCCACAATAATTACAGCCAAGGGTTCCAATCGACCTTTGGGTTCAAAGACAACCCTAGACCGATTCTCTCCCATTTCTCCAAATCCCAAATCAAAATAAAAGAAGGAAGACAGCTTTAATGGCTTACCTACCTTAAGGGAGAAGCTCCACGTTGAGGCTTCAAGAGGTGGGGTCTCTAACCTCCCACTAAGCTGCTGCACTCTTCTCCCTCCTTCTCTCCTTCCTCTTTACTCCTCCACGTTTAGGGTAGATGAGAATGATGAAGGAGAAGTAAATGTTCTCTCTCTCCCCCTTGGACTTATTTATAATAAGTGGGTATTTGGGTACCTCAAGTCAAATGGGTCATGAGGGCCTAATGGGTTGACCCATTAGTTCTATGTGGGTAAGTGAATGGAATAACCCATCCTTGGGTCAATAGGTTAAATGGGCCTTTAGTGAAATGGGCCATTTAAGTTAAATGGCTTCTTAAGTTAAATGGGCCTGCCCACAAGCTTTAAGTAGGAAAAAGCCCACTTTAAGATGGGTTCACATGAGATGGGTATAAGTCCTCAATGAGGGACCCGAAATTAAAATATTCCCTTCTCACATGAAATAGCTCGAGCGGTTCAGGCCTTGACCCGTACTTCGAGGTCACCAAGGAAAGAATAAATAATAAAACTTGAGGGCTAGAACTTACTTTTCCCCTGTCATGGTTTATCACCCATGACCCCGAATAGCTTGGCCACCGCATTGCCAAGCTCATCACCGAACAAAGTGTCCAACTGAGGCGACGGTCCAGGATGCTCTCTCCTAAACTCCTCGCTTCCCGGGCTGGTACTTGGAGGATAGTCAACGAAGTCGTCGTCAATGAACTTTTCCCACTGGCGGTTGAGGAACCTTTCCTCTACAGGTAAACCCGTACTGTGGTCAATGATTTTGTAACTAGGTTTGACCATCATGGAGAACAGGTCACCAGCATACATGGCAGTGGTATCTACACGTCACGAGAAGGAATAATATTTAATTATCTCCCAGGATACGGGTATAACATCCCCCCCACCTTATAAGAAATTTCATCCTCGAAATTTGACGTACCTTGTAGATAGGCAAGAAAAGGGTATTTCGCCCGCATCTCTACCTCTGCCTCGCAAGAAGCTTCCTCTTCAGGATGGTTGCACCATTTCACCTTCACATAATGGATGGGCCGATTACGAAGATGAACAACCTTGCTATCCAAAATCTTTTCAGGCAGTTCTTTGTAGGACATGTCGGCCGCGAGTTCTGGCGGTTCGTGGGTCAGTACATGGCTTGGATCATGGACATACTTCCTCAACATGGACACGTGGAAGACATCATGCACACTTTCTAAAGATGGAGGGAGTGCTAACCGATATGCCACTGGTCAAATCCATGCAAGGATCTCACAAGGTCCTATAAATCTCGGACTCAGCTTGCACTTCTTGCTGAAATGCATCACCCCTTTGGAGGGTGATACCTTAAGGAACACTTTATCACCGATAGTGAACTCAAGGTCTTTCCGCCTCAGGTCTGCATAACTGTTTGAGTTAAAATAATACCGCAAGCGTACGGGTCAATCGTAGCTACGGGTCAAACACGAGGAGATATACGCCACTCTATTTAATTAACTTAAAAGTAATGCAAAGTGGACCAAATTAAAATGTTAAATTAAACTAATTAAACTAATGAAAATTAATGCATCCTAACTCATAAGCATCTAACAAAATTAAGGGATTAAATTGGCGTCCTAATGCATGAGCATCTAACCTATCAAACTAAAGCGAATTGAAAGGAATAATAAAAACGCAAACACTTCATAATCACAAAAAAGAAATAAGGGAATAAAAGTGCATCCACATACCACAACCATATAAAAAAATAAAAGAAATAGAGGGAGAAGAAGAAGAAGATAGAGAGAGATAGAGGAAAGGGAGAATGAGATTAAGGGTTTAGAGAATGAGATACCTTGATGTGCTTGAATACTTGAATAAACTCACCATGGCTTCCTCTTCTAAATCTCCATGTCTTGTCATCAACATAGGAACTTAGACTAGGAAGCTTTAAACTAAAACTATTACAACCATTAAACTAGACTTATGAAATCAAAACTAAGAACTTGAAATCAAAACTAAGAACTTAAGCCAAAAATAGGAAAAGAAGAGAAAATTTCACTAAGTGAATGAAATAAAAATTACACTAAAAACTGAATTAAAATTGAACTAGAAACTAACTAAAAACTGAACTAAAACTACTAACTTCTACAACCCAAAGGGCAAGGGGTATTTATAGGGGGAAGAGAAGAGAAGAGAGAAGAGGAAGTGTAGGAGAAATATTCCTAAGAAAAGAGAATATTCTCTTCTCCTTCCTCTTTACAATGCCTTGAATCCTAAGAAAAAAGAAAAAATAGAAAGAAGAAGAAGAGAAGATTGTTTACATAGACCTTCTATTTCTGAAAGAAACTTCCATTCTAACAAGTCTTTCCTTTCTTTGATATCTTCTTCAAGCAATAAAATCAAAACATCTTTGATTTTTCAACTTTCCATAGGTGAGAGAATATCTTTCAAAATAAATCTATCCCAAGTAGAATTTGTAAGTGCCCTTGAGAAGTTGGAGGAGAGAGAGAGTAAGGGTGATGACTAGGATTCCTTCAAGAATAAATAAAATACCCATTCTGTCCTTCAGGAAACGTGGAGCATGGGGTGCTTATATAGGCCTCACCATTGTATTCCTTGCGAAGAATCACCCAAAATAGACCCAAATTTTGTCCAATTTGGAGTTCGGGAGCCCAAGATATCTCAAGTTGAAGTTGGACTGTCCAGAGCCCTCCAAATGGAATCTTTCGGGTACAAGAAATATAACTTCTAATAATTGCGTTAAGGCCCCTGAAATCTGAACTTTCGTTTCACTTTATCCCCAGACGACTGTCAATAATTACAAATAAACCCCTATAGACCATTTTCGGCTTCGTACTTTAAACATCCGTAATTCTTCGCTTCAACTCGAATCATGTGCCGCTTGAACCGCTACGGTGACTCGATGGGCTACACATCCAAGCCATTAACACCTTTAAACAGCTTAAAAACATTTCCTTAGCATCATCTCCTCCATTTTCACAAGAAATCACCTACAACCTGAAAAGCACAAGAAAGCACCAAGTAACTCTGTCCAATGTGATAAAATGTATGCTTTATGCCCTAAGATTTCACACATAAATGTGCTCATCAATAACCCTTCTGCCTGGACTGAGCCGCCTTGATCCGCTCACGAATCAAATCCACCTTCTCGCATGTTGCCTGAATCAACTCGGGTCCAAGAATACGCCGTTCACCTACTTTGTCCCAATATAAAGGTGTCCGACACTTCTTCCCATACTGAGCTTAAAACGGTGCCATGCCTATAGTAGCCTGGTAACTGTTATTGTAAGCAAACTCAATAAGTGAGAGATGCTCGTCCCAGCTGCCCTACATATCAATGGCACAAGCTCGGAGCATATCTTCCAATGTCTGAATAGTCCTCTCTGACTGTCCGTCCGTCTGAGGGTGGAAGGCTGTACTGAAATTCAACAGTGTACCCATTGCCTTCTGAAAACCACCCCAGAACTTAGATGTGAATCTGGGATCCTGATCGGAGATGATGCTAACAGGAACTCCATGCAGACGAACTACATTATCAATGTACAAGCGAGCCAGCTTGTCCATCGAATTGGTGATCTTTATGGGGATGAAGTGAGCCGTCTTTGTCAATCTTTCAACGACAACCCATATGGTATCGACACCTCTAGGTGTGCGGGGCAACCCAGTGATGAAGTCCATAGTAACATGCTCCCACTTCCACTCTGGAACAGGCAATGACTGTAAGAGGCCATGAGGTCGCTGTCTGTCCGCCTTCACCTGCTGACAAGTAAGACATTTTGCCATATACTCGGCCACATCCCTCTTCATTCCACTCCACTAGTAATATTCCTTCAGATCTCTATACATCTTCGTACTACCTGGATGAATAGAATAAGGAGAGTCATGGGCTTCAGCTAACACTTCCTTCCTCAACTGAGGGTCACTAGGAACACATAAGCGATGTCTAAACATAAGAACACCACTCTCTGTTAAAGTAAAGTCTAGTTCCCGCTGCGTGTCTCCCTTGATAGCCTCAATAATCTTTTGAAACTCCTCATCAGAAGCCTGGGCTGACTAGATTCGCCCTACTAGTGTTGATTGTATTGATAAAGCTGACAGAGATAAGGTAACACCATCAACCAGTAATTCTAGGTCCATTCTTCTAGCTTCCTCAATGAGTTTCTCACTGATTGCCAATGATGCCAGTGACACGGACTGAGATTTTTGGCTCAGCGCATCAGCTACTACATTTGCCTTGCCGGGGTGGTAATGGATAGTACAATCATAATCTTTCAATAACTCCAACCACCGTCGCTGCCTCATATTGAGTTCCTTCTGTGTAAAGAAGTATTTGAGGCTCTTGTGATCACTGTATATTTCGCTCTTTTCACCATATAAATAATGTCTCCAGATTTTCAGAGCGAAAACCACAGCGGCAAGCTCCAAATCATGGGTCAGGTAATTCTTCTCATAGTCCTTCAGTTGCCGAGAAGCATACGCCACAACCTTTCCATCTTGCATTAGGACACAACCTAAGCCCATTTTAGATGCATCACTGTAGACTACCATCCCTCCAGTACCATTAGGAATGGTAAGTACTGGAGCGGAAACCAGCCTCTGCTTGAGCTCCTGGAAGCTCTTTTCACAGCTATCAGACCACTGGAACTTCACCCCCTTTCGGGTTAGTCGTGTCATGGGAGCGGAGAGCCTTGAGAAGTTCTCAATAAATCTCCTGTAATAGCCAGCTAGTCCCAGGAAACTACGAATGTCTGCCACACTCTTGGGTGTCGCCCAGTCAACTACTGACTTCACCTTGCCAGGGACAACCTCTATACCCTTGCCAGAAACCAAGTGTCCCAGAAATGCCACCTGTTGTAGCCAAAACTCACACTTACTGAATTTGGCGTACAACTGCTTCTCCCTTAAGCGTTGCAATACTAGGCGAAGATGGTCTGCATGCTCCTCCTCGCTCTTGGAATAGACCAAGATGTCATCAATGAAGATAATGACATACTTGTCTAGAACATCATGGAACACCCGGTTCATCAACTCCATAAAGGCGGCCGGGGCGTTGGTCAACCCGAAGGACATGACCAAGAACTCATAATGACCATAGCGAGATCTGAATGCTGTCTTGCTGATATCACTATCTCTGATCTTTAACTGATGGTACCCTGACCGGAGATCAATCTTCGAGAACACCTTAGCACCCTGTAGTTGATCGAATAAGTCATCGATCCTAGGCAAAGGATACCGGTTTTTTATTGTCAATTTGTTTAACTCACGGTAGTCAATGCACAGACGCATACTACCGTCCTTCTTTTTCACAAACAACACAGGTGCTCCCCAAGAAGATACACTGGGTCTAATAAAACCCTTCTTCAACAGGTCATTCAACTGCTCTTGTAGCTCCTTCAACTCAGTTGGGGCCATCCTGTAAGGTGCCTTGGATACTGGGGCTACACCAGGAATCAAATCTATCATGAACTCTGTCTCGCGATCTGGTGGTAACCGCGTTAGATCCTCAGGAAAGACATCTGAAAAGTCTTTCACCACACACAACTCTTCCAAAGGCCTGACTTTGGCTTCAGTATCTATCACAGATGCCAGATAACACTGACATCCCTCTGCCAACAACTTTTGTACTTGGAGGGTAGAGATAATAACTTTCTTGGGTCTCTCCCGCCCAGTACCCATAAACACAAACTCTTCACCTTCAGCTGGTTTGAACAGAACCTTCCTCTCTGAACAGATTAGACTGGCCTTGTGAGTTGATAGCCAATCCATTCCCAAAATCACATCAAAGTCTTTCATATCCAGCAGTACTAAACTTGCTTCGAGCCCATGACCACACACATGTACAGGGCAAGGACCGCAAACTGAGTCAAGTTCAACCTTGCTACCCGTTGGTGTACTAACTATCAATTTCTAGGCCATTTGCTTTGGTTCGACAGGTATCTTCTTAGCAAAACTAGGGGACACAAAAGAATGTGATGCCCCTGAATCAAACAAAGCATAAGCAGGCTGAGAGAAAATAAGAACCACACCTGACAAGCAACAGACAGCCAATCATAGAAACAAAAGCTATAAATATGCACATCTTAAGAGAGAGTGCATTACCTGTAATAACACTAGGATCGGCTTGGGCCTCTTCATTTGTCACAGAATACACTCGACCTTGAGATCTATGGGCCAGAGTAGGAAGAAGAGAACGCACAACTGCCTTGGCTTGGGGTGCCTTTTGTGTAGCTGCACCTGGACGACCTGTCATCCAAGGATGAGGACAGTCTCGAACCATATGCCCGGACTCCTTGCAATTGTAACATATAAGAGTCTGGGAACCATAGTGAGGAGTCGATGTAGGCCTGGGTGCTTGCATCGCATCTGACCTACGGGACTGGACCGGAAAAGCAGTAATGTAGGATCCTCTCTTTTGGAATTTTGTGGATCCCTTAGGCTCATGAGAGGTCATGGGTCTTTTACCAGCCTGAATGGCCCTGTAGTTCTCTCTCTGCTGGTCCTCAATCACCTTAGCGGCCTGGACCGTCTCAGCATAAGTAGGGTACTTGTGTAGCACCACAGAAGTACTAATGCTAGGTCTAAGCCCCTTCTCAAACTTCCTAGCCTTCACATCCTCGGCCTTCATGTGCACCGGGGTGAAGTAAAATAGCTCCTCAAAAGCTTGCTAGTACTCAAGGACCGATTTGGATCCTTGAAAGAAGCTCATAAACTCAGACTCCTTCTTATCATGGAAGTTCTGAGGGAAAAATTTTTTGAAGAAAACTTCTTTGAATTGAGCCCAAGTTGGCTCTGGGTGAGTTGCCCAAAAATGGTCTTTAGAGGAGAGCCACCAAGCATCAGAATCACCCCGGAGCTGGTAGGTAGCACACCGGATCTTGTCCGTGTCATTGCACTATATCACTTCAAAGATCCTCTCAAGGTCCCTTATAAATGTTGCCGGGAAAAAGGAATCATGGGCCATCTTGTAGAAGGTTGGAGGTCGATGTTTCTGAAATCTTTTCGATAGCCTAGCAGCATCTACCCAAGCCGAAGCCACCGCTTGGACTGGAGGAGCCACTGAAGTGGGAGGTAGAGTAGGTGTTAGCACCTCTTGTGCCAAAGAAATTCCCGCGATAGTAGGAGCCAAGGGAACATTAGGTGTGACAGAACCCACAGGGGCAGGTGGGGGAGGATTGACTTGCACAGGAGGGGGCACTGGCTGCCTTTCCTTAACAAAGTCTTGGAACATAGCAGTCATATTTTGCATAAATTGGCGCTGCTCTTGTTGCGCCTCCCTATGCTCTCGTTCCATGGATTGCAACCTATTGCTCAATAAGGCGGCGACATCCGCGTTATTATTAACTGGCGGTGCTACCGGTAAAAGCGTATTCGAAGCCTCGCCGGCTTCCTCCCTAGTAGGGGAACGGTTGGCATTGGACAACGTGTTAACCATGGTAAACACCTGGTTACAGTCAACACCCACAGTTATGGGCACAATAGCAATCATAGGCAATCAACCATAAAATTGCTTTACAAAGGTAGCCATAGGCCATAAGAAGGGTAAGGGAAACAATAATGAGGGTAATAAGCAATAGAAACAAGTCGGTTAAGCAAAACAGGGTCAAAAACTCTTTCTGGCCAGGGTGGTTTCACTTAATTCTCAAAACCGCAGGTAAATCCGACTTTAACAGAACCCAGAAAATAGCTTCTGTTAAGTGCAGATTCACAGGTGGTTTCACTTAACTAAAACCATAGGTAAAACCACATGGCCCAAAACTTAAAATTTAAAAACCCGCGACTTAAAGGGTTACTATTCTATTTTCAAAACACCTTTGAAAGGCTTTAGAGAACCTTAGGAGCAACCATAGCCTCTCTCTCCACCATTTCTTGGTAGATTTTGGTACTCAAATCACTCCACCACAGCACTCGATCGATTTCAGGTATGGTCTCTTCCTTTTCTATCGATCCCTCTCTCTCTCCCATTGATTTCTCTCATGGAGAAGCCCCAATATGGGTTTTCTGGTTTATGGAAACTTGGGGTTTCACTTCTTTTTGTAAGATAGACTGTTTATAGCCCAATCTTAATTGATCTCACATCATATGCAACCTATATGAGGCATCTCCCACGATTTTGCACCTACATTAGGGATTTGGGTTGGGTTTTGGAGAAATCCCAAACCCTATCCGAAAATTCCTTTTCTTTTTGCCCCAAATGAAATCGGTTTTGTTATGTAGTATCAATTTGCACTTATTTGGGGTTGTCACTATCATCTTCACTTTGTTTTCCATTACTCAAATTCCCAACCCCAAGTCTGGACCGAAATTTTTTTTTTTTGTCAAATCTGAATCGATTTTTGCTCTATATATGCTTAGTTTCCTCTAATTTAGTTGCCTCAAGACATAATTACTTATTTATCATGATGTAAACTCCAAGCACCACATTTGAAAATTTCCTTTGAAATTTCGAGCATGCTTTATACCAATAAATCCATATATATAAATATATACTTTTTTTTCTTCTTGTTTGGTCTTGTTGTTTTGTATGAGATATAACCATAGATCTTTGTTATCTACCAAATCACCCCCACAATGGCCATGCATTTCCTATTTTCCTAGCATCTTAGGCCATAGATTGATAGAAATCTGAACTTTCAAATTTAAAATCCTGCTGTAATTTAGTTACTTGAAAAGGGAAAATCGAGGACTAAAATTTAAGCTTCATTTTCCTTACTTTATTCATTTGTTCATGCCTTAGCATTCAATATATTAACCTGCTATACATGTTTGGTTTTGGCTGCAGGTTAACAAAATTCATGGCCCCTAGGACACGTCGTGCACAGGCTGAACAAGCTGCACCTAGAGTTTTGGATCCACTGTGGTTTCGAGACATAGAGAAACAGGGGCTTTACCGAGACTACTTCCGCCTCAAGAGTATCGTGGAAGGACAAGATGTAGTATTGGAAGACCTCAAAGCCTACAAGGTGGGGCCAAGATTTGATGCATTGGGGTGGACCAACCTCCTCAATCTCCCAGAACCATTTTACCCCAAGCTCATCCGTCACTTTTACTCCAATCTGGTCACCGAGAATTTGGGCACAAGAGACTATAGAATTATCTCATATGTCAAGGGAGTTACTATAACTTTCACAGCAGCAGACAATAGCGGTGTATCCTAAATGTGGGTGTTTGGGGAGAGAAGACCTATAGTGCACCGGGAAAGAGCCCTTACTCCTTCCTCAAGCGGGAGGCTTACATAGGACTATACAAGGAGCTTACCCACGGGGCATTTGAGAAGAAGGTGCCTGAAACTTCATTTGCTACGTCTCCAAGGATACTGAGCCGAATTGTTCAGCACAACATCGTGCCCATAGCAGGTCACCGCACCATGCCTTCTATCTTTGTGGGGTATGTGGCCTATCATCTTTACAAGGGCATACCAATCTGCCTACCCTACATCATTATGCGCACCATGGCTCATGTTGGGGAGAATCCTAAGAAGAACTTAGATTTACCTTATGGGAGGCTGCTTACAACTATCTTTCTACACTTCAGGGTTGACTTGAGCGGGGATGATCAAGACTTAACTGAAGATCCACCTCTAGATCACGATGCAGTGGCGAGGATACAGATTGCAGTTGACACATACAGTGATGGGGAGCCAATTCCCCAAGCAGAGGGTTACGGGCTTGAGCCTTAGGTACCGGAGCCTCCTCCTCAGCCAGCTGCACACGTGGCCTCGACATCAGGCACTGCTCCAGGAGGGTCAGACATAGACAGGATTCTTGCGGCCTTGGGTCAGATGAGCACTAACATGACTCAGGGCTTCGTTGGTGTAAATGCCCGACTAGATGTATCTGACCAGCACGTCGAGAACCTCGAGAGGCAGGTGCATGACATACATTCCTATCTTCATGATGAAGGGACCGATGATGAGTCAGACAACGATGATGAGATGGACTTATAGACTCTCAGCCCTTTCTAGCATGTTTCTCCTTGGAACTTCCAGTTATTAGCCTTACTATTTAGCATTTTCTTTTTCTTCCCTGGTTGTAAGAACTCGCAGTTATCACTTCAGTTGAACTTCTGTAATTCCCCTTTTTGGACTTGTGAACCATGTACTAAACAGCTGAAAGAATCAAGGAATATATATATACATATGTCTTTTCCTTCTACCATTATTCTTATTATTCACTATTGTCACCGGCTTTCACCCTGACTTGTCTTCTCCCTAAAGTACACACACATTCCAATTATTCTTGTTGAAGGCTTTTAAATTAGACCCTAGTTGTATAGAGTAAATCATAAGTCCGCAAGACTGTGGCTGGTGCAGAGCATCACGCTCTGATACCACGCTGTTACGCCCCTATTCCAGACAAGGAATATAATATCATATAAAGGGTGACTAGGATGACGCGCGTCATCCTACTAAACCGCCCGGATCACTGACACAGTGTCCCAACGCACAGTCATAACCAATATTAACACAATATAATATCAGAATGCGGGAAAAAAGAATATTACATTCCAAAGATCAGTAGTATTGCGGAAGCGTATAAAATCAAATAGTTACAAGATGTTCAAAGGCTAGATGATAATTACAGTAGTTAGTTACATTTCTAATGACCATTTAATAACTATCAAAAGGGTATAACAGTAAATGTTTCAACATGGGCCTAAGCCCCAAAAGTAAATAAAAAAGGGACCAAGTCCCGAATATCCTCACGGCTCATAGGCGCAATCATCACAAGGACAACCATCACCATGTTCCTCGAACACAGCTTCCGGCTCTACCTCACCAATCTCATCGTATCCCGAGAGCTGAACTCCAAGTCCCGCGAGATATCCATCACTTGCATCATAATCTAAAAAGTGTGCGCACGAGGGGGTTAGCTCCATTGAGCCAGTGAGGGGATGGGTATGCACAAACACGCAATTCACATAGTCCAATGATGCATGCACATGTTAATTCTATTTTTTCACCTAATAAACAACTAAGTCAATGGTATATACTACTGTGACAACTCGGGAGACACTGTGGGTCACTTAACTTATCGCCACAATGAAACCTCAATTGTCACCTGGGACCTACGCCGATCGAAGCCTCCAAGATCACTCAGTGGCAAACCCCTGATAACCAATACTACCATGACTGGCCTCTCCCACCTCCACAGAATGCGGTGTACTAATTACCCAACACCTAAACCCCTGTTGGTAAGGGTCGTAGCATAAGGGTGTGAAATCCTAGCCGCAGATATACTACATGCAAGTCCTATCGTCCCGAGAGGTAATCCGGGCGCATCAACTTTTCATCTGGTTTAGTGCCCGGTTACCAGCACGGCACGGCGCATACAGTTTAACATAACATTCAACATAATTACTTCATAAATGTATATAGTATCCGGGGTTCCGGCACCGGCACCCACCGGCACCGAGACCCATCAAAGTAAAGCATCTCCAATCCACATTATAACAATCATATATAAAAGTATGCAATATGCGCAAGCATGCTTAATAATTTATAATGAGGACATAATATACAATGCAATAATGATATCAATCCCAAACAACCAAACCCACTCACCGTATGTGTTATGTCTCAAGTTATGGGTTGTCGCCGAGGTTAAGTAACATGTTGTAAGAAAAGGAAAATACAACCTAATGGAAAAGTGGAAACAGGGTTAATTATATAAAAGGGAAGAATCCCCAAAAGATACCCCATAATTTAGCTAAGTTTAAGGTTTTAGAGACAGGGTGGTTTTATGGGTGGTTTCGTGCCCAAAACCTGAATCCACATGTAAATCCTAGCTAACCAGGGGCTTAGGAAGGTCTCTGCCCAGTGTGGTTTTATAGGTGATTTGTCTCAGAACATGAAACCACACCTAAAACCGACTTTAACAGAGCTTTCTCAGGAGGGTGGTTTTAGGGTGGTTTCTCGTAGGTACTGAAACCGTATGTAAAAGCACATACCTGTAGAACCAAAAATGGAAAGGTTTCTCATTAGGGGTTTCTTCCCCAAGGGGTTTGAGGGTAAGGAGGCTTCAAGAAAGCTTCCCCCTAAGTTTAGTAGGGTCCTATGACCTCATTAGGTCCATGTAATCCCAAGAACTCAAGAGGACAAGCAACAAGAATCCTATTTTAGGGCATAATAGGGTAGAAACCCTAAGCCTTTCGATTGGAGAGGGATTGTGAGCTTTAGGACTGGCCATGGAGTGAAATAGCTCCACAATAATTACAGCCAAGGGTTCCAATCGACCTTTGGGTTCAAAGACAACCCTAGACCGATTCTCTCCCATTTCTCCAAATCCCAAATCAAAATAAAAGAAGGAAGACAGCTTTAATGGCTTACCTACCTTAAGGGAGAAGCTCCACGTTGAGGCTTCAAGAGGTGGGGTTTCTAACCTCCCACTAAGCTGCTGCACTCTTCTCCCTCCTTCTCTCCTTCCTCTTTACTCCTCCACGTTTAGGGTAGATGAGAATGATGAAGGAGAAGTAAATGTTCTGTCTCTCCCCCTTGGACTTATTTATAATAAGTGGGTATTTGGGTACCTCAAGTCAAATGGGTCATGAGGGCCTACTGGGTTGACCCATTAGTTCTATGTGGGTAAGTGAATGGAATAACCTATCCTTGGGTCAATAGGTTAAATGGGCCTTTAGTGAAATGGGCCATATAAGTTAAATGACTTCTTAAGTTAAATGGGCCTGCCCACAAGCTTTAAGTAGGAAAAAACCCACTTTAAGATGGGTTCACATGAGATGGGTATAAGTCCTCAACAAGGGATCCGAAATTAAAATATTCCCTTCTCACATGAAATAGCTCGAGCGGTTCAGGCCTTGACCCGTACTTCGAGGTCACCAAGGAAAGAATAAATAATAAAACTTGAGGGCTAGAACTTACTTTTCCCCTGTCATGGTTTATCACCCATGACCCCGAATAGCTTGGCTACCGCATTGCCAAGCTCATCACCGAATAAAGTGTCCAACTGAGGCGACGGTCCAGGATGCTCTCTCCTAAACTCCTCGCTTCCCGGGCTGGTACTTGGAGGATAGTCAACGAAGTCGCCGTCAACAAACTTTCCCCATTGGCGGTTGAGGAACCTTTCCTCTACAGGTAAACCCGTACTGTGGTCAATGATTTTGTAACTAGGTTTGACCATCATGGAGAACAGGTCACCAACATACATGGCAGCGGTATCTACACGTCACGAGAAGGAATAATATTTAATTATCTCCTGGGGTACGGGTATAACAAGCGTACTCCTTCGATT
Organism: Telopea speciosissima; assembly: GCF_018873765.1. NCBI lineage: Eukaryota > Viridiplantae > Streptophyta > Magnoliopsida > Proteales > Proteaceae > Telopea > Telopea speciosissima. Next base: position 62,729,052 of record NC_057920.1, on the reverse strand, counting down.
GGAGATAGTCGTTGATCGCCTCATCCCGAGCCAGGGCTAGGTCCTCCTTGGCCTCCTCCCTCGCCTCGATGAGCTGAGCCTGCAGAGCCTGGACCTTCTCTTTCTGCCTGATCACCTAGGCCTTAGAGCTCTTCGCTTTGGTCTCGGGAGCAGTAAGCTTCTCTTGGGTCTCCCGATGCCTCTGAACGGCATCTTGGGCATCCTAGTAGGCTTTCTTGCATTGGACGCCCAAGGAGTAGTTCTTGATCAAGAGCCGCTCAAAATGAAGCATGGTCTCCACTGCCTTGGCGAAGCCCTGCAAAAAAGCATTAGAACAAAAGTCAGGATAGGTTACACAGGTCGGACCTGATTACAAGAGCTGACCAGGAAACTTACCATGTTGAAATCCTGAAATAGGGTGGAGAGGAGCTCGGGGTCAGACATCTCCTTGAGCTTCTCCCTGTCGGCTGGAAGCCAACCTGCATCCAGCCATTCCTTGGCATGGGCTGCCGACGTCAACGCCGAGTCCCCCGAAAAGAGGCGCTAGGTCGGCCTCACTGGAATGTTACTGGCCGAGGCCCTCCCCAAGACATATCGGGAGATGTTGGGGGGTGAGGCCACGGGCGGAAGGCCACCACTCGTCAGATTGATCGAGAGCTTCTGACGCTTGGTATCTTTCGGCGGGCTCCTCTAGCCTTTTCGGCCCTTCCCTTTCCTCGGAGACCCCGCTGGGCCCGTACTCTTCTCGGCCTCAAGATCGACCACAGCGTCTGGTGGGCTCGGCAACACGACCTTGCCCTTGGGGGCCTTGGAGGACTCGCCCTGAGACTTATTCTCAACGTTTTTCTTCCTTCGGTCCCAAGGGTCTCGGCCCTTAACCGAGCTATATCCATAGGGGGAATATGGCAGACCACTGCAAGAGAAACCAGACGTAAAAAATCAATTAAAAAAGAAAAGAAGACTAAGTGAAGAGGTCAGCTCGGGCGACAGAAACGGGCTCGGCTCGGGCTCCTACCAGGGGTCATGTGCCACCTTTAAAGAAACCCCTCATCGTGCAGCTGAAGGACATCGAAGGGCGGACGCTGGAGGATCAAGTCAAGCGAGGTCAGCTCATTCTCGGTCAGGGGCAGTACCCTATTGACGTAGTTCAAGTTGATCTCCTTCCACTCGGTTCGGAGAGGGCTGTTTGGAATGGAAGCAAAGAAAAAATGAGGCTTCCAATACTTATTGAAGGTCGGCATGCTGACCAAAAACTTATGGCTTCCCAGGGCCGCAATCTTCCCAGATCGGCGGCTGAAATAGTACCACCCCTTCTCTGGAGACTTCTTCAAGAAAAAGAGCCGAGAAAAAAGCGCCACGCTTGCACCTCGGCCCATCTCACAAAATAGGGCGTAGAAGCCGTACACGGCTAGCCAAGAGTTCGGCACTAGCTGACTTGGGGACAGGTGGAAGTGGTCCAAATCTGGTCCTCCAAGCCGAGGATGGGGAGCCTGAACGCGTACTTGAAAGGCGTCTCATACAAAGCCACCTCACCGGGCCTGATGAAGCAGGCCATCTCCCCGGGGTTGGGAGCTCGGAGCTGGATGTCCTCGGGGATAGCATAGGTCGTCCTGAGATAGTCAAGGTCGGCATCTGTGATCATGCTCAGGACGGTACCGGCACTCCCTTCCTCGGGGGTGGGGGCGTCAGCGGACGAACTGACCGAACCAGCCCCCACTTCTGAAGAATCGCCCTCACTTGACTCCTCATCATCGGACGAGGACGATCCAGAGTTCTCAGCTCGGTCCCTGGCGATTGGTTGGGCCGCGAGGCCGGACTCCAGGAGCAACGGAGGCTCGGCAGCCTGGCCCTGACGAGGCTCCACTACATCGAGCTCGTCCGAGGTCGAGCCCAACAAGTCTATGGTGGGAGGACGAGCTGGGAGCTCTCGGCTCGGACTCGCGCCCTCTGTCGCCCCGGCGAGCAGCTCGCCCATGTAACAACTACCAACTGACATATGGGGCGGAGAGGACTTACTGGTTGATGAAGAGCTGAAGATGAGCCAAACACAAAGAAAACAAAGGCCGAGCTGATCACGAACCAGAAAGTACCGAACACTGCAGGGTTGAGAAATCCGAGCTTGCCGAGAAGTCAATAACCTGGAGCAGTGAAGAATGAACAGTTAGGAGTCACCTATTTATAACTCTTGGGTTGGATTGATCCAACGGCCAAGGAGAGCTCAGCATAATTCAACGGTCCAGATCAAAAGACGTTTCGAATTCCCGAGCCTGCCATAATGACTTTGCTGACGTGGCACTGACGCCCAACCGTCAGACCGTGCAACGTCAAATCCACGGCAAAGAATAAGCTCGGCTCGGCCGTAAAAATCTTTCAGACAAGCAGACCTGGAAACTTCACTCATCAATGCCGAGACGACCCCTGATGAGTAGGGGGGCCTGTGATGAGGCATAAAACACCCCGCCAATCAGAGGCTGCCACGTGGCCAACCTGAGGTCAATCCAAGAACCGAACTAAGCTGAGCAGGAAACCGGGCTGACCCGGTCTCCGATAGGTCACCTGACAGAGCCGAGCTCACACAAGTCAGTTGGGGCTGAGATCGAGCTCTGAGCCGAGTTCACACAAGTCAGCCATAAACTCCTGGCCGAGACCAACCTTACAGGCCGACCTCCTAGGCCGACCTTTCAGGCCGACCTCACAGGCCGACCTCCCAGGCCGAGGTGACTGCCAAGAACGACCTCCTAGGCCGACCTCCGAGGCCGAGCCCTCCTCCACAGAAGCTACCATAGCGCCCCACCGGGGATCGCGGGGCCACGTCAGCACATCCCGAGAATCATGGGATGGGGATTGAGCCACGATCCCAGTGCAATACGAAATCACACTCTACATGGACTCTTACCTTAACAAGAGCCCGACCCCGAAAATAGCTCTCCACTCCACTCTATGCGAGAGAGCCTTCCGAAAGAAGGATTCCTACCATACTAGGACTCTCCCAACCGCCTCATCTCATCCTCACTCTATAAATACCCAGGTATGGAGCACCATTCCCCAGCTTGCTTTCACTAGGCAGTTACGCTGTTGCATTGGAGACTTGACTTGAGCGTCCGAGAGTCCTTGGCTGGAGCCACACCGGCTCTCTTGTGCTCATCGCTTGATTTTTGTAGGCTCATCCGTGGGCGAACCGAGCATCGGAGGTTTTCACCCGCAACAAGATACTCCAAAATATCCTTCTGATACTCATTCCCGCCCCTCGGTGAATGGACCGTGGGTGGAGGAAACTAAGTCGGTCATAATAAGTTAAGGAGAAAAGTTCTTTGTGGAAGACACAAGGCCATGTATAGAGGCCCTAGACACAATGGGAGGGTAAAATGACAGTCCCAGCCCCCATGAAAGGCGAAAACACCCCCAAGATGCCAAGGCACTCTCATTGGCTGCACATGGGCCCTGCTCTCCCCCATAAGACCAAAAATGTCAAAGGTTGAAACCAAATTCCCTCTTCAGCATTATGAGCCTGTCTAGATGGTACTAATCGAATTATGCTAATATAACAAAAACAAAACTCCGTCGACAGCAGGGTTCGAACCTGCGCGGGCGAAGCCCAACAGATTTCAAGTCTGTCTCCTTAACCACTCGGACATATCGACGAGATGACTATAACCACTTTTTTCTATTTAATAAAGAATAATTTCTACATCACGTTCTAATGTTTCATAGGAACACATTCCCCGGAATATTTTATTGTCACGTTCTGATTTCTAATTTCCATAGGAGGTTGGTTTTTTTTCACGCACTAATTCAAGGTGTGGTTTTACCGAAAAAAAAAAATAAAAAATCAAGGAATGGGACCTTAATTTTATATCGTTATGTTCTTGAGATAATCTAAAGGGTCGAGTCTTCCTCCACCCAAGGTGAATGGGATCCCAATATCTCATATACCATGGGGCTGGAGTAGAGGAGGTATCGGGAGGGTATTTTGGGAATATACTAAAATCTCTTTAAATACTAATAGAAAAACACTCGTATATCTAGGCATAGGCAACGCATAATATTCAGACAACCCTTTTTTTGTATGAAAGTGTAATCACACAAACCATACACCAATCCCAAAAGGTTAACTGACTTTTAAGACCGTAGAATGGCGGATATATAATCAGACAACCCTTTCCCCAATAGTAAATGGAGATATTCCTCAACCAAAAAAAAATAAAAAAATAGAGATATTCCATCGGATCAGGATCGTCTCCCAAGAGCCCAGCATCCAAAGGACATCCAACGATTAAATTATACCGCACACATCTCAACGCACATCTAAAGATATGTATATGGCATAGCCCAACGGCTGGCAGCACCTGGGCGTGGTGGGCTCACTGGAGACGAGCTAGATTCTAGTCTATAATGCCTTCTCTTTTTCACAATGTTTGCACCGAGTATACCTATTTCTCAACGAGTAGAGGATACAGCGTCACGTCACCCTTAAGAGGACCATTTAAAGTATTGACGGTTTGACATATTCTAATTTCCACAATTTCCAAAGCAGTTAATTAGAAAAGTTATGACAAGTTGGAGTCCACATCATCTCCAGTGACATTTAACCAAAAGAAAAGAGAAGGTCTACTTGTCTCACAAGTACGCGCTTGGTTCATCTCACTTGACTTTTGAGATAATGGATCATCTGCATGCAACAATAGGTGAACGTACATCTTAAGATCAATCACATTTTAATTTTGTTTTCATAAAAACTCTCCTCCTTTTGTAAATGACAAAAATAAGATAATATTTACAAAAATAGGATAAGTGGGTGGTTCTCACATGTACTATATTCCTATTGATACGTACAGAAGAACCAAACTCTACTTTTGATGGGTTTTTAAAGTAAGAAAGATAAGTGTTGAATGCTAATCATAGAGTAGTGCTCCAGGAAGTAAGGTTGTCAAAACCTACCTTGAATCGGTAAGATCGATAGAAATTGATTGAAAAAACTTAGATCAAACTGAAGTTTCTTAATGGTCTGGTTTTGGTCTCACTCATTTCGAGACCAAAATCAATTCAGCCTGACAAAACCAGGCCAAACCAATCGTTTGACACCCCTAGCAAAAAGTTTAGTTCTTTTGCATGTATGTTGATATACACATATATTTCAAAGGTCAACACAACACCTGTCCCTTTTGTGTTCATAAATATCGATATCTTTCAATCCACAGGTTCAATTTGATATACACATATAGTCAGGATTATTTATTACGGAATCTTTCTATCGTAAATTTCAAATAACGATATCTTTCAATCTGCAAGTTCAATTTTCACGGGTTAGGGTCATTGGAAACATCTAGACATGTACTATTCAATGATTTAAGAATTGAGTAGAGAATTAGCCAAGAATAAGTTCAAAAGTGGGTCTCCAGTTTCATCATGTTGATTAACAATAAATTGTATAAAGCAATGGCTGAATCAATCCGGTTTTTATACCATTTTATAGGATATGGTCTATAATGATAAAATGTACTGGCATGACCATTCTAAAATATGTGGAGGTTATATCCACTACAAGGGCATTTTAGTCATTTTTTAAGAGAACCCTGCATATTTTTTGAGACTTGAGATTTTTAATGAGAATCTAAGAAACTCTAGTTAGCACTATTGACACAATTCCCTATAGACACCTTATTTTGTCAGAGTAGATTAGGCAATGATGAAACCAATTAATATTGTTCCGAAGAAGCATAGAACCCATTATTTATAGCCCAGGTTGGGGAAGCTTGTATTCTAACAATTATGCGTTCAACACATTTCAATGAATAAATTATTTTATACAAAAAAAAAGTTTTATTTAGCTTTGCTAGTTCCCATGAAATGACATAATTGCTTTCCAATACTGAATGATACCATTTTGCCACACTTTATTGGTGCACGCCTTTAAGCCGCTTGCTCAGAATATACTCCCTCAATTACAATCTAAAGAAACCTAATATATATTTAAATGGATTTGAACTTTATAAAGAAAAGGTCAAAGATTTCAGTGTACAAGTGAAACAAAATAGTAGAAAATGTTGGTGAAGTATGAATTACATTATCAAACATTTTAATCTAATCGTAATCGTGGTGACTTATCCCATGTTTGTCATTTGTTAGTTTTGAAGGCCGCCTAGTTTACCAACTCTTTGTTGTTTAAAAAAAGATTGGCCTTGAATTTTTCTACCAATAGTTTTGGTGTACGTACGTGGTTCCATACAGAAATACCCGTCAGTTTGGATAATTATTCATGCCCCCTGCTTTTAAAAAAAATTAACAAATGCACCCATGCCATTAACTTGGGATTAAAGACGTTAAAATTAAGTAAATGTTGACCAATTTACCCTTACTGATAGGATAGAATGAACATTCGATTGTTTAGTTTGAAAATAACCCAATTCATCTTGTATGTGCAAGAATATCTCCAGATGAGATACCTGCAAGTCATATTACCAATCATGACCTAGCGGTAAGCTTGTCTAGAGAAGCTAGGCATCCTCTCGTTCACCGTAAATTGGTATACTCCTCCACCCTCTTCGACTGCAACTTGGAGCAGGTGGATTGAATTTTAGTGGCAGTGCCTTTCATCTCAATCTGCAACTCTTCAATTGGAACCTCTCTGTAAGTGGGACAAAGCTGGGACGAGATGCAGGTCAAACAAAGATGAGAAGAGAGGAGTTGTAGGTCGAATAGAGCTGGGAGGAGAGGAGTTGCAGATCTTAGTAGCAGGCTTTACCTTCCAAGTCATTGGAAGCCATTGGTGGGTTGCTTGAGCTCAAAGACAATAATGGTGGTCACCTTTGAGGTTTAGGGTTTCTCATCAGTTTGTTCTGCTCAACAATGGTTTGTTTGTGCTCAACAAGTGAAATAAAAGAATATCTTATCAGCAAGGTAAATTGATCAACATTTATTTAATTCTAATGTTTTTAGTCCCAAGTTAACAACAAAGGTGCATTTGTTAACTTTTTTAAAAAGTAGGGAGGCATGAGTAATTATCTAAAATTGACAAGTGTTTTTATAATTATGTGATACCTCATGAGAAATACATGTAAATTTCCCTTTTTTTTGTCTGCTTATTGCATGTTTTCTGTTTTCTTTCATCATACCACCGATCATTTTATCCATATTAGTAATCATATTAATACGTATTGGCCAATATGACTGATACATTACCAATACTTAACTCCATTTGTCCCAACATCCCTAAGTTTTCGTCCAGATTTTCTACTGTTTAAATAGTAAATAAGGGATATTCCATAATGTCTCCTCTATTACATCATGATTGCATCAATAAGAGTTGGAAAAAGAAGAACGTTAACTGGTTGTATGGTTCTTAGTCTAGACACAGGATCACGTAATTTACCATTTGCTCCAATGAAATAAAAAAAATCTAATTTTGAACAGATCCTTCTATGTGCATTCTCATTTGGTCCCTACACTGGTGTAGGCACTACTCATTCCGATAGGGTTTTCTTTCCCATAGCAGTATATCTACTTCTCAATCAGCATAGGATATATACAGCGTTACCGAAAAGAGGATCATTCTAGTATTGGTGGTTTGACCTATTCCAACTTCCACAATTTCCTAAAAGTAGTTATTTAGAAGTCTCTCCTTCTTAATCATGACTAGTTGAGGTAGGAGAAAAAATCTACGAGTCTTGGCAAAAGACCAACTCCTCATGAGTTCAAACCACCTTGGGGCCTATCTTTATCCCCTAATTCCACCCCCTCCCTTTTATTATACAAGCTCTTAATCTAAAAAAAATAAAAATCTACTAAGTCTGCTAGATACGCGATTGCTACATGAAGGGTACTTTTGGAAGTTAAAAAGACATGTTGAATATTAATCACACCTGCAGCGTAGCATCTCCCAAAAACTATTGGACGTTGAGGGGTATTAGGGGGTTTGAGTAATTATCCAAAACTGATGGATGTTTTTGTAATTATATGATACCTCCGGGAGGTATATATAAATTTTCCTTTTTTTTTTTTCCCTCTTTTTGCGTTGTGCTTTGTTTTTTGTTTTTTTTTTTTCCCATCCACTGATCATTTTATCCATATTAGTATCATATTAATACGTATTGGCCAATTTGACTGATACATTACCAATACTTCAACTCCATTTGTCCCAACCTCCCTAAGTTTTTCGTCCAGATTTTGTAGTGTTTAAATTGTAAATAAGGGATATTCCATAATGCCTTCTCTATTACGTCATGATTGCATCAATAAGAGTAGGAAAAATAAGAACACTAACTGATTGCGTGATTCTTACGCCTAGACACAAGATCGTGTAATTTTACCATTTAAGTTCCAATGAAATAAAAATTCTAATTTTAAACAGATCCTCCTATGTGCGTTCTCATTGGTCCCCCCATACTGGTGTAAGCACTAATCGACCAGATAGGGTTCTCTTGCCCATAACAGTATATCTACCCCTTGATCAGCAGAGGATATATACAGCGTTACCCATAAGAGGACCATTCAAGTACTGTCGGCTTGACCTATTCCAACTTCCATAATTTCCTAAAAGTAGTTATTTAAAAGTCTTTCCTTCTTAATCATGAATTCATGACTAGTCGTAGAGGCCTGTCAGATACACGATTGCTACATGAAGGGTATTTTTGGAAGTTAAAAAGATTTACGTTTGAATATTAATCATACTTACAGTGGTGAACGGAAAATCTTCACATATATGAGTTATGTGAACGACTCACAGCTGTTCAGATGAAATCCAATCTGTAAGAATATTAATCACACACGTAATGTAGCCGCTCACAAAATCTGTGGTCCCATGCATGCATTAAAGTCAAGAAAACTATGTATTGAAATTCAGCATAGTCTGCTCTTGACCCAGTTGTCCACATGCATCAGTCGTTTCACCTATTTAACAACAAAGTCTTAGACAACAGTTCTCCATAAAAACACAACAGAAGAGAGGACGAGAAGAAAAAAGAAAAAAGATTTCACGGAGGCATCATGGTACGGTTTTTGTTTTTGTTTCTGATTATCATCTTATTATGGGTTAATGTAATTGCATTAACATCCCAACCTTCACTGAACTGTTCACAAATCTGCGGCGATGTGGAAATACCTTTCCCGTTCGGAATGGGTGAAGGATGTTATATGGATACTCAGTACAACATAACCTGCAACACCTCATACAATCCTCCAAAGCCTTTCCTTGGTGATGGTCGCCTTGAGGTTCTTAATATATCATTGGATGCCGAGATTTTGATCGAAGGCCGTCAACAGTACGCTTCCTACTGCCGGAATTCGATTGGATCCAACGATACCTCTTTCAGTTTGAATGTAAGTCCATTCAGATTCTCTGCAAATCGTAGCAGATTTACTGCCATAGGGTGCAATACTATGGCCACCATAAGTGAGCTTCAGGAGCTAGCGTTTGCTAGTGGGTGTTTGTCATTCTGTACTAATCAGACGATTGTGGAAGATGGATCTTGTGATGGTATGGGTTGTTGCCAGAATAATATTCCCAAAGGGCTTCAAGTATTCAATGTGAGCCTCTCAAGTGCTCTTAGCTTCACTGGGACCTGGGAGAACAGCACCTGCAGTTTTGCGTTCATGGCTGCTGAGGACTTGTTCAGCTTCAAAGCATCAGATGTCTTCGAAAGCAGCCTCAACAGGAACAGTATTCCAGTGGCTCTGGATTGGGCGATTGGGAATTTAACGTGTACTGATGAAGCTGCCCATTACAGTTGTGGGCCTTCTAGCCATTGCTCTAACTCCACCAATGGCCCTGGTTATCGATGCTACTGTGATGAGGGCTTTGAGGGGAACCCATACCTATCCATAGGATGCCAAGGTAATTTTCCCTTCATCTTTTTTTTAATGGAATTTTCCTATTTTCTTAAGTAGTTTGTAGTTGTCCACGTGGCATTTCGTCTACCACTTCTTCTCTATCTAGATTAGTTTGAAGTTGTCCACGTGGCATTTCGTCTACCACTTTTTCTCTTTTAGTTCACAAGGTCGCACAGGCTACGGTCCTCTTCAATTATTGATTATCATCTCCATTGGAGAATTTTTTGTTTTTTTGGGTGAAAATCTCCATTTGAGATTAGAAGTCAATAGAATTCATGGCAATCATGTTGACCTTAACAAGGGAACTGTATGTATACGTTTAGGGAGAGGGATAGGTACACCACTCGTCGGTAAGTTAGTGGGTAGCACCAATTGGGGCGCAGGATGGATCATTATAGAGAAGGGGCAGTGGGGTCATTTCAATAGAGGATGACTAAATCAACATGCGTGTTGAGTTTGACTCCCTTATCCTCATGGCCATCCGCACGACTTCTATGCTTTCCATAGGATCTGTTGTTGATTCGATGCACGTGTGTAGGGACGTATGTGCGTGCGTAGGGGGAATAGTCGGGCCGTACCTCATAATTCAAAGTTGGGATTGGACTTAGTTACACCACGCACCTCATAATTGAAAGTTTGGATTGGACTTAGTTGCACCACTAAGTAGAAATTTAGAAATTTAATAATTAAGCTAAGTGGAGGTTGGGTCAAGGTTGGCAAAAAATTGGACAAAGTTTTTCTCCACCAATAAAGGATGTAAGGTTCACCCACCATCCTAGGATTCATAAATCCCATCTAGGATTTTTGTATGTTCCAAAATACCCTTCTGATAACTATTCTTGCCCTCTCCCACCCCTCGATGAATGAGATCCCATGCATTCACTGTGGTTGGAGGGAAACTCGATCCTTACAAACATACATATACTTTCTTCTTCAAAGTTGATTGCAACGTCTAGATGAACTGTTCTACAAATGTTTGGTACGATAACAAACTAATGCTGGTTCTTCCTCTTTTGTTGTTTTTTGGAAATTTGATGAAGACATAAATGAATGCAAGGAAGGATACAACAATTCCTGTGCCATGGAAGCAACGTGCCATAATACCATTGGGAGTTATGAGTGCAAATGTCCAGCTAACCACCACGGTGATGGTCATGAAACTGGAAGCGGTTGTATGGAGAATACTGGAGCTGTTCCAGTGGTTGCTATTATTGGAGGTATTTCTTATTTCATACCAGTACAACTCATCAAATGGGCACTAGAGAGTAAATATATCTAATATGAATTTTAATTTTAGCCAAAACTTTCTGAAATTATGGTCATCAAATATGCCTTTTCATTCCATAGAAACATATAGGCTGTGTTTGGTATGCATTCTTGGATCAACTTAATGGTGAAGATTATTTTCAATAGAGCAAAGACTTAAAAATTAAATAGGCTTCTAAAATGTGATTTTGATTCAGGTACTGGGCTAGGAATTATACTGCTATTTGCTTGTATCTTTTTGGTATACTGGGCAATCAAGAGACAAAGGCTAATCAGGCTCAGAGAAAAATTCTTTGAACAAAATGGAGGTTTGCTACTACGACAACACATAGCTACACATAAAGGTGTTGCAGATATTGCAAAGATCTTCACCATAGATGATATCAAGAAGGCAACCAATAATTTTGATGAGAGACAAATTCTTGGTCAAGGAGGGTATGGTACAGTATATAAAGGAATTCTTTCAGATAACAGAGTAGTAGCTATCAAGAAATCAAAAATAGTGGATCAGGGTCAGATCATTCAATTTATAAACGAAGTTGATATTCTTTCTCAAATCAATCATAGAAATGTGGTTAAGCTCTTGGGTTGTTGTTTAGAAACAGAGGTTCCATTGTTGGTTTATGAATTCATCTCCAGTGGAACCCTCTATGAACACATCCATGAAGAGAATTATGCAACTTCTATTTCTTGGGAGGATCGATTAAGGGTTGCTGCTGAAACTGCTGGAGCACTTGCCTATTTACATTCTGCCCATTCAATTCCAGTTCTTCATAGAGATGTCAAGTCCACAAATATACTACTTGATGATAACTACACTGCTAAAGTATCTGATTTTGGAGCTTCGAGGTTGGCTCCTATGGATCGAATTCAGATGACCACATTAGTTCAAGGGACATATGGGTACTTAGACCCAGAAGGTTTTTACACAGGTCAATTAACTGATAAAAGTGATGTTTATAGTTTTGGTGTAGTTCTTGCTGAACTTTTAACAGGGGAAAATCCAATTTCATCAGAGAGAGCTGAGGAACATAGAAGTCTAGCTATGTATTTTATTTCCTCAATGGCAAATAAGAAGCTTTTTCAGATCCTTGATGATCAGGTTGCCAAAGAGGGAAATAAAGAGCAGTTGTTGGGAGTTGCTAATCTTGTAATGAAATGCTTGAAGATTAAAGGGGAAGAGAGGCCAACAATGAAGGAGGTTGCAGCAGAGCTTGATGCTTTGAGAATGTCTTATGTGCAGCAATGGAAGCAACTTAACCACACGGAGACTGATTACCTGCTAGGTGGGTTAGGTGATCAGCCTTCAAACCTTTGTGTTGGTGAATCAGGTGTCCAAGAAAGTGTGGGAAGCAACTTCATGCTGGCTCTGAAAATCGCTCGTTGATTGTTCAAAGTGAGACACTTAGACACTCATTTAGTAATTCTAGTCTTTATTTTTAGATAAGTTGTTGTTATAATATCAGATATGTACATGAGAGTCATTAATAAAATATCTACTACTCTAAATCAATTAAACTATGTGGGCTTTTTTTTTATGGGATTGTCTTTTATATATAAAGTGTAATTAGAACTTGTAACCTTCTTTTGATTGTCCCTTGTTTCATCTCAAAAATTGTTTTAAATCAAGGGTAAAAGAAGATTTTCAAAATTATTTGAAAAAGAAATCATTATGTCATTCCTAGCAATCGTCATTGTTCATTTAGGTGGAGACAGTGGTGCTGTAGAAATGAACTCACAAGGAAAGGGTGAGGTCGGCGGTCATGGCTTTAGGTTAGGGTTCTTCCTCTTCTTCTAGTTCCTCTGTTATAACCACCATTAATTGAAGCCCGAGATGTACTTCCTTGTTTGCTCGAGAACTTCTTGAATCTTGTGTTGCAAGGGAAGAAGAAGAAGAAGAAGAAGAAGAAGACATTAGTGCTATTTTACGCTACCAAGGGTATATTAGTCCTAAAATTTTTAAATAACACCTACTCTTTGTCATTAGCGGGAACCACTAACGGCCTGAATTAATTAGAAAAGTAGGGGAGGTACGTGTAAATAGTGAAGAAAATTGGATGCATCGATAATTAATCGATACCTCAAGGGAAATACGTATAAATTTCCCCAAAAAAACCGAAGATGTTAAGAAGTGAATTTTGATTTTGAGAAAATTATAAAATTGTCAGTGACCAAAAAATTAAAAAGAATGCCATTTCTCTGTGATAGATTCTAGTGGCTTTAATTTTTTATACTTTCGTAAATTTGGGCATACTTTTAACGTAATTACCGTATTTGGTTTGAACTGAAATTTGATTAATGACACATGAGTATAGGGTCCTCAACCATGTAGATTCATTTACAATCATCCAAGACTGCCACAAGATGTAGTCTTGTGGTCAGTTCGACCATGGGATGTAAGGTGGTTGGAACTAATGTTGCAAATTTGGATAAATCAGATATACTTGTCTAAATTGCCAAACCCTGATAAATTTTTAAATTTCCATACGAAACATTAATGTATGGACCCAATTTTTAGTCTTTGGGCCAAGGTTGATCGGTCACAAAAATATAGGCCTGAGGTGGGGCCAGGCCGGGGTTCGGGTCAAGTCTTTGGGATACGTCTAACCCTTCCCCCCCCCCCCCCCCCAACCCCAAAAAAAAAAAAAAAAAAAAACATGCATGTATGTAGGACAGTTTGATGTATTAAGTAGAGGAATATACATTTATTGATTAAGAATATCTGTGTTATTCTGTGTTAAGATCCAATATATACAAATGAAATTAGCCGTTGATTAAGAATATCTATGTTTGTTGTTGTGTACTACACTACTACTAAAACAGTGATACTATGGTACTGTTCTTAAAATTTCTAATTTTTTTTTTAATGTTTCTAGGTTAATATGCATAATTTTATATTGAAGTGAAGTCATTTATATTAAAATCGGCTATTTTCTGTGGATTAAGTGTAGCTTAATCTAGTGATCTCTTAGATAAAAAAAAAAACATAATATTTAATGCTGAATCTTTAGGCAACAGACAAGTTCAAATCTGTGTCTGTAAGCAAGGCAACGTAGAAATTCATGCCCAATCTTGCCCAGCCCATCCTAAGCTTGGGCTTTTGCATGGGCTCGATCTAAGCTGAGACCTAAAAAGATGGGCTCAGTCCTGCATTTGGGACCCCAAATAGAAAGCTTGCGCACTAGGAAGAACTTGAGGAAACAAAAAAACTTCTTCTATTCAAAATGTAAGTTGCTTACAGAGGAAAATTCGAAGCCCTTATATAGAGACGCTTGTTTACAGAAGAAGGAAACAAAAGTTCAAAATTCAAAATTCAAAACTTTGGTGGGTTGTTTCGCCTTTAAATCGCTCGAAAATGTCTAAAATAGCATACGTCAGACAAGTCTGGGTGAACTTTTACTGATCCAACTGGCTCAAGAACTCATCTGATATCTCCTCTACATAAGAAACACCAAAATCAGTTCGATTAATCGATTCCAATTATACAATTACTTATCTGTTTCAAGTTTTGTTTGTTTAACAGTTTGGATTATACAGTTTGGATTCAGTACTTATTCAGTTTAGCTGTAGCACCCCTAATGGTTTTGACCACTCAAATCATGGTCTAAAAATAGGGGAAAAAACACTGCTTGGTTGCGTGGCACCTGCATGTAGACATAGAAGCGTGCTAAATTACCGCTCTGTCTCTTTTGAAATTAAATTCCATTCATGTTGATGCCTTTACAAATGAAAAATATTAAAAATTAGTTAAAGTTTAAAATTGATGAAAAGAAACACATTTAAGTAGAACAAATGTAAAAGCATCAATCCTCTCTCTCTCATAGCCATGAAGTTCACTACATCACTACCTCCATTGCTAGGAGGCTACAAGTTTGCTGTAATTTTTTTTTTTTTTTAAATTCTTTTTCAAACTGTGGCCTTCCATTGAGGGAGGGGGGGAAGGATGGGAGTAACCCTAGAACTTGACCCTTGCTACTTGCTTTCATTGGGCCTCAAGCTTGATAACATGTGGAGGCCAAAGACTTCCATTTCCTTCTTTGATTTCCTATAGAAGGGACTTCAGAACTTCATTGTTCTTCTTGTCCAAGAGCTCCCTACAAAAGTTGTGCCTTAAATGGGGAGCTTTATTACTGTAGTCTTCTAGTATAGGGGTTGGGACTGGGTTAGAGTCTTCCACTTTTTCCTTACTTGTGATTAATAAAGAGTTCCCTTATGTTTATGGGAGAAGTTTTCTTTCATCATAGAGACCGGATCCTGTCCTCGTACAAGTACCGTCCAATGCCCTCCAAGGCCACTCACATGGAATCCACTCCTCCTGTGTGTCCTACAATGGATTCCATTTGAGGAGTGGATTCCATGTGAGTGGTCTTGGAAGACCTTGGACAGTACTTGAACAATGACAGGATCTGTGCTCATCATTATACTCTTCTATTAACGAAGTTGATAGTACCCCCACTCCTATGCGTGATACCCTCTTCTGCCCATTTGAATCCCTCGGTCAATAGATATTCTAGTGACCTATGGTTTGTGAAAACTCGTTTCTATGTTTATTTTTTAGGTGAAAGCCTTTTTTCACTGTGGGTGAAGAATGAATCTCTTCAACATGGGTGACTTGATGGCATGATCAAACTCCAGGAATAGTGGATGTCATCATGAACTCCGTATTGTATAAAGTCGAAAATACCATTCCCTAGCCCAATCCAAGGGTCAAATCCATAGATGAAGAAATGAAACTTAATCCTTTACTGTTTTTTGAAATATGGATCACTCAGATAGGCTTGATCTTTGTGCTGGATTTATGGATGAATTTTTAATATGGGGAAGCCAAGTGTAGATTTTGGCTCATGGATATGGTTGCATAAACAGATTTGGGCCTCTACAATTCTCAAGTTTTATTGGGCCTTTGAAGCACAATCCATGCAATTTGCATTTTTATACTTGGGATTCTAGTTTAGACAAAAGGCTCTATCGAAAATTAAGGAGCTTACTTGGGTCGAGATCAATTTTGTATGTTAAGGTTAGAGATGCTTTGTATTTAGCAAAAATTAAAAGAATGGTATCAAAGGGAATCTCCACAACTAAGAGATCTGACCTTTTAGATTAACAAATATTTTTTGGTAGATTGGATTAACAATTTAGAATGGAAAGAGTATTAACCTTGTAAAGTACTGATGAAAATACGTGATCCGTACACATAGGGTAAGTGATAGCAACACAGAAAACAGATATTTTTAGGTAAAAATACCAACTCTGAAATTTTCTTTTTCGCACGTCGGCCGCTGAGGTCACTCTTGGTGATGGGTGATGTAATCATTATCTTCATAACTTTCTATAAAGTAAAAATGATAGAGATTGATATAAAGGAATTCCACTTGATGATATTCATCTAATAATGCATCTCAAGTTCGTTGTAAAGAATCTATCAAGATGGACCCACAGCACACAATTATTAACTATTTATTTTCTTTTTAGGATAATTTTTTTAAGAATAAGTTTCTCTCCACCCGTAGACAATGGTTCACCCACATCGTATGGTGCACAAACTCCACCTAAGATTTTGTATGTTTCAAAATAATTTTTCGATAGCTTCTCCTATCTTACGATGAATAGAATTTCATTCACATATGGGACCCAGATGTGAATGAACCCCACATATGAAATGATCGATCACCTCACTCTATTTTTCCTATCGTTTAACGAGACTGGACAATCCAGCTCCCTCCACGACTGGACAAAATCCTTTTCAAACAAAAAAGAATAGATTATTTTTAGGCAAAAAAAAAGGTGCGGTAATGTCACTACTCAATTCTGCTCACTTTAGAGAGAAGCCACAAAGATTAATTCAGGTACATGTTGAATTGGCAAGTGCGTTGATTTTCTTTTCGGTCTAAGTCCTGCGTTGGGAGAAAGAGAAAGAGAGTTTTGTAGGTATTGTTGCAGTCTTATTTGTGTCTTGGTGAATCTCATCTTTATGGTGTCTAAGCTCAGGTCTCTTTCTTTATATACAAAAATAAATAAATAATGCTTGGGTTTCCTTGGTGACCCAATCATTATTCTTTAGGCTTTAACTTTCTGTAAAGTAAATATGATAAGATTCCCATAAAGAATGGAATAGGTGTTGGGAAAGAAGGATGAGATTTAACGTATATGCATGAACAGATGGACAGCGGCTTTGTACTGATAATAAAAAAGCAGACATTGCTGAATGAATGAATTGGCCTGCGTTGATCGATTCCAATAATAATAATAATAATAATAATAGAATATGACTACTTTTGTCATATTAACTTAACCCTTTTTTAAGAGCTGTCGGCCACGAAGTGGCTAATAAGACTAACTAACTCAATACCACACAAATTCTCCTTCTAGCACGTCGGGCGCTGAGGTCACTCTTGATGACGCAATCATTATTCTTAGCTAGGCAAGACTTTTTATAAAATAAAGGAGTTCCCCTTGGTAGTAGTCACCGTACATTGCATCTCAAATCCATTGCAAGGAATCTACTAAGATAGACCCACAACACACAATCATTAACTATCAACTCTCTATTTTGGATAAATTTTATTATTTGATGAATCGGATGTTTTTAAGAGTATATACATGTTTAAAGTATCTAAATTCTAAAGTGTAGTAAGTGTGTATCGATTCCTTTATACCCTCTTCATACGATTAATAGTGGGATTGATACTGATATTTATCTCTTCTATTCTGATCAAGTGGGCCCTATATGGATGATATCATTTTTTAATTCTCGTTGATGGTAAGATGTAGAATCTTTCTTATATTGTCATTTTAGGAAACCCTCTTCCTATTCCATACCAACAACCATGTAAATGTGCAATAACTTGATTGTTAGATTGGTTGTGATTCTGTTGGTGAATTAGATTTTTCCCTTACTCCTATTTGTTTTTTGTATGATCATTTTTAGGATAGTTTTGTTATTTTACTTAGATTTGGTTATCCAAGCCATTTTAAACTTAAATAACAGAGATCACACTAGGGCTACTTTTCACTTAGTATGAAACTTTTCTAATCCTAGGTATTATCCGTTATTGAAGGGACAGTTTCTATAGTTCTTTCTTGCCATGAAATATATATGGTATACCTACATCAATTCATCCACCGGATTTTGTTTCATTGATAAGAAATGAATTCCATATTTTAAGATTTAAAAAATTTAAAGTTGACATGCTCTGCAGCTAAATTTACTTAAAAAATCATGTACCTTAATCCATCACACTAACAATTTTCAACCATAGCCATTTTGCTAGATTATGCCGATTGAAAGAATATTTTGTTCTTTGGAAATCTTTTTATTTTTTTATTTTTTTTTATCATCTTCCAATTTAAGCCTATTTACGGCAAGCAACAATGCTGGAGCTTATAAGCAATTACCTTGTAAGAAACAAAATCTAGAAGAGTCTTATTGCATAGTTTGTTTGATGAAGTAAGCAGATTTAGTTTGATTTATATTTGATTTATCACAATTTTTTTGGTATAAAGTTTTGTTTTTCATTTAGTGTTTTGAGTAATTTTCTGATGGTGTTTTGCCTTACGCTGAAGGTCATGCCGAAGGTGGAAAAGTGAATCACTTTTCATTGTATTCTCCATTTTCTCATTCTTATTAATATAATCCTCTGCTGACTTTTAGCCAAAAAAAAGAGAGTTTTGAATTGCATTATCTTGATTGAACCAAACATATATATTTTTAAATGTACTATTTCAGATGCAAGTTTATGAGTGGGAATAGATTTTTTATTCATGAAAAATTAATTAGTTGATTGAACCAGCTGCTATTGCTTGTCTGAATTGCAATATAAACTCTCTTTGCCCACTTAGAAAAGCTCAAGCAGTAATTGAAGCGGCTGATATGGTCAACAAAAGATTCATTGGTTCGATTAAAACTCATTAACTCGATGCAACGGGTGGGAGTGGCTTACCACTTTAAAGAGGAGATCATAGAGTCCTTTGATGTGGTTTAATTGGAAGGCAACAGTGATCTCTACATTGTTACACCAAAATATCATTATTCTCAAGCCTAGATAGCCCAATTATTGCATAAAAAAAATTCTAATAGGAATGATAGGGTTCAACAACAACTTTTAAATATTTTTAATTTATAATTGGGATTCTAGTTTAGACAAAAAGGCTCTCTCGAGTCTAGACCATTAAGGAGCTTACTTGGGTTGAGATCAATTGGTCGAGATCAATTTTGTATGTTAAGGTTAGAGATGCTTTGTATTCAGCAAATATAAAAAGAATACTATCCTGTTTCTATCTCCACAACTAAATAGATCTGACCTTTTGGATTACCACCCCACCCCCCATGAAAGGTAAAAAATCCACCCCATTGATGCTTCCGCGAGTGCTCCCATTTGCCCCCACACTAATACAAGGGTCTCAATATCTTTCAAGGATTTCTCTGTCATATATTATATAACTCTAAAACTTTTATTAGAATCTATAAAATATTTGAACAAAGGATCCTTGGGCCTTTTACAAACACATATCAAGGAGTACAAAGAGAAATAATTTTGTCATTACCATGAGAACGTTATGGCAAATTATACAGATGTGCAAACAATCATACACATAGCAATTGGAAAAGAAAACCATCACTTTGTCACACGTCTGCAAAACTTGAAATGAATTTAAATATTTTTTTATCATCAATTTTGACAGGTTTCTCTAATTTGATTTGCAATTTGTGTCTTGAATACAAATTGGTTACACAAGCAGCCACAATCATGTTGATGGTATCGAACATTCCTGAAAGGAGCCATATACCTAGACATCATCTTCAGAATGGGAAAACGCTTCTTCAAAACTCCAAATGACCGCTCAATAATGTTTCTTAAAGACGAGTGTGTGAAATTGAATGACTCCTTTGCTCCTTGTGGTCTTCTACTCTTAAAATCATGATGATGGTATCGAACATTCCTGAAAGGAGCTATATGCCCAGGCATATGTGTGTATCTAGAATCAACAAGATTATATTTTCCTACAAAATGAAGATTAATAGTTAAAATTTCAATAGGCTCAATCACATATAAAAAGTTAAATAACGATTACAATAATTAGAATATGAAACACATATAGATCCAGAGCTTTAAGAGACATATGATGCCCCATCTTGATGCAAAAAGTGTGATCAAAGAAAGGAAAGAAAAATTTTCACTTTGGAGCGGGCAAAGTAAGAAGTTAAAAAACACCAATAGCAAGTGTGTCAAAGAAATGATAGTGTCAGATGTCAAAGAAATGATAGTCTCAAATGACAACAATACAGATTTTATTGTAGAAAGCAAGATTTAACTTAATTGGTGGGTAGGCTATTGAAGGTTCACAAGAAAATAAGAAGCAGAAATGATATGAAGAACATTGTTGAACTTACATGTTATATATATAATATTTAGTAATATTTTTCACATAAGCTTGCATCTCTTTATAAAAAAATCCGACCCAAGTTGTTCAGTCCTATGGGACAAGCTAGACCTAGAAGGAGAGTATCTAAAAAGGCAGAAGCTGATTTCCCCTATCCTTTTGCAGGAAAACAAAGGTTTATCAGAGGAGACATCCTTCTGCATGAAACAAACATGGAAGCAGTTAATTGTATGGCATGCATGTGGTAAATGGGGTTCCAATGTTGTCAACCAGCCCTAGGACCTATGAGGGCACCATTCAGTGGTAAAAGTTAATGCTGTATGCGAAAGGTTGGACTTCTTCCCATTTTCCCCCCTATCAATGGCACAGGGAATAGAGATTAAAGTTGTGGATGGGAACCAAAGTGGCTATTGAAGAATAGAAATAGAGAAGCTTTGGTATGGGGTCATTTGCAATCCAAAGATTATGTGTTGTAGGTGGTACCCCTGGCTTGATTGGAGATAGAATTTCTTTTTGTGCAAGTAGGTGTCCGCATGTTCAGATGGTAAGCTTTTTCAAATGTTTCACACTCATATTAAACCTAATCTGTTTGATGGGCAGAGGAAAGGATGCTATCCCTGCCTCCAGTGAAGATAACACATGATGCACGTGCAGTCTCTGGTGGGATTATTCACAATATGGAGATATCATAGTCCAGACTGTGATGCAGCAAGACGATGATGGACATTCAGGATACAGGGCTGCAAGTATAAGTACAAATATTAGACCATCAACTTACCACAATGTTTGACCAAGAATATAACCTTGATGGAAATTACCCAGTTTGCTAACAATTCTGGATGTGTGGCTTATTCCAGAACCTATTTCAGGTATCCTAAAAGTGATTAGTTGGAATGTTTCTTTTCCTTCTAAATCATGATATTAAACATGGAGAGAATGTGTCCAAGTTTCTCCTACAATTTTTTCCCCCTGTTTCTTCTCCTTCCATGATCATAGTCAACCTAAATGGCTAAGTGGGTAATAACAGTAAGCCCCCTTTTTTAACCCCTTTCTCTTCTTCTTTTCTACCTAGATTCAATGACATTAGGGACACAAGAGTGGTGAACAGGGTTTAAAAAATGTAAAATCAGCCGAGCCCAATCCCACATTCCTATCGATCTGAATCAACTGCTCTAGGTAGGCCTTCTAGGGTTCAGGCCAATTTTAGTCGATTCTCCGACCGATTTCCGCATTTGAAATTGCTCAGTTACTTGAAGTTATGTACCAATTTTTATTTTTTAACAATCTTCCAAGGTTGTTGCTTCTAATGCAAGTACCTCTTTCCAGCTACACTCATTTCCCCTTCAACTGCCTCATTCTTCTTCATCTCCTTATCTTTCAACAAACGGATGGGAACACCCTGAGGTCCAGATCAGACTTCTTGAAGCCATTTTTCTAAGGTGGTGGTGATTTCCAGCCTAAAAGGAATTTCCCAAATGGAAAAATCAAACTTAAAAAATTCAGAGAAAAAATTAGAACTTTTCTAAAAGAATGAAGAATAAGATAACCCTCTCATTGTTAAAAAGCTACAGGTAGCTCTAGAAGATGAACTAAAGTTTTTCTCTTTTTCTTACCCCCCTCCCTGAAGTCCTTTAACATTTTCTTCTAAACATGATGATGGATCTTCATTTCAATTTGGAAAAAAAAACCAACAATAAATCATCCTATGACAGCAAAACCACATTTGAGTTGGAATCATTCTCCAATGAGTATCATTTCTTCTTGCAACTTCATATCTCTTGCAAAAAAACTAGGCTCGTACGGCAACCCAACAAGGTTATTCCTTCCCATTGCCTGCGACTTGCTCACGTCATTCTCCGGCAGCCAATTCCAAGTACGCTCCGACAAATTAAAGAAGATAGTATCACGTTTTCACATTGTTACAGGGCTCCAGTTTAACTCGACCAAGTCTAGGGTGTTCTTCGCTAATACAGATCAGCAATTGAAGGCAGTTGAAGGATTCTTTTATGTAAATATTCTCAGCATTGAAGAGGGATGTCTTCCTATCAAGTATCTAGGGTTGCAAATGCACTTCTCATCTGACAAATGGAACGAATAGAACAGGATATGATCTCCAGAACAAGGTGAGAGAGAGAGAGAGAGAGAGAGCTTACCTTCACTCAGGATGATGAGCAACCAAGAGTGCCTTCAGCTCGCGAGCAACCGAGAGATGATGAGCAACCAAGAGAGCTTTCAGTTCGCGAGCAACCGAGCGCACAGCAAGAGGTTTCTCCTTCACGAACGCCAGAGCGAGAGAGAGACAGGCTTTGAGATTTGAGGGTTTAAAAAAACCCGATACACTTAAAAATAAGAAAAAATGATTTGTAATCACAAATGACAAATAGATCCATCACAAATAGGTCTGGACCTATTTGTGATTTTTGATTTTTTCTAATTTGTCAAAAATATAAATAAGTATTATAAATTATACCAAACATCTACAAAAATAAAAATTCATAAGATAAATATAAATACAAATCATACTAAAGAGATCCTAAATACACATAATTAGATAATAATGGAGTCTATATCCATAACCATCACCATGGCTATACATACATTTAGGGAAAAACCCATTAAAATTGAGAGCTTCTAGAACTAAATAAACGAACAGATCGAGTCATCTGATAGACCTTTTCCACTGCTTATCTGGATCACGAGGACAAGGTTCGACCTGAATCCCATTCCAGTGATGTCGAATCTTGGAACATGCTATTTTAGCCGCCTCTTCTATGCTTATTGACGCTGTTGCTTGAAAAATTCAATATCAGGCCTAGTCTTGCTTCTGTGCGGTCTCAAAGTTGAAATTCAAAGGCGTTAGATCCCCACGGATGTTTTTTTCCCCCCTCTGATTGTTTGAGGAAAGGGTTGTGCAGGGTTTTGAATTTGTTTGTTCATCCTTTCTTTATTATCCAGTGTTAAACCCCACGCCTCAATCCAGAAAAAGTAGAGACAATACGAAGTACCACTTTAGTAAAAAACAATTCTGATTCAACTCACTTTCACAAAATAAAATGAAAAAGGAACGAGAATCTGATACGTCTCTTCAAGAAGGAAGTTCAAATACAATGTTCTGTGAGAAAACAATGATCACAAAACAAATTCGATTTGGGTTTTCAGCCATTCAACAAATTAAGCAAATCCCATTATCAACCCAACCACACAAACAATATATATTCATCATAGAAAGGATGAACAACCAAGGAAGCAAACTATAGTCTATACTGTTTCCGCCTCTGCAAATCACTTCTCTCCCAATCTCCAAATTCCAGACCGACCAACCTTGAACTTCGATCTTCTCTGTGTTGCTAGGTAAGAAAGAGAGAGAAATGGTAAGAAATTTGATCAATCTAATCTCCAACCATGGAAGCTCAGACCCAGCTTCAACTCCATAGGTGCGCAAAGGGGAGGGTTTGGGATTTTTCCCCAATTTCAAACCCTAAACGGTTGAAAGGGTTTTGAAACCCAATTGTCAAGGGCAATTTTGTCAATTTATATCGTATTTTTAACGTTATTAGTCATAAACTGGCGGAATGAGTATAAGTGTTAACGTAGGAGATACGCAGAATTATCCAAAACTGAGAATAAAACTATACTTTCCTCAAACCACAGGGGTGGTATGTGTAAATTATCCACTCTCTCTATATACATATATATATTTGTCGATGTTCTCTGTGCATTCAAACACATGGGGATGGTATTCCCCCATTTAAGGGGTCGAGAGGTCATTTTGTCCGTCCCATGTGGCTGTGGGCACAGCCTATTTTTCTTGGTAATGAGAAGGTTGAGTTCAATTATATGGATGGATGCACATGCACATCAGCTTTGTACTGATTAAAAAACAAACATTTTTGAATTGGCGTGCGTCGATTGACTCAAATACTATAGCTGTTTTTTACGTACTGGGTTTAATGCTTTCTTCCATTTCGTCTTCACCACTCTCTGTTTTTTGAGAACTGTACAATCTACGCTGACAAATGTGAATAGAATCGCCAAAATCTTTGAATCTTCTCCTTCAAAGTTCATTAATGGCCGATTACGATTTAAGGAAATGATCTGAAACCCTAAATTTTGGCCTAACATCTTTAGTTTTTTTTCAAAGCACGGTAGAAGGGGGTTAAGAAGAGCAGAGTCGGGTTTTCCTTGTTTTCACTGAATCCCCAATTGGCAGAACGGGAAAGGGTTGAATTAGATTATGGGTAGAAGAAGGTTGGAGCGGAGACAGGTTATTATTGATTTCGGGTATGGGAGTGGAACATTCATTCATGGTTCTTCCCCTTTCCCCTCTTCTATCAACCGATCCGAAACCCTAATCTCAGCTTCATGATCAACATGTCCTTCCATCCTTTGCCCTCTTCTATCATTCTTGTAATTCTCCTTAACTAGTCTCTCTCTATCTGTTCGGTGTTCTTTCGGCAACTCATCTCGGCTTCCATGGTGTTTCCTACTAAGGATACTTGCAAATCATCTTCCCCAAATCATTTGGGATGATGAGTTGCAGGTTTTTTTTTTTTGTTTTCCTTGCAAAGGCAATTTTGTCAGTTCACCTCATGTTTTTAACGTTGTTAGTCATAAACTGACGAAATGGGTGCATGTGTTAATGATTGTGAACCTCAGGGAGGTACGCAGAATTTTTCAAAACTGGGGGTTATATTTATACTTTTGGTAAACCTCAGGGATGGTATGTGTAAATTTACCCTTTTTTCTGTGTCTTTCTGGCCTAGTGGTTTTGGGGCCTCCTGAATGTAGGGGTTTTGTCCATATTTCTTAGTAAGGTTTCCTTTGTGTCGTAATTATCTTTTTCTTTGTGCAATAAATTGATATTACCTATAAAAAAAAAACTAGTTGAAGAGCTACTTTAAGGAGATGAAGAATCACCCAATCAAAAGAGGCCAACTAGGAGAGGGTACTTAGTCAAAGATTAGGGTCACATGTAGGCTTTTTATGGGGATTGGGCTAGATCTAAGGGAAGCCATCTAGGGGGTTGGGCTAGGTCCGAGGTGAGACTTAGTCCAAGAAATGAACTAGAACCCGGATAGGTGTACTAGATTGTGCATGCTCTGTAGAAAATGCATATCTCCTTCGATACAGATGCGTTTGAGATGACTCAAAAGTCATTTGAAAGTACACTCAAAGGGCTACATCTTTAGTTCTGTGGGTTTTCTCTAAATCACATTTTAGATAACCCGAAAATGCTTTTGAATTCCATCTATCTGCACATGTAAAATTCTGGTAACAACTTTGGGCTGCCACTTTGTTGGCCTTAGTCTTTGGTTCATTTAGACCAAGAATTGGTGCTCGGACTTGAATTGGATCTTGTAAATGATTTTGAAATGGGACCTTCATATCAGACTGAGTGGTTAACACCTTCCCAGTTTCTAACCTAAAACCTACTCATACTTAGAATGGACCATTGTCTTTTCATTGGAGATCATTTTCTTCCCCGGAGAGAGGACATTATGGACCTTACACCCTATCTAGATGATGACTCCCAAAATTAACAATACTCCGAGCATAGACCAAGTCGAGCAATGCTTGATCCCATCACCATCTAACCCGTGGGGTATGGAGACCTAATGTACAACAAGATACAGACCTCCCCTTCAAATTTGAGCTGGATCGGACAAATATCCAAGGAGATATCTAAGGGAGAAGGTTGTTGGGTCGCAACTCGCAAGGGAGAAAGAGAGCTGAAGCTGTTGTTTTCATACCTGAGAATGCCATGGTTTACAGAGAAGATGATGGATTGGAATTGGCGGATTCAATTCTGATTCAAGTGTAGGTGTTCCTAATAATCAACAAAAATCGGGATTGGTGATTACTGATCCAATCCAAATCGGGCGTTTCATTTATCCCATTCCTGATTCTTCGAACCATATATGTTCTCATACAAACATTACCATATATGTTCTCATACAAACATTTTTTCTCCCTTGCCAGTAATCATATTCCCTTGTTTAGCCCAAAATAAATATGTGAAGTAATTTGTAATGTAACTATTTGATGATTAACCTCCATATTCCAATAGTATTCCACTTAATGATGTGTGCACGGATAATATATAAATAAAATAGGGAAAAAAATAATAGGGAGAGAAAGAGAGAAAATAAGAAAAAATAGGAGTTGGAAGCTTTACAAAGGAAGCCCTCGACATCTACCTTGTTGGGAGGTAGTCTATCTCTCTCAAGATAATTTATAGAGAAAAATTAGGGATTCCAAAAGTCATTTTCGTTCTTAATTTTTTCCACTTAAATAACACAACTTACAATTCCGGTACATAACAATAGCCACTTATTTTACTGACCCCACTACTCACATTACTCAAATAACTACTAACCTACTACCAAAAAAAAAAAAAAACTACTAACCTATAATCCTTACTAATTCAGGTACATATAATAATAATAATAATAATAATAATAATAATAATAATTTCTAAATAACTACTAAATATTAAATAAGATAATCATACTATTAAATAAGATAAACATGAAGTACTACTTCTTCTTCAGCAAAATGAACATGCAAAGAATGCTAATCCCGCACAAATTATAACCCCATTAACATGCGGGAATTGATGCTTAGGATTAAGACTCCATTTCACCATTATACACCTAATAATCCACTGAGAAGCTACCTTGGCCTTTTAGCCATTAGTCTAGTTCGTTTGGGTATTTGGCTTTCATTCCAAGATCACCAGCAAGGTCATTATCTGTATAATGAGTCCCATCTGTGACTTTTAACATCCGAATTTGACGTAACAGGCCTGAAACTATGATAAGTGAATATCAAATGCAAGTGGGTGTTTCCACTAATAAGAGATAAAGTTGATGGATGAAATTGACCGAATAGTGGAAGATGAGGGGAGCTGGAAGGAATAAAGTTTAGCAAAAATGCTTTCAATGATGTAAGACGACCTTTAAAAAACATTTACCCTCGGGATGAGAATCTTAACTTCAAGTTGATCAGATTATAAGCACTAGCCCATATCTTATGTTTTAACTGTTAGAGTATTTATATAATATTTTTTATATGTTCTAATATAGTTCTATTTGTATTAATACTTAGGCAATGTGGAGCAATCTCATAATTAGCCCATCTGATCTAAACTCTAGTTTTTCTATAAATACTAGCTGGAGGCAGCAATCTGGGTATTCCAAACTAGATACTCAGGGTGTAATGCTTTAAACAACCTTGTGCTTAAATCCTAAACCCTAACATTAATTTCTATCCTAAACATAATTAAACTCGAGTGGGTTACAACCTCAATAATTGTCACCCAAAAATTGACAATCAGCTGTGGACCCAAGCCAAAAAAATTATTAGATTCCCATTATCGTAAAAGTTAGTGCCCTTTGTTTTGTTGCTTTCCTTACGACAGAGTGACCTCATCGATCACATGTTATGTGAGTTGAGCAAATTATTGTGCGTCTGACTGTGTCTTAGCAGCATGGTCTTACGAGATTTTTATTTTGTCTATTTTTAAAAAAAAATATGAAGTATTCCTATATATATATATTACTTACTTATATATAGACTCGAGAAATAATCCCCTTTAACCTAGTTCGACCTCTTTGTGTTTTTGATGGAAAACTTAAAAAGCATAGCCGCCATGGTTCTGAAGAATCTTCTTCTGATTATACTGCTTATTACTAGTCTTTTTTCAATAGCTGTAATTGCCACGAAGGTGAAGGAGAAGGTTCCACCACCACCACCACCACCAATGTCGTCGCCAGGTTGCATGGATAAATGCGGAAGTGTGACCATACCCTACCCATTTGGCGTCGGAAAAGGATGCTTCAGGAGTCCAGGTTTTAATATCAATTGCAGGACCAGGAAGGACGGCTCCACGGTAGCCTATTTTCGAGGAGGAGCTAAACGTGAGGTTCTGAATATATCATTATCTGAAGCCCAACTCACAGTGCAGGATAGATATTTTGCTCTAGAATGCCTCAATGCTTCAGGAAATGTAAGCGATTATCGACCCTACTGGTTTGATGTATCCCCTTTCACGTTTTCAACCACCCACAACATGTTCATGGGCATCGGATGCAGCACAATGGGGTACATAGGCAACAGTAACTATACGAGTGGGTGTGTGTCTCGGTGTAATAGCGTGGAAAGTCTATCAAATCGGTCTTGCCAAGTTGGAATAGGTTGTTGCCAGAGCAAAATTCTTAAGGGCCTCAAAAGGATCGACGTGAGTCTTAAGACTAAATTTGACAAATCAATTTGGAAGTTCAATCCTTGCAGCTTTGCCGTCTTGGGTGATCCAGATCGTTTCAACTTTGATGAATCATATGTGAGGGCTATAAATAACAAGACTTTCGATGAAACGAGGATTCGAACGGTGTTGGACTGGGCAATTGGGACTCAGACATGTGAAGAAGCAAATAGTACAGATAACCCAAAATCTTCTTCTTATGCTTGTGGCCCTAATACCCATTGCTCTAATTCAACCAATGGCCCCGGCTATTTGTGTCACTGCAACCAAGGTTTTGAAGGCAACCCTTATCTCCCTCAAGTAGGATGCCAAGGTAATTAGCTTATTTTTTTATTTTTCTGCTGCTGATATGAATTATTCTTACTATATGTATTGTGTTGTGTTGGGAGATCAATTCAGATCGGCGCAAGTTGTCCATAGCAGCTTGTGCGTCGCAGACTGGGTTGTGCTCACAATGACCAATTTATCCCCGTTCGGGCAAGGCGTTTGGGTAGGGGTAAGGCAATCTTTGTGCGTGCAACTCAGTCTATACCGCTCAGGCCGCTATAGGCTGTGTGCCATCGAAAATCTGGATCCGTTGAGAGATAGCTCCTATCGAATCTTATATGTTTTTTTTTTTTTTTTGCTGGTGCTGGATTTGATCGACGAAGACGTGGATGAATGTGGATTAAAAAACAACTGCTCTGAGAATTCTACATGCAGCAATACTTTTGGGGGTTATAATTGCGCTTGTAAAGAAGGCTTTCGTGGCGATGGTTGGAAGAATGGAACTGAATGTACATTACCCCGTTATAAAAGATCTGGCCGAGGTACCGCCAATGTCCTTCATTCGATCAGTAGAATTATATTTATTTCTGTCCCCCATTCTTGCAGGGGTTTTCGGCACCCAGCTGGAAGGATCCTTTCTAGTGAGTCAGTAGTGACAAAGAAGAGGCCAATGACAGAAACTCTCCCCGACCTGGCTCCTGTGCATTTGGGCATTTGGGCTGCATGTGCAGTGTCAGACTTAAGGGAGCGCGCTTTGACCGCTTTACCCTTGCTTAAGCGCCTTGTCTGAATAAGGGTAAGGCGGTCAAAACGTAGCGCCTTGAGTCTGGCGCTGCACATGCAGCCCGACTGCCCAGATGCATAGGATCTTTTTCAGAACTCTCCCATCACTAGAGAAGATCCCGACACGTTGTAGATCAGGTGCTTGTGAAGTAGGTTTTTTTTGGTTGTTGATGGCATTGTCAAAGGTTGAGCGAGTTTTTTTTTTTTTTTCCCCAAAAGTCTTTGGATATTGCGATGGCAATGAAGAAAGTGAATCTAAAGATTTTAATACATGATTTTAAAAAATACTTAAAAAATTGAAGATATATGAGAATCTTCAATTTTGATGTGGTAGAAGTTTTGATATATGGTCGTGCATGTATACGGTTTGTTTGAAGTACCATCAAATGGGCATAAATACCCATCCGAAATGACTGTAAAACTCTCCAACCCCTATTGAATGCATTGATGCACGAAATCTACCGTGTACCAATACCTTACCCTTATGAAATGGAAAAACCATATAAAGTCCCTAAGCCCAAGACAAACCCATTTGAATAATGGACGTCAACATTTGTCCAAAGCCCTGCCTGTGGTAGGCCAGGCATAATTGACACCTCGGCCAAAATAAAATCCTCAAGCTTTATCTGCTTGCAAAGGAAATAGAAGTGAAAATAAATCAAAACTTTTGTAATCTTTATTTAAATTTGACAGGAAAATAAAGATTACATCTGAAAAGTAGAACTAACACCTATGGAATGAGTTTTAAATACTGGATTGCATAATCATAATTATAAAAGTTTCTTCTTCTTTCTTTCTTTCTTTTTATTTATTTTTTAATTTTTTATATTAAACCAATTTCATTCATTTCCTTCCTTTTACTTGCAACAAGGAGCCTCATGCATGCTCAAGATAATTTTTAGATTAAAAAGTAAAATTATACATCGAATTTTTTTGTTTTTATTTATTTATTTATTTATTTTTTTTGCAGTTATTGGTGCTGCAGGCGTTATAGTTCTACCTGTCTTTATGTGGTTTTCGTATTGGGCAATCCAGGAAAGACGACGTACAAGACTTTTCAAAAAAAATGGAGGTATTCTATTGAAGCAACAAATACGTAGGCATCAAGAGAGGTCAAAGAAAGGGGTCCCTGAAGTAAAAGAGGAGTCAAAGACAGGAATTAAAGAAGAAAATTCAGCAGAAAAAGGGGAGAGAAAAGGTTTATCACAAAAAGAGATGAAAGAAGAAAATTTCAAGTTTTTCACCATAAAAGAGCTAAAGAATGCAACCAATAATTTCCGTCAACCACCACTGAGAGAAGGAGAGTTTGGTAAAGTTTATGAGGGAAATTTACAGGGTGGAAAACAAGTTATTGTGATTCAGAGACCCAAAAACATGGACGAACGTCAGATTATACAGTTTGTAAATGAGGTTGACATTCTCTCTCACAGCAATCACGAACACGTGGTAAAGCTCTTGGGTTGTTGCCTAGATAATAAAGACCCATTGTTAGTTTATGAGTCTTTCTCCATCTCGCTCTTCGACCGTATCCATCACAAGCTGAATGATGCAGCAGAACAACCTCTTTCATGGATAGATCGTCTAAGAATTGCGACAGAGACGGCCAATGCATTAGATTATTTACACTCTTCTTTTTCATTGCCTATCTTTCATAGGAATCTCAAGTCTTCCACTATACTTCTAGATAATAATAAGAAGGTTAAAGTATCTGATTATGGAGCTTTAGGATTTGGTCGTGAGAAAAAGGATGAATCTGAAAAAAAGATTCAAGGAAATCATGCTTACTTTGACCCAGAATGTGATAAGTATTCAGATTGTCATTTAACTGATAAAAGTGATGTTTATAGCTTTGGAGTTGTTTTAGCAGAGCTTTTGACCGGAAAAAAACCAATTTTATCAGAAGAACCTGGTAAAATGGAAACCCTGGCAGAATATTTTGTACGTGAAGTGACAAATGAGAATCTTTGTCCTGATGAGCGAATAAAAAATGATGCAGAGAAAGATCATTTCTTGATAGTTGTTGAGCTTACCAAAAATTGCCTACAGGATAAAGGGGAAGCTAGGCCAACAATGAAGGAAGTTGTGAACACGCTTGGTTCTTTGCTATCATTGTTACAACCTAAGCAGGAGCAGCAGCAGACTGAACATCGTGACGTCAGTGGACCATCGACAAGTTCTATTCTGGATGCAACGGCGGATGAAATAGAGGCTGATCATTGATTGTTTAAAACTGAATGTAGGTAGGCTTTTTGTATATACTTTCTCATTTTCGTCGTTAATACAATCTGATCTTTTAGTTAAAAAAAGAAAAAAGAAATACAAAAATCGTAACTGTTATGAGATCTGGTATCTTAATTATAGGTTTCTTGTTTGTGCAGGCCAGAGGGAAGCAGTTTTCTTCACGGTAGGTACAAGACCGATGGAAGTGTTGATCGAGGCATGCTAGTGAGTTAACCACTTCTAGGATAATATTATTCTATATTTGGATGCTGAAGGAGTTGTGATGCCTTTTTTTTATTCTAAATATTCTTAGTTTGTGGGATTAGATTTCAGGAATATCGTCAGGTTAGATTTTGTATAATAGTTGGTGTCTTTTGTGTCGGTCTTGATTTTATGGTGTGATTGTCCACGTGTGAGAATTAATCAATCACAACTTGGAAGCATTGGATTTTAGTCTTTGTGAAAATTTTCATCAATTCATGTGATCAAATAGTACATAGTTAATTTTTATTTTAGTTAATTAAGGAATCTTTTCCTATCAAGAAAGAAAATAGGGAAGTAATTATAACAGAAGAATGACAATCAATAAATGCACAGAAATTTTTTTTTTTTTTTTTGGATTAAAAGGGAGCTTGTATATTATAAGTTACCAGTGTAGAATTACAATCTTAGATATTTCTTCCTCCTAGCATCATTCTGCAACAAAAGAGAAAGTGCCGTGGGGAGTGACCTCGTCTTGCTGAGGCCACATTTCCAATAATTATAGAACATCGCATAACAACCATTAAAAATACAAGAATGCACACGAATCTCGAAAAAACCAAAGAAAGCCAAATGATTACAAGAAGCCCAATCCAAGACTGCCCATCGTCTACCAGGGGCATTCATCCCTCTGATATTCCACGCACCAAACTTCATCATGAGGACTTAGGAGATGTGGAGCGTCGCAATGGCCCGCTCCGACCCGGACTTCTATCACATTCTCTAAGAGTGGGAACATCAGCCTCACCACCCAAAACACACTCAGACTTCCCCACAGGTTCCAAAACCGCAAACCGATTTGGTGTAAGCGAAACATCCATACGTACCTCACCTCTCCCAATAGCAGGTTCTGGCTGAGGCGAATCTCCTTTCTTTCCATCAATGCTTTGAGGCAAAGAAACCATCATTGAATCAGCAAGTGTATCAGGCACCATTTTCGCCAAATGCACAGAATTTTTTCCCTCCAATAATTAATGTTAGTGCTTGAGTTGAAGTAAGTACAAAAGTAAGATAGACAGGAGATAAAAATGCACACAGCCGATTTAAACTGGTTTGGATCCAACTTATCTTACATCCATTATCTTGATCATAGATGAAAGATTTAATACAGTAATTAATATTCCTTTCACTAGTAGGAATCAAATCCTTCACAATCCAATCACAGTCCCTCGGATTCAGCACCCAAACCACAAAGGTCAAGGATTTCCTTCACAACTCAATCATAATCTGTTCGATTGAGCATCAGGACCACACAGGCCAAAGATTTCCTATCCAGTAGGCCAATGATTTCCTATCTAAATCACATTGGACAAGGATTTCCTTCACAAGGTTGCAAAACACATCCGCATGCATCAATACTAAGTTGAGCTTATCAAGTTCTTACTGTGACTTCTTTCTTCAAGCAATAGCTTTATAATTCAGCATAGTTGAAGCATCTTTCTTCAAGTAGTAGCTTTACACTTCAACACAGTTGTATCTCACAAGATGGCCAACTTTAGAATGTTATATACGTTTAAGCACAAATCTTTCTTTCCATTTATCTTTTGATATTCAAATGACTTAGCTTTTATATAAACAAAAAAACTACTTATTGGGGTCAACAAAGTATCCGATGGAGATTTTTCTGTTTCTCTTTCAATCATGACACGAAATTATTGATAGATCCCAAATACTTGGTCTTTAGTGTTCATGATAAAACTCAAAACTTTTGTAGATGCATCATCAATAAAAGTGATCTATTATTTATGGATCTAAATAGGTTCAAGAACAGATCTATGACGGCTCTGATACTACCCACATGTTAGATTAGAGAAAAACCATAGAAAACAGCATCTCCATAGGCCATTCAAGAATACAATTAAACAAATAGTAAATGGTTAAAGTAGAACCACTAACATTTTTGCATATCCATAATGATGATAATCGCAGCGGAAAATAAAAGAGCAAGGTGTTTTCCTCTATTCCCAATATCACTGGCTTGATGAGAATATTGTATCTAATAAAGATGAAAAATTCTGTATTTCTCCCTCTCTTTCCAGAATATACTTCTTTTTTAGATTGTGAATAGTAATTGTGTTAAGCTAAAAGGGGGACCTAGCTCTCTTTAAATAGTGTTTTTCTATGAACCCCACTCATCATAATCCTAATAAAAAACAACTTATCCACACTAAGTCAATCCACAGTAAACTTTTAAAATAATTCAATGATCCCCTTTATTAGACCAATATAATTAGCCTAATGTTAGGAGATTTAATATTAATCTATAATAAAATAGAATATTATACTTTATCAAAATAGGATTCTAACATTTTTCTCACGTGATTTGATCAGTAGCCCTGTCACGTCTCCATTGATATTGATGAATGATAATGCATCACTGTTCGTAGGCACGAAATTCCTGGTTTTTTTTCTGTTTTGTGAGAAAAAATTAAAATGGTCAGATCAGCAATTTTTGTCTTTTAATAATTCTTGAATGTAGCTGTCCTTTTACCTGTGCAAGTATGCCCATCTTATCTTACTTGGATGCTCACCTGGAATCCGGCTCTTGTCCAGCGCACCTCCGAGCTGGAAGATGTCCACCGCATCATAAAGCTCGACATGCGGTTGAGGATGGATGCATGCATACATTCATGCTGAAAATCCTTTTCACCATTGTATGTCCACCAGGTTCAAATGTGCGCATTCTGTCGTTGGAACTGTAACGGCATTTTGACCACGTGTCGATCAATGGTGTGCTAGACATCGTTCAGCTTGAGGGTGCCCTGGAGAGGAGCCTGATCTTGCTCACCAACTATACTGACTAGACTTTTTTTAACCAAAATTTTTTTTCTTCTGCATATTAATCATGGTTTTAGGTATTAAACACAATTTCCTTTAATGCAAAAGTTTATGAGATTTTTTTTTTTTGAGGGGGAGGGGGGTTTTGGTGTTCTAGATTAACGGACTAGATTAATGTGTTACAAAGTTTGATAAGTAGAGGTGCATTTGAAAATAGAAAAAGTTCAGGGGTGCATTTGTACAAATGGATAATTTGAGAGGAACATTTGGAAAAAACCCTTTTTAAAAAAAGTTTATGAGATTCACATGAGACATTATGGAGCTCTATCAGGGATTTAGAAATCAGTATTAGATATAGTATCAATCTTTGGCTTATATTGATTGATATTGATTTCTCAGCAAATTTTTTTTTTTGATAGTGATTAGGATTGGCATATATCGGTTTAAATTGGATGAATTTATTTTTATTTATTTATTTATTTTTCTGATTGATAATTATAAAACGAAAAAAGATTATGTCTACAAGCGTGGCTCTTGTGCCTAGGGACAGGATGGGGCGGAATAACCGCCTCGCTTACATGAAAGGTAGAAATCCCACCTCTATTTATGCTTTGTTGTGTGCTCTCATTAGTCCTTACGCTAGTGCATGGGCTAAAATCTCAGTAGAAAATTTTTTGTCTTGTGAAAAAGGATCGAGTTTCTCTCCACCGACGGTAAATGGGATCCGATTCACCAAGAGAGGGTGGGAGAAGACATCATGAGGGTCTTTTGGGAAAATATTAAAACTCTATTGGGGTTTGTGAACCTTAGGATGGTGGGTGATTAGGTGAACCATCGTCCTCTATGGGTGGAGGAAAACCTTGTCCAATAAAAAAAGGTTAGAAAGTTTCCTATGAAGGAGAATAACGACCATGTCTAGACATATTGGGGGTGAAATGACCATCTCACCCAAATGAAAGATAGAAATGTCTGCCTTAGTGATGTTGCTCGTGTTTCCATTGACCCTACACACACAGGAATCATGCTCCACCTATGGGGTACGTTGCCCCTAAAAAATGGTTGATTAACCTATGCTACTGACTCCATAGCCTGGAGGACCCTGTCTTGTCCGTGTGATACAGTTTGGCCCAACTCCAATCTTAGAACCAAGATTTGTGATTTGTGTACTTTGGAGTCGTTCTGTTTCACACGGTTTTTGTTCAATAAATTTAACTTTTACCACTTCAAAAGAAAAAAAAAAAAAAAAAAAAAAAATTTCCCTGCGCTGAACGACTCCTAAATCCTGAGTCCCTTTCCCGTGGTGGGGTAAAAGTAAACAATAATGCTCTCAGCCTTTCACGTGGTGACCCCATTTTTTAAAGAACTGTCGGTCATCAAAAGAAGCAAACAAGAATGACTAGAAAAATTACAGACACTTTTGGAATTACTTGCCAATAAAGCAGAAAACGTACATCTGAACCGGGCAGATTATAATTGGGGTTCTTGACGATGACTTTGTTCCATCATTTATTTTTTTGTAATAATTTTGTGGGTAGTGTGTTGTACGTCAGCACTCCATGAGTTTATCTCTCACTTTCTTATTTGAAAAGATATCTTTACCCCCTTGTTGTTTTTAGAAGAAGAAGAATTGATCCATGGGAGTGCTAGTGTAGGCCACACTCTCGGATAGAAAATTACCTCCCTAATTTTATTTTTCAACTTTTACGATGATTTATGGTAGGGGGTATCAAAATGTAGTCAATAAAAACGATCGAAACCTATTGAAAAAACCCAAATCGAATCGAACCAATTCGATATTCATATGAAAAACCAAATTGAATGAGACCAATAAAAAAAATCATTGAGTATGAGCTTATGAATAAATGAATTGATTATTAATTTTTTTTTGTTGTAAGAGGGTATTGTTATATATCAATGATAACAATAACCCCTATCATTGTGCTCTTGGTGATGCTGCTTGTGTTTCCTCCATCGTTCTTTTCATGGATGAAAACGATGGTTTAGAGCCAAAATAGCTCACAAAAGCTGACTCCCATTGGTCTTTCTCCGGATTCACATCCTCTACTTTCAAACTTGTACTTCCATCCTACTTCCACGGTTTTTGGGAGCGACACCTATATTGACAACCATCCAACGGTTGTTAATCCAAAATTTCAAATGGGTTTTGAACCTCATTAAACCCAAAAACAACCCCTACCGACCCAGATGACCCAAAACCAAACCTAACCCATTACACGTAAGTGATAAGGTTTCAAAACGATTTGAAATCCCAAAATCTCGACCTTCTTCTTCCCTCGCTCTCTTCTTCTCCAAATCTGCCTAAACCACACCGGAAATGGGTGACATTGCAGCGTCCATCTGAGCCGCAGCAACCATCGTGGAGAAAAAGTGAAACCCTACTTCGCAATCCACCCTTCTCCCTTCAAAACCCTTCTCGAGCGAAATGCCCTAAAACTCTGTGTTGCAGAAGAACTCCATCGTTCCAGGTTGTATTTTTTCATTTTACTCCCTTTTTGTGGATGAATAATCTCTTCTTCTTATTATTATTTTTTTTTCGAAAGGTTAAACTGAACACCCAAAAACCCCCATCTTCTTCTTTATTCTTTTGCTGCAAACATGAACATGCCCTTGTGGCAAAACTCTGGTTTGCCCCTTTCTCCATCCGCTCCGCCATCTTCCATTTGTATTTTTTTTTTTTTTTTTGGATAAGTTTGTTGGGTAATTGTATTACAATTCCTTACAAATAATTGAAACAACACGAATTGCAATACAATAGATTAAGCAGTAGAAACTAGGCTTGACCTTTGGCTGAAATGAGAAGACCAAAGCTTGAATTTGATGTAGAACCACACCCGCAACAACTTGAACAAGCTTGAGGTTGAGTCACACTTGTAGTGCTGCCTTTAAGGTAATTGATGCCTCCTACTGCCAAGGAGTGTTCTGCACCACTACCTCAAGATAAAACAACCTCCAACTAGAAGATGAAGCAATCCTTCTAGTCTCTTGAAGGAGCCAAGAGCTTCAATACAGCAATCCTCTAACACACTTAGAAGAAAAGAGAGAGAGAGAGAATAATACTCTTAGTGATTGCCAAATATGGACATGAACATGTATCCAAAGATGTCTCTTACAAAGCAATTGGTTGGGTTTATATAGGCCCAAGACCAATCCTTGCACTCCCTTGGAATTCTCAAGAATAACCATCCACTTATGACCAAATTGAAGAATAAGATTTATGGGCATGAATATGGGCATGAATTGGAGGTTAATTCCAAATTCATGGTCATTCCCCACTAAGGGTCATGAATGACCTTAAAATTCATTCATTCTCCACTAAAACCATAAAGGCCTTAAAACCCCATAAAATGGTCATTCTCCACTAAGGATCATAAAGGCCTTAATACCCATAAAGGGAGAGACATCACCTATGACCATGAATTGAGAAATCAATCTCATTCAATATCCTTGACCCACCTTCCCACTCATGATAGTGACCATGAATAGACTTTAGGGTACCCATAGAATGTTACAACCTTTGGAATTCCTTCTTTGATCACATGGGTCCCACACCATAACAAAACAATCAAAAAATTTTGAAACATAAAATAAAATAAAATATATTTTAAATCTAACAATCCCCCACAAGTTTCAAAACGACACGAGACACACATGCTGTGACTGAATTAGACACTATAGGACACATCGTTGTAGGTGTCTTCCGGACTTGAACCTACACTAGGTCTAATGAACCGCGCTACAGAGTAGAGGTGGAGTCAGACTCCTTAAACCTTTTCTCATTGGTGTAGCTGACCGTCCCATCAACCATATCCCATAGGTCGACTCTTGCGCTACCCATCATAAAATCACTTTGGACTTTTGAACCGGCCATATCCCTTATCTTGAACTCGTGAATGTTTTAGAGAACTCGCCTATAAGTTCTCATCGGCGACGACCACACCCCCTACATTCACTTAGGTTAGTCCCTAGTGTGCACCACAACTGACACACCCCCACATTTTTTGGGATTAGACTAATTAAGAGCTTTACCGCTCAACCTCTTTCTTTGTGGTAGTACTACTTTCACCATCTACAGCTTGGAATGAATATTTATACAAGTAGTAGTACAAAATCGATCAACCAGTGATTTCGTTTGTACCCCTTGAACCTAATTCAGACATTTAGCCTCTTCACATAGGTAGGGTGTCCATCACATGACCTATGGATTAGGCATTAACCCCATTCCTGTAGATGCACTACACAAGTTCTTGACAGACATAGGCTTTGTGAACATGGCAGCTTGGTTACTTTCTGACTTCACATAATCGATAGTTATCATTCCTTCATCTATGTACTGTCTCACAAGGTTGTGTCTGAGGCGTATGTGCCTCCTCTTACCATTGTATATCCGGTTCTTGGCTAGATGTATAATCGCTTGGTTATCACAATATAGTGATACCGATGGCGCCAATTTTTGCCACAAAGGAATACCCGCCATTAAATTTCTAAGCCATTCGGCTTTCGTTCTTGCCTTTTTCAATGCTATGAACTCAGCTTCCATGGTAGAGCCTGTCCCACAAGATTGCTTTGTGGACTTCCATGAGATTGCACCGCCTGCTAGTGTAAACACATATCCACTAGTAGCTAAGGACTCATTTGTATCCGAAAATCCAATTTGCATCACAATACCCTTCCAAAACTGCTGGTTTACCACTATAGTGTAAACTATAGTTTATAGTGCCTTTTAGGTACCTTAATAACCTATCAACCGCGCTCCAATGTTCCTTACTTGGATTGTGAGTATGTTGACTCAACTTTCCTACCGCAAGGGCAATATCTGGACGCGTACAATTCATTAGATATGTGACCGAACTAATAATTTGAGCATATCTTTTTTGATTCACTGATTCACCTAGGTTCCTTTTCAAGTGACACCCTATATCAAAAGGTGTTTTAACCGCTGAAACTTCATGGTACCCATACCTTTTAAGTATGTTTTCTGCATATCGGGCTTGGGATAATGAAATATGATTTCCTTGCTTGGTGATTTTGATCCCAAGGATTATATCAGCCTCTCCTAAGTCTTTTGTGTCGAAACTAGACATCAAAAGTTTCTTAGCTTGATTAACCATTTCCAAGTTTGTTCCCATTATGAGCATATCATCTACATATAGTAGTATGAATACACCCCTACCACCATGAAACCTGCTATATAAGCATCTTTCAGCGTCATTTACAACGAATCCATTTGAAATTAGAACCTTGTCCAATTTTTCATGCCATTGCTTGGTGCTTGCTTCAATCCATATAAGGATTTCCAAGTTTGCAAACCTTTGCTCTTGGCCAATTACAACACAACCTTCTGGTTGCTTTATGTAAATTTCTTCCTCTAAGTCCCCATTAAGAAATGCCGTTTTCACATCCATTTGATGGATGACCAGGTTATATATTGACGTCATTGCCAACATAACCTTTATCGTGGCAATTCTAGACACCGGGGCAAATGTGTCAAAGTAATCAATATTAGGCTTTTGCCTAAAACCTTTGACAACAAGTCTGGCCTTGAAACGATCAAGTGACCCATCACTTTTTAATTTCTTTTGAAATATCCACTTGGTTTCCAAAGTTTTGGATCCGAATGGTAAATCCACCAATTCCCAAGTGTTATTCGCCAAGATTGAATCTAGTTCACTCTTGATTGCCTCCTTCCAAAAGATGGCATCCAGTGATGTAATAGCCTCTTTGTATGTAAGAGGATCCTTGTCTACTAAATAGACAAGCCACTCATCATCTGTATATTTGGGTCTTTTGAGTCGCTTGCTCATCCTAGGCCGACTTTTGTCATCATTACTCAATTCTTGATTGGTAACCCTTTCATTTAACTCCATTTCCCCATTAGTCAATTGACTATCCTTACTTATAGGTAATATGGACTTAAAGGAAAATAAATTTTCAAAAAACTCAACGTCTCTTGATTCTATGATGCTATTTGGTTCAATAACATCATCCATGGCTTTGATCACCATGAACCGGTATGCCGTACTATTTGTAGCATAACCCAAAAACACACAATCACATATTTTTTGTCCCAATTTTCTTTTCTTGGAATCCGGTAACAACACCTTAGCCAAACAACCCCAAACCCGTAGATGTTTTAGACTTGGTTTCCTACCAAACCATTTCTCAAATGGAACCATACCAGTCTTGCTATGTGGGATTCTATTTGATAGATAACATGCCGATAGCATGGCTTCCCCCCACATATCAAGTGGTACACCTGAACTCAATAACATAGAGTTCATCATCTCTTTAAGAGACCTATTTTTCCTTTCGGCAACCCCATTTGATTCCGGTTGGTATGGAGCGGTTGTTTCATGGATAATTCCATTTTTCTCACAAAACTTATCAAGGTTAAAGTACTCAGCCCCTCTATCAGTTCTAAGTCTCTTAACCTTCTTATCAAGTTGATTTTCAACTTCCATTTTGTAAGATATGAACGCCTTTCCGGCCTCATCCTTTGATTTGAGTAAATACACCATGGTATATCTAGAGTGATCATCTATGAAAGTTATGACATAGTTGTTTCCTCCCCTAGACTCATATGACTTGTAGTCACATAAGTCACTATGGATTAATTCCAAGAGATTACTCTTCCTATTCATAGTCTTGTGAGGTTTTTTGGTTAACTTTGCCTCTACACAAGTTATGCACTTGTTTACGGGGGATTCCACCTTATCGGTGATCATGCCTAACTTGCATAGTTTGGTGATATATTTCACACTACTATGACCCAACCTACCATGCCACAAATCAAAAAAGTTAGAAGAGACAATCATGTAAGCAGAAGAAGTACTAGTTTTCTCAATTATAATATTTTCAACACTTAGTACAAATAACCCCTCACTAAGGTATCCATTCCCCACAAAAACATTGTTTTTAGTGATAACCGCCTTATCACTTTCAAAAGCCAATTTCATTCCTACTTTATTAAGCAAAGGAACTGAAATTAAATTGCGCCTAATATCTGGCACATGAAGAACATTGGTGAGAACCATAGTCTTCCCTGAAGTGAGTTTCAAAGTCACTTTTCCTTTTCCCATAACAGGAGCACTTTGGGAATTCCCCATATATACATTTTCATCCTTTGTATTCATGGAATAAGAGGAAAACATCTTCATATCACCACAAATATGTCTTGTGGCACCGGTATCCAATACCCAATCTTTTGGTTTTTCAACCAAATTTGCTTCCGTGACCATAGCAATAAAGACGTCTTCAACTAGGTTCACCTTTTCAGAATTTTTCTTCCTGAACCGACAATCTTTTTTGAAGTGTCCTTGCTTACCACACACAAAACAAGTAAGTTTCTTCTTCTTGAAAGAAGGCTCATCATTGTCTTGACGATTCTTCCTTTTCTTGTTTTGTTTGTTGGTCTCTACCAAGTTCGCTTTTAGGCGTCTTTCCCCAAGGTCTTTTTCACCCTTGTCCTTGTGCCGGTTCTTCTCCTCAATTTTGATCCTTACAATCAATTGGTCTAGAGTCAACTCCGTCTTCTTATGTTTCATAGAGGCCTTAAAGGCATCCCAAGAAGATGGAAGCTTTTCAATCAAGGCACCGGTCACAAATTCTTCCGGTAGAACCATTTTTTTCTTTGCTAGCTTTCCAACCAAAATTTGAAATTGATCAATTTGGCTTGAGACGGTGTCACTATCTTTCATAGCAACGTTTAGAAAGTTAGCCACCAAGTACTTCCTTGAACCAGCATCCTCAAGAGAGTACTTTTTTACCAACGCATTCCAAATCGAACATGCATACTCCAAAGAACTATACACATGGTATAGGTCATTTGATAATGCATTCAAAATTTGATTCTTGCACTGGTAATCCGCTTGAATCCAAGCCACCCTTTTGCCCTCCTTTTTAGGATCATTACTTTTTTTCGGCATGGGTTCAGTCAAGGCAAATACCACCCCAATTTGGGCTAATGCAAACAACATCATTTGCCTCCATCGTTTGAAGTTTTGACCTCCAAACTGTTCGATGTTGTCAAATTCAGAGATAATCCTCATCTTACCCAAATCCGGGATAAGCTCCGTCACCGACGGGATAACATTGGTGGGAATTGAGTCAACGGTAGGAAAAAGAGGAATCTCCTTACCATTGCGGCTAACAGGAACTCCGCCTTCTTGGTTGTTGATTGCTCCTTCAATACTTGTGTTTGAAGGATTTTCTTCATTGGCAGCTCCATCAGCGGTGTTGTTGTTCGAAGCATCACCCTTGTTGCTTACGACTCCAAGATCAGCCATGAGATCTTATACTATCAATTACCTTAAACTTGTTGGGTAATTGTATTACAATTTCTTACAAATAATTGAAACAACACGAATTGCAATACAATAGATTAAGCAGTAGAAACTAGGCTTGACCTTTGGCTGAAATGAGAAGACCAAAGCTTGAATTTGATGTAGAACCACTCCCGCAATAACTTGAACAAGCTTGAGATTGAGTCACACTTGTGGTGCTGCCTTTAAGGTAATTGATGCCTCCTACTGCCAAGGAGTGTTCTGCACCACTACCCCAAGATAAAACAACCTCCAACTAGAAGATGAAGCAGTCCTTCTAGTCCCTTAAAGGAGCCAAGAGCTTCAACACAGCAACCCTCTAACACACTTAGAAGAAAAGAGAGAGAGAGAGAATAATACTCTCAGTGATTGCTAAGTATGGGCATAAACATGTATCCAAAGATGTCTCTTACAAAGCAATTGGTTGGGTTTATATAGGTCCAAGACCAATCCTTGCACTCCCTTGGAATTCTCAAGAATAACCATCCACTTATGACCAAATTGAAGAATAAGATTTATGGGCATGAATATGGACATGAATTGGAGGTTAATTCCAAATTCATGGTCATTCCCCGCTAAGGGTCATGAATGACCTCAAAATTCATTCATTCTACACTAAGACCATAAAGGCCTTAAAACCCCATAAAATGGTCATTCTCCACTAAGGACCATAAAGGCCTTAATACCCATAAAGGGAGAGACATCACCTATGACCATGAATTGAGAAATCAATCTCATTCAATATCCTTGACCCACCTTCCCACTCATGATAGTAACCATGAATAGACTTTAGGGTACCCATAGAATGTTACAACCTTTGGAATTCCTTCTTTGATCACATGGGTCCCACACCATAACAAAGCAATCAAAAAATTTTGAAACATAAAATAAAATAAAATATATTTTAAATCTAACAAAGTTAAACTGAACACCCAAAAACATGCCCTTGTGGCCTTGCCCTCATCTTCTTCTGCAACCCAACCCCACCCCTGTGCTTAGCCTTGAAATTATATTATGGTAAGTATTAAACCATTAATAAATATGATTATCTTCAATGCTATAGTCTAAAACTTGTTATGGTTTATTTATTTGTTCCCTGTGAAATGGACAATGGTTGTGATATGGTTCCTCTCACACCTACAAATGCAATTTATGTGAAGGTCTTGGGTTGAGGACAAAGCGAGGAAAAACCAAGCATGTGCAAAGGTTCTTGAGGGAGGTCAGATGGAGGTGGAAATGGGATGACTGAGTGTGATTTTACAGGTTCATGCTATCAAGAAATTGGATTTATGGTTGCAATAAACAAGGTTGATGAGGGTGTCGAGAAGGGTCCATACTTGATCCTTTTGGTTGTTGGGATCAAATCTGTTTAGTTTACTTAGAATAGAAGATGCGAAAGAGATTGCAGCA
The DNA here is from genome assembly GCF_018873765.1 of Telopea speciosissima. NCBI lineage: Eukaryota > Viridiplantae > Streptophyta > Magnoliopsida > Proteales > Proteaceae > Telopea > Telopea speciosissima. The sequence goes on along the minus strand of NC_057920.1, from coordinate 62,684,280 downwards.
GAGAGATCGGAATTTACAGATTTAAAAACATGAAATTCCAGATAACAGAAACAGAGGGTAAAGGGAGATGATGTTTTATTATAAATAGTAGCAGCAGAAATAGAACATAAGAGATGACCCTTTGCAATCTGTGTGAACTAAACCATTTCTACAACTATGGTTTACAACTATTTTTCCTCATCCTGCACCTGAGTGGAGCAATGGAGTTCTTCTGCAACTCAGAGTTTTAGGACATTTCGTTCGAATAGAAATGGGGATGAGTGGGGGTTTAGTTTGAGTGAGATGAACCGATTGGGTTGGGTTGTTTTTTGAGTTTATGGTGGTTTAGATAGGTCTCATCAGATTTTCAAAAAAGTTTGAATTAATTCAAATACAGCCATTGAATGATCATAAAGACAGGTGGTGTGCTGAAAAATTATGGAAGTAGGATGCACATGTTAGGGTTAGGGTTTTAAGCACAAGGTTGCTTAAAGCATTACACCCTGAGTATCTAGTTTGGAATACCCAGACTGCTGCCTCCAGCTAGTATATATAGGAAAACTAGGGTTTAGGTCAGATGGGCTAATTACTAGATTGCCCCTCACAGCCTGGGCATTAATACAAGTAGGATTATATTGGAACATATAAAGGGATATTACATAAATACCCTTACAATCTCCTCCTATGTTCTACATATATCCATTACACATGTATAGGAACCATTGTTCAATCAGTAATTGAATCAATATAAATTGAATATCAATAATCCAATAAATCAAATAAGAAATAAGTAAACTTCAAGAAATAAAACTAGGGTTTTAGATCAAAACTAAACCCAACAATAAATCCGAAGTTCCACATGCAAGTGGCTAAACCAAAAGAAATAATCAAAAGAAAAAGTCCTTGCAATCCATGTGACTTTACTCATCAAGTAAATCATCCTCATCGAGATCCAGATTCAACCGTTCTCCTCCATCTTCGCCATTCTCTGTAATTTGTCAAATATGAATTTCATAAGATATTATGAATTCAATCATTTGCACAATAGTATCTAGTTCAACAATAAGAACTTAGTACATTTCATATATGGCTGAAGGTAAATCAAAAAACAATAAGCATCATCATCAAGTTTCTTTACAAGAACTCGATCCTATATAGTCTCTATCATAAGGACCATACCATGTTTCCATTTGGAATACTGTATTCGTCATATCAGTCATAGATTTATGTTGTATCATCAAATTTGGAATGGTACACCATACTATGAAAGACATGTCATCAAATTTGGAATGACATAAAGACTAGCACAATATCATTGAAACATATCAGACATTTTTTCATATTCCTTTGTGGAATAACAAAGTAAGGAGACTTCACATGAAAATTTGCTACACCATCAAGTTTGGAATGGTTTCACAAACCCCATACTTAGTAACCTAACTAAGTTATCTCAAACATGTAAATGTCCCGAATGCTTACCAAGGCTAGATGAGATTCGAATAATTCAAAATAATATTGGGTTAGGTTAAGACCTGACTAAATGGTCTTTAACCCCATCTCCCCTGTAGTTTTGAATGTTCAATCTTTGTTCAATCCCTTTGTAAGGGCATCCCGTATTATCCTTCGATCTCACATCAATCAAAGTGATAATCCCTTGTTCTGTTTCTATAATTCAGCATAGCCTTGTTTCACCGATGTGTCTCCTCTTACCATTAAAGAGTGAGTTATTCACAATCGTCTTGGTTGCTTGATTATCACAGAATATAGATATAGAGTTTAACTTAAAACTCCTCAATGGAATATCTATGATCAGATCCTTTATCCACTCTGCTTCATCTCCCGCAGAAGCTAGAGCATAAAGTTTCGATTCCATAGATGACAGAGCAATACTAGTCTGTCTTTTGGATTTCCATGCTACTACTGCTCCTCCTAGTGTAAATACATAACCACCGGTGGATCTGCTTGTCTCCCAAATCTGAGCACCAAGATGCATCGAATATCCTTCCAAAGTTGGAGGATGTCCATTATAACATAAAGCATAACCTTGAGTACCCTTAAGGTATCTCATCAGCCTCGATAGGGCATCCCAATGCTCTTTTCCAGGATTACTAGTGAAACGACTCAGCATGCCTACCGTAAAGGCTATGTCTGGCCTAGTGCAACTCATTGCATACATGAGACTACCAATGAGTTTAGAATAATCTAACTGATTCACGGTGTCACCTGTGTTAGGTTTCAACCGTTTGTTGTAGTCATAGGGTGTCTCAATCGGTTTACAATCACTGTATCTCCAACTAGAAAATAGCTTCTCAATGTAATGAGTCTGATTAAGGGTGATCCCTTGCTCACTGAAGCTTACTCTCATTCCAAGAATGGTGTCTACCACACCAAGATCTTTCATGTTGAATTCTTTGGACAAGGTTTCTTTAATGTCACTCACTACAGAGAGATCAGAATCTAGAATCAACATGTCGTCTACATACAAGCAAATAATCGCGACCTTGTTTGACTCAGACAAAAAATAAAGGCACTTATCCGAGTTGCTGGTTTGAAAACCAAAGCTCTTTACTGTCTTGTCAAACTTCTCATGCCACAATTTAGGTGCTTGTTTAAGACCATAGAGAGATTTGTTTAATTTACAAACTCTTTTTTTCGAACCTTCCATGACAAACCCTTCAGGTTGGTTCATGTAGATTTCTTCTGTTAGGTCTCCATTAAGGAAAGCCATTTTTACATCCATTTGATGCACAACATAGTGCTCAATAGATGCTATGGCAAGAAGAATCCTTATTGTTGCCAAATGGCAGACCGGAGAGTAGATGTCAAAATAATCTATCCCTCTCACCTGTTTATAGCCCTTAGCTACTAATCGTGCTTTATACCTGGTTATAGACCCATCCGGATTAAGTTTCTTCTTCGCACCCACTTACACCCTATTGTCTTGGCCCCTCTAGGCAGATCAACAAGGTGCCAGTCTCATTCTCGCATTAAAGAGCTCATTTCCTCATCAATGGCTTCTTTCCATAACAGGAGTCCCTAGATCTCATCGCTTCCTTATAGGTGGATGGATCAGCCTCTAAATGGTAGGTCACAAAATCCTCACCAAAATTCTTGGGTACTCGATCTCTAGTAGATACTCTTCTAGATTCTGATTCAAGGAGCATTGTGGGAGTAGTGTCAGAAACAATTGGTTCAGATTCCAAAGGTGATTCTGTAACCACTTCAGTCAAACCAGGCAAGGTCAGGCCTTTATCTCTAAGGAATTTATCCTCAAAGAATATAGCATCCCTAGATTCTATCACCACATTGGTTGATAGATCCAAAAACCGGTCTGCAGCACTGTCTTCTGCACAACCAAGATATACACAAGTGTTTGTTCTAGTTCCCACCTTAGGTCTCCTAGGGTCTTGTATCCTAACATAAGCTACACAGCCCCAAACCTTAAGAGTGTCATATCTACAGGGATGATTATGCCATAGTTCATAAGGTGTAGAAGTCAGTTTTGAATGTGGTAGTCTATTTAGAATGTGATTTGCAGTCAACACTCGCTTCTCCCAATAGCAAGAGGGCATACCATTGTCAATAACATGGAGTTTAACATCTCTGTTAACGCTCCTATTCTTTCTTTCAGCTATGCCATTTGATTGAGGTGAGTAAGGAGCAGATAGTTTCAAGGATTATGCCTGCAGAGGCACAGAATTCCTTGAACTCTGTCAATTTGTATTCTCCTCCCCTATCACTTCTAAATCTTTTAATTTTCAAGTTCAACTGATTTTCTACCCTATTCTTAAAAATTTTAAATTTTTCAAAAGCTTCATCTTTAGATTTTAACAGGTATAAATGACAATATCTAGAAAAATCGTCTATAAATGTTATCAAATACTTCCGACCTCCTCTAGTTGTGTAGCTTTTAAAGTCACAAATGTCAGAATGTATAAGTTCAAGAAGTTGAGTGCTCATAGAAACCGGTCTGAACGGTTTTCTAGTTATTTTAGTTTGAGCACACACTTCACATCTGTTAAATCTAATTGAAGTGTCTAATGGTAAATTATGAGTTTTAGCTAGTTTGAGCATTTTCCTATAGTTCACATGTCCTAACCTACAATGTAGTATTTTGGGATCAAGTGAATTATGGTTAACCTGGTTTATTGTCTCATTAGCTAAACTCAACCTAAACATACCATTCAAATTATAAGCACATCCAAAATAAAAGGAGTTAACAGACAATGTTACTCTACCACTACTAAAAGTAATAGACATGCCAGCATCAAGCAAAATTCCAATGGAAATTAAATTCTTTTCAAAACCAGGAAAGATTTTAACATTTTTCAAAGTTAATATTTTACCTGATGAGAGAACCAGGTTCGCTGTCCCTTGTTGAGCCACTTCCACGACGTCTCCATTTGCAACAGTGACAGTCTCTGCTACTTGAACAACATCAGTGAGCAGGTCCTTGCTATTGCAAACATGACAAGTCGCTCCAGAGTCTAACCACCAATCTGAAGATGTACTGGCCAACCCCTTACCCTTGCCAATCATGGCAACAAAGTTAGTAGGCTCAGTCTTGTCCACCAGCATGTGAACTTCCTTCTGTGGTGTGTCAGTGTTCCCTTTCTTAGGACCCCTACACTCAGATGCATAGTGACCCCACTTTCCACAGTTGCGGCACTTGCCCCTCTTTTTAAAATTAGGCTTTTTGGCCTCCAACTGTTGGGGTTCTTTCTTAGGTGGCTTGGACTGCCTAGGATATTTCTTGGGTTGTGAAACCAAATTGGCAGATGCCTATTGTTGTTTCACCATCTCCAAGTTATTCCTGGCTCTGTTCTCATCTTCAATTCTAATGAACCGTTTGAGATCATCCAACCCCACTTGTGTTTTCTTTCTGTGCATCTCAGTTTTAAAGGAATGCCAGGTAGAGGGTAACTTAAAGATAATTGCACCCACTAAGAATGCATCAACAACGGGGATGTTTTCTTGGTTCAATTTTGTTCTCAAGTTCTCAAAGTCTGTTACTTGTGGAAGTATCTCCTTATCTTCTTGAAACTTGAAGTCCATAAACTTGTCAACCAAATGAGTTTTTGATAGGTCCTCCTCCTTTTTGAATTGGGCTTCTAGGTTTTTCCAAATCTCTTTTGCAGACTCATATTTACTATAGGTCTCTGCCAGCCTATCTGACAGGCAGTTCAATAGGTAGTCTTTGCAAAAGTCTTCATCACTTATCCATTGGGCTTCAGTTAGGTCCGTACAATCAGAAAATTTATTTACTACAGTGTAGAAAATATTGAGGTACTTCAGTCCAAACTGAGTCCTCCTTTTCCAAGAACTGAACTCAGAGCCACTAAAGCTTTCCAATTTGATCATCTCAATTGGAACAGCATGTTTCTCCATTGTTAAGTGATTTGTTTATATGTCCAAGTAAAAATAAAAAATAAATACTTCAAAGAACGATCACACCTGAGATGGAGAACCCTGGATTCGACGATGGAGGAAAAGATTACAATGCGCAACGGGCGTCACTAAATAAAATAGTCCCACTCAATGAGAACTCAGCAAATTCCTGAACTTGAGTGCGTCTGAGAAACCAGCAGCGGAACAAAAGGAGTGATTGGCTTCAAATTCTGAATCTCTGAATTTCTCTAGAACTTGAATGAAGACCAAACCGTCAGATGCTTTAGCTTTTGTCAGAAAAACTTTGAGAAATTGATTTGCTTTTGTACCTTTGTCCTTTCTTCCTTTTTTTTTTTTTTTTTTTTTTTTTTTTTTTTTTAATGCCAACGAACATTCAATGCCAAACCACTTTTGGCTTTTGAATTGAATCAAAAAGCAAAGATTCCAAAAGCAAACGTACTTTCTGACAAAGTTAATGCCTTCTTCTTTTCTTTTCTTTTAAGTAATCAAATCAAAGAAAATAAAGAAGAACTTTGAAAATAGCGTTCTGCAAACCTTCCTTTTTGTTTTCCTTTCGATCAAATCAAAGTTTGATTAAAGCTTTGTCACAAGAAAAGACAAACCGTGATTGACTCTGTTTCACACTTTCCTTTATTTAATCAATGAAGGAAAAACAAATCGAAAACGAACTTCAAGAGCAGAACCGTGATTGAAGAACAACGAACCATAAATCGATCAACACACACGAAGCCGATCTTGGAATCGTGAATGATGAACACCAAGGCCGATCTCTCAAAAACAAATTGTGAATCCAAAAAATCCAAAGCTGATCTTGATCGCAGGGAAACAAATATCCTAATGCTTTAAGATTGTTAGGGTTAGGGTTTTAAGCACAAGGTTGCTTAAAGCATTACACCACTGAGTATCTAGTTTGGAATACCTGATGCGCCTCCACTAGTATATATAGGAAAACTAGGGTTTAGGTCAGATAGGCTAATTACTAGATTGCCCCTCACAGCCTGGGCATTAATACAAGTAGGATTATATTAGAACATATAAAGGGATATTACATAAATACCCTTACAGCACATACAACACATGGAAGCAGAGGATGTGGATCCGTCGTTCTCCTCAGCAAAGTCCTTCAAACAACAACGTGTCACATTCTTACCATCAATTATTGTTGATTAAACGTAAGGAATATCGTCGTCGCCATCTCTTACTTGGGCCCCAAGGAAAAGGCTAACCCACGAACACGATGACTCACACCTCTTTGCAGTAGGAGGGCCATGGCCAGCATTATGGACCACCGAGATTGATTCACCAGTGGTCATCGCTTGGATGAAACTAGAACACGAATGCAGAAAGGTTTAGGTTGTCTTCAGAAGCTCTCTCCTCTTTCTCTCTGCCAATAATGATATTTACTCAATTTTCCTAAGAAAGAGTGTGATGAGTATACGAGGCGAAATAACCACTCCACCCCCAATGAAGGATTGAAATATCCGTCTTGTCGATGCTGCTCGTGTTTCCATTGACCCCATAGGAGCCACGCTCCACCTCTAGAATTCATCGCCCCTAAATAATGGATGATTAATCTGCGTTGAACGACTTGGAATCCTGAGTCCTGACTGCTTTCCCGTGTGTCGGCCACCAAAAGAACTAAACAAGAATGCTTTCACGTGGTGATCCCATTTTTTTCAAGAGGGTTTTTGACAAATACCTCCCTAAAATTGCTCATTTGTTTAAATGTTCTCTACAATTTTTTTAATTACAAATTTTTCTTTACTTTCAAAACTTTATAGCATTTTAATCCCTACTGTTGATTTGGAACATTAAAGGTTAGTTTTAGGGTATCTAATGACCAAAATACTCTTCTGATAAAAATCCATCAGAATTTAAAAATAAAATGATCAAAATGCCCTCATCTTCTCCAAATGGTTTAGGGTTTGAAACTGAAAATCATTTGGGAAAGATGATCCCTAAAATCAACATTCAAAGTTAAAAATCAAACCTCCAAAATTGAAGTTACAGTGAAGAAATTTGTGGATTAGGACGTATTGATCGATATGGTCCTTTAAGATTTCCACTCTTATCTGTTCCTTCTTCTAGTAAATAAATGGAAACGATAATTTTCCCACGGTGGGTAGAGGGTACTTGATAAGACTGGTTGGACACCATGTCGATCAATACGCCCTAATTCATAAATTTCTTCATTGCAACTTCAATTTTGGAGGTTTGATTTTCAGTTTTGGAGTTTTGATTTTAGGGTTCATCTTCCCCAAATGGTTTAGGGGTTTGATTTTTAGTTTCAAACCCTAAACCATTTGGAGAAGATTAGGGCATTTTGATCATTTTATTTTTAAATTCTATTGGATTTTTATCAAAACGGTATTTTGGTCATTAGATATCTTGAAACTAATATTTAACATTCTAAATTAATAGCAGGGACCAACGTGCTATAAAGTTTTGAAAGTAAACAGCAATTTGCAATTAAAAAAATTATAAGAAGACATTTGAACAAATAAATATTTTTAAGGGGGCATTTGTCAAAACCCCTTTTCAAGAATTGTTGATCATCAAAAGAAGCAAGAAGAATGACTAGTGAAAATTAGACTCTTTTGGAATGACTGACCAATAAAGCAAAAGGTATTTTCTGAACCGGCCAGATCATTATTGGGGTTGTTGACGATGACTTTGCTCGTTCCTTTTTGTTTTGGTAATAATTTTATGGAAAAATGTTCTTGAACTAAGGAGTCACATGGGATGGGCAAAATGACAGATCCTGTTGGCCAAAACAATGGTCCAGGGATCAAACCATGATTTTTTAGGAAGATCAAGATATTTATTTTTAGGATTTTGCACATCCTGGGTTAGTCTATGGTGTCCCATGGGTGCCCCATTTTAATTTTTAGGGTTTTTCATGGTCGTCCATGGGAATCCTGGTGCATCCCTGTTAGGGTTTCTCCTTCCCTCATGTGTCCCATAAAATTTATTATCACAATCGGGATGAAGAAACTCATCCCTAGTCCATCATATGGCAAGGGGGATCCATCCCTAACTTGAATGCGTAGCGAAAAAGGTCGATTCGAGATTCTTTCGCATCCCATAAATATTAATAATCAATGAACAGAAGGAATTAATAAAGAACTGCTAACCTGGTGAGCCTCAAGTGTTGCTCCTCCAATAGACAGTGGTTCTTCCTCCAGTGAGCTCTCTAAGCAAACAGATCTGAACCTCCAATGGTGCTACCAAGGTTCTGCACGCCAGTCCCAGATGCCCTCAAACTCCTCAGCACAGATCTAGGGTTTCACAAACCCTAACTCTCAAACACAGGTGAGAGAAGCAAGAAGAAGAAGAGAGATCACAAGAGGGAGAGAGAGAAACCAAAAACGTAGGAGAGAGAGTGTCTGCTCCAAAAACATGGAGAGCTGTTCTCTTCTGCGTTTTCTGGTCCCCTATTTATAATAATAAGGTTTAATTAAATCCTAGATAGATTTAATAAGCCCTAGTGAGACTCTGACTCTCTCTCTCTCAGTCTGGCAGTTCTGTTTAAACTCAAAGTGCTACACAGGTGAAGAATCAGAATCTAATAGGGAAAGTATTAATTAGATTATTTATTTAATTATTACTGGATAATTACAATTAGCACCAAATCCATTAATTAAATAAAGAGCCAATTAAATTAGCAAATTCCAAATAACTCCCTATATGATAACAATTTATCATATACAACCCCCCCACTAATCAACACCATCATTATGGAATCTAGGGCATGTACACATGTACTGCCAAACCCCAATCCATAGTACATGTCCATATAAGAGCGTCTGCGCATCCGATCGGGTCCCGCAAAACTCTATAAAATACTTTATTTGAAATAACTATAAATAATGTATCATTTTATGTAAAATAAATTTTGCAAAACCATTTCCAAAACGATACTGGATCTAGATTCTGATCCGACCATGCACAGACTGTCTCTATCTTGGTGTTTCCCAATCGGGCAGTGGTGACTGTGTTGGATAACTCCTTCACTCACAAAGTGTTCACGCATTCCCAGAACACCGGCTTTGACTCGCTTGAGTCTCAGTCATTGATGAACCAAAGAATGCGATCACTCTTTGCAGTGACAGGGTTCCCTCAGGTACAGGGTGTCGGTGACACATGTCTATCCCTTCCTACATCTGGCAGTAAATACATGAGGGAATCGATAAAGTAGATTCTTCGCCAATGCATACATCAAACATGTGAGCACTCGCATTCGTACCTTGACATCACATGTCTAGGCATACCCAATGCGATGACCATATGATAAGGGTGCCCAGCCCAAACCCTAGTCGTGACTACCATTTTAAGTATAACTTACGGACACATAATGCTCAAAAAGTTTATATCGCATGTGATGATATTAAACTAAAATATATAAATGTTCACTACAAAGGTGAATCGGGTTGAACCGGACCGAACCGGGTTTGATGGACACACACTTGTCCAACAATCTCCCACTTGTACATCAAAGCCAATTCCCCATACATTTTAAACCCATGCCCTCCATGTGTTTCTCAAACACTCCTGGTGACAAACCCTTTGTCATGGCATCGAGTCACATTTTCGATTGTGTCCACTTTGGAGATACTCACGTCACCTGTTGGATAATCTCTCGATGAGGTGATACTTCACTGCACGTGCTTGTTCCTCGATGAGCCCTAGGCTCCTTAGCTTGTGTAATGGCCCCTCTCGTTGTCACATAACAGGGGAATAGGGCTCTTGACAAGATTAGGGACTACCTCCAAATCTGATAGGAATTTCCTCAACCAAACACTTTCTTTTGCTGCATCACAAGCTGCAAGATATTCTGCTTCGGTAGTAGAATCGGCTGTAGACTTTTGTTTCGCACTCCGCCACATAATGACACCTCCACCCATTAGATATACCATCCTAGACGTGGGTTTTCTGTCATCCTTGTCAGTTTGGAAATCCGAATCTGTGTATCCCAATACTGACAACTGATCAGATAAAAAAACCAAGAAATATTCCATAGTCCTTCTCAGGTACTTGAGGATATTCTTGACAGCACTCCAATGCTCGCGTCCAGTGTTAGATTGATAACGACTTACCATACCTACTGCATAGCAAATGTCTGACCTCGTACACAATATAGCGTACATAAGACTCCCTACTGCTGTGGCATAGGGAATCCTCTTCATCTCTTCAATGTCTGTCTGAGACTGAGGACATTGAGATCTGGAAAGATTGACTCCATGTCTGAAGGAAACACTTCCCCTCTTGGAGTTCTCCATACTAAATCTGGCCAGGACTTTGTCTATATAGGTAGCCTGTGACAAGCCTAGCATCCTTTTCTAGCGATCTCTTACGAGTTTGATCCCAAGGATATAGCTAGATTCACCAAGTTCTTTCATCGAAAACGTTGTGGATAACCACTGTTTTACTGATGAAAGGAATCCTACATCGTTATCAATCAGCAATATGCCATCTACGTATAAAACAAGAAAACATACTGCCCTCCCACTGATCTTCTTGTAAACGCATGGTTCATCCATGTTTTGATCAAAACCAAACGATTTGATTGATTGATCAAACCTAATGTTCCAGCTCCTAGAAGCCTGCTTCAGCCCATAAATGGACCTCTGCAATTTGCACACCTTTCTTTCTTCCTCCAAGGAAGAGAACCCCTCTGGTTGTTCCATGTAGATTTCCTCTTGAAGGAACCCATTTAGAAATGCAGTCTGCACATCCATCTGCCAGATCTCATAATCAAAGTGTGCTGCGATAGCCAATAAAATCCTGATGGATTTCATCATCGCTACTGGTGAAAAGGTTTCCTCATAGTCTATACCCTCTTTCTGGGTATAGCCCTTTGCTACTAGTCTCACTTTAAATCTTTTGACCTTTCCATCTGCGCCATTCTTCCTCTTGAAGATCCATTTGCATCCAATTGGCTTGACGCCAAGTGGTGGATCGACTAGAGTCCAGACCTTGTTGGAATGTATCGAATCAATTTCAGACCGCACTGCCTCCAGCCACCTAGTGGCATCAACATCCTTTAGAGCCTCAAAGTATGTCATTGGATCATCATCCGATTCAACCGATACCATGTGGAACTCTTCCACAGTTTCCTCTTCGGTTAGAAGAGTTAGCCTGGTGGGTGGTCTAATAGTCCTCCCACTGCGTAGAGGTTCTTCAGGTGTTGGTATTTCAGCAGGTATGTCAGTTGGTCTCACTTCTGGAAGTGACGTTTCTGAGCCATCTGATAGCGCTTTTATGACTACTAGTTCGGACCTCTGGGTCATCATTTCTTCCTCCAAAAATGTGACATGTTTACTTACAATGACCTTTTGGTCAACTGGGTCATAGAAATAATAGCCTATCGTGCCTTTGGGGTAGCCTAAGAAATAGCACCTCGAAGTCCTAGATTCCAACTTGTTTGTCTGTTGCTTTCGCACATGTGCTATGCAACCCCTTACCCTAAGGTGTTGAATACTGGGCTTTCGCCCCTTCCACAACTCAAAGGGTGTCGTGGCTACAGACTTAGATGGAACCCTATTCAAAGGGTGTCTTGGCTACAGACTTAGATGGAACCCCAGAAAAAAAGAGGCAGCTCACTATAAGTGAGCATCGTCCTGACCATATCCAATAGGGTCCAATTGCGTCGTTCGGATACACCATTTTGTTGTGGTGTGCCTGGATTAGTTAGCTGACTAACTATCCCTTGGGATATGAGATGTTCTTTAAACTCATCCGATAGATACTACCCTCCACGATTTGATCGTAAGGACTTGATGCGTTTATCGAGCTGTCTTTCAACCTCGGCTTAAAATTCTTTGAATTTATCAAAGGCTTCCGATTTCCTACGCCTCAAGTATATGTAACCATATCTAGAGTAATCATCGGTGAATGTGATAAAGTACTCATACCCATATCTTGCTTGTATGTTTATGGGTCCACACACGTCAGTGTGTATCAACTACAACAGATCTGTGGCTCTAGCACCTTTATTGCTAAAGGGTTTCTTGGTCATTTTGCCCTGAAGGCATGACTCACAGGTGAGGAATGGTTCCACCCTCAGACTCTCTAAGGGCCCATCCCTCACCAATCTACTGATTCGGTCCACATTTATGTGACCCAATCTTAGATGCCACAGATATGTTGAGTTCACTGGAGTTGCTTTCCGTTTCAAATCAACATTTGAAACAACATTCGTTCTAATAGGGCAATCTAGAAAATACAAACCACTTTGCATATATCCAGATGCCACAAAGGAATTATTAAAACGAATAACCAATTTAGAATTAAAGGAAAAATTATATCCGCCCAAAACAAGTTTTGAAACTGAAATTATTTTCCTCTTAAAAGAGGATACATAATAGCAATCCTTTAAAGCTAAACTAGTAGAACTAAAATTTAAAATAAAAGTTTCCACAACCAACGCCATGGTCTCAGCTCCAGTGCCCATCCAAAGATGCACTTCATTTCTTTCCAGGTTCCTTGTCTCCTTGAACCCATGCAAATCATTACAAATGTGAACAGTGGATCCACTATCCACCAACCAAGAATTGGTCTGTTCAAAAGATAAATTAGACTCATAAAGAATGTGAACATCACATGTATCTTCTTTAGCAGCCTCTGTTTCATCCGGCTGCTTGTCTTTCAAAGTTGTCAGGTAAGCACAACAGTTTCTTTTCCAGTGACCCTCCTTCTTGCAATAGAAGCCCTTGCCTTTGCCTTTATTGCCAGACTTCCCACCCTTGGCTTTTAGGGTCTTGCCCTTACTTCCCTTTTTCTTCTTCTTCCCATTTGAAGAAGGCTTTGCGTCAGTTGCATTGACCTCAGCCTTGTCCTTTTTCAAGGACGCTTCAGCCTCTACCAGTGCATTAGCAAGCTCGGTGAGCTCCATCTCCTTCTCGGACATTTTGTAGGACATCCTAAAAGGTGTGTAGGCAGAAGTGAGTGACGCTAAGATCACATCAGTCTTGTATCGCAGGCTGAAATCAGTCCCCATGGATTCCAGTTTTTCAAACAGATTGATCATTTTCATTACATGATCCATCACTGGAGTCCCCTGGGACATCTTGGAGTTATGGATTTGACTCACCGCATCAGAATGTGCATGTATCAACTGCCTGTTGAACAATTCAGCAAGCTTATCCATTTTACCCCCAGCAGTGAGTATATCCTTGACTGAGTCTACAACTGACTTTTTCAACGATCCTAGGATATAGAGTGATGCCTTGGAATCCCTCATGAGGAACTCTTGCATCTCTTCATTTGCCTCAAAATCGTTCGGGTCGGGTTGAGGAGGAACTTGTTCATCTAGAACTATGCACAGTCTTTCAACAGTCAGGAGCAACTTAATTCTGCAGTACCAATCGACATAGTTTGTACCATTAAGTTTGTATTCGCTAATGAGTGTTAATAGGTTGGAATTAACGGCAGCCATCATATATTAATCTACACATGCACAAGTAAATAATCAAATGCTAACTAATGACCATTGAAAATAATAAATTGAGCACACACGCATCAATGGTCTTTCATGATTTGGGTTTCCCTCATAACCCAAAAGATGAATTGGATACCTACAACCCTTGCATGCATAACTTACCCTGTCGGGAGTCATTATACACACCATGGTAGTGTGGACTAAGCTGTCCGCCTCATGGGCTTCCAATATTTTTGGCCATCTGGGTGTCATGTCCAGATCCTGTCGGCTGACATACACCCAAGTCATGTACTTACCTATTGCATTAGTTAGAATCATGGAATCATGAAAGATGGCCCACTGTCGCAGTGCCCTCTCACTATCCATACCCTAACGTATCTAGATAAAGGTAAATATAGATAAATGTGTGACAGAGGTCCTGTCAATGTCTTGTCGGCTTATGCGGGGTCATGTCACACACTTTCTACATTTATCTTCAATAGGAGGCCATGGACATGTCTACCGATTAAGACTAGTCCATATCATACATGTATCATGAATAAAGAGGGATTAATTAACTCTCACATACATGGATAGATTTATACAACATAATTAATCAACATTAATTAAAAGTGATTATGGGATGACGGTATTTTTATCAGAAGCAATTAAAGAACCCTCCCAATAAAAATAAAACTAATAACTTTGGTTGCATTTATCATGCCATGGATGCCACGCCTCGATCATCTCCTCCGCTCGATCACGTCTTCAAAGTAGGTGACTTGCATATCCATAAGCTTTGAGCGCCACATGTGGATCACCATCTACATGCCCTGGGAGTCCTAACTCCTCTAAAATTACAATGGAAACCTAAGAAAAATTCTGTACACTTTCTTTTCCATAATAATAAAGAAACCCCGCATGGAGAAACCAACCCACCATTTGGGCTGCCCTTGGGGTGGAATACATTTGTTTATAGAAAAGATAGGGGGAGAGAGAGAAAGAGAGAGATGCATCACATCCACCCATAACCCCATGTATCACATACATAAACAATCCATCCATTTATTAGAATGTCATTCCCAAAATCACATCATAATATAATTTCATGCATGGGCATTTAAACAAGTAAACCAAAAATTAAAACATGGATTCCTTCAATTATTGAACCACCACATCGCATGTGATAACATGTATCCAAGCCCATAAAATTAAAATCGCATTTTAATTGTAAGTGGGTAAAGAGGGAATCTCTTCACCCATCATCATCCTCCAAAAAACAAAACAAAATAATAAAATTTTGTTTTGAAAAAAAAAACTATTTTTTTTTATTGTTAAACTGGAGGGAAAACAAGGGGGGTGCATGAAGCCCACATGCGCAGGCTGCAGGCACTCCCGATGCAGCCCATAGGCACAAGGCCTCCGGACAGCAGCCTACAGGCCCGCAGCACGCAAGGGGATGCGCACATAGGCTGGCAATAGGGGGAGGGCGTGTGCAGAGGCTTGGCAGCGTGTGCTCCCCCCCCCCCACATATTAATCATGATTAAAAATTTAAATTAATTAAATTAATAATCACTCTTTAATTGGATACATGCTTCAACAATTGGAATAAATAAAACAAACCAAATCCATCATCACATGGTTAGGTTGTTACACTAACAACCTTGTAACTACCCATGTGCACATGGGAAGGTTATTACAACAACCATAATTTTAACCACCCATGTGCCAACTTGCATCCCACTCATGATAATCATATCAACCATTAATTATTCAATATTGATGGGTGAGAAAGGAGGCTTTGATACCACACTGTTGGCCAAAACAACGGTCCAGGGATCAAACCATGGTTCCCTAGGGAGACCAAGATATTTATCCTGAGGGTTTTGCACGTCCTGGGTTAGCCCATGGTGCCCCATGGGTGCCCCATTTTAATTTTTAGGGCTTCCTATGGTCGCCCATGGGAACCCTGGTGCATCCCTGTTAGGGTTTCTCCTTCCCTCATGTGTCCCATAAAATTTATTATCACTGTAGGGACGAAGAAACTCATCCCTAGTCCATCATATGGCAAGGGGGATCCATCCCTAACTTGAATGTGCAGCGGAAAAGGTTGATTCGAAATTCTTTCGCATCCCATAAATATTAATAATCAATGAACAGAAGGAATTAATAAAGAACTGCTAACCTGGTGAGCCTCAAGTGTTGCTCCTCCAATAGACAGTGGTTCTTCCTCCAGTGAGCGCTCCAAGCAAACGGATCTGAACCTCCAATGGTACTACCAAGGTTCTACACGCCAGTCCCAGATGCCCTC
This sequence comes from Telopea speciosissima, assembly GCF_018873765.1. NCBI lineage: Eukaryota > Viridiplantae > Streptophyta > Magnoliopsida > Proteales > Proteaceae > Telopea > Telopea speciosissima. Next base: position 62,668,161 of record NC_057920.1, on the reverse strand, counting down.
AAACTCCTCAGCACAGATCTAGGGTTTCACAAACCCTAACTCTCAAACACAGGTGAGAGAAGCAAGAAGAAGAAGAGAGATCACAAGAGGGAGAGAGAGAAACCAAAAACGTAGGAGAGAGAGTGTCTGCTCCAAAAACATGGAGAGCTGCTCTCTTCTGTGTTTTATGGTCCCCTATTTATAATAATAGGATTTAATTAAATACTAGATAGATTTAATAGAGCCCTAGTGAGACTCGACTCTCTCTCTCTCATCGCATTCTGCTTAAACTCAAAGTGCTACACAGGTGAAGAATCAGAATCTAATAGGGAAAGTATTAATTAGATTCTTTATTTAATTATTAATGGATGATTACAATTAACACCAAATCCATTAATTAAATAAAGAGCCAATTAAATTAGCAAATTCTAAATAACTCCCTATATGATAACAATTTATCATATACAACCCCCCCACTAATCAACACGATCATTATGGAATCTAGGGCATGTACACATGTACTGCCAAACCCCAATCCATAGTACATGTCCATATAAGAGCGTCTGTGCATCCGATCGGGTCCCGTAAAACTCGATAAAACACTTTATTTGAAATAACTATAAATAATGTATCATTTTATGTAAAATAAATTTTGCAAAACCATTTCCAAAACGGTACTGGATCCAGATTCTGATCCGACCAAGCACAGACAGTCTCTATCTTGGTGTTCCCCAATCGGGCAGTGGTGACCGTGTTGGATAACTATTTCACTCACAAAGTGTTCACGCATTGCCAGAACACCGGTTTTGACTCGCTTGGGTCTCTGTCATTGATGAACCAAAGAATGCGATCACACTTTGCAGTGACAGGATTCCCTTAGGTACAGGGTGTCGGTGACACATGTCTTTCCCTTCCTACATCTGGCAGTAATACATGAGGGAATCGACAAAGTAGATTCTTCGCCAATGCACACATCAAACATGTGAGCACTCGCATTCGTACCCTGACATCACATGTCTAGGCATACCCAATGCGACGACCATAAGATAAGGGTGCCTAGCCCTAACCCTAGTCGTGACTACCATTTTAAGTATAACTTACAGACACATAATGATCAAAAAGTTTATATTGCATGTGACAATATTAAACTAAAATGTATAAATGTTTAATACAAAGGTGAATCGGGTTGAACCGGACCGAACCGGGTTTGATGGACACACACTTGTCCAACAATCTCCCACTTGTACATCAAATCCAATTCCCCATACATTTTAAACCCATGCCCTCCATGTGTTTATCAAACACTCCTGGTGACAAACCCTTTGTCATGGCATCAGACACATTTTTAGTTGTGTCCACTTTGGAGATACTCACGTCACCCTGCTGGATAATCTCTCTGATGAGGTGATACTTTTGCTGCACGTGCTTGTTCCTCTGATGAGCCCTAGGCTCCTTAGCTTGTGCAATGGCCCCTCTGTTATCACATAACAGGGGAATAGGGCCCTTGACAAGATCAGGGACTACCTCCAAATCTGATAGGAATTTCCTCAGCCAAACACCTTCTTTTGCTGTAGCACAAGCTGTAAGGTATTCTGCTTTGGTAGTAGAATCGGCTGTAGACTTTTGTTTCGCACTCCGCCACACAATGATACCTCCACCCATTAGATATACCATCCCGGACGTGGATTTTTTGTCATCCTTGTCAGTTTGGAAATCCGAATCTGTGTATCCCAATACTGACAATTGATCAGATCCAAAAACCAAGAAATATTCCTTAGTCCTTCTCAGGTACTTGAGGATATTCTTGACAACACTTCAATGCTCGCGTCCAGTGTTAGATTGATAACGACTTACCATACCTACTGCATAGCAAATGTCTGGCCTCGTACACAACATAGCGTACATAAGACTCCCTACTGCTGAGGCATAGGGAATCCTCTTCATCTCTTCAATGTCTGTCTGAAACTGAGGACATTGAGATCTGGAAAGACTGACTCCATGTCTGAAGGGAACACTTCCCCTCTTGGAGTTTTCCATACTAAATCTGGCCAGGACTTTGTCTATATAGGTAGCCTGTGACAAGCCTAGCATCCTTTTCTGGCGATCTCTTACGAGTTTGATCCCGAGGATATAGCTAGCTTCACCAAGGTCTTTCATCGAAAACATTGTGGATAACCACTGTTTTACTGATGAAAAGAATCCTACATCGTTACTAATCAGCAATACATCATCTACGTATAAAACAAGAAAACATACTGCCCTCCCACTGATCTTCTTGTAAACGCATGGTTCATCCCTGTTTTGATTAAAACCAAACGATTTGATTGATTGATCAAACCTGATGTTCCAGCTCCTAGAAGCCTGCTTCAGCCCATAAATGGACCTCTGCAATTTGCACACCTTTCTTTCTTCCTCCAAGGAAGAGAACCCCTCTGGCTGTTCCATGTAGATTTCCTCTTGAAGGAACCCATTTAGAAATGCAGTCTGCACATCCATCTGCTAGATCTCATAATCAAAGTGTGCTGCGATAGCCAATAAAATCCTGATGGATTTCATCATCGCTACTTGTGAAAAGGTTTCCTCATAGTCTATACCCTCTTTCTGGGTATAGCCCTTTGCTACCAGTCTCGCTTTAAATCTTTTGACCTTTCCATCTGCGCCCTTCTTCCTCTTGAAGATCCATTTGCATCCAATTGGCTTGACGCCAAGTGGTGGATTGACTATAGTCCAGACCTAGTTGGAATGCATCGAATCAATTTCAGAGCGCATTGCCTCCAGCCACTTAGTGGCATCAACATCCTTTAGAGCCTCAAAGTATGTCATTGGATCATCATCCGATTCAACCGATACCATGTGCAACTCTTCCACAGTTTTCTCTTCGGTTAGAAGAGTTAGCCTGGTGGGTGGTCTAATAGTCCTCCCACTGCGTAGAGGTTCCTCAGGTGTTGGTATTTCAGCGGGTATATCAGTTGGTCTCACTTTTGAAAGTGACATTTCTGAGCCATCTGATAGCGCTTTTATGACTACTGGTTCAGACCTCTGGGTCATCATTTCTTCCTCCAAAAATGTGACATGTTTACTTACAATGACCTTTTGGTCAACTGGGTCATAGAAATAATAGCCTATCGTGCCTTTGGGGTAGCCTAAGAAATAGCATCTCAAAGTCCTGGATTCTAACTTGTCTGTCTGTTGCTTTCGCACATGTGCTATGCAACCCCATACCCTAAGGTGTTGAATACTGGACTTTCGCCCCTTTCACAACTCAAAGGGTGTCTTGGCTACAGACTTAGATGGAACCCTATTCAAGATATATATCGCCGTCTCTAAAGCGTACCCCCAGAAAGAAGGAGGCAGCTCACTATAAGTGAGCATCGTTTTGACCATATCCAATAGGGTCCGATTGCGTCGTTTGGATACACCATTTTGTTGTGGTATGCCTGGATTAGTTATCTGACTAACTATCCCTTGGGATATGAGATGTTCTTTAAACTCATCCGATAGATACTCCCCTCCATGATCTGATTGTAAGGATTTGATGCGTTTATCGAGCTGTCTTTCGACCTCGGCTTAGAATTCTTTGAATTTATCAAAGGCTTCCGATTTCCTATGCCTCAAGTATATGTAACCATATCTAGAGTAATCATCGGTGAATGTGATAAAGTACTCATACCCATATCTTGCTTGTATGTTTATGGGTCCACACACGTCAGTGTGTATCAACTCCAACAGATCTGTGGCTCTAGCACCTTTATTGCTAAAGGGTTTCTTGGTCATTTTGCCCTGAAGGCATGACTCACAGGTGAGGAATGGTTCCACCCTCAGACTCTCTAAGGGCCCATCCCTCACCAATCTACTGATTCGATCCACATTTATGTGACCCAATCTTAGATGCCACAGATATGTTGAGTTCACTGGAGCTGCTTTTCTTTTCAAATCAACATTTGAAACAACATTCGTTCTAATAGGGCAATCTAGAAAATACAAACCACTTTGCATATATCCAGATGCCACAAACGAATTATTAAAACGAATAACCAGTTTAGAATTAAAGGAAAAACTATATCCGTCCAAAACAAGTTTTAAAACTGAAATTATCTTCCTCTTGAAAGAGGGTACATAATAGCAATCCTTTAAAACTAAACTAGCAGAACTAAAATTTAAAATAAAAGTTTCCACAACCAACGCCATGGTCTCAGCTCCAGTGCCCATCCGAAGATGCACTTCATTTCTTTCCAGGTTCCTTGTCTCCTTGAACCCCTGCAAATCATTGCAAATGTGAACAGTGGATCCACTATCCACCAACCAAGAATTGGTCGGTTCAGAAGACAAATTAGACTCATAAAGAACGTGAACATCACATGTACCTTCTTTAGCAACCTCTGTTTCATCCGGCTTCTTGTCTTTCAAAGTTGCCAGGTAAGCACGCCAGTTTCTTTTCCAGTGACCCTCCTTCTTGCAATAGAACCCCTTGCCTTTGCCTTTATTGCCAGACTTCCCACCCTTGGCTTTTAGGGTCTTGCCCTTACTTCCTTTTTTCTTCTTCTTCTCATTTGAAGAAGGCTTTGCCTCAGTTGCATTGACCTCAGCCTTGACCTTTTTCAAGGACGCTTCAGCCTCTACTAGTGCATTAGCAAGTTCGGTGAGCTCCATCTCCTTCTCGGACATCTTGTAGGACATCCTAAAAGGTGCGTAGGCAGAAGTGAGTGATACTAAGATCACATCAGTCTTGTATCGCAGGCTGAAATCAGTCCCCATGGATTCCAGTTTTTCAGACAGATTGATCATTTTCATTATATTATCCATCACTGGAGTCCCCTGGGACATCTTGGAGTTATGGATTTGACTCACCGCATCAGAATATGCGTGTGTCAACTGCCTGTTGAACAATTCAGCAAGCTTATCCATTTTACTCCCAGCAGTGCGTATATCCTTGACTGAGTCTACAACTAACTTTTCCAACGATCCTAGGATATAGAGTGATGCCTTGGAATCCCTCATGAGGAACTCTTGCATCTCTTCATGTGCCTCAAAATCGTTCGGGTCGGGTTGAGGAGGAACTTATTCATCTAGAACTATGTACAGTCCTTCAGCAGTCAGGTGCAACTTAATGCTCCGGTACCAATTGACATAGTTTGTGCCAATAAGTTTGTATTCGCTAATGAGTGTTAACAGGTTGGAATTAATGACAGCCATCGTATATTAATATACACATGCACAAGTAATTACCTCATGCTAATTAATGACCATTGAAAATAATAAATTAAGCACACACACATCAATGGTCTTTTATGATTTGGGTTTCCCTCAACTCAAAAGATGAATTGGATACCTACAACCCTTGCATGCATAACTTACCCTGTCGGGAGTCATTATACACACCATGGTAGTGTGGACTAAGCTGTCCGCCTCATGGGCTTCCAATATTTTTGGCCACCTGGGTGTCGTGTCCAGATCCTGTCGGCTGACATACACCAAAGTCATGTACTTACCTATTGCATTAGTTAGAATCATGGAATCATGAAAGATGGCCCACTGTCGCAGTGCCCTCTCACTATCCATACCCTAACGTATCTAGATAGAGGTAAATATAGATAAATGTGTGACAGAGGTCCTGGCAATGTCTTGTCGGCTTATGTGGGGTCATGTCACACACTTTCTACATTTATCTTCAATAGGAGGCCATGGACATATCTACCGATTAAGACTAGTCCATATCATACATGTATTATGAATAAAGAGGGATTAATTAACTCTCACATACATGGATAGATTTAAACAACATAATTAATCAACATTAATTAAAAGTGATTATGGGATGGCGGCATTTTTATCAGAATGAATTAAAGAACCCTCCCAATAAAAATAAAACTAATAACTTTGGGTGCATTTATCATTCCATGGATGCCACGCCTCGATCATCTCCTCCGCCCGATCACGTCTTCAAAGTAGGTGACTTGAATCTCCATAAGCTTTGAGCGCCACATGTGGATCACCATCTACATGCCCTGGGAGTCCTAACTCCTCTAAAATTACAATAGAAACCTAAGAAAAATTCTATACACTTTCTTTTCCATAATAATAAAGAAACCCCGCATGGAGAAATCAACCCACCATTTGGGCTGCCCTTAGGGTGGAGTACATTTGTTTATAAAAAAGATAGGGGGAGAGAGAGAAAGAGAGAGAAGCATCACATCCACCCATAACCCCATGTATCACATACATAAACAATCCATCCATTTATTAGAATGCCATTCCCATAATCACATCATAATATAATTTCATGCATGGGCATTAAAGCAAGTAAACCAAAAATTAAAACATAGATTCCTTCAATTATTGAACCACCACATCGCATGTGATAACATGTATCCAAGACCATGAAATTAAAATTGCATTTTAATTGCAAGTGGGTAAAGAGGGAATCTCTTCACCCATCATCATCCTCCATAAAACAAAACAAAATAATAAAATTCTGTTTTGAAAAAAAAACTATTTTTTTTTTCAAGGGGGGTGCATGCAGCCCACATGCGCAAGCTGCAGGCACTCCCTGCGCAGCCCATAGGCACAAGGCCCACGGACAGCAGCCTACAGGCCCGCAGCCCGCAAGGGGATGCGCACATAAGCTGGCAATAGGGGGAGGGCGTGTGCAGAGGCTTGGCAGCGTGCGCTCCCCCCCCCCCCCCACATATAAATCATGATTAAAAATTTAAATTAATAAAATTAATAATCACTCCTTAATTGGATACATGCTTCAACAATTGGAATAAATAAAACAAACCAAATCCATCATCACTTGGGTAGGTTGTTACACTAAAAACCTTGTAATTACCCATGTGCACATGGGAAGGTTGTTACAACAACCATAATTTTAACCACCCATGTGCTAACTTGCATCCCACTCATGGTAATCATATTAACCATTAATTATTCAATATTCATGGGTGAGAAAGGTGGCTTTGATACCACACAGTTGGCCAAAATAACGGTCCAGGGATCAAACCATGGTTCTCTAGGGAGACCAAGATATTTATCCTTAGGGTTTTGCACGCCCTGGGTGAGCCCATGGTGTCCCATGGGTGCCCCATTTTAATTTTTAGGGCTTCCCATGGTCGCCCATGGGAACCCTAGTGCATCCCTATTAGGATTTCTCCTTCCCTCATGTGTCCCATAAAATTTATTATCACAGTAGGGACGAAGAAACTCATCCCTAGTCCATCATATGGCATGGGGGATCCATCATTAACTTGAATGCGCAGCGAAAAAGGTCGATTCGAGATTCTTTCGCATCCCATAAATATTAATAATCAATGAACAGAAGGAATTAATAAAGAACTGCGAACCTGGTGGGCCTCAAGTGTTGCTCCTCCAATAGATAATGGTTCTTCCTCCAGTGAGCGCTCCAAGCAAACAGATCTGAACCTCCAATGGTGCTACCAAGATTCTACACGCCAGTCCCAGATGCCCTCAAACTCCGCAGCACAGATCTAGGGTTTCACAAACCCTCACTCTCAAACACAGGTGAGAGAAGCAAGAAGAAGAAGAGAGATCACAAGAGGGAGAGAGAGAAACCAAAAACACAGGAGAGAGAGTGTCTGCTCCAAAAACGTGGAGAACTACTCTCTTCTGCGTTTTATGGTCCCCTATTTATAATAATAGGGTTTAATTAAATCCTAGATAGATTTAATAGAGCCCTAGTGAGACTCTGACTCTCTCTCTCTCAGTCTGGCAGTTCTGTTTAAACTCAAAGTGCTACACAGGTGAAGAAGCAGAATCTAATAGGGAAAGTATTAATTAGATTATTTATTTAATTATTAATGGATAATTACAATTAGCACCAAATCCATTAATTAAATAAAGAGCCAATTAAATTAGCAAATTCCAAATAATTCCCTATATGATAACAATTTATCATATACAACCCCCCCCACTAATCAACACCATCATTATGGAATCTAGGGCATGTACACATGTACTGCCAAATCCCAATCCATAGTACATGTCCATATAAGAGCGTCTGTGCATCCGATCGGGTCCCGAAAACTCGATAAAACACTTTATTTGAAATAACTATAAATAATGTATCATTTTATGTAAAATAAATTTTGCAAAACCATTTCCAAAACGATCGGATCCAGTTCGATCCACCCATGCACTGATCGTCTCTATCTTAGTGTTCCCCAATCAGGCGATGGTGACCGTGTTGGATAACTCCTTCACTCACGGTGTGTTCACGCATTCCCGAACACCTGGCTTTGACTCGCTTGAGTCTCGGTCATTGATGAACCAAAGAATGCGATCACACTTTGCGGTGACAGGTTCCCTCAGTGCGGTGTGTGCGGTGACACATGTCTATCCCTTCCTACATCTGGCAGTAATACATGAGGGAATCAACAAAGTAGATTCTTCGCCAATGCACACATCAAACATGTGAGTACTCGCATTCGTACCCTGACATCACATGTCTAGGCATACCCAATGCGACGACCATATGATAAGGGTGCTTAGCCCAAACCCTAGTCGTGACTACCATTTTAAGTATAACTTACGGACACATAATGCTCAAAAAATTTATATCGCATGTGATAATATTAAACTAAAATGTATAAATGTTCAATACAAAGGTGAACCGGGTTGAACTGGACCGAACCGGGTTTGATGGACACACACTTGTCCAATAGATCCATCTCCTGAATGGTTAAGATTAATGTCCTATCCTGCCTTATATGTAAGAATTCGGCTTCTAATGAGTATGAAGTTATGAATAGAGAAATTGATCGGTAATTAGTGCTTCCATTGATCTCCTTGTCTAGCATTACACAAAATTAGTGGAACAATTAAATGGATGATTTGATAGTAAATTTGATTTGAAAAAATAAGTTAAGTTGGACGAGTAACCAAATTAATTTGGAATTATACATATTGAGTTGAGTAAAGTCCAATTTACTATAAAAAAAAAACAACAAAAGCAAATGTCCAATGAGATTTTTCTGAGCTAGTGGTTAAATGAGATGTCCCTATCTAATTAACTTTAGTAGCGTCATCACTTAATTGCGTTTTTTAATATTTAGGATACAATTGATAAAATCTTTAAAAAATAAAGAGGGCATTATCATTTTTCGAAAATTAGGTATTAAATTAATATTAAAAAAACTTAGGGGAAAGGGGATGATATTTCCCCTTAATAATAATAAGGGACACTTTTCATATATGACTATGCAAGTGGTGCATGTGAGAGAGCGAGAGTTTCGAGGTTTTAACAGGGGTGAGGGTTTATGACTTTTCCACTTCATGTGAGAAAGGATATGACTGCACATGTTTGCATGGTCGTATATGAAATCTTTGATTTTATATAATAATATGTTATGCAATTGAAAGTTGAGGGGACCAGGAAAGAATACAAGTTGACAAAAGCCTTTCAATGATGAAAGGCTCTTACCCAAAAAACAAAATGATGAAAGACGACCTCAATAATTGTCATCCGGGGGTGAGAACTTTAAACTAATAAAGGGCGAGCTAGCGTATTATTAGGGGTAAGTCCTGGTCGTAGGGAAACTCAGGTTACAACCTCAATAATTGTCATTCTAAAAGTGACAATCATCTGCGTGTGGACCCAGGCAAAAAATTATGAGATTCCCATTATCGTGAAAGTTAGTTTTCTTTTTCCCCTGTTTGGTTGCTGTCCTTATGACGTATGTGTGTACGAGTACACTGGAATGACATCATCGATCACATATTATGTGAGTTGAGCAGACCAGATGAGGTATTCCTATTGCTTTATATATAGGGTAGGGGCGCTGTTCTGTGTGTCATACCGTCCGCTACATACATAGGAGTAGGCATAATAATCATTCTGTCCCCCAGTAACAGGCTCATGTGTTTGGGATAACTTGTGGTGTGGCAGAATATTTTATATATATATATATATATATATATAAGAGGGAAACAGTTTTTTGTACGGAAATGCATCGTACACCTGTACTTTCATATATTTATCTTTTTTTTATTAATTCAAGGGGACAGAGATGTCTTTTCACATGAGGAGGAGAGAGATAAACTCTTGGGGAGTACTAGCATAAGCCACACTCCCAGAGAGAATTTTTTCCCATATATATATATATATACATATATGTATGAGCTTGAGAAATAATCTCCTTCTTGCCGTCCAAATCCAACCGAGCTACTTCGACCTCTTTGTGTTTGCACATCCAAGGGAATCAGGTGGGTGGGTGGATGGAGATGGAAAACGTAAGAACCGTAGCCGCCATGGTTCTGAAGAATCTTCTTCTGATTATACTAATTATTAGTAGTCTTTTTTCATTAGCTGCAATTGCCACGAAGGTGAAGGTTTTACCACCACCACCACCACCAATGGCGAGGCCGGGTTGCAAGGATAAATGCGGAGGTGTGATCATACCCTACCCATTTGGCGTGGGAGAAGGATGCTTCAAGAATCCAGATTTTAATATTAAGTGCAGCAAGTGCGGCCCCGAGGTAGCCTACATTCGAGGAAAAGCTAATCGTGAGGTTCTGAAGATATCATTAGAGAACGCAACAGCCGTTGTGAAGCATAAATATTTTGCTTATGAATGCCGTGATCGTCATACAGGAAATGTAACAACTAATTCACCCTACTGGTTTAATCTGAGCCAATCGCCGTTCACGTTTTCAGGCAAGGAAAACATGTTGATGAGCATCGGATGCCAGACCACGGCCTTCATAGGCGACGAAAAGTATACGAGTGGGTGCATTTCTCGGTGTAATAAATCGGAATATGTGGTAAACGGGTCTTGCGAATCTGGAGCTGGTTGTTGCCAGAGCAAAATTCCAGAGGGCCTTAAATATTTCAAGGTGAACCTTGAGACTGAGAATAACATCTCAATTTCAGAGTTCAACCCTTGCAGCTTTGCCGTCTTGGCTGATCCAACGTTTTTCACCTTTGACTCATCATATATTAAGGCTGAAGGTAACACCTCTTTCGACAGATCCAGGATTCGAACGAAGTTGGACTGGGCAATTGAGGGTCAGACTTGTGATAAAAAAAATAATGATTGTGGTCGGAATACCGATTGCTCTAATTCAACCAACAACATCCTTGGCTATCGGTGTTTCTGCAAACAAGGTTTTGAAGGCAACCCTTATCTCCCTGAAGGATGCCAAGGTATACTCTCTTTAATCCCATCCCCGTACTCTTCCCTCAATTACTTTATTACGAATTATTATTATTATTATTATTCGGTTTTTGTCATCATAACTGATCCAATCTTTATCTCTTGTTCTTATGCTTGTTTGTGCTTAATTAATTGATTTGACGAAGAAGACGTGGACGAATGCCATAAAAAAGGATACGATACTTCTTGCTCTGAGAATGCTAAATGCAGAAATCTTGTTGGGAACTATACTTGCTATTGTCCAATAGGCTATTATGGCGATGGTTGGGCTAATGGAACTAAATGTACAGAAACGCTTATCCATCAAATTGCTCCAGGTATGGCCAATGAATCCTTGTAATATACTACCTGGTGTCACTGTTCAATAACAAGTCATTAATAGATATGGTTTTACAACGACGAATCGGTTCCTGCTAGTTTCGATTCATAGGATTGGAATCGGTCTGATAAATCTTAGAAATTTGTCTAAGACGGCTGAAATCTTAGACATGAATATTTCTAGCATAAATAAATCCGATACAGTCCGGACCGACCGATTCCCAATCCGATTTATCGATTCTTTAGGTCCTAATCGGCTGGCCCACACCCCAGACATCCTCCCTGTATTCTTCTCTCTCACATGATCTCTCCCAGATCCTAACACCTTCGAAGGTCAAGTGTCTGTGAAGTAGTTTAACTGTTTAAGTAGAGTTAGAAGTCTACGTGGGCTTAGTTAAGCTTAAGGGTGTGAAACGGTCTGGTTTCCGTGTAAACGATTTAAACGATTTTTTATATTAAACTGTTTTATTTTTTTTAATTGTTTATTCCAATGGTTTCTTTTTCTTTTTCAAATTTTGTGTTTTTTCAAACAGATATAAATTTAGGGAAAAAGTTCTCTGTATCTCCTCCCCATGTGAAAAGACACATCTGCCTCCTTGTTTTAAGGAAGAGAGAGATAGACTCATGGGAATGTTGGCGTAGGCCACACTCCCGTGCAGAAAACTGCTTCCCGTAAATTTAACCTTGATTGGTTATTGGTGAACAACCACTAGCTCAGTTTGTTAGAGGCTTGCCAGTTGAATTGCTTGCGCCCCCCCCCTCCCCCAAGAAGTCATTTGTTTAACTCTCCTACTCACATTTGTGCCTTAAAAAAAACACCCTTTCCCTTCCCCTTTTAGGTGCAAGTATTTAGGAAAGTTATTCAATTTATTTAATAATTAATTAGTATATTTAGATAAATATACATGATGTAGCTACCTATTAATATGTGGAGTTAAATAAGATAGTGTTAGTAGTGTTGTACGTGTGTTGAAGGAGTTATAACTGTTTGTAACTATTTTAAATCCTATTAAATAGGTAGGAGATGGAATGAAAAATAGACTTTGAATGTAATTGGTTCCTATATTCCCTCTCTCTGAGAAATGAGGTCCGACTTCTTCAGTAAAGTCAAGGCGACATGGCTTCGTCCATAAAGCCAACCCTATCATATTATCCTTAGTTATCTCTTCTTCCTTTTTATTTATTTTTTTTACTCTCATCTGTCCGACAAAGCACGTAACAATAAATGTGAGGGGGGTGAATGTTCATGTACGTGAGCATACGTGAACGACTCACAGCCGTTCAGATGGAACATTCCCACATAATAGATTCCATCTGAACGGCTGTGAGTTATTCATGTAAGCTTCCATACGTGAACATTCCCTGCACTCAATAAATGTTAGGTACTTGACCGATACACCAAAAGCTCCAGAACTGATGGAACGCATTAAATCAAGCCCTTTAACCTATCGCATACTAGGCTGGCCCAATCTAGCGTCCATACACCAGAGTGAGCCCCATTAGGCACATAATAGACCACCACGCTTCCACAGCCGTCGTCCTCGATGGCTTACACTCTAGACACCTTTCACTCTGGTGATTGGTAGCCCTTTCCAAGCGTCTCCACTCTGCTCCAAGGTTTTTAGCCTGGCAACAGATAGCCTCTCTTGACGACTTTCACTATACTCCAGGTAGCCCTTTTCCTAGGAAGCACTTTTCGTGACTCGAACCCATGACGTGGTTCCTGGCTTTGATACCAAATGCTAGGTACTTGACTGATACGTCAAAAGCTTCAGAGCTGATGGAACGCGTTAAATCAAACTGTTTAACCTATCCCATTCTATGTTGGCCCAATCTAGCGCCCATACACTAGAGTGGGCCCCATTAGGCACATAACATCCCCCTCCCCCTTTGGTAGTTGTAGTTTTGTTGGCTTGTCTTAGCCTTCCCTTTGTCATTGCAGTTGGCCTATGGGCCCTTAGATTAGAATAGACCCAAAAAGGTTAAACAAAAAAGGTTATTGTTATATGTTTTTGTATAATAATTATAAGGTTATAATTTTTGTATGTCTTAATTTTTTATTCAAATAGATGTAAACTCAACATTGAATTGAATTGATTATTGTTTAATGTTTTTTTCTAATATTTGTATTACAATTGTTTGTATGTTTCACTTTTTTTTTTAATTTAAAAGGTTTGAATGTCTCTTAGTGGGATCTGTTTTTTCTTATCATAGTAATTTATTTTAACCATGAATGACTTAACTAACTATGTATATATTAATTAGTTTTAAATGGTTTACATAAGCTATGAAACATAAAAGAAAGTGCAGCCCTCACAGGCGGTGATCATAAGACCATAAGCTTTCAATACCATAAATCAAATTTCATCAATTAATAGTTTAAAATTCTCCTCAACTGATACCAGTACATGTCTTTATTTATCAAAGTGAGCTACACTGTCTAGTTGACAATTACATTAGACTACATTACTTAAATACCATTCCGCAATCTCACAGAAAAATGTAAAATATACAAAAACATTCACTATTGCCCCACCCCTTTGGGCAAAAGCATGGGTCATGTACAACATCATTCAACACAGTTGTTGTACGACGGTGTTTGATCTGCTCCACGACAATATAGTGCCTGCCTGATAACCTTACAGGTGTTTCTGTTCTGGTTATGTGCTGAGAAATAGCAAAACAGTTTTTTCATTTTCTGTGCTGAGAAACCGTTTTTGACCCGCTTGGTAAACCTGTTAGGAATCTCTCATCATGTTGCATTCCCTCACACACATGAGCAATAGGGTGCTGTTGAACGGTGTCATAGCCATATCATTGAAACTGGCCTATCTTGCTGGCCCATGCGTCGGTCCAAAGGCATTATTGGCATTTTACCTTTGAGACGGCCATCTACCTCATTAATCGTATGCCGTCCAAGGTGTCTAACCTCCTCTCTCCATTTCACTTGGTTCACCATAGGCCTCTTGACTGTACTGTTTTCACGTGTATTTGGTTGCCTATGCTATTCCTACATCCGTCCATACAATAAGCATAAAATGGACTACCGCTTGGTCCCTTGTGTCTTTTTAGGGTATAGCAATATCCACACTGGGTATAGATGTCTTGATCCCCAGTTCAACCGTTTCTATATTGATAGACATGTTTGCTTTGACGAGTCTTCTTTGATCTCTTTGTCATTGCAATATCAGTGTGGATCGGTTGAAACAGTCACACATATTTTGCTGGGTTGTTCTTTCTCCTGTGCGGCCTGGTTTGGTTGTTATTTGGGGATCTTCATTCCTTCAGGAGATGATCCTTTTTTGTGCGACTGGATCATGAGTTGGAGCAATATCTCATGGGATAAGGCCACTCAACGTATGGGAATTTCTTTGTTCTCTTTTGTATGTTGGTTTCTGTGGAAAGCACGGAATGACAATGTTTTTGGTCGTTGGGTTTGGTCTCCATTAGAGGTTATTCAAACTTCTTTTCATGCTTTCCAAAGTTTCACGATTCCCAGAGTCCTCTTGCATAGTAACCTTTTACGGTGACCCATACTTCATCTTTGGTTTCTAGGGGATCCTCTCTCCAACCAGGGACGAGTCAAGTCTTTTGTGATGCTAGTTTGCCTCAAAATTCATCTACAGGTGGTGTGGGGATTATTTGCATGGACTATTCTGGTCGACCAATACATGCTGTCTCGATTTCTATGATTTTCGAGGATATTGCTACTGGGGAGGCTATGGCTATCTGATCTTCTTTGTTGGAGTGTATTTCGGAAGGCTTTGACGGGATTTTTATTAAATCCGATAATAAGGATGTTGTCAATTACATACAAGGAGGGTTATTGATGCAGCCCTGTGCCATAAAGTTGACAAAGTGGAGGTTGCATTGAGCCATGCCAAGTTCCTATGAAGATCTGCCCGGATCAAAGAAAGGTTTGCTAATCGTGGCCAGACTTCACAAGGATAAATCAAGCCACATCAGCCCTTATCCATCCAGCATGTCAAAGGGATTTGTTGCAGCTTAATAAGGGATGATTGAGTAGAGAATCATTCCAGTTTCTAAATAAGTATTCCTAAATAAGTTCCAATCAATTATCTATATGATGGAGCAATTGATGGAGAGATTTGAATTTTAAATTTGAATTTGTTTTCCATATCTGAAGTCAATCAATTATCCATGTGCTGGAATTGATGGGGAGGTTTGAATGTAATTCCATATTTGTATTCAATCTTAGCCTCTATGAAAGGCAAGAATTGGGAGGAAAGATCAGAATTTGAAGATTAGTAAAAATAGCTCTCTGAGCTTCGACTTCTTTGGAGTTCTTACAAGCTTTGTTCTCTCCTTGTTCAATTGATCACCTCCTACACGAATTCTTGTGCTCTCACTCTTATCGATTCTAGCTTCCATTAGAGGCTGCACTAGCTTGGTATCAGATCTCTAGGGAAGATTGAGAGGTAACATGGTACGAGGACTTGGAGGTTGTATTGCTAATGTGGGAGACATCAATGCAAGGGATGAAAACTTACGCCTTCAGCAAGAAATTACTGCACTGCAACGTGAAAATGAAGCTTTGAAGAATGATGCATGACGTCCGAATCCGAATGAGGAGACGTCCGACCCAAATTCAGCTTCGTCCGACCACACATCCCCTATCCGAGAAAGGAGACCAAATCGCAACGGGAACCATCTTCCCCAAGAAAGACGTGAGCCTGATTGGGACAAGAACATCTGTCGTGACATTCCTGCATTTTTACGCACGACTTCCCTCGATGAGGTTGTCGATTAGTTGACTCTAGTGAACAAAGTTTTTGAGTACAAAGAAGTTCCAGACAACCGCCTTGTAGGGATTATTGCCATGAGGCTTTGCGGAAGAGCCATCGCACGGTGGAGACGTAAAAAGCAGCTACGAGCCAATGCCGGAAACACACCCATCTCACAGTGGCAAAAGATGGAAGAGAAAATTTAAAAGAACTTTGTTCCCCACGGTTATCATCGTGACTTATACCAGAAATTCCAACACTTAAAGCAAGGTAATCGCACCGTAGATCAATACACTTATGATTTTAATGAATTAGTAGTGCGAAACAACATTGATGACTCATGAGAGGTGTTTGTACCCAAGTATCTGGGCGGGCTTTAACCCTATATTCACAAGGCGTTTTAGAGGTTCTTGACATATGGGATGTGGGTAATGCACATCAAAGGGCTTTGAAGGTCGAGCAAGCTCGTTCAAGGAAGAACACATTTTCCATTACAACCCGTTTTCAATAAAGCACGGGTGGCAGTTCCAAAGGGGACGGGAACTTTCCCTAAGTTCAACACTCAACAACTCAAACTCCCCTGCTCAGCCCATTGGTCCGAATCAAAGCCCTACCCCTGGGATACGTTGCTACTCTTATGGGGAATTGGGGCATCACTCCAATGGCAAGGGCCTACTTCTAGAAAATGATCCAAATGATTTGGAGGAGGCAGACTACTTTGAGGCCACTGTTGACCCACAATATGAGACCGAGAATGAGTATGTCTTACATACAGGTTCTTGAGAACGTTTGATGATGCATAGGATTTATTGGACTCCGAACCAAGAGAACGACGAAGGTGTACCAATTAATTGTTGACTCCGGCTGTTGTAAAAAAGTGATCTCAGAGGAAGTAGTGCGCAAACTTCAACTAGAACAATAAATCTACCCCGTGCTCTAAAAGATGACCTGGTTGAAACGTGGGATCGAGGTGACTGTCAACAAGCGGTGTCAGGAATCACTGTCCATTTCCCAAACATACTTTGACAAAGTTTGGTGTGACATCCTCTCCATGGATGTCAGTCACTTGATTTTAGGCCGACCTTGGCAATTTGATAGAAGGACTATGCATGATGGTTATAAAAACACTTATTCTTTTCAGCACAACAGCAAAAAAAATGCTTTAGCACCATCCAAGGAGCCACTCAAGACTCCGATTGCCGAAAGTTCAAACTTGTTGTCCTTGAAATATGATGAATGATACATAGGTGGTTTACATCCTATTATACAAGGCTGGCGATATGGATTTTGAGTCACCCATACCCAAGCAGGTCTGGCCACTGTTGGAGGAGTTTTGTAATGTTTTCCCTGCTGATTTACCCCAAGAGCTTCCACCCATGCATGACATCCAACACCAGATTGATCTGGTCCCTGAGG
Organism: Telopea speciosissima; assembly: GCF_018873765.1. Taxonomy (NCBI): domain Eukaryota; kingdom Viridiplantae; phylum Streptophyta; class Magnoliopsida; order Proteales; family Proteaceae; genus Telopea; species Telopea speciosissima. The sequence goes on along the minus strand of NC_057920.1, from coordinate 62,650,535 downwards.
CGTCCCTTCTGAACTTACCCCATTATCGTATGAGCCCTTTTGAACATGAGGAACTACGTCATCAAGTAACGGAGTTGATGGAGAAAGGTTTTGTGAGGGAGAGCCTAAGCCCTTGAGCGGTAACAGCTCTACTTGTACAAAAAAATGGCACTTGGCGCATGTGCATTGATAGTCAGGCGTTAAATAAAATCACCATTAAATATCATTTCCCGATTCTCAGGTTGGTTGACTTATTGGACCAGCTTTCAGGGCCGCTATTTTTTTGAAGCTTAACTTAAAAAGCGGATACCATAAAATCCATGTTAAGCTGGGAGATGAATGGAAGATGGCATTTAAAACGCGAGATGGATCGTTTGAGTGGCTGGTCATGGCATTCAGACTATCAAATGTTCCCTCAACCTTCATGTGATTCATGACTCAGATTTTGCGTCCTTATCTGGGGAGGTTTGTGGTCGTTTACTTCGATGATATCTTGAATTTTAGGAAATCTCTTGACGAACATGTGTAGCACCTCCAAGAAATTCTAACAGTGTTATGCCAAGAACACTTATTTGCAGCCGCCAATAAATGTCATTTCATGCTGGAACGAATCCTATTTTTGGGGTTCATCGTTTCTGGAGAAGGCATCTCTGTAGACGACGCTAAAATCAAAGTGATTCAAGATTGGCCGATCCCCAAAAATATTCATGAAGTTTGGAGTTTTCATGGATTGGTCTCATTTTATTGTCATTTTATTGCTCATTTCAGCTGTATAGCAGCATCGTTGATGGCTTGTATGAAGAAATGACTGTTTGAATGGACTGAGGCTGCCCAATAAATTTTTGAGGAGCTAAAAAAGCTACTGACTATTGTTTGTGTTTTAGCACTCCCAGACTTCAACGTTGTGTTTGAAGTACATTGCGATGCCTCCATCACAGGTATTGGCACTGTACTCAGTCAAGGAGGCGTTCTGTCACCTATTTCAGCTAAAAGCTTACTAGTGCAAGGCAGCGATATAGTACTTATGACCTGGACTTTTATGCCCTCTACCGCACATTGGAGCATTGGTGACAATACTTGGTGTACCGCGAGTTTGTGCTCTACATTGATCATGAAGCACTTAAATACATCGTTGGGCAGCAAAAACTAAATTCCAAGCGCGCCAAATGGCAGAATTCTTGCAAGAATTCAATTTCATTATTAAGCATAAGGCAGCTACTCAAAATCAAGTGGTGGACGCTTTGAGTCGAAAGCGCACCCTCCTATCCATCATGCGTACCACCTCCTTGGGCTTCAACACATTTCAAGAGATCTATGATGAAGATGAATCTTTTTCAGCCATTATGCAGAATATACTTAACAATAGAAGTGTTGATTATACTGTATGTAACGGGCTTATTTTTAAAGGGAAACGACTTTGGATCCCTGATTGCTCATTACGCCTTAAAGTGATTGGTGAATTGCATAACAAAGGCCACTTTGGAAGTGACAAAATGCTACAGATGGTAGCAACCCGTTATTTTTGGCCTCTTCTCAAGCGCGATGTAGAAAGTTTTGTCATACGGTGTCGGGTCTACCAAACCGCCAAGGGAACTGCCACAAATGCAGGCCTTTATTTGCTGCTGCCCATACCCAAAGCACCATGGATAGACATTTCCATGGATTTTGTTTTAGGTTTGCCTCGCACTAATCACGGAATGGATTCGATTTTTGTCATTATCGACAGATTCTCTAAAATAGCTCACTTCATTCCATGTCGCATGATGATGGATGCATCTCGAATTGCAGATTTATTTTTTAAGGAGATTGTCCGATTATATGGCATTCCAGAGACTATGATGTCCAATCATGACACAAAATTTTTGAGTCACTTTTGGAGTCAATTATGGAGGGGACTTGGCACCGAGCTGCAGTTCAGTACAGTTTTTCACCCACAAACCGATGGTCAAACGGAAGCCGTCAACCATTCTTTGGGAAACTTGCTGCAAAGTTTGATTGATGACATTCCGAGGGCATGGGAGGGTCGCTTGGCTCTAGGTGAGTTTGCCTTCAATTGTTCCATTAACTGCTCCACCAGATTCAGTCCCTTCATGATCGTGTATGGTCAACTACCCAAAACTTCTATGAAGCTTGCTCCAATATTGTACCCTGGGAAACCTTCCCTGGAGGTAGAAGATCTTATTACCCAGCTGCAGCAAATTCACAAGGATGTGTAGAACCGTTTGGAGGAAACACCCTCTTACAAGGCACTTCCCCCTAAACGACAACCAATCGGGAGTTATAGTAAGCTGAATGGGAAGGCGGGACCATTTGAAATAGTAGAATGCATCAAACCTAATGCCTACTGTTTGAAACTCCCCTCTAATTTTTGCACATCTGATGTGTTCAATATCCGTCATCTCACACCTTATGTGGGCGACTCGGATGATGATGGGCTTGTTGGGTAACCTAGAGGGGGGTGAATAGGTTACTACTAGTGGATTTTGACTCTTTTTCGATTGGTTGCACACTTATATTAAATATAAAAAGCAGAAGTAAATGAGGCACAAGATTTATAGTGGTTCGGCTAACTTAGCCTACATCCACTCCTCTCAACCTTGAGAGAATTCCACTAGTATTTCCCTTTCAATACAATAGGTGGGGAAATGACACCTTTACAACTCTTTTTAACAGGATAAGAGGATCCTTACAATCTTAGTTCCAGGACAAGAGTATCCTTTCAATCTCTTAAGGATGAGAGGGTCCTTGTACTAATCTAAGTACATTCTAGATTAATACAACAATGCTTTATCAAATCAAAAGCATAAACAAGTAAATACAATAGAGGTTTGGTATAAATACCTATCAAAGAGTAGTGACACTTTTACCCTTTGAGTGATGGTGCTCAATGATATGAATGAGAGTGATGCACCTTGAGTCTCCTAGATGACTCTCCTTGATGGCATGAGTTGGAGAGAGTGGAGAGTTAAGAGCTTGGTAATATCTCTTAGAAGAGCTTGAATTGAATAACTTAGCTCAATGACAAATTCTCACTTTTGTACTACTCAAATGTACAATGCACTTTTTCTATCAAAAGATGTATTTTGTTCCTTGTTTGGATGTGTTTTATAAAGCCAAAAGTTGGAGTTTGTTTGTTCTCCAACGGATATAAAACATCATATTTTTAGTCGTCGTCGACCTATAAAAGTTGTCGGTCGACCATCAAAAAGTAGCCGTTGAAAACTAGCCGTTGAGCCCAAGTTTGGGGTCTGTAGGTCGATTGTCGGTCGACCTATGGATCGACCTACAGGTGTCGGTCGACCGATAGATCTCGGTTGCAACCGACGTGCTCGGAAACAGGCCTGTATTTTTATATTCAGAGGTCGACCGAGCAGTCCGTAGGTCGACCGAGATAGTTATCCTAGTTTTTGATTGTCATCATGGGGATTTTTGGTCCACTTGCTTGGGGACTTCATAGGTTTTTGTCTAACACTTTAATGGCCATGTTTCTTGAGTCTAGGGCATGGGAATGAGTTCCTCCTAGGGTCTCTTACATGTGAATGCAATGTGTGTGTAATGTGATATGCACATGTGATGAAATGTGTTCTAATGCACTTGAATCTTCTTGGAGAGTCTTTGTCTTGGCTTCCTTTAGAAGATGTTCCTCAATCTTCAAATTTCTTCTTTTCCTTAACTCTTCTTGTGAGCTCCGTTGATCAAGTCTTTCCTGGATGCTTGATGCTCCCAACGTCGACTATGAAGTTTGCTTAAAGATTGGATTATTAGTATTAATCTTAATGTTTGTTATCATCAAAATTAGTTTATGGAGGAATGTGTTTTCCAACAGGGCTGAATTCAAGGGTGAATTCTTTTCAACCTGGAGGGAATGATGCAGCCCTGGGCCAAGAAGTTGACAAAGTGGAGGATGCATTGAGCCATCCCAAGGTCGTGCGAAGATCGGCCTGGATCAAAGAAAGACTTGCTAATCGTGGCCAGGCTTCACAAGGATAAATTAAGCCACATCAACCCTTATCCGTCTAGCATGTCAAGGGGATTTGTTGCAGCTCAATAAGGGATGATTGAGTAGAGAATCGTTCCAGTTTCGAAATAAATATTCCTAAATAAGTTCCAATCCATTATCTATATGATGGAGCTATTGATGGAGAGATTTGAATTTTAAATTTTCATTACTTTTCCATATCTGTAGTTAATCAATTATCCATGTGATGGAGTCATTGATGGGGAGGTTTGAACTTAATTCCATATCTGTATTCAATCTTAGCCTATATGAAAAGCAAGAATTGGGAGGGAAGACCAGAATTTGAAGATTAGTAAAATCAGCTCTCTGAGTTTTGACTCCATTGGAATTCTTGCAAGCTTTGTTCTCTCCTTGTTCGATTGATCACCCCCCTACACGAATTCTTGTGCTCTCACTCTTATCAATCCCAGCTTCCATTAGAGGCTGCACTAGTTATCTTTGTCTCCTCTTAGCATTTGTGGCAACCTGGAGGATATTGTGCATCTTTCTACCTATTTTGATACATGTAGCTTCACTTATGTTCCAAGGGAGAATAACAGTTATGCTGACTCCTTGGCAAGGAAGGCGCTATCAATGATGTGTACGATGATGTGGCCCATTTCTGATCCATGCCTTGTTGATCTTTGAAATCCTTAGCCATGAGCTTTCACGTTTTTCATGATAAAAGCTCCTTTTACCAAAAAAAAATATATGCATATTCCTTATTCTCACTCAGCACGACTGCCAACCATAGCCCTTTGATCATAAAACACTATCTTTCCGACAGTTCATAAGATTATCAGTGCCTGGGTTAGGGATATATAACTGTAACCCATCTGTACATTTACAAAAATGTCATCCTAGGTTTGGTCCATATGCATGCATTATTATCAACATTTGTCCAAATCCATGCCCGAGGCAGACCAGGCATAAGTACCCACCACTATTTGACTTGCACACCTCTGGCCTGCTAAATCAGAATTGATTTTTTATGTTCATTGATCTATCAACACTGATGTGGTGAGAATAAATAGGACAAGGTGGTGAAACCGTAAGAGAGTAGTAGAGTTACATAAGGAGTGAATTACTCAACAAAGGAAACACTGATTGAGCAGAAGTAGTTCTAGACTAGAGTCCTAGACAAAGATAACAATATATCAGTCAGTTTTAAGTGGATTGCATAATCATAACAATAATCATAAAAGCTTTTTGTTTTTTGGTTTTTTTTTTTTTTTTTTCAAATTTTGAACCAGTTTCAGTCTTTTCCTTTCCTTTTACTTGCAACAAGGAGCCTCAATGTTAAAGATAAGTTTTAGACTAAAATGTAAATTAAATATCAAAATCTGATTTTTGTGCAGGTATCGCTGCTGCAAGCTCTATATTTCTACCTATCTTTATTTGGTTTTGGTACTCGGTAACTAAGGAAAGACAGCGCAGAAGAATTTTCGAAAAAAATGGAGGTAATCTACTGAAGCAACAAATAGCTTTGCGCAAAGGGGACGAAGAAAGTTCCAAGATACTTATCAAAAAACCAAAAAAAAAAGAAAGTTTCAAGATTTTCACCATAAAAGAGATGAAGAAGGCAACACACCACTTCTGTTACTTAATCAGAAAAGGAGACTTTGGTGAAGTTTATTGGGGAGAGTCATTACTAGGTGAGAAAAATGTTGCTATTATGAAACCCGCCGACAAGATGGACGAAGACCAGATTATACAGTTTGTAAATGAGGTTGATATTCTCTCTCAAGGCAATCACGAACACGTGGTAAAGCTCTTGGGTTGCTGCCTAGATAATGAAGATCCAATGTTAGTTTATGAGTTTTTCAGTGCGAGTTCCCTCTCCCTCCATATCCATGGGGAGAAAGAGGAAAAAAAACATCTTTCATGGATAGATCGTTTGAGAATTGCGGAAGAAACGGCCGAGGCACTAGACCATTTGCACTCTTCTCATCCAGTATCTATCTTTCATAGGAATGTCACATCTTCAACAATACTGTTAGATGATAAAATGAAGAGTAAAGTATCAGATTTTGGAGTTTCAGGTTTTGGTCCTGTTCCATTGGCTGAAACTGAAAATAATAATACATCAATTATTCAAGGGAATCGCGGGCAACCAGAAAGTGGCCCAGAATATTCTCATGCACATACAGAAACTCATGAAAGTGATGTTTATAGCTTTGGAGTTGTTCTAGCAGAGCTTTTGACTGGAAAAAAACGAATTTTATCAGAAGAACCTGGTAAAAAGGAAACCCTGGCAAAATATTTTGTACGTGAAGTGACAGATGTGAATCTTTGTCTTGATGAGCAAATAAAAAATGATGCAGAGAAAGATCATTTCTTGAAAGTTGTTAAGCTTACCAAAAAGTGCCTACAGGATAAAGGGGAAGCTAGGCCGACAATGAAGGAAGTTGCGAGCATGCTTGGTTCTTTGCTATCATCGTTACAACCTAAGCAGGAGCAGCAGACTGAACATCGTGACGTCGGTGGGCCATCGACAAGTTCTATTCTGGATGCAACGGCGGATGAAATAGAGGCTGTTCATTGATTGTTTAAACTACTAATGATCTTTGCAAAACTGAAGGAGGTAATCGTTTACTTACTTTATATAGGATCTTTATCTTCAACGGTTCTCTATTTGGTACGGTTCCTACAATTCCTCTCATAAGGGGTGGTAATGACCACCTTACCCCCTACCCGAACACATTGTCCTAGTGGGGTCCACTACCCTCTTATTAGAGGCACTAGGGAATCGTACCAGGCAGAAAACCGTACGTAGGAGATAATTTTCCCTTTATATAGGTACCATCACGAAAATTATCTTCTTCAATTCCATGCCCGGCCCAGTTCTCCACTGCCTCTAATAAGAAGGGAGTAAACCCCACCCAGGCAGAGTGTTTGGGCATGGGGTGGAATCGTCATTGCCGCTTGTTAGGGGCACTAGGGAACTGGGGTGGACAGGGAATTGGATGGGAAACCTTTATGAGAGATCTGTATGTTGGCATTAAAATCTTGTCTTAAACACCCACATATATATATATATATATATATATAGATTGTTTTTTGGTAAACCCCATGCATGGAATGAATAAATCTAAACTCCATTGGCATGAATATACAACTGTTAACTTTAAATTTTTAAGTGTTTTGGGATCCGTTGGGATATTAATGGTTGTTGTATTATCTTTAATTTTTTCTTTAAGAAGATCAAAGGGGGGGGGGGGTTGTGGGTTTCAGGTTTTCAATTTTATCCTAATAGGTGTCTTCTTTGTGCAGGTGAAGGAGAAGAAGGTTGCTTCTTGGCACAAGAAGCTGAACAGATTGCATTGATGGAAGTGTTGAGGCATGCTAGTGAGTTTAGCACTTCAGGGCTAATTCTATACTTGGATGTTGAAGGAGTTGCGGTGCCTTTTTATTTTCTCCTAAATTTCTTAGTTTGTGGAGTTGGAATTTAGGAATGTCGGCTTAGGTTTTCTATAAAAGTTGGTGTCGTTTGAATCGGTTTTTATTATTAGTTTTGATTGTCCACGTGTGAGAATTAATCACAATTTGTAAGCATTAGCTTTTAGTATTTGTGAGAATTTGAACTTTTCCAGGTCTTTTCCTCCTTGGTTATATGACTTATGTGATCAAAATAGTAGTTAATATTTATTTTAGTTGATAAAAGAATCTTTTCCTATCAAGAAACAAAATAGGGAAGTATTTATCACCGAAGAATGACATTTGATACTTCGAATGTTTTTTGTCTGTAAGAAATATAAAATTACTTAAACACCAAAACAACTATACTCTAAAACGGGAACTGTTTTATGATTTTTGTCTATAAGACGCAGAGATGTGTAGAGGTATGGCTGTTGGTGAGGAAGTTTCTTTGGAAGATGGGGCTGAGCAGGGCGGTTTGGAGGGCAATACAGATGCCAGGGTACTGGAGGGGAAGAGCGGTAATGTGTCTTCGGAGGTTCCAACCCCTCTTCAGCAGGGTGGAGTTGGAGGGGCTGACAAACCTAATTTGGATCCTCTACTGCCGAGCTGCCCGGTAGGACGCTGCTGCCGAGACAAAGCAAGGCGGGGAATGATCGCCTTACCCTGACTCAGGCAAGGCGTTCGGGCAGGGGTAAGGCGATCATTCCCCGCCTTGTTGTGTCTTGACGGTAGGGTCCTGCCGGGCAACTCAGCTGTAGAGGATACCATTCTCTTATGCTACTGGCTGCAGGTGGGCCTCATAAGGTGAACATTAATGATCTGCCGGATCCCATTCAAGCTGGGAACATTATGAAGATTGTAATTCCTCAAAAGGATTATGAGCAAAACTTAGCTAAGTTTCAGTTTGCTCTAATCGGTCGGGTAAATTTTCGTCATGGGTCCATGGATGATCTTCGTATTTGGGCTAAGAAGTATTGGAATCTCAAAGGGCAGTGACAATGATGTCGCTTGGGAAAGGCTATGTAGTTTTCCAATTTGTACGGATCCCACAAACCAAAAGCCCTGATACCAACCCTCAAGCCTTCACACAAGCACTTAAGTCATGCACACGCCCACACACTTGTGTGCTCCCACAAACCAAAGGGCCTGCTACCAACCCTCAAGCCTTCACACGAGCATGCCCTACAACACAATTCCTTTCTTGTACAATTGCCCTCGCCTCGTGCGCTTGTCCACCCTCTTTACCCGTCAAGTGGCAACAAAGGCTTCGAGCCACGAACACGGTTGAGAATAACCAAACGTGTTTTGGACCACTGTCCTACCGATACCGAAGAACGGGTTTAGTCCCCAGAAATTATCTTTGTAATTGCACTTTTACTTATGGCATCCCTTCCCTTTTGTTTTTGTGATGATCCGTTAATTCCTTATGATCATTGTACTCATGCCCTTACTGATCGTAACAGCGTTAGCGGCGCTATTAATTTTCTTATAGATCTTACTTTAGACCATCAAGAAAAAATCAACAAAAAAATAGATACAATTATCACTCTTCTCCTATCCGATCTGGTTGACAATCAACTTGTAGAAGTTGAAAACTTTTCACTTGCTTCTTTGTGTGATGATGATTCCAGATGAGAGGGAAGGATCAGATTTGTCATTAATGGTTACGGAGGTGACAGGAGGACAGGATCCTAAGTCCCTCACGTTCCAAGATTAGTGAGAATCCAAAAACCCCAAAACTTTTTAATCACCATGAAATGTGTATATTTTTTTAGGACCTTTTTCCCCTTAAGTACACTTTCAAATGCACCAAAAAGGTACATCTAACGGTGCATATGCATTTGAGGGAGTATTTTAAACGAAAGTGTTTTAAGGTGTACCATCAAATGTACCTTTTTTGTGCACTTAAGGTGTACTGTACTTAAGGTGATAAAAATACATTTTTTTTTATTGAATTGGAATTAAAAAAACCTTCCCCACCCCTCCCTTGAACTGTATAACTATTGTGAAACATTTGGTTTTGGGAGACTCAAACAACCGAAAAAACCATTCCCACCCCGATTACCATTCCATATATATATATATTCTTAGCGAAACACATGGGCTGCTCTAGAACCTTGCCCTATCAAGCTTTCTCAAGTAAGAGTTTTGTCTCAGGATAATATATATATATAAGTGAATTGAAGAAGTTCTATTTCTAGTCATAATATATCTTGTGTGAGTTAAGGAGGGAATATGGAAATGGACAAAAAAAATTTTATTTAAAAGCTACTCTATAACTTAATGAAGGATGAATTTTCCTTTCTCCTTTATGGATAAGTCAACTTTTTCATATTTTTAATTTGTGGAGTTTGTAGTTTTTGGGTATAAGAAGGAAGTAGATTTTTCCACTCAATCACCCCAATGTTATTCAAAGTCCCATAAAAAACAAAGGATTTTGGTTTGTTCATGGGAAAATTAAAAATCCAACACTTGTTCCCCAACTCACTACACTGTGGGATCTAGTCCCACAACATTCTCGACCACCCCATCTTTCTTGTCAAATAAACGGGGCTGATTGTATTTATAATTTGACAAGAGTAGTATAGAATTGAGAACAAAGGAAAGTGAGAAAAGAAACTATATGCAAAGTAGTAATAGAAAAGTTAATCTCAATAAGCCACATAATGCTTGCTAGAAACATTGATTAAAAACATATAGGGGCAATGTTCTCTGTGCCGCAGCGCAGGCTACGTCTAGACTGTGCCCAGGCACTTGGGAGTGGGCGCAATGACCACCCTACCCCCCTGAGCAGCAGACCCATGTGCTTGGGCGCAGCCTGCACTGCAGCATAGAGAACATTCTCCCAATGATATAATACAATGGTAGTATTTTTTAACCCAAAAAATAAAAAAGCAATGGTAGTATTTAGAAATGTCGCACATATGGCAATAAACTAGAAATTAAGCAAGTTTTTTTTTTTTAACCCGAATATTACTTGGGACCGGGCTAGCCCGTAGAATTTTATTAAAATAAATAACTCTTTCAAAAAAACCAATACAAGGGGGGGACATAGCCCGCCTTACCCCAAACCCAATACAAAAATCACTCTAGGGAACACTCCTAAAAAACCAACACGAGACCCACAGGATCTTTAAATTCGAAAAACAAGTAAACCTACGTTGTCTTCCCTCACTGTAACTCGGAACTCTATGGGAAGAGTTTAGTGAGACTGAATTGAAGTATTAAGCAGCAGCAGCAGCATCATCATCATCATCATCATCAACAGAAGCATCAGCAAGAAATGGAAGCACCGCTATTTCCATCCTTTGGATGAACAACAATTGAAAGCGCAGTCTCAGCTTTTGAAACACTGGTAGATGCAGCTACAGTAGAGACGTCATCATTTGCTTCACCATTTGATTTTTCCCATATCCATCCGATTTTGTCCTTAATGCTGCTGCCAAACAACAACTCAAGTTTACAAAGAAACTTCAAGGCGTTTCTAACTCTTCCTTCACCTAATTCAGTTGGATCATCTTCACGGATATCTTCCAGTATGGCCAGTGGGAGACGGGACAGAAAAAAGCAGAGCATCTCTACAAAACATTTTTCTAAGAAATCCAATTCATTTTTATGCTCTTCTATGAATTCAGAAATGAACAAAAATTCAATTGTAATCAAAGCATTGTGTTTTGAAGCCAGCGAACCAAATTTTTGCCCTATAGCTCGAAGAGCACGGTTAAGAACCTCTGATTTCTCCATGGAATCATCTGGGGACTTCATAGTTTGGAACCAATTATGGTTGGGATTCTCCCATTGCGCCCACACTTCTTTTGTTAATGTCCATCTTGTTTCATCTATCATGCTGGGAGTATTGGGCTTCTGGTCAACATAATAAATGATTTCAAATGCCTCATCTAAGCAATGCATTAGAAAATCCCTACGAGGATGAGGTGGCGTCAATTCTGTAACCATTCTTGATAATACCAAGATTGAAATGCAAGAAACTCTGTACTCATATTTGGCATCTTCGTTAAACCCCTTCAAAAATCCTTCCTCTGACCTCTTTAAAAAAATTTTCCCTGTATCTTCTAATTTTCTTTTGAGGAGGACACAATCCAACTTACTAGTATGAGATTTAGATATTAATTCGATGAGTCGAGATTTAGTTGGATGGTTCCTCTTACATGCTTCTGTCCATCTCATCATGTCTTTTATGGCCATTATAGTTATCCAATTTTCGAAAGTGCCACCCAGAGATGATAACACAAATTCACAACTTATTTTTGACACAGAAGTCGACATTTCTCCTAACATTTCATCAATTTTCTTTGTATCCTCAGGGAAGATATTAAAGGGAATTATGCGTTCCAATATTTCCTGAACAATGTAAATTGGAACCCCAATGAAGCGACTGCTGCATGTATACAAAATGATTTGGGTGTGTATGAGCACATCGATGATAAAGTCTTTGGCAACTACAAAGACATTAGAGGGTAGCAGTTTTTTTGTGAGGAACCAAATGGACAAAACCTTCAACTTCAGGTATTCTAATTCTCGTTTTGGAAAATCACATTCATCTTCATGTTTCCAAATATCATCCTTGTCAGTGTGTCTAACAAAAGAAAGCCATCTATAGATGATGACAAAAGTCCCCACTGCTATGGTTAGAAATTGGGCAACAATCATGACGGGGATCGACCATTTGTAGTCGGAAGGTTTAGAATCATCACAAAACAACCTCACATTTTTGGGGGCAATAATTGATCTCAGCATGGCTTGAAAGACAACTGCTGAAGAAAGGGCACACAGTAAGCCAATTGTGTGATGATGTGAAGTTTCACATAACAATGTTTGGGGGTTGCCTGTATAGTTGAGTACATAGTACTTCAATAACAATTTTTTCAATCCCGGGACATCCTTTACGTCTTTGGGATCTAAAGATGGTCTAGATCTATAATAAGTTGGCCAGAACTCTGTTTGGCCTCTAAACGCTATAGAAGTTGACCACATCAACAAAAGCAACACTAAAATGCAGACCATGATGATGATGTGTTCTATAGTGTGGTTATGAGAGATCAGACCTGTACCCATTTGCAGACACACATTAACAATCACAGTAATCACCGTCACGCTCATTGCTGCCAAGTTGCCATAGCGTTGGGATGTGTCCATAGTCCCTAGTGAAGGCATATAAAATCCAAGTGAGGTGCACAACAGTGCAGTGGCAGTGAGCTTGGATAATTGATCCGCAACTCTAGGCATCTCAGTGGTAAGATCAACAGGAATTTTTGTGGCTACTGCAAGAACCGTCATGGTGAATGCACTCATATGGAACAATTTACATGGCAGAAATGGTTTCTTTTTTTTAAGTCCATGCACCAAGTCACAAGTCATGCAAAAGAAGCATACCAATGTTGCAGCTACGATGTAGAGGCCAACCCAAGGAACAGGTGCATCATACGATGGTTTCTCCGAAGGACAGGGTGCAGGAGCAGGTGAATCATACCATGTATCAGCAACCGAAGGATCGGGAGGGGAAGAACCATACAAAGTTGTTTCATATAACACTCCCATGTTGTTGTTGCTGCTGCTTTCTTCTAAACACAATAGCAGGACAACAATAAAGAAAGAAAATTAATAGAGAGTTGATTATGCTTTTAGAATTGAGATTTTTATTTGTAAAATGAAACAAGTATCACAAATTTATAGTACTCTGGATGGGCTCTTTTTATAAAGTGAAAAAGGTTTACATTATTGATGTTGTGTTGGCCGACAGCTTTTCAAACTAAAATGATAGCTCGTCATATCATGGACATGTAATTCATCAATAACATAGACTGTTATTGAACGTTACAAATAGGTTCTCCCCTCTACATATCACTTGTTACTTTCATGTCTCAAAAGCTACTTTTACAAAGCAGCTTTTGAATTGAAACGGAAAAAAAAAAATAAAAAAATGGAGGGGATAATGATTCCTTTTATCACCTCCAACCAAAAAGAAGATTCCTTAAGTTGGAAAAAATAGGCCGATAAATGCATCAACAGTCTATATCCCACTTAAGTGTCTAGCCCACTTGGTAGCTTGTGGTACCTAAAAGTCCATACATATCAGGAGGTCTTGGGCTTAAGCCTTCTGGTTCCCACCTTCCCTTCCGCTTAGAATAGAATAGAATAGGAATTATCCAGGAAAAAAAAAAAAAAAAAAAATCAATCTCTTGCGCACTAGTCCCTTCTGTGTGCATCTGATGGTTGGAGGCACTTTGGCACTCAAGCTAGGTGTCTAGATGTTCCCATCTGTTGGATGCACGTTGGAGCGAATCTAGATCCTAAACAAGAATTTGGGGATTTCCTACTTTGGGCATGTTTCAAATCTGTTTTTGCTGTGTCAAAAAAAAAAAAAATCTGTTTTTGCAATAATAGCATTATGTTATAATAAAAAATGTAGAAGTTATCCTTCACTGGATTGGAATGTTCATCATTCCATCCTATGGTTCACAAACCCCTATAGGGTTTTAGTATGTTCCTCAAAAATACCCTCCTGATACCCCTTGCATGCAACTTTTCTTTTTGCCTAGTACTTTAAAGCTAGGAATCGAGATCTTGATCAGGAGGGTATCTTGTAACTTTCCTTTGAAGTTAGAAGAGTTCTCCCTTAAAACTTTGAAGAAGTTTCATTCCATCCTAAAAAAGTTGGAATTTTTTACTTCACTTGCATTCTAGAAGAGTGGCATTTCAGCCTCACATCTATTCTTAATCATTGGTTTTTATTTTCAGAATTCTCATTTTTTGTGCACCAACTTTATGAGCCATTTTAAACACTATAAAATTTTTTTTTTTTTTTTTTTGAGAAAATAATATTCATCAAATTTGTAGGGCCATGAGTGTTTGTTCATTAGGCTTTAGAATCAAGTTATTCTGACCTATATTAAGTAAGATATACTCATTTTTCTAAGGTCATGCAAGATTGAAATTATAACATATCTTGTATTTAAATTTGAACTTGTGCAATTATAGCACTTTCCTGATCCATTGGTTTAAGCAGCCTACCTTTTTTTTTTTGCTAAAGATCAGCAAGGTATATATTAAGAAAATAATTGAAAAACATAGTACATCCGGCAACTATCCCTACTTATTCAGTAGAGGGATAGCCACAACACATCCAGGTTAAAACCTATAATATGGGCGGCCGAGTGCCTCCCTTCCGACGGAATGAGCTATACAATTTGGTGTTGTGACCCATGTCTGTGATGCTTTACTCCTTGCTGCCTTTTTTGCTAGCACATCAGCTTTGTTGTTAGCTTCTCTAAAACACTGTGTCATTCTCCACTGTATGGAGTCTAGGTATCCTGCTACTACCCTCCATAGGTGTAGAAAGTTCCATGGCAGATTTGTTGACAATATACAAGATACCACCGCTGTATAGTCGCACTCTATCCAAAGATTTCTTATCTACAACTCCTTTGCTTCCTTTATTCCCTCAAAGAATGCAGCCAGCTCCGCTTTGAAATTCGTTCGGCCCTTTGTATCTGGAGATACATTTGATTGGGGTGCCCTGATGATTTCGAAAAACCCCCTGCTCCTGATGCTCCTAGATTTCCCAATGAAGACCCATCTATATTAAGTTTTATCCATCCTATCGGGGGAGCCCTCCACCTTACCTCCTTAATTGAGCGAGTTGGCTGGTGGGTGACCATTACTTGGAATCTTCTAGCCTACCTTGAGGATTGCATCAGTTTCAAATTAGAATTGAGAAAAATGGGTCTAAAATTTGTGGGAATAGACTTAAAAGTACTTTAAGTCTATTAAAAAAATAAAAGGAAAAGGGTAATGAAAAAAAGGAAAAACTCAACCAGAGAAGCAAGAAAGATGAGAATATGAGATTCACGTGTATGCATGTGAAGGAGCCAAGGAGGGCAGTTGCTTTTAATGGCTATGAAAGGACAAACACTTTTGATTTTGGCCTTGTTGATCGACTCCCAATTTCTTTCAAGTTCTGACTGGTTTAATCTATATCCCAATGCTTCTATCATAACTCAAACGGTTGCCTCTTCAGATCACAGGGCCATTATCCTTCTTATAGATCAGAAAATCATCTGGAAAGCTAGACCTTTCAGGTTTGAAGCTTTTTGGTTACAAGAACCTGGTTTCCTTGAGGTCGATTCTACGACTTGGTCCTCTTCTTTATGTCATGGTTCTTCCTCCTTCAAAGTATGCAGTAAACTCAAAAATCTCCAGTGTTCTCTTAAATATTGGAACAAGCATTATGTTGGAAACATCTTTCAAAGGATTGAAACAGAAAAAGAATTCTTCTCTACTCTTTACAACATTCAACCGGCTTTGAGAGATGATCATTGGTTCCTATAAGAAAAAACCACATTGCAATTTTGAGGAGATTAGCCCTATCAGGAGGAATTATTATTGCAGCAGAAATCAAGGGCCATGTGTTATATGGAGGGAGATCGGAATACCAAATACTTCCACCTCTCAACTCTTAAAAGAAGAGCTAGAAACATGATCAGATACATTAATGCTAGTGGGATCAATTCCTCTGAGGATCATGATATGGGAAGGGTGATTGTGGACTTCTACAAAGATCTCTATCAAACTAGCTCTCCTATTATAGATGATTCTTACTATATTCCAGTTTGTGGGAGGGTCTCTACTAAGGATAATACCACCTTGACTAGCCCGGTTACGGATGAGGAAATCTGACGCACTGTGAAGTCTATGCTTGCCAACAAAGCTCTTGGACCTGATGGCTTTTTAGGTATGTTCTTTCAAAAATCTTGGGAGATCATTGGTTAAGAGGTATCTCTCTGCATCACATTTCTTTATCTCTGGATCCTTTAGTTTATCTTTGAATCATACTTTTATAGCCTTAATTCCTAAGGTTGACCATCCATCTTCCATCTCTGAGTATCGTCCCATTAGCCTTTGCAAGATCATTTCTCATTTCTTGTATCATTGTTAATCGTCTCCGTCCCATTCTTAATCGCATCATTTCCTTTAACCAAAATGGGTTCATTATAGGTAGACAAATCCAGGATAATGTTCTTATCTGTCATGAACTTTTACATAAGATCAAGAGAACCAGGAGAGGAAATAAAGGCTTCTTTTCTCTCAAGCTGGATATGAATAAAGCCTATGACAGGCTTGAATGGGCTTTCTTAAGAGGTACTCTCACTAATATGGGATTTGACAGTAGCTGGATTCAAAGGGTTATGTTCTATGTTGAAAATACTTAGATGGGAGTTCTTCTCAATGGTTCACCTCTTCCTTTTTTCAAGCCCCCTAGAGGTCTAAGGCAGGGTGATCCATTATCTTCATATCTTTTTGTGCTCTGTGCTGAGATTTTATCTACAAAGCTGGCTATTGTTTTACAAGAAAGAAAAATTAAAGGGATTCAGCTTAACAGAGGAGGTGAAAGGATTACCCATATGGCTTTTGCAGATGACTTGATCCTTTTTGGAGAAGCCTCGATGTCTAAGGCTAGAGCTGTCCATGAAGTCTTGTATTCTTACTGCAAATTTTCAAGTCAAGTCATCAACCTGAATAAATCAAGAGCTCAATTCAGCCCTAATGTGAAATCCTCAATAAAAGGCAACTCAGAGATTACTTTCAGATCATCTCTACTTCGGCTTTAGATAATTACCTGGGCATTCCTTATACTTGAGGCAAATTATCCAAAAATCATTGCAACAACCTCATGAATAGAGTTAACTCCAAGTTGCAGCATTGGAAATCCCAATTCCTTTGCCCGACGGGTAAGATCGTTCTTGTTCAATCTACTCTCTCCTCTATGCCCTTATATACCATGTCTTGTTTTAGAATCCATGTCTCTGTTCAAAAAGCCTTGGATTCTTTAAGCAGATCCTTCTTTTGGTCTAGTGGTAATCAATCTCTAGTGCCTACCATCTCTTGGAACATTTGCCTTCCTAAACGATGTGGAGGTTTGAATGTGAAACTTTCCGCCTTGATGAATCAAGCTCTCCTTGCAAAAAATGGTTTGGAACTCCTCCACCCTCCATTTTCTCTTTGGTTCAATCTCATGAAAACTAAATACTCCCCCTCCACATCTTCCTTCAAGCGAAATGTCCCGCCACTTCCTCTTGGGCCTGGAAATCCATCTGTTCTTCAAGAGATCTATTACGTAAAGGCCTTTTCTTCCAAGTTGGAGATGGTAGATCCATTAACCCCTGGCTTGACTATTGAATACCAAATCATCCTCCTCTAGTCATTCCCTTCCCCTTGCCTTCTAAAGCACCAACCATTGTCGCTCACTTCGTTGACCCCCTAGCTTTGTCATGGCGTAGAGAAGAGGTTTTTCACTGGTGGCCTCCAGAGATCATGTTCATTATCCTTTCTGTGCCTCTTCTTATTTTCCCCCACGATGACCATTTTGTGTGGGGCCCTACTTCTACTGGTGTCTTCACCGTGGCCTCAACTTATAATCAAGCCATTACTGGCTGCTTGCTCCCTTCTAACCCCCTCTAGCTTAAGGTTTGGTACCTTCCAACTACCACAAAAATTCAACATCTTATCCGGAAGATTCTCCATCAAAGACTACCCCTCACAGATCTATTAAACTCTAGGGGATTCAATCTCAATCCTCTTTGCAATATTTGCCACCTTTTCCACCAAGCTGCTAGTCATTTATTTATGGAATGTCTGATTATTCAAGACTTGTGGAGACAATTGGGTCTTCTCAACACCTTCCCAAGCAATGATCTGACTGTTGGAATCACATCTTTTATTAATGCAAAACATGCCAGTAACCGAGAAGAAAGGTTTCGGGTTTCCTTTTTCTGTAATGTCATATGGCACATCTGGAACAGCTATTGGGATATGACATTTAGGCAAGCCAGGTTCAACTGCAATGCGATTATTCTCAAAGCTATGGCCTCGGCAAGAGATCACGTTCGAGGGTTCATTCAACTAAGTACTCCTAGATGTCTTCTTGTTAAGTGGAATCCTCCCCCAAGCAGCTTTGTTAAATTCAATGTGGATGGTTCAAGTTTCGGTAACCTAGGGAAAGCGGCCATAGGTGGAGTATGCAGATCCTCCAACGTATCTTTCATAACATGTTTCTCGATTGGTATTGGTTGGAATTATGCCTTAGTAGCGGAAGCAATGGCTGTCAGATTCGCTCTTTCTATGGCACTTACCCTACACATGAAGAACCTGATCATTGAAGGAGACAATCTACTAGTTATCAACATCGTTAACAAGGTCTCAAAGTCAATCCCATGGAGAATCTCCTCTATCATTTCGGACTGTTGGGAACTTGCTCTCAGGTTTGACAAAATTATCTTCCTTCACACACTTCGTGAAGCCAATGCAGTGGCAGACTGCTTAGCATCTCAGGGATCTAGGCTCCAACATCACTTTGTTGGGCATGAATCGCCTCCTTTTTGTATTTTCCTTTCTTTGTATGTAGACCTTTCTGGAACTTTGTTCCCTCGTAAATAAATTTTCTTATCAAAAAACAAAATACAATACCTGCTTTTCCAAAGTGACCCAATCCCATTTTTAAAGACCTGTGGGCCAACAAGAGGCAAACAAATTTAGATTTCTGAATAGCAGTATTGGTGGAACTTTATGGATCAAGCATTAAATGTCAAATAAATCAATTTAAAAAACAAAAACAAAAGCAAAATATCCGATTCGATATATTGCATTTGTAAAATTTGATTTAGTTCAAAGGCAATTTAAATCATGAGAAATATATATTAATGCATCATCAATAGTATAAAAAAATCCTAATTAAAAAAGTAGGATCCGATAATAATTTTTTATATATTTAAATGTATAATTTGGATTGCAACTGTTCAATTAATATTTTAAATGATGATATATTCAATGGAACAATTTAGGATCCATGTTGCTCTAAGGACTGCTCTTAATTTGGGCATATCTCTATTGGTGATTGAAAGTGACAATCTTCTCATGATGAACATTCTCAACGACCACTCTCTTGAAATCCCTTCGAGAATCAAGCCTATGATCCAGGACTGCAGAACTTTGGCTTCTAGTTTTCAGTGTATCTTTTTTGTGCATGTTCTTCGTGAATCCAATTCGGTTGCCGATAGTTTGGCCTCTCTTGGAGCTTCTTCCCAGGCTAATCTTTTCTGGCTCGATTCCCCTCCCCCTCTTGTATCTTTTGTTGTATTCTGACTTAACTGGAACATTGTTCCGGTGTTAATAAATTACTTTCACCAAAAAAAAAAAAAACCTGATCGACCAAGTTCTATATTTTTTTTCAACTCAACTCGAAAGCACTCGAATGAATCAAGTCAATGATTTGTAAAAGTGACATCTCTTCATATGTTAAAATGTTCCAAGTTTGTATATCTATACCCAAACAAAAAATGGAACGATATGATTCAACATCACTTTTTAGTATTATTATTTTTAAATGTTTGGTTTGAATTGTGGTTTTTTAATTGGCATTTTAGATCATTGCAAACATCATGAAATAATCTGATTTGAGATGAATACATGCATGTGAAGGCTAGATGCTTCATTTTTTGAAAGAAAAGAATATTAGTATCATGGTTTTATTTATTTATTTATTTTTTGTAGAGAGTATCGTAGTTTTAGGTAATGGCCGGGTATCGTTGGATCAATATCGGTATTGTTATTTGATCAGATACAATGGGAACTGGTATCACATCAATCATATAAGACGGTTTTGTCCATAAAGATACCGATATTTAATTCTATTTTGACAATAATACCGTATGTGTTGGACAAGTGTGTGTCCATCAAACCCGGTTCGGTTCGGTTCAACCCGGTTCACCTTTGTATTGAACATTTATAAATTTTAGTTTGATATTGTCACATGCGATATAAATGTTTTGAGCATTATGTGTCCCTAAGTTTTACTTAAAATGGTAGTCACGACTAGGGTTTGGGCTGGGCACCCTTATCATATGGTCATCGCATTGGGTATGCCTAGACATGTGATGTCAGGGTACGAATGTGAATGCCCACATGTTTGATGTGTGCATTGACGAAGAATCTACTTTGTCGATTCTCTCATGTATTACTACTAGATGTAGGAAGGGATAGATATGTGTCCCTGACACCCTATACCTGAGGAAATCTTGTCACTGCAAAGTGTGATTGCATTTTTTGGTTCATCAATGACTGAGACTCAAGTGAGTCAAAGCTGGTGTTCTGGGAATGTGTGAACCCTTTGTGAGTGAAGGAGTTATCCAACACGGTCACCACTGCCCGATTGGGGAACACCAAGATAGAGACTGTCTGTGCATGGTCGGATCGGAATCTGAATTCAGTACCGTTTTGGAAATGATTTTGCAAAAATCTATTTTATATAAAATGATAGATTATTTATAATTATTTGAACAAAGTGTTTAATCGAGTTTTACGGGACCCGATCAGATGCACAGACTATCTTATATGGGCATGTACTATGGATTGGGGTTTGGCAGTACATGCGTACATGCCCTAGATTCCATAATGATGATGTTGATTAGTGGGGGGGGGTTGTATATGATAAATTGTTATCATATAGGGAGTTATTTGGAATTTGCTATTTTAATTGGTTCTTTATTTAATTAATGGATTTTGTGCTAATTGTAATTATCCATAGATATTAAATAAGACAAGTAATTAATATTTTCCTTATTAGATTCTGCTTCTTCACCAAGCTAAGGACTCTGAGATAAACAGATAAAGCCTATCTGAGATAAACAGATAGAGTAAATCAGGAGAGAGAGTGTCAAACTCTCACAGGGATTCTTCCCGGGAAAAAGGCTTCCACGTTTTTCATAGCCACCCCCTCTCACGATTTGGCTCTCCTTCTCTCTCTCTTATGATTTCTTCTTCTTGCTCTCTAAATTAAAATGGGGCACCCATGGGACACCATGGGGTAACCCAGGGCGTACAATACCCTAATTGGTTTATAATTGATTTTCCTAGGGAGCCATGGTTTTATCCCTGGACCGTAGTTTTACCTACAGTGTGGTATCAGAGCCACCTTTCCCACCCATGAATATTGAATAATTAATGGTTAATATGATTATCATGAGTGGGATGTAAGTTGACACATGGGTGGTTATTCCCGTAGGCAGTAGCCACTGGCACCGTAGGCAGAAGCGACTGTCCTACAAGATGTTTGACAAGGAGATGGAGCTCACCGAGCTTGCTAACGCACTGCTTGAGGCTGAAGCGTCCTTGAAAAAGGATAAGGCTGAGGTCAATGCAACTAAGGCAAAGTCTTCTTCAAGTGGGAAGAAGAAGAAAAAGGAAAGTAAGGGTAAGACCCTGAAAACCAAGGGTGGGAAGTCTAGCAATAAAGGCAAGGCAAGTGCTTCTATTGCAAGAAGGAGGGTCACTGGAAAAGGAACTGTTGTGCTTACCTAACGACTTTGAAAGAGAAAAAGCCGGATGAAACAGAGGCTGCTAAAGAAGGTACATGTGATGTTTATGTTCTTTATGAGTCTAATCTGTCTTTTGAACCGACCAATTCTTGGTTGGTGGATAGTGGTTCCACTGTTCACATTTGCAATGATTTGCAGGGGTTCAAGGAGACAAGGAACTTGGAAAGAAATGAGGTGCATCTTCGGATGGATACTGGAGTTGAGACCATGGCAATGGTTGTGAGGACTTTTATTTTGAATTTTAGTTTTTCTTGTTTAGTTTTAAAGGATTGCTATTATGTACCCTCTTTTAAGAGGAAGATTATTTCAGTTTCAAAACTTATTTTAGACGAGTATAGTTTTTCCTTTAATACTAAATTAATTATTCATTTTAATAATTCCTTTGTGGCATTCGATTATATGCAAAGTGGTTTGTATTTTCTAGATTGTCGTATTAGAACGAATGTTGTTTCAAATGTTGATTTGAAACGGAAAGCAGTTCCAGTGAACTCAACATACCTGTGGCATCTAAGATTAGGTCACATTAATTTGGACCGAATCAATAGATTGGTGAGAGATGGGCCCTTAGAGAGTCTGAGGGTGGAATCATTCCCCACCTGTGAGTCATGCCTTCAAGGCAAAATGACCAAGAAATCCTTTAGCAATAAAAGTGCTAGAGCCACAGATCTGTTGGAGTTGATACACACTAACGTGTGTGGACCCATAAGCATACAAGCAAGATATGGGTATGAGTACTTTATCACATTCACCGATGATTACTTAGATATGGTTACATATACTTGATGCGTAGGAAATCGAAAGCCTTTGATAAATTCAAAGAATTCCAAGCCAAGGTGGAAAGACAGCTCGATAAATGGGTCAAGTCCTTACGATCAGATCGTGGAGGGGAGTATCTATTGGATGAATTTAAAGAATATCCCATATCACAAGGGATAGTTAGTCAACTGACTAATCTAGGCACACCACAACAAAATGGTGTATCCAAACGATGCAATCGGACCCTATTGGATATGGTCCGGACGATGCTCACTTATAGTGAGCTGCCTCTTTCTTTCTGGGGGTATGCCTTAGAGACAGCGATTTATATCTTGAATAGGGTCCCATCTAAGTCTGTAGCCAAGACACCCTTTGAGTTGTGGAAAGGGCGAAAGCCCAGTATTCAACACCTTAGGGTATGGGGTTGCATAGCATATGTGCGAAAGCAACAGACAGACAAGTTAGAATCCAGGACCTCAAGATGCTATTTCTTGGGCTACCCCAAAGGCACGATAGGATATTATTTCTATGATCCGGTTGACCAAAAGGTTATTGTAAGTAAACATGTCACATTTCTGGAGGAAGAAATGATGACCCAAAGGTCCAAACCAGTAGTCATTAAAGAGCTATCAGATAGCTCAGAAATGTCACTTCCAAAAGTGAGACCAATTGACATACTCGCTGAAATACCAACACCTGAAGAACCTTGACGCAGTGGGAGGACTATCAGACCACCCACTAGGCTTACTCTTCTAACCGAAGAGGAATAGTGGAAGAGTTCCACATGGTATCGGTTGAATCGGATGATGATCCGATGACATACTCTGAGGCTCTAAAGGATGTTGATGCCACTAGGTGGCTTGAGGCAATGCGCTCTGAAATCGATATGATGCATTCCAACAAGGTCTAGACTCTAGTCGATCCATCACTTGGCGTTAAGCCGATTGGATGTAAATGGATCTTCAAGAGGAAGAAAGGCGCAGATGGAAAGGTCGAAAGATTCAAAGCGAGACTGGTGGCAAAGGGCTATACCCAGAAAGAGGGTATAGACTATGAGGAAAACTTTTCACCAGTGGCGATGATGAAATCCATCAGGATTTTATTGGCTATCGCCACACACTTTGATTATGAGATCTGGCAGATGGATGTGTAGACTGTATTTCTGAATGGGTTCTTGCAAGAGGAAATCTACATGGAACAGCCAGAGGGGTTCTCTTCCTTAGAGGAAGAAAGAAAGATGTGCAAATTGCAGAGGTCCATTTATGGACTAAAGCAGGCTTCCAGGAGCTGAAACATCAGATTTGATCAATCAATCAAATCGTTTGGTTTTGATCAAAACATGGATGAACCATGCGTTTACAAGAAAATCAATGGGAGGGTAGTATGTTTTCTTATTTTATACGTAGATGACATATTGTTGATTGGTAACGATGTAGGATTCCTTTCATCAGTAAAACAGTGGTTATCCACAACGTTTTCAATGAAAGACCTTGGGGAAGCTAGCTATATCCTTGGGATCAAACTTGTGAGAGATCGCCAAAAAAGGATGCTAGGCTTGTCACAAGTTACCTATATAGACAAAGTCTTGGCCAGATTTAGTATGGAGAACTCCAAGAGGGGAAGTGTTCCCTTCCGACATGGAGTCAGTCTTTCCAGATCTCAATGTCCTCAATCTCAGACAAACATTGAAGAGATGAAGAGGATTCCCTATACTTCAGCAGTAGAGAGTCTTATGTACGCTATGTTGTGTACGAGGTCAGACATTTGCTATGCAGTAGGTATAGTAAGTCGCTACAAATCTAACTCTGGACGCGAGTATTGGAATGCTGTCAAGAATATCCTTAAGTACCTGAGAAGGACTAAGGAATATTTCTTGGTTTTTGGATCTGATCAGTTGTCAGTATTGGGATACACAGATTCAGATTTCCAAATTGACAAGGATGACAAAAAATCCACGTCTGGGATGGTATATCTAATGGGTGGAGGTGCTATTGTGTGGCAGAGTGCAAAACAAAAGTCTACAACCGATTCTACTATCGAAGCAGAATACCTTGCAACTTGTGATGTAGCAAAGGAAGGTGTTTGGCTGAGGAAATTCCTATCAGATTTGGAGGTAGTCCCTGACCTTGTCAAGGACCCCATTCCCCTGTTATGTGACAACAGAGGGGCCATTGCGCAAACTAAGGAGCCTAGGGCTCATCAGAGGAACAAGCACGTGCAGCGGAAGTATCACCTTATCAGAGAGATTATCCAGCAGGGCGACGTGAGTATCTCCAAAGTGGACACAACGGAAAATGTGTCTAATGCCATGACAAAAGGTTTGTCACCGGGAGTGTTTGAGAAACACATGGAGGGCATGGGTTTAAAATGTATGGGGAATTGGTTTTGATGTACAAGTGGGAGATTGTTGGACAAGTGTATGTCCATCAAACCCGATTCGGTCTGGTTCAACCCAGTTCACCTTTGTATTGAACATTTATACATTTTAGTTTGATATTGTCACATACAATATAAACTTTTTGAGCATTATGTGTCCCTAAGTTTTACTTAAAATGGTAGTCACGACTAGGGTTTGGGCTGGGCACCCTTATCATATAGTTGTTGCATTGGGTATGCCTAGACATGTGATGTTAGGGTACGAATGCGAGTGCTCACATGTTTGATGTGTGCATTGGCGAAGAATCTACTTTGTCGATTCCCTCATGTATTACTGCCAGATGTAGGAAGGGATAGACATGTGTCACTGACACCCTATACCTGAGGGAACCTTGTCACTGCAAAGTGTGATTGCATTCTTTGGTTCATCAATGACTGAGACTCAAGCGAGTCAAAGCCGGTGTTTTGGGAATGTGTGAACCCTTTGTGAGTGAAGGAGTTATCTAACACGGTCACCACTGCCCGATTGGGGAACACCAAGATAGAGACTGTCTGTGCATGGTCGGATCGGAATCTAGATCCAGTATCGTATTGGAAATGGTTTTGCAAAAATCTATTTTACATAAAATGATAGATTATTTATAATTATTTGAACAGAGTGTTTAATCGAGTTTTACGGGACCCGATCAGATGCACAGACTATCTTATATGGACATGTACTATGGATTGGGGTTTGGCAGTACATACGTACATGCCCTAGATTCCATAATGATGGTGTTGATTAGTGGGGGGGTTGTATATGATAAATTGTTATCATATAGGGAGTTATTTGGAATTTACTATTTTAATTGATTTTTTATTTAATTAATGGATTTTGTACTAATTATAATTATCCATAGATATTAAATAAAGTAATCAATTAATACTTTCCCTATTAGATTCTGCTTCTTCACCAAGCTAAGGACTCTGAGATAAATAGATGAAGCCAATCTGAGATCAACAGATAGAGTAAATCAGGAGAGAGAGTGTCGGACTCTCACAGGGATTCTTTCCATCTGGGTTTTGGAAACCCATCTATAAATAGAACCCAAAACGCAGGAGGGAAAAAGGCTTCCACGTTTTTCATAGCCACCCCCTCCCACGATTTGGCTCTCCTTCTCTCTCTCTTGTGATTTCTTCTTCTTGCTCTCTAGTTTTGAGAGCTAGGGTTTTAGAAACCTAGATCTGGTTAGAGATATATTCGGATTGGCTTATAGAACCTTGGTAGCACCATTGGAGGTTCAGATCTGTTTGCTTTGAGTGCTTCTTGGAGGAAGAACCATTGTCTATTGGAGGAGCAACACTTGAGGCTCACCAGGTTAGCAATTCTTGATTGATTCCTTCAGTTTTTAATTATTTAATATTTATGGGATGCAAAAAAAACTCGAATCGATTTATTTCCGCTGCGCATTCGAGTATGGGATGGATCCCTCTTGCCATGTGATGGATTAGAGATGATTTTCTCTGTCCCTATTGCGTTCAAAAATTGTATGAGACACAACAAGGAAGGAAAAATCCTAACAGGGATGTACTAGGGTTTCCATAGGCAATCATGAGAAACCCTAAAATTAAAATGGGACACCATGGGATAACCCAAGATGTGTAATACCCTAATTGATTTCCCTAGAGAACCATGATTTTATTCTTGTACCGTAATTTTACCTATACTTTGTTCATAACATTTATGTAACATTATCAATCAATCTTGGTCGATATTTAAACGAATTAACCGATTGCGAAGGATCCCAAACCAATACCTAAAATATGATTACTATGCAAAATTTCTACCTAAAAATTAATATGTGGAAGAAGACAGAAATTACATTACCAAAACAAAAAAAATAAAGAAGAGGAGATAAATTATTGGATAAACAAGGTCAAGTCAATGCTGCTGAGCGTCGAAGTAAGATAAGATTGACCTACACATTTGCACAGGGTAAAGGGACAGCTGTTTTCACGGGCCATTAAAAGACAAAAATTGTTGATTTGGCCGTCTTAATTATTTTTGAAGGGTTCTATCATGATGGACCCACTGCTTTTTAATGCCCTTTGTTTTTTCTTTCCTTTTTTCAACTTGCAGTCCTGCTGACGTGTTGCCTATGAAACCAGAGTGACATGATGAGACTTTTTTAGGTGGTAGTCATTTTTCTGTGTGTGTGAGAGAGTATCTCATGATTTTTTGTTTTGGTGGGGTTGGGGGGGGAAGAATCACCCCTGGGTTTTAAACAATTATGTTTACTATTTTTAGAATTTCATTTATTTCTTAAAACTTCCGTGTGTTATGGAAAATTTTTACAAACATACTATTGGATGAGATTAATCAAATGCCCAAAATCCCTTGAATGAAGTAACTTTTTCATAGTTACCATTATTTTATATGGACGTAAATTCGATGTGCACCAAAGGTGAAGATGAAAAAACAGAAGTCACTATTTAGATTTGGGGTTTAGAATCCATGAATGGTGTGTCCTTCTTTCACTAATTTGGAACCTCTACTGAAACTTGCTTGTCCTGTGGCCTGCTACACAAATATAGCAAGGTGCATAGTTACAGCCTTACCCCTGCCCGAGCACCTTGTCCGAGTGGGGGTAAGGCAATAATTGCATGCCTTGCTGTGCCTACACAACATAACGCAGGACGGGCAAGTGACAGTATAGGATCTGCATCCTTCTTTAATACAAATTTAATTTGTCACAAATTTGAAAAGATTTAATTACCCTCACTTATTTGTTGTCCTAAACTAATTGAAAATATCCATTTTACCCTTTGTTTTATTTTTATAAATGAAGACCTAATTGCCCTCATTTATGTATTACCCTAACCTAATTTGAAAAGATTATTTTACCCCTAAATATTTGTTCCTAAAAACCCCAAAATGCTCTCATCTTCCCCAAATCATCATCTTCTTTTACATACTCACCACCACCACCACCACCGCCACCCACCATTAACACCATCACCAACCCAACCCCTTCATTCTTCTCGTTCTTTTCCCACTCAATGTGCTAGAGAACAGTGAACCAAAATCCCTTAAACCCAAACTCATACTACATTCCCAAACAAAGAAATATTCAAATTTCTTTTTCTGCATCGTATAACATCAAATAGGGCATTGGATCAACCCATGTTCATCATTTAACAACAGACGAAGGACTCAAAACTCTTTCTCAAAGTTGAGGAAGAGGAAGACAACCTTGGATGGGATGAGATTGAAGATCTTGGCAGTAATGACGAGAAGAAAGATTCTGTTGGTGGGAGCCCAAATAGAACTGATCTTAGAAAGCGGTTGAGTGGTGCGGATGAAGAGGAAGATCTTAGTTGGGAAATTGAAGATGATGACTAGCCTGTGAAGCCTTGATTAATTACTTTGATATTAGGACTCCGACGGTCAGAAAAAAATGTTACCATTCTTTGCCCCTTTCTCCTCCTTTCTCTTCTGTAAGTTTATATTTTCTGCTACGAATGTTAATTTCATTATTGATGATTAGTGATTGGTTGGTCTTCTTTATTGGTTTATAATGAGTTACAGAATTTAGGCATAATCAGATGGAAACCCTAATCAGAACTCCATCTCGTCCGCCTGAAATCCAAAACCTTGAACGATTATCTGCGTCATGAACACGATTCAAACGACCGTTTTTTAGAGCTCTTAACCTCAAATAATCGACCAAAGCGAAAAATAAACAAAATTTTCTAAACCTCACGGCTTTGTATGGTGAAGATCGCACGGGGAAGAGGATGGTGTGGGATGGGCTGCACGGCGGTGATGGTGTTAATGGCGGGTGGCGGCGGTGGTGGTGGGTATGTAAAAGAAGATGATGATTTGAGGAAGATGAGGGCATTTTGGGGTTTTTAGGAACATATATTTAGGGGTAAAATAGTCTTTTCAAATTAGATTAGGCTAATACATAAATGAGGGCAATTAGTTTAGGGCAACAAATAAGTGAGGGTAATTAAATCTTTTCAGATTTAAGAAAATGGAGCAAAGGGTAAAATGGTCAAAATTTTGGCATCCAACGGTGGTATTTAACGGATTGGACCTATCTAGCATTTGGGGTGTAAAACAGGGGTGATATGTGGAATATTGAAGGATGATACATAGAATATTGAGTCGCTTAGGGGGTACGAGGAATATTGGGTGTATTATAGGGGGTACTTGTACTTTACCCTTTATTTTTTTGAGGGGGAGAAATTACATTTATCAGCCCTGAGGTTTTAAATAATTACGTTTATTATTCCTAGAATTTCATTTATTTCATAAGCCTCTCCTGTATTATGAAAAATTCTTACAAACGTACCCCTTCCGTTAGATCAAAACAGTTAAGTGATGATGTCATCATCCAGATATTAACTACATGCCCCGTAATACCCTTAATGAAGTTATTTTTTCATATTTACCCTTATTTTATGTGGATGTAAATTCGATGTGCACCAGGGGTGAAGATGGAAAAATAGAAATCACAATTTAGATTTGGGGTTTAGGACCCATGAATGGTGTCCTTCTTTCACTAATTTGGATCCTCTACTACCGCTTGCTTGTCCTATGTCGTGCTGCGCAAACATAGCAAGGCACACAGTTACAGCCTTACCCCTGCCCGAGCGCCTTGCCCCTTGTCCTATGTCGTGCTTCGAAGGGGTCCAGTGCTAGTTTACCCAACCTTTTCTTCGTAAAAAAAGAGAAACCACTTAAAGTAGGTGAAGAGCACAATAAACGAGCCTATTATTTGAGGCTATGGCTCACGATGCCGAGTGGAAAGCCAAGGATCGTCTCTGACAAGTGCTCGGTGTGTGGCGTGTTCGGGGAAATAAGGCGGAAAAACTTATGATAAAACTTGGTCTTATGAGATTTGAAGATAAGTAGAAAATGCGAAGAATTTATAAACTTGTGCTTTTACACGGGAGATCGAATTACATTCTTGATATCATTCAAGTCTTGGAAATAACTACTTGGTTTTGGGAGAAGACTAATAGTAACTACTTGCGGGAGGCAAGCCTTGATCGGGACGAAAGCTTGATACAGTGTCAGTTTACAAGATTGGGGCTTGAGGACGGGACTTGTGCTTCGATGTTCAAGTCTTTTACAACTTGAAAAATAAAAATGAAAAACTAAAATGCTTGACGAAGGCCTGGAGAGGATAGAGCTGAGTTCTCTTCTCCAAAAACTCCTTGCTCCTCTTCTTCTTGCGAAGTCCGGTCTTAAGTAGACTTTTTTGGGTCTTGAGCAGGGCTTGCGTATCACGAGGTGCCTCCATGAATCACGCGCTTTTGTCCTTTTGGCCGAAAGAAGAATGGAATCAAACTTTTACTGTGGCCGAAAGATGATTGAGAAATGTCGGGTGGAGGGTCCCAACTTGGACGGATGTGCCGACATTGCTTTACTGTTTGCCTTGTGAAAGGCATCTTGAAAAGGGTCTTCTAGAAAGATTCTTCCAGGCTGGTAGTGGGGACACGTGGCATTCCATATCTCGGGGACAATTTTTTTCACATTGTGTTCGCCTTTGTTTAAACTCAATATTTTAATTGCCAGAGTTGTGGCAATAGTGTGATAGGAGTTATCCTTACGTCACACTAACGTAGGCATCCTTTTCCCTTTCGGGTTGCCGGATTGCCCATTGGCTTGGATCCATATACCCGGAATCCAGGGTGTGATAGGGCTGGATTACTTCTTGGGTCTCTGAGGCTGGCCCAAGTTTCTTCTTGTGGACTTGGGCGATGAGGTGGAGAATTGTTGCGTTACTTCTTCGGGCTCACTTTGTTGGGATCTTGGGCGTATTCTCCTTGATGGAGATGCGGCCCAATGGATCCTACACTAGAATGGGCTCCTTCCGAATGGGCTTCTTCTTCTTGATTCTATTGCGGCCCGGTTGGGCTGCGATTTCCTTCTTTGGGCTTCAAGCGGAGCTTCTTCTTCTTTCTTGGACTTGGATTTTGCTTTGAGCACATTAAGCTGGGCCTTAGTTGGGCTAATTTGGGCTTTGTCCTTGGACTTGCTAAGGGCTTTGATGAGGGTTTCCTTGGAGCATTTTGTGAGATCACATTTATCCCACCATTTTACTCTGAATCCTCGATGAGGGGATTCAATGGACCATTCATCGGTCTCTTGTCTCGGTGGTCTCAAATTCCCAATACATTATCCATGCAAGTTTGCGGTGGATAAAAAACCTTAAGAGATATCGGCTGCTCGGGGGATGCGTTCAGGTGTCTTCGGCAAAATACATGATAGGCTTCAAAAATGGGATGCGGTAAGATGTCAAGGATTGGACCGTAAGTGGTCCACCATTTTGGGAACGGTGGGATAGAAGCTGGAGAATTTATAATCGAAGCGGAAAAACCACGAGTGCTTATTCTGTGATTACGTACAAGAATGCATGGTGCCATGCATCGATGTAATCAAAGAAGTGGTACTCTTGTGGTTAGGTAGTTTTGTGAGAACTTCTTATGTTGTAAAGGGTGTGCACCCCAATCGGTAGTCTTGAGGATCTTGAGAATAGTAATTGATGTGTGGTCACAAGATTAGGGTCTTTTATCAAAGTTTTGTTTGATCTGATGGAATCGGTATCTATGAGGATGAACTCATAGAATTCTTGGGACTTTGCATTGCTTGAGGTATAGTATTGCCGTCCTTAAAAAAATACTCTCCGGGCAATGTCATTAGGGTCGGCAGCCTTTGGTAAGTTGTTCATCAAGGGATACTAGGACCTCGTAGAAATCTTTTTTTGGATGTCTTGGCTTTTGGGGGTAAAACTTGGTTTGGATCTTGATGTTGTCTTGGGCCTAGACACTATTGAGGTGGTTCTTGTGGTGGGACTATTTGGGTGGAGCTTGTGGCTACTACTTGGTTGTATGGGACACTTTGGAAGAGGTCAAGGCCAATTGTTTTGATGGGGCTGGTTTTGCATAGGAGCTCTTGGATTTTGTTTTTGGATGGGAGGCTCCTTAGGAGCCATGATTCTTGAAATGACTCGGGTCCTGCAAAAATTCCCTTGTGAGAAAATCGGGGATGGAATTCATTTCTCCTTTTATGTGTTCTATTTCAAAATCAAAGCTTGATAAGAGTGCTTGCCATCTTGCAAAAATGCATTTTGATGCAATATTTTGAACATCATTTTTAAAACTTGTTTGGTCATGATTGCAATCAACTCTTACTAAAAATCTTTTGTTTAGTAAATCACTCAAATTTTCGAATGCATAAGACTCTTGATAAAATTTCCTTTTTAATGGTCTTGTAATTCTTAGGCTTGGTTCCATAGCCCGAGTGTATCTTGACCGGTCTCCTTCCCTTGGTCAATCTGTTTGAGGACTCCTCCATATCCTAGGTCGGAGGCATCGGTCTCAACAATTTTTGGGAGGTCCGGGTTTGCCAGAACTAGACGGGATTTCTTTTACTAGTTTCTTGATATCTTGAGCGGCCTTGGTATGGGTCTCACACCAGGCTGGTTGTTTCTTTTGAGTCTTTGGTAGAGGTTCACAGGTCTTACTTATTCCTGGGAGGAAGTCTCTAACATAATTTAGGCTTCCTAGAAATCTCTGCAATGCTTCTTTTCTAGGATTTCATCGAAAAATTTTTCGCAAAGACCATTGTCCTTTCTATGGGAATGATGGTTCCACTGATGTATGTAATGGCCTAAGAACCTAATTTTAGTTTGGAATAGGTCCATCTTCTTTTTCGATAGTACTAGCCCATTGGTTTTGACTACTTGGTAGAAGTTTCTAAGGTGCTTAAAGTCTTTGGTCTATGGTGTCACGAGAATATTAAGACATCATCTATGTAAACTATTGCGTGACTACTTTGTGCGGGTTGAATATATCATTCATTATGTTTTGGAATTCACTTGGGGCATTTTTTAGACCAAATGGCATTACATTCCATTCGTAATGACCAAAGGGTGTGGTGAAGGCTGTTTTGTATTTGTCTTGTTCATGAACCTGGATTTGCCAATATCCGGACTTTAAATCAAACTTTGAAAAGATCTTGGCTTTGTGAATTTTTTGGAGTAGGTCTTTCTTGTTAGGGATTGGGTATCTAATCCATTGTAGGACATCATTAAGGGGCTTATAATTTATGACCAATCTTGGTGCTCCTCTTTCTATTTCGCATTCTTGTTTACATAGAAGGCAAGACAACTCCAGGGAGACTTGCTTGTTTCTAATGAGGTTTTTATTTAATAACTCTTGGATTTCTTTTTGCGGAGTCTCTTGAAGTTCTGGCTCATTTGAATGGGCACGCCTTGGTTGGAATGTTTTTTTACGAGAATTCCTTTTCGTATGGTAATTTTACTATTTGTCTTTTCTGTGCCAAAAAGCATCAGGAATTGAACATAGATTATCTTGAACTGGGTTCTTAATCTATCAACTGGGTTTTTATTGGCTGTTCTTGTAATTGTTCCGAGTCTTGATGTGCATGATTTCATTTTTAAATGACTTAGGTGTCTTTCTTTGGCTTTTATACTTCTAATGGTAGGATCCTTTGTTATAGATGCGACTTTTGCTCGTCCTATTTGTTCTAGGTCTGAAGGTTCTAAAAATTCAAACGTAATTCTTTGTTTGCCTATCTTAGTGGTTAAGCCTTTGTTGGTTACTTTAAAGGGTTTAATTAATTCTATGAATGGTTGTCCGTCCTAGAATTACCTGTCCATCTAGATTCTTTACTAGGATAAAGACTTGTTTGAAGCATATGCCCTGATTGCATATATGTACTTGAGTAATTTGTACCGAACATTCATGTATTCCACTGGCCGTGGTAAGCCTCTGTGCAGTTTTTTGGTAATACTGGGTTGGAATTATTCCTTCTTGGATACAGTTCAGCTGGGCTCCTGAGTCTATGAGGGCTACTGAAGAAAACTTATAGGAAGAGCCTATGGTTAATTTGACCTTTACATGCCATTTTTGGGGAGAAGTATATATGCTTGCTATGAAATTTTGGGAGCCTGATTCTTGTCCTGGTTCTGGTTCTTCCTGAATTTGTTTTGACTTTCCTTTTAGTTTAATTAACTCAGCTTTTACTTCTTTTATTTCTCTTTTTAAATCTTGGGTAGTAACTTCCAGATTTGTTATTCTAGTGTTTTCTGAATTACTTGCAGTCTTCCTTTGTTCAAACCTTTTGAAGACCTGGTTTATATCATAAGCCTTAGGTCTTTCTTTGTTTTCTTCTAAAGCTTGTCTGGCTTCTTCGAGGCATTGTTTTCTAATTTGAACGTCTGCTATTTGTTTAATGGCATCAAAGAAGGATTGTCTTATCATGCCAATGGATTTGGTTTCAGAGCCGTCACTGGTGGTGCAGGAGCATTCGCCTTTTATGGCAGAGGATATGCAGTTGCATGCAACCGCATCCGGTTCGTGTCACTTGCTACTCTTGGACTTTGAGTCTTGATCTTGGTTTATTTGGTTGATGGCCTCATAGAAGACTTCTTCTTCCGAGTCCAAATCCTCTGAGTCAGACTTAGCGAATATTTCGAATATTTTTTGCTGGGTACTCTGGTCCAGGCTAAGTAAGCTAACCCTTTTGGCTATTCTACGATGTTGGCTATGTGGCCTGGTTTCCCACGCAGTTAAAACAACCTTTGGGTTTTAAGGTAGTTTTGGTATCATCCTTTTTTGGTTCTTCGTGGCTTTGGTTTGGTTGAACCGTTTTTTCTTATTGAACCTTGGTTTTGAATAGTACTTATTTGGTTCATATTTTTATACTTGTCTTCTTTGTAATGCTTGGATGATTCTTTGAATTTATGGGATTTCCTTTTATGTTTCTTCTCCGATTTTGGGGCGGGGAACCCATCATTGCTCACGAACCCTCCTAGTTCTTTTCTATAGGACTTATTTTCTTTTTCAATTGTTGGGCTAGTCTTAGAGTCTGTACAAAGAGACATTGCTTCTTCGTGGATGATACTATTTAATTCCCCATAAGTGTAACCGTCGTAGGGAATTTCTCCGTTGTTCTCTTTTCTCGGTTTGTTTTATCTTTTAAAAAATATTAGGGGAGGCTGTTAGGAATTTTTCTTTCCGAATGGGAGATTTGCATCTTCCCCTGGACATAACTCCTGGTCATGAAGATATCTTTGTACCACTTAAGGTCATGTAATTTTACGCATTTTAGGTTTGATAATTGTTCAATGGATCTATCTTTGAGTTTAGATGGATCTCCTAGGAAATGTTTGGTTAAGTTGAAGATGAGTGTATTTACTGCATCCTCAATAGGTTCATTCCTGTCTTGGATTACTTCTCCTTGGTCATCAATCTGTACTGCATACAGGATTGTTATTCTTTGTTCTTGGGTTAGGACGAAGTCCCACCATCCTTTAATTGGCCTCAGTAAAGCCTGAGACTAGAAGATCGCTCTTGCCGATCGGAAGTTTCTTTTATCCGGTAGGCATTTGCTACCATTGTCACCTCATGTAACTTATTTTTGATGTTATATTCAGACATGCCGTCTATGTTCCATTCATAGATTACGCCACTTTGATAAGAGGCCTGGGGATACATTCCCCTGTTCTCTATTTGTAGATCTAAAAAACTGGGTTTTAGCTTGGACCTTTGGTAATAGTCTTCTTCAATCCTATGTATGGAACTGGGTTTATTTTCTTGAGACCTTATTACATCGACTTGGGCTACTGCCGAGTCTTGGGATTCCTTGTTTGGTGTCTCTGGTATTACTAAGCCTTTGAGCCTCTGTTCAATTTCTTTCAATGCATCAGCTCTGTTCAAAGCTTTTGCAGATCTCAAGCTTATGTTATGAGGTATGAATAGAGGCCTATGCCTCTGAGTACTTGGGTGTTCCTCAGATGGTGAAATTCCCTGGGAAGTACTGGGTTTTGTTTGTACTATGTTCTCTATCCTATTTAGCTGTCTTCCTATGGTTAGGAGGTGCTGGTTTGAATAGTTTGCTAGACTGATTAATTTTTTGTCGCTCTCAGTGTTTCCAGATGTTGATCTGCAAGGTGCTCCTATGGTCTCTGTTGCTCCTGTTTTTATCTTGATTATGTTATAGGGAGGATGAATGGATTCAATCTCCTCATCTTTATCTGTTATCCAGAGAGTTGTAGTCTTCTGGGTTGGGGCTATGTTTTCAAATGGGTATTCTAACCCATGGTACTGGGCGTAAATGTCTAGGTAGGTGAAGAATATTATGTTGGTTCTATGTTTGTTCATTTGTTCATACCAATGTTCTCTGATTTTAGCTTGTTGGTCTGAAGTAGTGTTTTTAAAAAACCATTCTTTCTTGTCTTTATTTATTGGAAGATCAAAATCTTTTCTTAACATTGGTTTGTCTATTTCGAACTCTTGTTCTGCTATTATTACTCCTACCTTTCCTACTGGTGGCTCCATCTGGGAGAAGGATGGGGAGTTTGGCCTTGTGACTGTTTCATCCTGGTTTGATCCATCACTTAGATTTTCTAAACTTTTAAATTCATCATACATCCCTCTAAGGATGCCTCCATGTTGTCTAATTCCTGTTAAGTTACTAGTTCTGGATGAGTGGCAGTAATTTGAGGGTGTGCCCGAGTACGAAGCTCTGGCAGGTTGTTCAATGATTTTTCTTACTGGGGGTCTTCTGGATGGAGACTCAGCAGGTTCTTTGTCCTTAGGCTGGTTTCTAACAAACCTGATGGACACCTCGCCATCACATGTTTGGGTTATGTATTCTACCTCTTTATTTTCTACCTGTGGCCTGGGCACTTGAACCTGAAGTTTCCATTCATCTGGGAAGGCAATGTCATCCCATTTAGTCATTCTGGGTAAAATTGCCCTGGCATGAGCAAAGTCTGTTTCTACGAACTTGGTGTATCCTTTTTCAGATTTCTGGAGGGCCCTAGGTCCTGAGATTTTTTTCATGGCTTTATACTGGATCCTATGGACTACTCTATGGGTATTGATCCAGGCTTCATATTGTAGCCATGGGACTTGAGTTAATTTTTAAAGAGTCTAGTATGTTAGCATCTTTTAAGGGTAAATTGATATCTGGTAACAATTAAAATGGGTATCAGTAGCACATGCTTGGTTTCAATGGCTCCTATGAGGGAGTCATCAAAGTTAAACTACGGCGTCTCTTAATGCCAGGAGGATGGATGTGTTTAGCCCTTCCCTATGGAGGGGCTTTACATAACTTGGATTAAACCTATATGCATATAGTTATATTTTTGTTTTAAGCTGTTGAAGGGTTGTTGGGTTGAAGAGGCATATTTCATGCGTCTCCGGACTAAAGTCAAGCTGTTTGTTCAAGCTATCTTGATAGCTTGATGAAGGATGCAGTCTTGTTTATAAACTTGTTTGGTCGGAATCTTTGGGATGGTCCATTTTTGGAGGTGGTTATCCCTCCTAAGTTCATCACTACTGATAATACTGGAGTTTGAACTCCAGTCATCAATGGTACTTGAAGACATGGTCCGATTTAATTGGTCCATCAATGGCACTATCCCCTTTTAAAAGTGCATTTTACCCTTTTTGAACTGGGAAAAGGCACTAACTAGTGGTACACCGCCGATCACCGGGTCTTACACTCCGTCTGCCCCTTCGAAGCGGTCCAGTGCTAGTTTAGTCCGGATTTATATATATATATATATATATATATATATTTTTTTCATAATGTAACTTTAAAGCCATGAAATATTTTTCATAATTGTTACTTTAAAGGGTTTAGTCCGGATTTATATATATATATATATATTTGATGGAATCATGACAAATATTAATGCATCATCAACAGTATAAAAAAATTCCAATTAAAAGAATAGGATCCGATAATAATTTTTTTTACATATTTTAATGTATAATTTTGATTGCAACTGTTCAATTAATATTTTAGATGATGATATATTCAATGGAACAACCTGATCTATCAAGTTCTATGTTTTTTTATTCCACCCGAGTCGAATGGTTCACCAGAGTTAAAACTTGGTTTCCATCAATGATTTGTACAAGTGACATCCCTTCATATATTAAAATGTTCCAACCTTTCATATCTAGACAAAAAAAAAAAAAAAAAAAAAAACAATTGGAAGGATATGATTCAATATCACTTTTTATTATTTTTTTTCAAATATTTGGTTTGGATTGTGGTTTATTAATTGGAATTTTAGATCATAGCAAACATTATGAAATAATCTGATTTGAGACAAACACATGCATGTGAAGGGTAGATACTTCATTTTCTTGGAAGAAAATAATATTAGTTTCATGTTTTTATTAATTTTTTTTTTTTTTTTTAGAGAGTATCATGGTTTTAGGTAACGGGTATTGCTGGATCAATATCGATATTGTTTTTTGATCAGATACAATTGGAATTGGTATCACTTTTTTTTGCTAAAGATCAGCAATGTATGTATTACTAATTAATGAAAATATGGTACATAGTATTTCGAAAATTCCACCAATCTCTAGGAAATCTAGGGATACCCCAGCCTAGAGATCTCCAAATACATTTAATTCCCTAAACAAACTAGGAAAATCTATAATAAGGTCTGCCCTGCATATCATAAGAGATTGTCGCAGCAATGAAGGGAGGTGGAGTGCTCCAATAGCTCATGTTTTGCTTTGCCGCATGATTTGCTAAGGCGTCCGCAGCCGCATTAGCTTCCCTGTAACAGTGAGTGATTCTCCATTGAATGTCATCCAGATAGGACTTGGCTCACCACCATCTCTGTAAGAAGACCCAAGGGATTTTGGGAGAGAGAACCGCAAGTACCAAGGCCACTGAATCGGTTTCATTCCATAGGTTCTTGATGCCTAAGGAACGAGATTCAGCCACTCCAACCAGAAAGGCTTCCATCTCTGCCATGAAATTGGTTCCCACCCCTTGATATGAAGAAAAGCACCGAATTGCTGCGCCAAGGTGATTCCTGATGAGTCCACCTGCACCAATGGGGCCTGGATTCCCTAGTGAAGAACCATCAAATTTATACCACTCTCTCAAGGCTCGTTTCCACGTTACCTCAATAATGTGCCTTGCAGAAGGTTTAATAAAGGGGAGGTTTAGCTTTCTTGCCAACACCAAATCCTAAACCGCTTTGGCCTTGACTCCCTTGATGCTGGTCCATATCAAAACTTCATTGTAAATCATCTTAGCTACTTGTACTGGGCCACTGCTTCTATCGTCATACCGACCCCTGTTTCTTTCCATCCAAATTGTTGGGAGTGACCCAAAATGCCCTGCCCAGATCCCAGCTCGGGCGAGGGAGCGATGCGCGCTGGCTGGTGTGCAATAAGGAATTAAAGTTGCACCTTCCCTCACAAGGCATCTTTTGGGGGATTAGCAAGCGTTTAATCCTACAATTGGTATCAGAGCAGGTGGTCGCGAGTTCGAGTCTCCCCGGTGCCATGGGTGCTCTGTTATTGGGCGTGCATTTGGGGGGGGATTGTTGGGAGTGACCCAAAATGCCCTGCCCAGATCCCGGCTTGGGCGAGGGAGCGATACGCACTGGCTGGTGTGCAATAAGAAATTAAAGTTGCACCTTTCCTCACAATGCGTCTCTTGGGGGATTGGCAAGCGCTTAATTCTACACAAATCTACTGGTAGGTTAGAATGAGTAATGCACCCCATGTTTCTGGTAACGGTATTACTCTAGTCTTTTTCTTCCACCACGAAAACAGCAGCTCAATAGATGGGAAGCCTTCCCAACTTGCATTAAAGCTAAACAACACTTCCCTCCAAATCTGAATTGAGAAATTACACTCAAGAAAGATGTGTGTGGCTGTTTCAACTTCAGCTTTGCAGAGTTCACATTTGGACACAAGTGGTATGGTTCTGTGAGTTACCTTGTCATCAGTTGGTAGTCCTCCTTGTTCCATTCTCCAACCAAACACTGAGGCACGAGGTTGCAAACTGCAGTGCCAAACAGCCTACCCCCACCATGGCGCAGCTGCCTTCACCCTCAAAGCTTCCCAGGTCGAAGCCACTGAGAACTGGCCCGAAGAAGAGAGGCCCCACATGCGGCAATCATTTCTATTAGTTCTCATAATATTTCGATCTTGTATAGTAGCGAACACGGCTGTAAGAGCTAGATTTGTTACAGTAGGGAAATTCCACCCTCCTTCCTCCAAAAAATCTGCAACCAAGGCTATGAGCATGCTGGGAATCGTTAAAGGCTGGAGGAGGTCCCCTACACTCTGATCCCCTATCCACTTGTCGTACCAAAACTTGATTGACTCGCCATTTCCAACCACCCATCTCTCTGCAGAATTAACGAAGCTCCACACCTTGCGCATGCCTGGTAAGATTATAGACTTTCCAGCTGAATTTTTTATCATGCCATCCGCCTTTATTAGCCTTCCTCTAAGAAACGCCACAAAATCTGAAGAGCCCGTCTTGACATTCCAGGCAAATTTTGCTAATAAAGCCATGTTCACATCTTTTAGTTGTCTAATTCCAAGGCCTCCTTCTCTTCTTGGCTTACATTGAGTGTCCCACTTTACAGTGATTGCTTTAATCCTGTCTGCCTCCCCAGACCAGATGAAGAGTCCACCTTTCCATTGCCTCAATGGTTGCCCTCAGCCATAAGTAAATTGAGAAATTATGTATTGGTATGCTTCCCATGACCGATCGTACCAGCTCTACTCAACCTGCCATAGAGAGAAGTCTCCCTTTCCAGGAAGCCAGCCTTTTCTTGAACTAATCCACAAGTGGCATTATTACATCATTTTTAACCCTGCCTTTCACAAGTTGCACGCCCAAATATCTAGTGCAGGCTAGAATATGTAACTCTTCAAGGAGCCGCTGCCTTCTGCTTCCAGTAATTCTGCCAAAGAAAACCTTACTTTTGCTAAGATTGACCACCTGGCCTGAGTAGTTACCATATTCATCAAGAAAGCGCTTAACCCTTCTCACCCCTCTTATGCTACCTTTCATAAAAATAAACAAATCGTCAGCATAAAGCAAATGAGACGGGGTAGAAACTTGCCTTGGACCCGATAGAGCACTGATCCAGCCCTGTTCTCGCATCGCTCGTAAACCTCTGCATAAAACTCTTCAGAGAGTATGAAAAGGAGGGGGGAGAGGGGATCTCCCTGCCTCAGCCCTCTTTCTACCCCAAAGAAACCCACAGGACCACCATTCAACAACACTGAGGTTTTAGTAGAAAGAAGAATTTGGTGCACCCACTCTATCCACACATGTGAGAAGTTGAATGCCGAAAGAACATCAAATAGGAAGTCCCATTCAAGGGTGTCAAATGCCTTTTAAATTTCCAACTTCAAACCTACTCCTCCCCCTCGGCACCTTGCAGACATAATATTTGCCAGTTCAGACGCCACTCCAATTGTAAGTACTGTGGTCCTCGGGACGAGTGTTCCTCTGCCTTATGGTGACAAGGATTGGCTTCGATGAATAACGACGTATCGTTCCGATATATCATCATGGGGATTGAGATCATACTTCATACAAAAATGGATTTGCCACCTAGGATTAGGGCCTAGGACCAAATGGGTGTAGCCTAGCGAAAAGGGCTACGTGATTCTGTATGGTCTGGTCAGAGATTCAGGGTAAGTAGTCAGGTTATGAGAGTGGGAAGGTGTTAGGCACCCACCTCGCCCGGACAAACCGGTCTTTCTACTAGATGCATGTTTTTAAATATTCTCCCTTAATAATATATCATATACTAACATGCAACGCTAAATTATAATGTACTAATCATGATAAAGAAAGAAAAATCATTTACTATGTACACTAAAGCGAATTACTTTAATTGTCTACATTATGCTAAAAAAAATAAGAAGGAAAGAGACAGATACCTATTAAGAAATACAAGAAAATAATGAAAATGCACAAAGTACGAAATATGTGATGTCCCACGGCTCAGGTGGAGACGGACAATCGGCTTGCCTCTCTCTTGTCGGACAGAGTAAGGACTATACGAGATGGGTTTCGTTACTCAGACTTCGGGCAGAGTAACGACTGTATAAGGGATTCCTGTTATCTGTATGTAGACAGAATAACGGCTGTGAAGGAGATTTTTCGTTATCCGTATACTGATGGGATAACAAAGTTGCGGGATAAGAACTGCTCTTTACTCGAGTGGGTAATCGAAGGATCTACCCATACCTTTGGAGTCTCGCTCCAATAGACGCTCAAGAGGGAGAGAATCTGGGGAAAAAGGGGTAAAAAATGAGCTGGGAGGGTCTCTCTGCCGGAAAAACTCCCTTTTGGAGGGAGGGGGACCCTCCTATTTATAGGGGAGAGTGTCCCACAAGCTGGGCCAGATAAGTCCCCCACGGCGCCGTGGATGAAGTCAGTAGGTTGATGTCACACCCCTTCGCGGCGACGTGGAAAAAGTACAGTGATGCCGTGGTGGGTCCCCACGGTGCCGTGGGGGCGCAGTGCCAATTTTCCTTGATTTTGGGCCTTAAATGGGATCCTTTAGTATTGGGGTTCTACCAATTTTCCTTGATTTTGGGCCTTAAGTGGGACCGTCGTGGTTGGGGAAGGGGAGCAGTACCTCCTTCAACATTTTGGTAAAAGGGTCTTATAAGTTATTTTAGGGATATCAGGGTGATTTGGCTTAGATGTAGGGACAAGAGTCCTTCTTGAGAGAGATACCGATGTCTGTCTGTGTCCTATTGTCATCATCGCCGGGGGGATGACAAAATTCAGTGTCTACACCAATGTTTTCAAAAATTACCTTACCTTTCTGGAAAGCTCCCTGCTCAGCTGAAATAAGCTTGTGAAGGACCAGAGACAGCCTTGTCGCCAAAAGCTTTGGAATTAATTTGAAGAAAAAATTCCCCAAGCTAATTGGGCGAAAAAGCCTGACTTTGTTTGCATTTTTAGTCTTGGGGATCAGACTCAAAAAAGTGCAATTAATTCCTTTGGTGACCACACCCTCTCTGAAGAAGTTCTGAACTCCATGAGATACATCATTGCCTACAATGTCCCAACAGGCTCTATAGAACGTGCTAGGGAAACCGTCAGGGCCTGGTGCACTTGTGGGGTCCAGGTAAAAAACTGCAGCCTTGATCTCCTCAGGAGATGGAATCTTGACTAATGCTTCATTGTCTGTGTCAGTTAAGACTTTGGGTATTATTGCCAAAATATCTGAACTCTTAGTGGAGTGGCCTTTCTTAAGAAATTGCTCAAAGTGGGACGCCAAGCACTCCCCAACCTCAACTAGGTCAGTAAGCACCGAACCATCTTCCTTCTTTATTTCTCGTACTGAATTGTGGGCCTGCCTTAGTTGGGCAGAAAGGTGGAAGAATTTAGTACATCTGTCACTGTATCTAACCCGTTTTACCCTTGCTTTTTTGCACCAGAGCTTCTCTTGAAGCAACATCGCATTGTCCAACTCCTTCCTGGCCAGCATCTCTTTGTCAAAAAAAGTCCTCTGAGAATCCCTCTGCTGCGATTGAGGCCTGAATAGACTCCAAACAGCTCCTTGCCTTGACTACCTCATGATCAATATGTGGAAAAGCCCGTCGTGCCCACTCCTGTAAAGGTCCTTTTAACCCACAAATAATGGAGTGCTGCTTATTGGCACAGCCCAAGACTAATTTACAACATCTCTGAAAGTCCAAATGGTCTGACCAAAATCTTTGCATACGGAATGGCACATTGGGCGGCCGAGCCACCGACTCATTACAAATAAGAAATGGAGAGTGATCCGATGAGCCCTTAACCAGTACACGTTGCACACACCCCGCATAATTTTGCCACCAAAGATCATTGCAAAAACTACGGTCAAGGACTGCACGAACATTGCCAACCCACCTATTGTTGCACCATGTGTACCTGCTTCCTACAGACATCATCGGTGTCAGTGAAGCTGTATCCACCATGGCTGCAAAATCCTCAACCGACCCTAGTCCAAATCTACCTGGGCCAATTTTCTCATAAGAGTATAGACATGCGTTGAAATCCCCAATCACCAGCCACAGGCATGAGACACCTGCGATTGACACCAAGTCACTCTAAAGTTGTCATCTCCCTGCCCAAAGGCAACTCGCATGGATGACTGAAAGACAATTCTTTATCCCACTCACTTCAACTTGGATAATTAAGTGTTGATTTGAAGAGAAAATCACAGTGGGGCATTGTAACACAGTCCTCCATAATACCCATATATTCGGGTGACCCTCCTCCCTTTGATTGTGAATTAAATCAACTTTCATCCCCATTTGTTGGGAAAAAAAGTAGAGGACAATTTCCTATCCCAATTTTTGGCTCAGCCAGGCATAAAAAGTCTGGCTTATGCTCCTGTACCAGTAGCCTGAGATGTGCTCGTGCTCTAATGTTTCCAACCCCCCGTATATTCCAGTATAGGCACTTCATGCTTGGCGCGAGGTGGGTGCATACTGGCACTGATCAATAGCGCCCTGATTACGAGAATTGCGTAGGAGGGCAGCCACTTTAGAAACCTCAGTTTCACGATGCCTGCGACGTGATCCGAACAGAATATTAGATTTCTCCACGTTCTTGTCTCGTGTCTGCCAGCATTTCGATGCTAAAGTAAATGAGGACTCCTCCACAACAGCTTCTTCCACCGTCGAGGGGTGCGTGACGATAGCCATGCGTCCATTATCTCGGTTGGTCACAGAAACAGGGGAGAGCACAACCTCAAGACGTCCCTCCTCGAATGCCGGGTTGGTCTGATTTGGTCCAACCATTGAACCAGAGTACGTGGCTTCAACTGGCTCTTGAGAGTCCAACCCATGCTCCACGTTATCCACATGTAAAGAGCCCTCTAACGAACCACCTGAAGAGTCCGTTATCTGAACAGTTTGAACAACGTTAGGATTCTCAAGTAACGGCTCCTGACTGGGATCCTTAAACAATTAAACTTCCGAAAAAGGTGCCAAAGTCTCCTCTCCTTGCGTATCACGTTTTTGATTCAACTGCGCCTGAGCCATGCCACCTGCCTCGCGGTCGTTGGGAAGATTAGAGTGCGCCGCTGGTGTCCCTCTAGATCTCCATGCTCGTCTCCAGCAATGCTGCTTAGGCAGATCATTC
Source organism: Telopea speciosissima (assembly GCF_018873765.1). Lineage (NCBI taxonomy): Eukaryota > Viridiplantae > Streptophyta > Magnoliopsida > Proteales > Proteaceae > Telopea > Telopea speciosissima. Next base: position 62,605,654 of record NC_057920.1, on the reverse strand, counting down.
CCGTAGGTAGCTCTGGGGACCTCTTCAGTCACTGTAACAGCTTGCTCTCTCCTGGGGCATGCATCCACCTGGTGGCCAAAATGTTTGCACCCAAGACACCTAGTTGGAGGGGCTTCAAACTCCACCTTTTGCCTGCCTAAACACAAAGAGCTCCGACGACCCTTCTTGTTCCCTCTCTACATAAACCTCTTTAACCCGAGGAAGGGAATCATCGATGTCAACACAAACTCGAGCAAAGTGACCATAGGAAGAACTTGTCGTCCTTTTGTCGATGGCGATCGGCCTTCCCACAGCTTTGGCAATGGATAGAAGAATGACACTGTGTCAGTATTCCTGCGGCAAATTTCGAAAACGAATCCACGACAAGCGGTGCGTCAGGGCTTGATCATCTACAGTAAAATCTTTATGCAACTGCTGGAAGCGCAAGCTCTGTCCTCTCACACACAGCGGACCTCTCCTCTAGATGTTGGTCATGTCGTCGACGTTGCTAAAACAAAAAACCACGAACCCCTTGCCGATAGATCGCATGACAACCTCCCCCTTCAATGCCCATTGCTTTGAAGCTCTCCGCAGCTCCTCCATCGTTGTGAAACGAAAGTTCAGCCTCCCTATAAGAGAGAATTTGTGCTTGTTTACCTTCTCCACGTACGCTGCTTGAGGAATCTTGACACGCGTCAAATTGCCATCCCGGATCGGCGACGACAAAGTCTCAATCTCCAGTAGCCGAGGTCGAGCCACCTCAGCAAAAGTTCTGCGAGCCCTAGCAGTCTCCAGAGCATGTTGCTGTGCAAGGGGGAAACCTAGGAAGACTCCCAAATCGATCCCAAGGCCTGCACTCCTTCCAAGAATATCCCCAACCATCCTTCCAAGCAAGCTCAAGAAATCCAGGAATTGGTATCACATTCAATCATATAAGATGATTTTGCCCTTAAAGATACTGATATCTAATTCTATTTTGATAATAATACCCTTTGTTCATACCATTTCTGTAATATTCATCGATCGATCTTGGCCGATAGTTATACGAATTAACCGATTGTGAAGGATCCCAAACCAATACCTAAGATTAGGCAAAATCAGGTTTGCTTTTACAAAACTAGCCACTCATTGTTTCAATGAACAAAAATATACTCTTTTGGGTCTGGGTTTACAAAATTAACCAAAACAGTAATTCTCTGTCAGTTAAAGACTTTTTGGACAGTTTTACCCCCACCTCCCTTCCTCCGAGCGCGTCTCTTCCATGATATCCTTTTCTTCTTCTTCCTGCAGATTTCTCCTCAAACGAACAATGTTTGTCAAAATCGAATTGGTCGAATTGGAAGTAGTAGTCCCCATAGAACCACAGATCCTCAGATCCAAAGCATATTTTAACCATTGATGTCTCGGAATTGTTGATTGAGGTGGGTTCTCTGAGACGGTTTCTGAGACATGAGCAACGACGCCATTAACTTCACCCGTGCTGGAGGAATTGGAGGAGGAACTATCATCGTTCCTCCTATAGGAGAAACCCACAAGCAATAGCGAAGAGAACATGCAAGAGGTTGACTGAATCCCTACTCCTCTTCACGAAATTGGGTTTGAAACCCTAAGAAGCGAAAAAATTACAAAAAAAAGGAGGAATGCGACAATGGAGAGCAACACGATCGACAAAGAATGATTAAGGAGAGACGATGAACGGCGATTGCAGAGATGATGTAGAGTGTTGTTGGTTTGTAGCCAAAAGGGTGTCGCCAGATCTCCATCTTCTTCCATGATCAAACATGATTGTAATATGGTTCTCTATCAAATGTAGAGGAGTTTGGTTAATGTAGTTATACGGTTCAATACATGGAAAAATATAGAGCAGGCGATGATTCTGAAATCTTCACCACTTTGCAATTGTAATATCATTAGCGGATCTTGCTATATATGTCATATACAAGCACACTTTGATTCGCCACCTACTGTAGCTTTAAACTTTCTATTTTCCTCCCCCAATCTTTCCTTTCTTTACTAAAGGAAAGATTTTCTATTCTTTTAATTAGTTTCCTTTTCTTCTCTTTCTTTCTCTCTTTCTCGCTTATAAAGTCGGCCTGAATTTGAGAGTCTCAGTTGTTTTTCTGGGTTTTTTGTTACTTATTATTCTCTGTAGCCATGGAGTTGTAGACACCCTCTAGCCTTTTTGTTGCCATGTTAATTGGTTCCCTCTGTTCATCGCAAGCTTATAATTTCTGTGTTGGAAGAAGAGATGGGTGAGTTATGAACCCTTCTCATAACTACAATCACTAGGCTGACGAAACAGGTTTCAAGTTACTGATACTCTGAGTAATCTCTGGGTCACTCTAAATTGTTAATTTTTTTTAAAAATTATTGCTTTCAATATGCATGGAAGATGTATTACAGAAGAAGAAGAAGGTGGGGTAGGGGGTTAGGGTGCAGCAGGGTGTGGGGGTGTGTGGGCGCAGGGGCATGGCAGGTGGGTGGTAGGAAGAAGAAGGGGAGTAGGAGCGGGTGGACCCATGGAAGAAACGTAATCAGACAAGGGGAGATGGGGCAAAATTGTCAAAAAAGTTTCTTAATTGAGAGAAGACACTGCTTTGACTAGTTTTGTAAATCCAAACAATGAGTGATTAGTTTTGTAAAAACAAACCTGATTTTACCTAATCTTGTAATTTTATGATTAATATGCAAAATTTCTACCAAAAAATTAGTATGTGGAAGAAGAGGGAAATTGTAGGCTAATGAAGGTCAAGTCATGCTGCTGAGCGTCCGGTAAAGATAAGATTTTTTTTTTTCCGGGTAAAAAAAGTAGAATTCAGATTGTCTACGGCTTGCTGCCCACAGCAGCTATAGTAGCTCCCTAATGAGGGGTGGCACAATGACCAACTTACCCGTACTTGGGCAAGGCACTCGGGCAGGGGTAGGGTGGTCATTGCACCGTGCCTCATTAGGGCGTTGCTACGGTTAGGCAGGCCGTAGACAATCCTGATCCAGAAAAGTAACGATAAGATTGACGTACCCATTTGCACAGGGTAAAGGGGCAGTTGTTTGTATAATAAAAAAGGGGTAATAACTATCACTATCCTACACTTGACCTATATTTATTAAAACTATCTTATCTTAAACTTCTTTTATGAAACTACCCTGCTCTTAAACTTTTGCATCTACGTCTACTCTCACGTTTTTAAATACCTAGTTGCCCTTCCTTTTCACCTAGTAACCTGCTAATCTATTTAACCTACCATTTTTTTCTATTTTTGTCATTAAAATAGTAAAAAAATGAAAGCACCCATCCGCTTTTTCTGTCTCCCATTTTTAATTCTATTTGTTTTTTTTTTCTTCAATTTTTCTATTTAATTAATTTTTTATTCAACATTTCGTCCTCATCGTTCTTTTTCGATAGATCATGATTCTAAGTATCGGTATCGTATCGCCCGTATCAGGCGATAGGTACTGATTTTGCTAGTCACCGATATCGATACGATGCCAATACCGTATCGATAGCACGATACGGACAAGGGAAAAAATGGTAAAAAAAACTCATTTTTTAAAGGCGATTCAAGGGTAATTTTGTCTGATACAATTGATCCAGGCCGATACTGTATTGTTATCGACCGATTTTGTAGGTTATCGATACCTGTTTCGATATCATGCACTAAAATGAATGGAGTAAAAAATGAGAGAGAGAAGAAACGGACGGGTGCTTTCATTTTTTACTATTTTAATGATAAAAATAGTAAAAAGTAAAAAAAGAATGATAGATTAAATAGATTAGCAGGTTACTAGGTGAAAAGGAAGGGTAATCTGGATATTTAAAAATATGAAGGTAGAATAAGATGTAAAAATTTAAAAACAAGGTAGTTTCATAAAAGAAATATAAGATAGGGTAATTTTAATAAATATAGACTAAGTGTAGGATAGTGAGAGTAATTGCCCCCAAAAAAAACAAAAAAAAAGGGACAGATGCTTTCACGGGCCGGACAAAAATTGCTGATTTGGCCTTCTTAATTTTTTATGTCAAAAAAAACTTTTTTTAAGAATTCTACCATGATGGTCCCACTACTTTAGTGCCTTTTGGTTTTTTGTTTCTTTTTTTTTGGGATTGCTGTCCTTCTGACGTATTGGCTATCAAACCAGAGTGACGTCGTGAGATTTTCTGAGGTGGTTGTCATTTTTCTCTGTATGTGTATGAGTGGGAGAGAGACCGGTCATATGAAAAGTTTAGGGTGTTTTTGAAAAAAAAATGAAAAAACCGTACAAGATTCTGTATGGTTTTCTTGGATTTTCTCGTCGTATTGGATCAGCCTGGATAGAAGAAAAGAATCCAAGTCAAATTTTGAAAATTGCCTCGAAAACTCCGCTATGTTCTATCGCCAACCAAAAAAAATTCTTGCCATGAAGATAAGAAATGGCAAGAAAATTGTAAATTTTTTTTCCGGTTGAGCACCTACATAGTGTGTGAGAAGAGAGGAGAGAGATCGGCAACCAATTCTGCCCGAGAAGCCCGACAAGAACAAGACACCAGAAAGGGAATTGAATATGGGGTTGTTCGATCATGACAAACAACCGGATGAGGATCTGGCTCTGTTCAGTCGTGGCGGGAGTTGGACGGTGCAGTATCCCACTAAGATGCTAACACTTGGCCTTAGTAGCATCCAACGGTCATCTGGGTTTCTTCTATCATTTTAGCTCTTTTGACTGTCTCATCCTTTCATTTGACGAACCCGACCTGACTGATTCTCAAAATCCAATTTTTCCTCTCACTCACCCTCTTGTTAGACAAAACCCTTATCCTCTTTCTCTTCCCTTTCTCTCATTTTCGTTCTGAATCTAAATTTCAGACTGGTCCATCACCGGCATCAAAAGGCTGCTGTACAGCAAGGATCTCTTCAACTCCTCTTCGATTGTGGGGATCAATTTTCTCTCCCCTCCTGATGTTCTAGAGCTACACACAAGAAAAAATCTGGGTCGATAAGACTCGAGATATGGATTTTGAATAAAGTTGGGTCGGGTTTCATAAAACGAGAGGGTGAGAGAGGAAGATGGATTAAAATATCCATCGTGTTTTCTGACTGTTGGATTCCTTTAAGGCCAGGTGTAATGATCTTAAGGGGGTGTTTGACAGTCCAGCTCCCGCCATGGCTAGACAGGAGCTAGATCCAATTATATATAGATTTACGTAGTTCGGCAAAACCGCCTACATTTACGAACTATGTTTCAACTTCCATTATGAATCAAGAGAAGAGAAAATAATTCAATCCTTCCGATTTAACATGCAAACCCCAAAAAAAAAAAGAAAAAGGCATGTATGCATGTGTAGTACAATTTGATGTATTAAGGAGAGGAATATACATATATTGATTAAGAATATGAAATTAGCCATTGATTAAGAATATCTTGTTGTTGTGTACTACTAATAGAGTGATACTATTGGTTTTGTTCTGACAATTTCTATTTTTTTAAGAGCTGATGTTCTCTGTGCCGCAGCTCAGCTTGCGCCCAGACACATGGGCTTGCCATTCAGGGGGCAGAGTGGTCATTTCACCCAGGCCCATCTGTCTGGGCGCAGCCTGCGCCCCTGGCACAGAGAACATTTGGCCTTTTTTTTAAAATGTTTCTAGGTTATTGTGAACAATTTATACTGAAGTGAAGTCATTTACATTGAAATCGGCTATTTATTGTAGATTAGCTGTAGCTTAATCTAGTGATCTCTTAGATAAATATATATATATGCTGGAAACCGAAGGATCGTACTACGAGTGCTCAAAGTGTGTGGGATCGTATTCAGGAAATAAGGCGGAAAAACTTATGATAAAACTTGGTCTTATGAGATTTGAAGATAAGTAGAAAATGCGAAGAATTTATAAACTTGTGCTTTTACAGAGATCTCAATTACATTCTTGATATCATTCAAGTCTTGGAAATAACTTACCGGTTTTGGGAGAAGACTAATAGTAACTACTTGCAGGAGGCAAGCCTTGATCGGGATGAAAGCTTGACAGTCCGTTACAAGATTGGGGCTTGAGGACGAGACTTGTGCTTCGATGTTCAAGTCTTTTACAACTTGAAAAATAAAAATGAAAAACTAAAATGCTTGACGGAGACCTGGAGAGGATAGAGTCGAGTTCTCTTCTCCGTAAAACTCCTCCTCCTTCTTGTGAAGTCCGGTCTTAAGTAGACTTTTTTGGGTCTTGAGCGGGGGCTTGCGTATCACGAGGTGCCTCCGTGAATCACGCGTCTTTTTGTCCTTTGGCCCAAAGAAGAATGGAATCAAACTTTTATCGTGGGTCGAAAGATGAATGAGAAATGCTCTGGTGGAGGGTCCCAACTTGACGGATGTGCCGACATTGCTTTTGCATCGCTTGCCTTGTGAAAGGCATCTTGAAAAAGGGTCTTCTAGAAAGATTCTTCCGCATCGGGTAGTGGGGACACGTGGCATTCCATATCCGGGACAAACTGTTTTCCACATTGTGTTCGCACGTTTAAACTCAATATTTTAATTGTCGAAGTTGTGGCAATAGTGTGATAGGAGTTATCCTTACGTCACACTAACGTAGGCATCCTTTTCCCTTTCGGGTTGCCTGATTGCCCATTGGCTAGGATCCATATACCCTAATCCAGGGTGTGAAAGGTGGATTACTTCCTGGGTCTCCGAGGTCGCCCAAGTTTCTTCTTGTGGACTTGGTCGTGAGGTGGAGAATGGTTGCACTACTTCTTCTGCTCACTGTTGGGATCTCGGGCGATTCTCCTTGATGGAGATGCGGCCCAATGGATCCTACACTAGAATGGGCTCCTTCCAATGGGCTTCTTCTTCTTCAGATTCTATTGCGCCAATGGGCCACGCGATTTCTCGCTTGCCGGGCTTCTTGAGCTTTTGCTTTGCCGACTTGGATTTTGCTTGAGCTCGTTAATCGGCCTTAGTTGGGCCTGTAATTTGGGCTTTGTCCTTGACTTGCTAAGGGCTTTGATGAGGGTTTCCTTGGAGCATTTTGTGAAATCACATTTATCCCACCATTTTACTCAATCCTCCGATGAGGGATTCAATGGACCATTCATCGGTCTCTTGTATGGTGGTCTCATATTCCTAATACATTATCCATGCAAGTTTGCAAAGGGATAAAAACCTTAAGAGATCCGCCGCTCAGGATCTGCTCGCAGTCTGGCAAAATACATGATAGGCTTCAAAATGGGATCTCGGTAAGATGTCAAGGATTGGACCGTAAGTGGTCCACCATTTTGGGAACCGGACGATAGAATCGAGAATTTATAATCGGCGTAAAACCACGAGTGCTTATTCTCAATTCGGTACAAGAATGCATGGTACCATGCATCGATGTAATCAAAGAAGTGGTACTCTTGTGGTCGGTAGTTTTGTGAGAACTTCTTATGTTGTAAAGGGTGTGCACCCCAATCGTAGGCCGAGGATCTTGAGAATAGTAATCGATGTGTGGGTCACAAGATTAGGTCTGCTTTATCAAAGTTTTGTTTGATCCTCGATGGAATCAAGATCATGAGGATGAACTCATAGAATTCTTGGGACTTTGCATTGCTTGAGGTATAGTATTGCCACCCCTAAAAATACTCCTGGCAATGTCATTAGGGGTCCGGCATTTTGGTAAGTTGTTCATCAAGGGATACTAGGACCTCGTAGTAATCGTTTTTGGATGTACTGCTTTTGGGGTAAAACTTGGTTTGGATACCGATGTTGTAATCGGGCCTAGACACTATTGAGGTGGTTCTTGTGGTCGGGACTATTTGGGTGGAGCTTGTGGCTACTACTTGGTTGTATGGGACACCGAAAGAGGTCAAGGCCAATTGTTTTGATGGGGCTGGTTTTGCATAGGAGCTCTTGATTTTGTTTTTGATCGGGAGGCTCCTTAGGAGCCATGATTACCGAAATGACTCGGGTCCCCGCAAAAATTCCCTTGTGAGAAAATCAGTGATGGAATTCATTTCTCCTTTTATGTGTTCTATTTCAAAATCAAAGCTTGATAAGAGTGCTTGCCATCTTGCAAAAATCTGTTTTGATGCAATATTTTGAACATCATTTTTTAAAACTTGTTTGGTCCGCACCGCAATCAACTCTTACTAAAAATCTTTTGTTTAGTAAATCACTCAAATTTCCGAATGCATAAGCCTACCGATAAAATTTCCTTTTAATGGTAATCTGTAATTCTTCCGGGCTTGGTTCCATAGTCCGTATGTATCAACTGTGGTTTCCTTCCTTGGTCAATCTGCTTGAGGACTCCTCCATATCCTAGGCCTGAGGCATCGCCTCAACAATTTTTGGGAGGTCCGGGTTTGCCGTAACCAGACAGACTTTTACTAGTTTCTTGATATCTTGAACGGCCTTGGTATGGGTCTCACACCAGGCTGGTTGTTTCTTTTGAGTCTTTGGTCAGAGGTTCACAGTCTTACTTATTCCTGGGAGGAAGTCTCTAACATAATTTAGGCTTCCTAGAAATCTCTCGAATCGCTTCTTTTCTAGGATTTCATCGTAAAACTTTTCGCAAAGACCATTGTCCTTTCTATGGGAATGATGGTTCCCGATGTATGTAATGGCCTAAGAACCTAATTTTAGTTTGGAATAGGTCCATCTTCTTTTTTGATAGTACTAGCCCATTGGTTTTGACTACTTGGTAGAAGTTTCTAAGGTGCTTAAAGTGTTGGTCTATGGTGTCCGAGAATATTAAGACATCATCTATGTAAACTATTGCGTGACTCACGTACGGGTTGAATATATCATTCATTATGTTTTGGAATTCACTTGGGGCAGTTTTTAGACCAAATGGCATTACATTCCATTCGTAATGACCAAAGGGTGTGGTGAAGGCTGTTTTGTATTTGTCTTGTTCATGAACCTGGATTTGCCAATATCCGCACTTTAAGTCAAACTTTGAAAAGATCTTGGCTTTGTGAATTTTTGGAGTAGGTCTTTCTTGTTAGGGATTGGGTATCTAATCCATTGTAGGACATCATTAAGGGGCTTATAATTTATGACCAATCTTGGTGCTCCTCTTTCTTTATGCATTCTTGTTTACATAGAAGGCAAAGACAACTCCAGTGGAGACTTGCCGTTTCTAATGAGGTTTTTATTTAATAACTCTTGAATTTCTTTTTGCGGTCTCTTGAAGTTCCCTGGCTCATTTAAATGGGCCTCGGCCTTGGTTGGAATGTTTTTTTCTCGAGAATTCCTTTTCGTATGGTAATTTTACTATGTGTCTTTTCCTCGTGCAAAAAGCATCGTGAATTCGTAACATAGATTATCTTCGAACTCGGTTCTTAATCTATCAACCTGGGTTTTTATTGGCTGTTCTTGTAATTGTTCCAGTCTTGATGTGCATGATTTCATTTTTTAAATGACTTAGGTGTCTTTCTTTGGCTTTTATACTTCTAATGGTAGGATCCTTTGTTATAGATGCACTTTTGCTCGTCCTATTTGTTCTAGGTCCAAGGTTCTAAAAATTCAAACGTAATTTTTGTTTGCCTATCTTGGTGGTTAAGCCTTTGTTGGTTACTTTAAAGGGTTTAATTAATTCTATGAATGGTTGTCCTAGAATTACCTCGTCCATCTAGATTCTTTACTAGGATAAAGGCTTGTTTGAAGCATATGCCCCGATTGCATATATGTACTTCGTAATTTGTAATGAACATTCATGTATTCACCACCGGCCGTGGTAAGCCTCTCGTGCGCTTTTTGGTAATACCGGGTTGGAATTATTCCTTCTTGGATACGTCACCTGGCTCTCCGAGTCTATGAGGGCTATCAAGAAAACTTATAGGAAGAGCCTATGGTTAATTTGACCTTTACATGCCATTTTTGGGGAGAAGTATATATGCTTGCTATGAAATTTTGGGAGCCCGATTCTTGTCCTTGTTCTCGGTTCTTCCCGAATTTGTTTTGACTTTCCTTTTAGTTTAATTAACTCGCTTTTACTTCTTTTATTTCTCTTTTAAATCTTGGGTAGTAACTTTCGATTTGTTATTCTAGTGTTTTCCAATTACTTGCGCCTTCCTTTGTTCAAACCTTTTGAAGACCTGGTTTATATCATAAGCCTTAGGTCTTTCTTTGTTTTCTTCTAAAGCTTGTCCGCTTCTTCTGAGCAATCGCTTTTCTAATTTGAACGCCTCGCTATTTGTTCAATGGCATCCAAGAAGGATTGTCTTATCATGCCAATGGATTTGGTTTCGAGCCGTCACGTGGTGCGGAGCATTCGCTTTTATGGCAGAGGTTATGCGCTTGCATGCAATCGCATCCGGCTCTGTGTCATCGCTACTACTCGGACTTTGAGTCTTGATCTTGGTTTATTTGGTTGATGGCCTCATAGAAGACTTCTTCTTCCGAGTCCAAATCCTCCGAGTCGACTTAGAGAATATTTCAATATTTTTTGTCAGTACTCGTCCAGGCTAAGTAAGCTAACCCTTTTGGCTATTCTACAAGATTTGGCTATGTGGCCTGGTTTCCCACAGCTTAAAACAACCTTTGGGTTTTTCCTGAGGTAGTTTTGGTATCATCCTTTTTGGTTCTTCGTGGCTTTGGTTTGGTTGAACCGCTTTTTCTTATTGAACATTGGTTTTGAATAGTACTTATTTGGTTCATATTTTTTATACTTGTCTTCTTTGTAGTGCTTGGATGATTCTTTGAATTTATGGGATTTCCTTTTATGTTTCTTCTCCGATTTTGGGGAAGGTGGAACCCATACTGCCTGACGTAACCCTCCTAATTCTTTTCTATAGGACTTATTTTCTTTTTTCATTTGTTGGGCTAGTCTTAGGTCTGTACAAAGAGACATTGCTTCTTCGTGGATGATACTATTTAATTCCCATAAGTGTAACTCGTCGTAGGGAATTTCTCCGTTGTTCTCTTTTCTCGGCCGTTTTATCTTTTCCAAAATATTCGGGAGGCCTGTTAGGAATTTTTCTTTCCGTAATGGGAGATTTGCATCTTCCCCGACATAACTCCGTCATGAAGATATCTTTGTACCACTTAAGGTCATGTAATTTTCTCGCATTTTAGGTTTGATAATTGTTCAATGATCTATCTTTGAGTTTAGATGGATCTCCTAGGAAATGTTTGGTTAAGTTGAAGATGAGTGTATTTATCTGCATCCTCAATAGGTCCATTCCTATCTTGGATTACTTCTCCTCGGTCATCAATGCATCGCATACAGATTGCTATTCTTTGTTCTTGGTTAGGACGAAGTCCCACCATCCTTTTAATTGGCCTCGTAAAGCCCGAGACTAGAAGATCGGCTACTGCCTGATCGTAAGTTTCTTTTTATCCGGTAGGCATTTGCTACCATTGTCATCTCATGTAACTTATTTTTGATGTTATATTCGACATGCCGCTATGTTCCATTCATAGATTACGCCACTTTGATAAGAGGCCCGGGGATACATTCCCCTGTTCTCTATTTGTAGATCTAAACAATCGGGTTTTGGCTTGGACCTTTGGTAATAGTCTTCTTCAATCCTATGTATGGAACTCGGGTTTATTTTCTTGAGACCTTATTACATCGACTTGGCTACTGCCGAGTCTTGGGATTCCTTGTTTGGTGTCTCTGGTATTACTAAGCCTTTGAGCCTCTGTTCAATTTCTTTCAATGCATTAGCTCTGCTCAAAGCTTTTGCAGATCTCAAGCTTATGTTATGAGGTATGAATAGAGGCCTATGCCTCTCGAGTACTTGGGTGTTCTCGATGGTGAAATTCCTGGGAAGTACTGGGTTTTGTTTGTACTATGTTCTCTATCCTATTTAGTGTCTCCTATGGTTAGGAGGTGCTGGTTTGAATAGTTTGCTAGATCGATTAATTTTTTGTCGCTCTCGTGTTTCCAGATGTTGATCTCAAGGTGCTCCTATGGTTTCGTTGCTTCTGCTTTTATCTTGATTATGTTATAGGGAGGATGAATGGATTCAATCTCCTCATCTTTATCTCGTTATCCAGAGAGTGTAGTCTTCTGGGTTGGGGCTATGTTTTCAAATGGGTATTCTAACCCATGGTACTCGGGCGAAATGTCTAGGTAGGTGAAGAATATTATGTTGGTTCTATGTTTGTTCATTTGTTCATACCAATGTTCTCCGATTTTAGCTTGTTGGTCCAAGTAGTGTTTTTAAAAAACCATTCTTTCTTGTCTTTATTTATTGGAAGATCAAAATCTTTTCTTAACATTGGTTTGTCTATTTCGAACTCTTGTTCGCTATTATTACTCCTACCTTTCCTACCGGTGGCTCCATCCGGGAGAAGGATGGGGAGTTTGGCCTTGTGGATGTTTCATCCTGGTTTGATCCATCACTTAGATTTTCTAAACTTTTAAATTCATCATACATCCCTCTAAGGATGCCTCCATGTTGTCTAATTCCCGTTAAGTTACTAGTTCTCGATGAGTGGCGTAATTTGAGGGTGTGCCCGAGTACGAAGCTCCGCAAAGTTGTTCAATGATTTTTCTTATCGGGGTCTTCTCGATGGAGACTCAAGCAGGTTCTTTGTCCTTAGGTGGTTTCTAACAAACCCGATGGACACCCTCGCCATCACATGTTTGGGTTATGTATTCTACCTCTTTATTTTCTACTTGTGGCCTGGGCACTTGAACCTCAAGTTTCCATTCATCCGGGAAGGCAATGTCATCCCATTTAGTCATTCTCGGTAAAATTGCCCTGCATGAGCAAAGTCTGCTTTCTACGAACTTGGTGTATCCTTTTTAGATTTCTCGAGGGCCCTAGGTCTCCGAGATTTTTTCATGGCCTTATATCGGATCCTATGGACTATCTTTGCTAGGTATTGATCCGTGCTTCATATTGTAGCCATGGGACTTGAAGTTAATTTTTAAAGAGTCTAGTATGTTAGCATCTTTTAAGGGTAAATTGATATCCGGGTAACAATTAAAATGGACTGTCCGTAGCACATGCTCGGTTTCAATGGCTCCTATGAGGGAGTCATCAAAGTTCAAAACCTCCAGCGTCTCTTAATGCCAGGAGGATGGATGTGTTTAGCCCTTCCCTATGGAGGGGCTTTACCGCAACTTGGATTAAACCTATATGCGATAGTTATATTTTTGTTTTAACTCGTTGAAGGGTTGTTGGGTTGAAGAGGCATATTTCATGCGCTCCACTAAAGTCAATCGCTTGTTCGATCGCATCGATAGCTTCAAAGTGAAGCCGCATGTGGTCTTGTTTATAAACTTGTTTGGTCAATCTTTGGGATGGTCCATTTTTGGAGGTGGTTATCCCTCCTAAGTTCATCACTATCGATAATACCGAGTTTGAACTCCAATCATCAATGGTACTTGAAGACATGGTCCGATTTAATTGGTCCATCAATGGCACTATCCCCTTTTAAAAGTGCATTTTACCGCTTTTAAACCGGGAAAAGGCACTAACTAGTGGTACACCGCCGATCACCGGGTCTTACACTCCGTCGCCCTTCTCAGCGGTCCGTGCTAGTTTACCCAACCTTTTCTTCGTAAAAAATGAGAAACCACATAAAGTAGGTGAAGAGCACAATAAACGAGCCTATTATTTCAGGCTATGGCTCTGATACCAGTGGAAACTGAATATATATATATATATCTATATAATATTTGATGCTGAATCTTTAGGCAACAGATAAGTTCAGATCTGTATTTGTAAGCAGGACAATGTAGAAAACTCATGCCCAATCTTGCCTAGCCCACCCTAATCTTGGGCTTTTGCTTGGGCTTGGGCTGAGCTGAGACCTAAAAAGATGGGCTCAGTCCTACATGTGTGACCCCGAATAGGAAGCACTGAAATTCTGAATAACAATCAGTTCGATTAATCGATTCCAATTATACATCGTTTAGCGGTCTGGATTATACGGTTCGAATTCAGTTCGTATTGTTCAGCGGGAGCACCCTTTGTCTATTCCCCTTTGTTCATGGACAGTTGATGCATCTGTAGGCCCATTTCCCCCACAAGGAATCGTTTTTTGGTTGAACCTGATAAAGGAATCATACCCCATTAATTTTATTTATTTATTTTTCATTTTCAGAAGTTGCTGTTATTTTTATTTTTATTTTTTTTTGGTAAAAGAAGTTGCTTTATAAAAATAGCATTTGAGACTGTAAACATATATTTTGTAATATATGCATCAATTAAACTTTTTTTTTTACCCAAAAAAAAAAATTGATGTTAAACAAATACATTAATTTTTAATACTTTATATTTTGCAACATTTGAAAGAATCATGAAAAATTTGCGCATACAAAAAAATTATAGTAACAAATGATATGGAGAGACTTGCTAAGATGGCATGTGGCATATGGCTAGATATGGATCATATCAGAAGTCAGGGAACTGGTAAGCCCCACTCCTATAAAAGTTAGAGAAATTTTATTTATTCATTGGGAAACGGAACGCTGCTTGGTCCGGTGGTTTGGGCACAACTACACTTAAACACAAGACTGCATGAATTTACCGTTAAACCCCCAATGAAATTAAAAGAGTCCGAATCAAATGCTTGTACAAGTACCTGAGTTGCTGTCATTGTACCCTTATTAGCTAACACTTGGTTTTCCATTACCCAGTCACATGATCTTCCCTCATTTCTATCATTTATTAAACCCTAGTACTCGACTTACAACGAGTCCACCCCTTTTCTCTCTCATTTATTATTTAATCCAACTTCTATTTCTCTTTTAATTTCCTGTACTTTGCCTAAAGTAATAATAAACCCAAAATCTCAAAAAACGTACTAGTACACCCTCTTTATTTTTCAAAAAATAAAAAATTAACAGTCCATTAGGAACTAACTGTTAAGTGATGACGTCGAATATAACTTGGACTTGAAATGATTCTTATACCCTCGTCTTTCCCAAACCTATTCTTTGTTCTACCCTAATCCTATTTCTAACCCAAACCCAGATTTCTCCTACACTCTTCCTCAACTCCCTCAATCTGTTCTCCCCGAAACCTCAACGTCTGATACAATCTGTCTCTCCTTTGAATCCCGATCTTCAAACCACTATTTCAATCGTCAAAAATTTCATTGATCTCGCCCAGACCAACCTCAAACTAGTTCCTTGTCTTCTTTATTCTGGCAAGCGCATTGTTCCCGACCATGATTTTTCTACTTGCCCTTTTGATTCTTGCCATCAGATGCCCCCAGAGTTTCAGTTTCATCATTATGTACAATGTTCTACTTCGCCTGGTATAATAGACATTGGCCTTTTCTAGAACCTCTCCTATTTGGAAAAACCCAAAGACAAAGAGTGAGATGCCCTGAAACACTGATGGAAGAACATTACAGTGGAGAAAACCACTGTAAGGTTAATTTGAATACGAATAATACTAAATGTATTGAATCAAGACAAAGTTAATTTGACAAATATCAGAATTAGTCGAGCAACTAGGCAAATTTCACTATGGAGATGGCGAGCACTGATCATTGCAAGGGATCATGTACTCATGGTAAGAATGTTCTCCTCTGCAATGATTTTGGTTGGGGAATAATAGAAGGATTCGGTCACTCCAATGCTTTTGCACACAGCCCATGTACCATTTGCCGTCAGCTCCTTCATTGTCTCCCTCTGTCAATTTCGCTGCTTAGTCATCCTATGCTCGTTGGCATCATCGCCTTGGTCACCCTCATGATCGTGTCCTTCGTCTTATGCTACGTGGTGAAAGTCTTTCTAAGTCTCCTCACTTATTTCCTGCCTGCCAGATGGGCAAATTGTGTCGTCTACCTCTTCGAGAAACAACCACTCGTAGTTCTTCTCCATTAGACTTGATTTTTAGTGATGTTTGGGGTCCCTCCCCCACTTTATCTTCTACTGGGCATCGTTATTACATCATTTTTGTAGATTATTTTAGTAAATTTATTTGGTTTTATCCTCTTAAACTTAGATCCGATGTGTTCTCTATTTTCAAGATATTTCAAGCTCTTGCTGAGCGTCAATTTAATAACAAAATATTATCTGTTCAAACTGATTGGGGCGGTGAGTATCGGCCTCTCGCAACATTTTTCTCCTCTCTTGGCATTCAGCACTGTCTCTCCTGCCCTCACACTAATGAGCAACAAGGTTCCGTTGAACGCCACAATCATCATATTACTAAAATTGGGCTTACTCTTCTTGTCCATGCTTCAATTCCACAATATTATTGGGACTATGCATTTGACACTGCCGTTTATTTAATTAATCGCATGCCAACACCAGTACTTGGTGATGTTTCTCCTATTTAGCTTCTTACTAGTCATGTTCCTGATTATTATTTTCTAAAAATTTTTGGGTGTTTATGTTTTTCTTATCTTCGTCCGTATAATCGTCATAAAATGGATCCTCGATCCGCTTCTTGTGTGTTTCTTGGTTATAGTCCTAGTCATACTGGTTACCGTTGCCTGCACCTTCAGACTGGTCGCCTCTATATCGCCCGTCATGTTCATTTTGATGAGCTTGTCTATCCCTTTGCAGCTCCACCAAGTGCACCCCCTACTCCACTTAACCCATCTCCATGGTTACTAGTCCCTACAGTAGCTCCTCCCCCTCCAGCCGCACTTGCCCATCCACCCTCCCCACCAGGTTTCCCCCATGCCACTCCCTCCCCGCCACTTGCCCCCAACCCCCAACTCCTTCCACTGTTCGCCACCTCATTCAACAATTTGACACCCCATCACCCACTACTGCCTCCCCTGCTAATTCCCCACCACGACACACCCGTACCCTTGCTGATCTCTATGCTACAACTGACTCACTTCCTCCCCCTCCTCAAGCTCTCACTACCACCTCTTCCACCAAAATCGAACCCACCAGTTACATTCAAGCCAGCAAATACCCTCATTAGTGGACTACCATGTCTGAAGAATTTGATGTTCTGCTTCGCAATGGGATGTGGTCACTTGTTCCTCGTACTACTAATATGAATTTGGTTGGTTGTAAATGGATTTACAGGATTAAGCGCAAGGTGGATGGCAGTCTGGAGCGGTACAAGGCCCATCTTGTAGCGAAAAGGTATCTTCAACAACATGACATTGATTATGATGAAACGTTCAGTCCTGTCATCAAGCCCACTACTATTCGCACGGTTCTCTCTTTTGCCATCTCCAAAGGCTGGTTTGTTTGTCAGCTTGACATAAAAAACGCTTTTCTTCATGGTCTTCTTAATGAGGAGGTCTATATGTCCCAGCCCCAGGGGTTTGAAGATTCGTCCTGTCCAAATTGTGTTTGTCGCCTGCACAAGTCCTTGTATGGCCTTAAACAAGCCCCCAAGGCTTGGTTTCATAGATTGTCCCGATTTCTCATTCTCTCTGGTTTTCGGGCCTCCCAAACTGACACATCATTATTTATTTATCAGAAGGGGGGTGTCACTACGTTTGTTCTTGTCTACGTGGATGACATTCTCGTTACTAGCAGTCATTCTGATCATATCCCTACTCTTCTTCGTCGGCTAGATGCCAAGTTCTCCATTAAAGATTTAGGGCGCTTGGGTTTCTTCCTTGGCGTTGAGGCTATTCACACTGCCGATGGCGTATATCTATGTCAGTCCCGTTATATTACTGATCTCCTCCAACATGTAGGCATGTCTGATTGTAAGCCTGTTCTTGCCCCGATGGCAACCACTGTTCAACTATCTACTCAAGGGGGTGCCTTATTTTCTGATCCCACCAAATACAGGTCAATTGTTGGGGCTCTACAATACATTACTCTTACACGCCCTGATGTCGCCTTCTCTGTGAATCGGGCGTGTCAGTTTATGCATGCTCTGAGTGATGATCACTGGTCTATGATGAAACGGATATTACGGTACCTCAAATACACCAAAAATTTTGGACTATTCATTTCTATGTCTAATTATCTTCAGTTATAGGCCTTCACTGACGCCGACTGGGTTGGTGATGGGGATGACAGAAAATCTACTGGCGGGTATGCAATTTATTTGGGGCCTAATCTGATTTCCTGGACTTCCAAAAAGCAACGGATAGTGGCTAGGTCATCCACCAAATCTGAGTACAAGGCACTAGTTGATGCCTGCGCTGAGCTTACTTGGTTGCGTTATTTATTCAGTGAACTTGGGATCCCGATTCTTCAGGCCCCGATCCTCTGGTGTGACAATATTGGTGCGACATATCTCTCTGCAAACCTAGTATTCCATGCTCGCACCAAGCATGTTGAAATAGACTTTCATTTTATTTGCGACAAGGTCATGCATCGTGAACTATAGGTTCGTTTTATCTCCACTAAGGATCAGATTGCTGACATTATGACTAAGGGTTTGGCCACCGCTCGTTTTGCTTTCCTAGGTGACAAGCTGAAGCTTCGATCCTCTCCGTCTTCAACTTGAGGGGGTGTAATAGACGAGATCCCTATCTGTTCACAACTTGCACCCCAAGCCAACATAACATACCTTCTATTATTAGGAATCCTTCTAATTAGAACTCTTTCCAATCACACTTCTTCTCAGTTTAGGACTTTGAGTTTTCTACGGTTATTGAGATCCTAGGTTGTGGGCTCCTCTAACATTATAAATACCTCTCTGTAATACTGTTTTAACATTAAGGAATAACATCTACAGAATTCTATTTTAATAGGAAAGCCTCTGTCCGAGAGGATTTCGAGGCTCTCACTGTGTCAAAACGCCTTGTAAGATCATAGAGGAAATGATGAGGAAGAAGGATATCAAAAGAGGATTTCTTCAAGATGCATTGGCTTATTATGGAAGGGGTGGTGGTTGCAAAGTGGGTGCTGATACATGTGAGGAATTTGGGGATGAGATTTGTAGAAGGAAGTCAATAGCAGATGAAGAGTCACCATTAAATGGTGGAATTAATGGTATGCTTCCAAATGAACTTCCAGAAATGTGCTTGGTGAGGCTTTCATTGAGCACCCTCTTGACTGCTCGCTTTGTGTGCAAGAAATGGAGATCCCTAACTATAACTTACTTGTTTATGTAGATGAGGCGTGAAGGTTTGTATCATAGTGCATCTAGGTTTGGGTTAGAAATTAGGTTAGGGTAGAATAGAGAATTGGTTTGGGGAAGACGAGGGTATAAGAGTCATTTTAAGT
The DNA here is from genome assembly GCF_018873765.1 of Telopea speciosissima. Taxonomy (NCBI): domain Eukaryota; kingdom Viridiplantae; phylum Streptophyta; class Magnoliopsida; order Proteales; family Proteaceae; genus Telopea; species Telopea speciosissima. The sequence goes on along the minus strand of NC_057920.1, from coordinate 62,586,662 downwards.
AGTTCAATTATATCCCACGTCATCACTTAACATACAGCCGGTTCCTAACGAACTGTTAATTTTGTACTTTTTGAAAAATAGAGGGAGTGTACAATTTTTTTTTTGAAATTTAGGGTTTATTATTATTTTAGGCAAAGTAAAGGGGGTGTACGTGTAAGTTTCCCTTTAATTTTTTATTCGTAACATAGTTGGAAAATTAAGTTTTGATTCGGCCGAGTCACCCGAGTCAAGTAAAAATTTTAGAAAACCTGATCAAAAGTCATGTAGACTCGGGCAAGGTGGAAAATGACGAGACTCGGTATTGACTCCCCCAAGTCAAGCAAGACTCAGTTTTTTAACCTGAGTCACTCTTAACTAGGCGAGTCTTGTCAATTTTTTAAATACATAAATGTTACATGACTTTTTTTTGGTAATAGAAATGTTTTTTTTTTTTGTTTTTGTTATTTGGTAATATAAATGTTACTTGACTAGATGACAGTTGAGTGAATATATCAAAACTTTATCGTTTCATGTGATTATGAAAACTAAAAGTTTGGATATCTCTCTCTCTCTCTCTCTCTCTCTCTCTTCTTGGAAATTGCCACGTTGCATCTGTTAGTTTGTATATAAATGAAAAGAAGCCATATCTCTCTCTCTCTCTCTCTCCATATTGTAGTCTTCACCATCCAATCCATAACAATGATTGATCCTTCCATCTAAAAAACTACCTTCCTCTCTTCATAGTTTTATATCATTTATTATATTTTAATAATAAGAAAAACATGACTCAGTTTGACCAGGTTTAACCTGGCCAAGTCAGAAAACCTGGTTTTCCAACTATGATTCATAATCCATTATTTGGATTTTTTTATTTTATTTTTTAACTTTTTATTTAATCCCATTGTAACTCAGGTACTTGTGGTTTAACGGGTTCAATCCAGGATGTACAGGAGCTGGGGGGATTTTTCGAGATCACTTAGGCTCACCACTTAGATGGTTAATTTGCCTCTTTCCAAGGGATTGGAACGAATTACTTGGTAGAGATGGCGGCTTTTTTGGTTGGAATAAAAGAGGCTAGGGAGTTAAGCATTACCAAGCTTTGGATTGTAAATGACTCGACATCGGCTGTCGCGGCAATTCTCGCTACCAAGTTTCCTTGGAACTTAATGAAACGTTGGTGGTCATCGTAGCAAATACTTTAGCAAATTTTGCTGCAAAAGGGAACATTTTTAATTCCTGGCAAGACTCACCATCTTTCATTTCTCAAGCTGTTTTGCGGGATGCCCTTGGTCGCCCTCGTTACAGATTTTCTTAATTCTCTCTTTAGAGGTCTTGGGATTCAATCCATGAATGAGTTTAGTTCTTTTCGGGGTCAGGCCTATGGCTGATGGCAATGCCGAAGGTGATAGGTTGGATCTCCGATAAAGGCTGTTTGGTAGTTTTCCAGACTTCTACTTTGTAACTTCTTTTTATTATCAATGCATACTTTGCTGATCTTTAGCCAAAAAATCAATATACATCAATAATCCTGGCCATAGCAAAACACAGCTGTTTGTTTTTTTTTTTTTTTTTTTGTAATGGGGATAGTTACTGAAACGGAGAGTGTGTACAACTAGTAACTTCATGAGCACATAAATCATGAAGCCACGGAGTAAATAAAGGCCAATCCGTGATACACAGACACAAGTGACAGGGCTTTTCACGTCAAAAGCATCTGCTACACAATTGACAACCCATGGAATACAAAAGAAAGAAATAGAAGTGAAAGAAGTAGATAACCTTCTAACATCAAATAACACCACAGCAGAGTGTGGTGGGGGTAGAGAAACTCAGGTTACAACCTCAATAATTGTCACCCTATAAGTGAATGTCAATCAGCTGGACTCAAGCAAAAATTATGAGATTCCCACGACAAACATGGATATGGACAGCTCATTAAAAAGTAGGGTTTTGGACAAATGCCTCCTAAAAATGCCCATTTGTCTAATTGCCCCCCTACAACTTTTCTAATAGCAAATTCTCCTATATTTTCAAAACTTTGTAGCACTTTGATCCCTGCCATTAATTTGGAACATTAGATGTTAGTTTCAGGGTATCTAATGAACAAAATGCCCTTCTGATAAATACCCACCAAAATTTAAAATAAAATGATCAAATTGCCCTCATCTTCTCCAAATGGTTTAGGGTTTGAAACTAAAAATCAAACCCTAAACAATTTGGGGAAGATGAACCTTAAAATCAAACCTCCAAAATTGAAGTTGGAGTGAAGAAATTTGTGGATTAGAGCGTATTGATCGACAATCCATAGAAATTCTGGCAAAAGCTATTGTGAACCGCGTCATAGAGAATCTATGGGTGGGCCACTTAGTTTTGCCATATAGATGAGAGTTTCAGGACTGGTCCGGCCCCATTCATGAAACCTACTCTCTCATTATTTCTTAGATATCTCTCAAGCATCGGTCTCATCTATCGGTTCGTATTGGGCTGACTAAAGATCATAAAGTTCTTTCTTCCTCTCTTTATTTTGGCTAAGAATGAAAATGAGAGTTGCACATTGATTGTGTGGACGCTGTTCAGTACAGTATTTCGCTCATCAGAAACATGGGGGTGTTCTTACAAAAACCAGAAATCAGAATCGTTGTTGTGTACAATATATGGTATTTCTCTCATCAGAAAAATGGATATTCTACTGAAAGAAGAGATTAGATTCATCGGACGAGGTGAGAATTGACACCCCAACCCAAGAGTCAGACTTGAAAATAGCAGAAATAGAATACTGTGTCGATCGAGAATTTCTAGCACAATCAAATCATAGAACAGAAGAAAAGCAGACGATTTCATATATAAAATCAAAAGTTACTTGCAGAAAACCCTAGTAGAATTAGAAAAAAAATTGTGAACTTTTTGCAATCAACTAAGAGGAAAAACTAGAGCAGAATATTTGTACTAAACAACATGAACTTGTATAGAATAAAAGCACAGATCTAAGACTGAAACAAAGTTAAGATTAAACGAAACATTATAATTAATTAAAACTAATCCACAAATTTCTTCACTGAAACTTCAATTTTGGAGGTTTGATTTTAGGGTTCATCTTCCCCAAATAATTTTGGATGTGATTTTCAGTTTCAAACCTTAAACCATTTGGAGAAGATGAGGGCATTTGGGTTATTTTATTTTTAGATTTTGGTGGATTTTTATCAGAAGGGCATTTTGATCATTAGATACCTTGAAACTAATATTTAATTTTTCAAATTAACGACAAGGACCAAAGTGTTATAAAATTTTGAAAGTAAAGAGGAGTTTGCTATTAGAAAAATTATAGGGAGACATTTGGATAAATGGGCATTTTTAAGGGGGCGTTTGTCAAAAACCCTAATAAGTAATAATACATCGTATGATAGTTATCTCTGATTCTCTCAAGCTTTATTGAAACCAGGATAGAACCCTCCATTATCGTAAAAGATAAGAAAATAGCCCTTCATTCAATTTCTTCGTTGCTGTCGTCATGACGTAGACCGGAGTGACATTAACACACATTATTTTTTAGATGTAGCGATCAAATGAGGTTTTCCTATTGGCTAATCGTATACATAAAACTGCCTGGAAAGAATGAAGGTTGGCAAAAGGTTTTTCAACGATGGAAAACTAATTTTAGAAAACGTTTCTCTCAGGGTGAGAATTTTATCTTATGTTGAGATGATAAGCCCAAAGCCATATCTTATGTTTAAACCAGAGCCGGGCGAGCTAATTAAGCTTAAATCCTGCTGCCCGTAGTGAAACTCAGGTTACAACCTCAATAATTGATTGGGAAAAACAAAAATCTTCTCCAATTTTCCTAAAAGGGAAGTGCGGTACAGTTTAGGGTGGAGTGGCTGTCACCTAGCATGCGCAACATCCAACTGCAACGAGCTCGAGAAGAAAAACAAGAGGGGTCAATGAATTTGGACTGTTAGATGTCGTGCCTGCCACGTATCAATCTCCCCACCCCGAACTGCATCATTGGAGAATCACTCATTCATTCGTTATCGTAAAAAAAGATAATGAGTTTCGCTTTTCAAAAATTGTTTTTTTGGTTGCTGTCCCTATGACATACGTATGTGTATATGAGGAGACGTGGATGAGTGACAGTACCCTTGGGTGAGTGACACGTGGAAGAGACGAATCCAACGGCCATAATTAAAAAGTTGCTTTTAACTATTAATTAACCATGGTTACACCAACCCCTAGGCTAACCCGGGTCAAGCCATTAACCCATCCTATCCCTAATCATGGTGACACCAACCCTATCCTCATAGGTAATTTTATGGCAGTAGAGGATCTGAATCCATTCAGATGCTAGCGTCCTCTCTTCCCAGGAGCTTCACGGGAGTCCCCAATCTCTGCGAAACCAAGCAACTCTCTAGGAATTCTTCGAGACCCATTATCCGGCCACCATGGCCCATTTCGAAGCCTTACCCATACCAGTCCAGACGCATCTATTGCTTTTGTTTTTTCGCTCGCAGTTACTCTCCATTTTTCCCCAAAAAAAAGGCGCAATTTTAACTAACAATCTCAGTCTCCATTTCGATATTCCATTAAAACAAATTCTCCAGAATCAGAGATCTCTCCCACATACACCACCGCCTATACCCTTTTCTTTGGGTAAAAATAAGACTTCTTAACTTTGGATATACGACGAAACAACGGCATATGAACCCCACCCCCCCCCCCCCCCCGCCCTAAAGTTTGTGATAAAGAGATAGAGATTCAACACCCCAGCAGAAGAAATAACAGACATTTAAAAAAAAAACCCTAGAATAAGATTGGGTCTCTTGCGGACTGAAAACCGAAACAGTAAATAGTGGATATGGTTTTGAATTGTGAGGACAAGATCCAGGGAGATTTCATTCCTTAAACGGTCCTCTGAATCAGCTCATAAGCTCATTATTTCTCCTTTTTTCTCTTTCTTTTTTTGGGCCTTTACTTTTATGTTTTTTATTTGCAGATTTTAAGAATGGGGAAGAGACATGAACATCATCAGAACTGTAGAACTCCCGTTAATCTTCTTTCTTATACCTACAAGGTTAAAATAAGAAAGATATAGAATTAGAAACCATGGTTTTCATTAATTAACATTAACAGAAACTAAGATCCATCATAGAGTTGCCGACGCTAAACTCTTTATACTGTTTCTAATTTTTATTTTCATGGTTGGATTTGGAAAGATTGCAGAAAAGGTCTCTCTCTCACTCTCACTATCTCTTTCATGGTTTAAGCTCCATCACTCTGCTGGAGTACATTTGTGAATATTGGACAAGGTAAGATGGATTGTATTCTATATTCAAATCAATGAGATTACATGTGTATAAATAGAGGACCAAAGGATCCTCAAAGGAAAAAGATGCCACATGTGATAATAGGAAACATTCTATATCACATGTGGATTTACAAGGTAAGAAATATAATCAAATCAGTGTAATACATAGTAAGGGATGGAAATGGTACAGCCAACATATGGTAAGAAGTATAGAAGGAAGGGTACCAATATAGCACGTTCCAAGAGTGAGAACTGCTATATTGGTCAATACACCCCCTCAAGATGAAGATCCGGTGTGGCGGAGCTTTAGCTTGTCCCTCATAAACTGAAATCGTGCGGTGGGGAGCGTCTTGGTCAAAATGTCTGCAATTTGGTCATGAGTGGAGATGAATTGAACCTGCAAGGTCTTTGCTGCAACCCGTTCACGAATAAAATGGAAGTCAATTTCCACGTGCTTGGTGCGCACATGAAAAATGGGGTTTGCCGTAAGATATGTGACCCCGATATTATCACACCATAGGATTGGTACCGTGGTCTCTTGGATCTCAAGTTCCTTGAACAATGCCTGTAACCATATCAGCTCTGCTGCTGCATCAGCATGTGCTTTATATTCGGCCTCAGTGGATGAACGGGACACGGTCTTTTGTTTCCGTGAGTTCCATGAAATGAGATTGGGCCCCAAAAATAGGGCATATGCACCCGTAGACCGCCGATCCGTAGTACTCCCTGCCCAGTCAGCATCTGTATAGGCTTGGAGAGTCATGGATGGCGATTTTTGAAAGAAAAGTCCATGTGTAATAGAGCCCTTGAGATACCGTAGGATTCTTTTAACCAAGGTCCAGTCATCATTTGTTGGAGCGTGCATGTATTGGCAAGCCCTGTTTACTGCAAAGGCAACATCAGGCCTAGTGAGGGTGACATACTGTAGAGCACCCACGATGGACCTGTAGTTACTAGGATCCGAGTACAATGCACCCCCTGAATCCGATGGTTTAGAAGAAGTGGACATTGGGGTGGATATGGGCTTGCAGTCCTTCATTCCTGCACGATCCAAGAGATCAGATATGTAGCGCTGCTGTGAGAGAACCAGCCCCCCACGATTGTGATTGGCTTCAATACCCAGAAAATAATGTAACGGCCCCAGGTCTTTAATTGAAAAATCCTTAGCCAGGCTAGCCAAAAGTGCCGAGATTTGATCCTGTGAACCACCAGTAACCAGGATATCGTCGACATAAATTAACACATAAAGAACCGAACCACCCTGCCTGGAGATGAACAATGATGTGTCAGTTTTAGAAACAATAAACCCAGTGGATAAAAGAAACCGGGATAATCTTTGGAACCAGGCCCTGGGAGCCTGTTTCAGGCCATAGAGGGATCGATGCAACTTGCACACATGGGTTGGATGGGATTTATCTTCAAAACCTGGTGGCTGGACCATGTAAACCTCCTCAATCAGCTCTCCATGAAGGAAAGCATTCTGTACATCAAGTTGCCTTATGGGCCAGCCTTTTGAAACGGCTAATGAGAGCACTATGTGAATAGTGGGTTGTTTGACCACAGGGCAGAATGTTTCACCATAGTCCACCCCTTGTTGCTGCTGAATTGTGGACCAAAACTCCAATAAACCAGGGTTAAGGGTTAGGATGGGTTAATGGCTAAACCCGGGTTAGCCTAGGGGTTGGTGTAACCGTGGTAAGTTAAGAGTTAAAAGCAACTTTTTAATTCTGGCCGTTGGATTCGTCTCCTCCAGGAGTCACTCACCCAAGGGGGTACTACCAGGAAACTTACAGATCTCCAAATTAAGAGGAGGAAAATCAATGAGGTATACCAGAGTGACATCATCATGAGTACATATTATGTGAAATTGAGCAAATTAATCACCAATATTAACTTTCTGAGGTGCGCGGTGACCAAATGTGGTTTTCCAATTGCCTATATATACCTACATAAAACTGCCACATGAAAGTGTCCTAATAAGACTAGCTAGATATAATCTCCTTAATTTGCAATTCCAACCTATGTCCATCCTCTTATGTTCTTGATAAACTTCGATTTGAGCCTATTATTGAATTGATACACCACCACCACCCACACCACAACCACACATATATTCAAGAGAGTGGCCGGGTGAAGATGGAAAACATTAGCGTGGCCTCCTCCAATGGTTCTGAATCTTCTGATTATACTTTTGGTCTTTTGTCATCAGCTGCAATTGCCGTGGAGGTTCCACTACGGCTAGCCAAGTGCAGGTTGTCAGGAGAAATGCGGAGATGTGAAAATACCATACCCATTTGGCGTCGGAGAAAGATGCTTCCAGGGATCCTGATTATAATATTAGATGCACACAATGGAAGAAAGGCCACCACCACCACCACCAGCAAAGCCTATTTTCGAGGAAAAGCTAAACGTGAGGTTTTTGAGATATTATTATCTCCACCTCATATTACAGTGAAGGATAGATATTTTGCTCAACAATGCGGTAGTGATGCAGGAGATGAAACATATCATCGACCCTACTGGTTGGATGCAACCCCGTTCACGTTTTCAGCCAGCCACAACATGTTCATGACCATCGGATGCAGCACAACAGGTTACATAACCGGCGAAAATTATAATAGTTCGTGTATGTCTCAGTGTAATAGCTTGGGTGATGTGGTAAATGGGTTTTGCTCTGGAATGGGTTGCTGTCAGAGCAAAATTCCTGAGGGCCTCAAAAGTTTCAACATAAGCCTTGAGAATAGTGAACATAGAAGTTCAGTCCTTGCAGCTTTGGTGTTGTAGCTGATCCAAAGAGTTTCACCTTCGACTCATCATATGTTAAGGCTACAAGCAACAAGACTTTCGACAGATCGAGGAAGATTCGAACGGTGTTGGACTGGGCAAATGGGAATCAAACATGTGAAGAAGCACTTCTTCAGAATCCTAATGTTTGCGGCCAAAATAGTCATTGCTCTAATTCAACCAATGGCCCCGGCTATCTGTGTTTCTGCAATGATGGTTTTAACGGCAACCCTTATCTGCCTGAAGGATGCCAATAATTAGTTTATTATTATTATTATTATTATTTTCTTACTATTGATTTACTGTATGTGCCTAGGGAGATAGTTTTAACCGATTTTAGGATTGCGGAATGATGGATATACATAACACACACCACACACCACACGCATATACCTGATGTGAGCCTAAACCAATCCCGTTATCCTTGGAAAAATTTGCTTCTACCCGGTTTGCAGGAATGTTCTTGCTAACTAGGTTTGGGAAACAGATCTTCTACGGCGCGTGCCCTTTCTTTGTTTGGGTGTAAATTTACAAAATTTACTTGAAATTTCATTTCTTAGCGCCTTGACAAGCGGGGTAAATCGATCATTATGCACGAAAGCGTCCATTTTTTTTTTTACAAACAAAACGGATTGAAAAATTTTCACCATAGAAGATTTCACATCCTAAAGTTTGCAACTGGAAGAAATGGAATATTACACTTTTTCTTAGAGTTCACAAATACCCACGTAGGTCTTAGTATTTTCCAAAATATCCTTTTCTATTCCATTTCCTTGATTGCAAACCCATGTAGCAAGAACATTCCTCCAACTCGAGTTGCAGCAAAATTTCGTCCGTAGTTATTCTACCTCTTTACTCCGTTATTAGATGACTTAGAATTTTCTTATTAAAAAATTAAATAATTTGGAAATTTTATTATTATAATTAATTACAAGTGTTGTCAGCCGTTCACTTTGGGTTTTGTCAGGTAGCTGACCCAATCTGTTTTTTTGTTTTGTGTTTTTGGAGCTGGACTTGATTATGACGTGGATGAATGTAAGCAAGTCAATAATCCTTGCTCAAAGAATGCCAGATGCGAAAATACTGTTGGGAGTTATAGATGCTATTGTCGGAAAGGCTATCGTGGCGATGGTTTGAAAAATGGATCTGGATGTACAAAAACCCGTTTGAATCGCATTGCTCCAGGTTCTCTCCTCTCTCTCTCTCTCTCTTTGGATACATACATCGAGACAATTGGACTCCTGTATTTCCTGTTATGATTAGCATTTCTAATCACTCATACATAATCTCATATAAATCTAGAATGAAATAAAATAAATAGAAGAATAAAGGACATACCTTTTGGTTGATAACTGTAAGCGATCCCTAATATTTTCACATTCTCAATAGCCTTCCACAGCCTTTTTTCTTGAATCTCCCGTTAATAGGAATTCTAAATTAATCAAATGACGGTACATGTGGGGACCTTGGGTTGAATATATAATATTCACTCGACCTAATTACACTCCCACAATGTGTTAGGTTAAAAATACCCCGACTTAGCATAGAGTGGGTAAACTATCTTATGGGCCTAATAAAGTTAACATGCATTAATGAAACCCAAAACCCAACACTTCCGCCTGCCCGTACTACCGTGTGCACCCCACACACAAACAAGGCGCACATGGCATAGAAATTGGGCTAAGCCCAAACAAGACATAGCGATTGGGCTAAGCCATCAAGCCCTTTTTGACTAGTTCAAGCCTTCGAAGCCCACTTAAGAGCAATAGATACCAATTGTCTTGACGACTCCCTACAAAAACTATGATTCATATAGGCGACCACAAACTGGGAGTTAAACAAGAAAATAGAATCCCGTGTTGTGGTATCCGTATTTGGCTCATAACTGTCATCACCAATTAGGATACAAGAAGCCCCATCAGATAACCTTTTGGTAATGCTCAAGAGTTAGAATAGACTCATAATTTTGACGTTTAAAATCATAAGCAAAAGACAAACCCATTTGAAATGAAATTATACATCGAAATCTGATATATATATATATATATATACATATATTTTTTTTGCAGTTATTGGTGTTGCAGGCTCTATAGTTCTTCTACCTGTCTTGATTTGGTTTGGGTATTTGACAGTTCAAGAAATACTACGTAGAAAACTTTTCAAAGAAAATGGAGGTATGCTATTGAAGAAACAAATAGCTAAGCATGCAGAGGTCAGAAAGAGTTTCAAGTTTTTTTCCATAAAAGAGCTAAAGAAGGTAACCAATAATTTCAGTGAACCATTCACAGAAGGAGAGTTTGGTAAAATTTTTAAGGGAGTGTTACATGGTGGAAAAAAAAGTTGTTGCCATTAATAGACCAAACAAGATGGACAAAAGCCAGATGATACAGTTTATAGGTGAGGTTGATATTCTCTCACAGAGCATTCATGACAACTTGGTAAAGCTCATGGGTTGTTGCCTAGATTTTTCTGAACCAATGTTAGTTTATGAATTTTTCCCCAAGACACTCTTCGACCATATCCTTGGGTTGAAACAGGCAGAACCTCTTTCATGGAAAGATCGTTTAAGAATTGCCACAGAAATAGCCAAAGCACTAGACTATTTGCACTCTTCTCATCCCGTGCCTGTCTTTCATAGGAATATCAAGTCTTCCACTATACTTCTAGATAATGAAAAGAAGGCTAAAGTATCTAATTTTGGAGCCTTAGGATTTGTTCCTGAGAAAAAGATTCAAGGAAATCATTCGTACTTAGACCCAGAATGCGATCGTGCAAATTGTCATTTAACTGATAAAAGTGATGTATATAGTTTTGGAGTTGTTCTAGCAGAGCTTTTGACTGGGAAAAAACCAACTTTGTCAGAAGAATCTGATAAAAAGAAACCCTGGCAGTGTTTTTGTATCTTCAGTGAGAGATGAGAATCTTTTTCTTGATGTTCGAATAGAAAATGATGCGAAGGAAGAGCATTTCTTGGAAGTTGTTAAACTCGCAAAAAGTTGCCTACAGGGTAAAGGGGAAGCTAGGCCGACAATGAAGGAAGTTGTGAAGCAGCTTGATTCTTTGAAAAGATCATTTGAGCTATCATCATTGCAACATAATCTGGAGGACACTGACACTGAACTTCGTCGTTCCGGTGAACCATCAAGCAGTTCTATTATTGTTGTAGAGCCTGAAATACCTTTTGAGGATCCAGATAGTCTATGGACCATCCTGCCTATGCTGTGCAGATCTTGGGCCGCATGCAAAGGCCGCCTTACCCCCACTTGGGCAAGGGTAAGGCAGTCTTTGCATGCAGCCATGTGTCTGCGCAGCATAGGCAGGACGGGCAGCCGCGCCACTGAGGATTCAAATCCACCTGTTGCTATTGGATTGTCTGACTGCTGATGATCTTTGCAAAAATTATGAGGTAATCATTTAGTGACTTTAGATCATATTAGGCTTATGTAGGTGCACAACATAAAACTTTTATGAGAAATCTATTTACATTTAAATGTTATCATATACACCCATGCATGGAATGAATATATCTTTTAACGTTTAATTTTTAAGTGTTTCCACTTACTCTTACCAAACAAGAAAATGTTTTTGCACTCATATTCATCTTCTTTTTTTTTTTGGAGAAACATTCTTTACAGTACCTTGTTTTATATATTATTTGCTAATAAACCGTGACAAATTAATGTTGTGTTTGGTATGCATTCTAGGTTGATTTTGCATTCTCGGGCGATAAAAACAACTATTTTTATCAACCGAAAAATGCGAAATTGACTTAGAATGCATACCAAACTCGCCTAATACTCAAAAAATGCAAATACATGAGAATTCACCTGTCGCTTATTTTACACCTTTAGTAAAATAACACTTCGATAGGAGTTAAGTAAGATCATATCACTCCTTTGATCTGATCTCGAGTTAAGGCTGGATCAAATGAGTGACTATTCAAAAAGTAGTGGGGGAAAGGGTGGTAACTCCCATCTATTGGGAATGGTTTCTTTTTAGACAATCAAACTTTATTTTCTATTATATTTTGGGTCATTTGTTTAGGAGGCCCAAAAATAAACAGGGATTAATTGTTTCCGACCAAATCTGAGTTGTATTATGAGGAGAGCTATGGCTAGCTATGATCCTTCCGGCTCTTAAAATGAGTTTTCTCATTCGGAATGTCTACTACTTTATGACGTGTTGTGGGATCGGTTGGGATATTACTTGTTTTTTAATAAGGAAAAAGAACTCGTCCGAGAGTGTGTTCTAAGGCCACTCCCATGAATCTATCTCTCTCTCTCTTCCTCATATGAAAAGGCACTTTTGCCCCCTTGTTTTGAGGAGGAGATAAATAGACACATGGAAATACTTGGCGTAGGCCACACTCCTACAGAGAACTACTTCCTATTTTTAATGTTAACTTTAAGAAGATTGGGAGGAGGGAGGGGGGAGGTTTCAGCTTTTAAGATTTTATCCTAGATTCTTCTTTGTGCACGTGAGAGGGAATTGAAGAAGGTTGCTTCTCGGCACAAGAAGCTGAATTAATTGCAGTGAGGGAAGTGTTGAGGCATGCTAGTGAGTTAAGCATACTTGGATGCTGAAGGAGTTATGGTGCCTTTTGTTTTTCTTCTAAATTTCTTAGTGTGTGGATTTGGAGTTTATGAATATTGGCTTGGATTTTCTATAATAGTTGTTGTACGACTTTTGAATTAGTCTTTATTTTATGGTGTGATTGGATTGTAGTCTTTGTGAGAATTAATCACAATTTGGAAGCATTGGATTGTAGTCTTTGTGTCTTTTCCTCGGTTATATGACTTATGTGATCAATGGATGTAGTTAACCATACCCATCGAGATTCAATTAATGCCAACCCACACTTTGCTTTAAAGCAAGCATTCCAAACATAACTCAACGTTACCACCTTGGCCTTCCGTTTACAACCACAGAAGAAAATCGTTTAAAGAGCTGGGATCTGGCTAGCATTCCAAGAAGATATGGTGAAAAGGAATTTGAATCTTTGGACTAGGGAGCGTATCAAGAAGTTAGTAGAATGACTTGTTTATCCGTTTCGACGGAAAATTTTACCTGGAAAACATAACTCAATATAGTAAGCGTATATTAAGTTACCACAATCGTATGGACTCAATATACATCAATAATCCTGGCCATAGTAAAACACAGGTTTTTTTTTTTTTTTTTTGTAATGGGGATATTTACTGAAACGGGGAGTGTGTACAACTAGTAACTTCATGAGCACATAAATCATGAGGATCCACATTCTCTACTTCCATGTGTTGTACTTCCATCCTACTTCCACGATGTTTCGGCACACCACCTGTCTTTATGACCATCCAACGGCTGTACTTGAATTAATTTAAACTTTTTTGAAAATCTGATGAGACCTATTTGGACCACCATAAACCACACAAAAAACCCAACCCAACTGGTTCATCTCACTCAAACTAAACCCACTTTTAACCCAACCATTTTCACTCAAACTAAACCCCCACTCATCCCCATTTCTATTTGAACGAAATGCCCTAAAACTCTGAGTTGCAGAAGAACTCTATCGCCCCACTCAGGTGCAAGATGAGGAAAAGTAGTTGTAAACCATAGTTGTAGAAATAGTTTAGTTCACACAGATTGCAGAGAGTCATCAACCATAGAGGCTTGAATTTACTCTCTTATTCTTCTCCTCTCCAGTTCTCTCATATCTTATGTTCTAGTTTTGTTGCTGCTACTCATAATAAAACATCATCTCCCTTTACCCTCTGTTTCTGTTATCTGGAATTTCATGTTTTTTAATCTGTAAATTCTGATCTCTCTGCTGCAATCTCTTATCACATCTTCTATTCTACGTAAACTGAACAGATTTGATCCCAACAACCAAAAGGATCAAATGTGGACCCTTCTCAACACCCTCATCAACCTTGTTTATTGCAACCATAAATCCAATTTCTTGATAGCATGAACCAGTAAAATCACACTTTGTCATCCCATTTCCACCTCCAGCTGGCCTCCCTCAAGAAACTTTGCACATGCTTGGTTTTTCCTCACTTTGTCCTCAACCCAAGACCTTCACATAAATTGCATTTGTAGGTGTGAGAGGAACTATATCACAACCATTGTCCATTTCAGCGGGAACAAATAAATAAACCATAACCATCCTAACATTGGAAATTGGCCCGTCCTTTACTCAGCCCAGAACAAGTTTTAGACTACAGCATTGAAGATAATCATATTTATTAATGGTTTAATACTTACCATAATATAATTTCAAGGCTAAGAACAGGGGTGGGGTTGGGTTGCAGAAGAAGATGAGGGCAAGGACACAAGGGCATGTTCGTGTTTGCAGAAGAAGAAGATGGGGATTTTTGGGCGTTCAGTTTAACCTATCCATAAAAAAAAAAAAAGAAGAAGAAGACAAATGGAAGATGGCGGAGCGGATAGAGAAAGGGGCAAACCAGAGTTTTGCCACAAGGGCATGTTCGTGTTTGCAGAATAAGATGGGGGGTTTTTGGGTGTTCAGTTTCACTTATCAAAAAAAAAAAAAAAAAAGAGATTATTCATCCACAGAAAGGGTGTAAAATGAAAAAATACAATTGGAGCGATAGAGTTCTTCTGCAACACAGAGTTATAGGGCATTTCGTTCGAGAAGGGTTTTGAAGGGAGAAGGGTGGATTGCGAAGTAGGGTTTCACTTTTTCTCCACGATGGTTGGCGCGGCTCAGATGTACTCTGCAATGTCACCCATTTCCGATGTGGTTCAGGCAGATTTGGAGGAGAAGAGAGCAGGGAAGAAGAAGGTCGAGATTTTGGGAAATTTGGGATTTCAAATCGTTTTGAAACCTTATCACTTGCGTGTAATAGGTTGGGTTTGGTTTTGGGTCGTCTGGGTCGGTCGGGATTGTTTTTGGGGTTAATGAGGTTCAAAACCCATTTGAAATTTTGGACTAACAACCGTTGGATGGTTGTCAGTACAGGTGTCGCTCTCAGAAATCTTGGAAGTAGGATGGAAGTACAAGTGAGGAAGTAGAGGATATGAATCCTAAATCATGAAGCCACCAAGTGAATAAAGGCCAATCTATCTCTCTCTCTCTCTCTCACACACACACACACACACACACACACACACACACAAACAAGTGTCAGGGCTTTTGATGTCAAAAGCATCTGCTACACAATTGACAACCCGTGGAGTACAAAAGAAAGAAATAGAAGTGAAAGACGTAGATAGCGTTCTAACATCAAATAACACCACAGCAGAGTGTGATGGGGGTAGAGAAACTCAAGTTACAACCTCAATAATTGATACCCTATAAGTGCATGTCAATCAGCTGGACTCAAGCCAAAAATATGAGATTCCCGCGACAAACATGGATATGGGCAGCTCCTTAATAAGCAATAATACATCGTATGATAGTTATCTCTCAAGCTTTATTGAAACCAGGATAGAACCCTCCATTATCGGAGTTCAGATCCTCTACTTTCGCCTGCCCGTATTTCTGTGTGCATTCTATACACAACGGGGCATATAAAGACCACCTTACCCCTGCCCGAATGCCTTACCCGAATAGGGATAAGGCGATCTTTATGCATCTCGTTGTATGTAGGACACACACAAAAGTAAGGGCAGACGGAAATAGAGGATGTCGATTCCCATTAGCGTAAAAGATAAAAAAACAGCCTTTCATTCATTTTCTTGGTTCTGTCGTCGTGACATAGACCGGAGTGACATTAACACACATTATGTGAGTTGAGCAAATAAGTAATTAACGTTATTTTTTCGATGTAGCGATCAAATGAGGTTTTCCTATTGGCTTACATATACATAAAACTGCCTGGAAAGAATAAAGATTGGCAAAAGGTTTTTTCTTTCAACGATGGAAAACGATTACTAGAAAACGTTTCCCCTCAGGGTAAGAATTTTATCTTATGTTGAGATGAAAAGCCCCAGGCCATATCTTATGTTTAAACCAGGGCTGGGCGAGCTAATTAAGGTTAAATCCAGCCCATAGTGAAACTCAGGTTACAACCTCAATAATTGATTTGGAAAAACAAAAATCTTCTCTAATTTTCCTAAAAGGGTAGTGCGATACAGTTTGGGGTGGAGTGGCTGTCACCTGACATACGCAACATCCAACTGCAACGAGCTCGAGAAGAAAAAGAAAAAGGGTCAATGAATTTGGACTGTTAGATGTCGTGTCTGTCATGTATCAACCTCTCTACCCCAAACTGCATCATTGGAGAATCACCCATTCATTCATTATCGTATAAAAAAGATAATAAGTTTTCCTTTTCAAAATTTTTTTTTTGGTTGCTGTCCCTATGACATACGTATGTGTATATGAGGTGACCTGGGTGAGTGCCAGTACCCCTTGGGTGAGTGACATGTGGAGGAAACAAATCCAACGGCCATAATTAAAAAGTTGCTTTTAACTCTTAATTAACCATGGTTACACCAACCCCTAGGCGAACCTGGGTCAAGCCATTAACCAATTCTATCCCTAACCACGGTTACACCAACCTCATTCTCACACGCTAGCGACCTCTCTTCCCAGGAGCTTCACAGGAGTCCCCGATCTCGGCGAAACCAAGCAACTCTCTAGGAATTCTTCGAGACCCATTATCCGGCTGGGCCACCATGACCCATTTCAAAGCCTTACCCAGACCAGTCCTCTAATAGACGCATCTAATACTTTTGTTTTTTCGCTCGCAGTTACTCTCCATTTTTTCTCCAAAAAAAAAACAGAAGCAATTTTAACTAACAATCTCAGCCTCCATTTTGATATTCCATTAAAACAAATTCTCCAGAATCAGATATCTCTCCCACATAAACCACCGCCTATACCCTTTTCTTTGGGTGAAAATAAGACTTTTTAACTTTGGATATACGACTAAACAACGGCATATGAAAAAAATCGGATCCAGATCCTCTATGACCCATGTATAGTAACGATCTAACCGGCCCAAGCAGCTAGGCGTGACACCTGTAAAAATAGACATCCAACGGTTCTTTTTATAAAGTTTGAATATCGCTGTTGGGAAATCGTTTCAGTCACTAGTCCTCTGATGGACCAAGACCGGTCTGGGTCGAACAGCCCAGCCCGGACCGGTCTACAACTAAAACACAATATTTGACTTCATCCATTTTCCGCCAAAACCACAAATCATCGTCTTCCTCCTCTGTGACACGAAAAACCTAGATTCAGATCCTCTTCCTAATCCTTCGATCGTGACGAAATCTGTTCTCTGAACAAACCGAGGAGAAATCTGCATCTCTCCTCTCTTCTTTCTCCAGTGTTCTTTTCCCCTTCTTCGCAGCGAATCTCGAAGTTCGGTGACGAAATCTGCATCGATGCAGATTTCCAAATTAAGAGGAGGAAAATCAATGAGGTATACCAGAGTGACATCATCATGAGTACATATTATGTGAAATTGAGCAAATTAATCACCAATATTAGCTTTCTGAGGTGCGCGGTGACCAAATGTGGTTTTCCAATTGCCTATATATACCTACATAAAACTGCCACATGAAAGTGTCCTAATAAGACTAGCTAGATATAATCTCCTTAATTTGCAATTCCAACCTATGTCCATCCTCTTATGTTCTTGATAAACTCCGATTTGAGCCTATTATTTAATTGATACACCACCACCACCACCACAAACACATATCCAAGAGGTGGCCGGGTGGAGATGGAAAACATTAGCGTGGCCTCCTCCATGGTTCTGAATCTTCTGATTATACTTTTTAGTC
The DNA here is from genome assembly GCF_018873765.1 of Telopea speciosissima. Classification (NCBI taxonomy): domain Eukaryota; kingdom Viridiplantae; phylum Streptophyta; class Magnoliopsida; order Proteales; family Proteaceae; genus Telopea; species Telopea speciosissima. Next base: position 62,568,859 of record NC_057920.1, on the reverse strand, counting down.
TTTTGTCATCAGCTGCAATTGCCGTGGAGGTTCCACTACGACTAGCCAAAGTGGGTTGTCAGGAGAAATGCGGAGATGTGATTATACCATACCCATTTGGCGTCGGAGAAGGATGCTTCAGGGATCCTTATTATAATATTACATGCACGCAATGGAAGAAAGGAACCATCACCACCACCACCAGCAAAGCCTATTTTTGAGGAAAAGCTAAACGTGAGAGTTTTCAGATATCATTATCTCCGCCACAAATCACAGTGAAAAGGATAGATATTTTGCTCAACAATGCGGCAGTGATGCAGGAGATGTAACATATCATCGACCCTACCGGTTGGATGCAACCCCGTTCACGTTCCAGGCAGACGCAACATGTTCATGACCATCGGATGCAGCACAACAGGTTACATAACCGGCGAAAATTATAATTGTTCGTGTGTGTCTGAGTGTAATAGCGTGGGTGATGTGGTAAAAGGGTTTTGCTCTGGAATGGGTTGCTGTCAGAGCAAAATTCCTGAGGGTCTCAAAAGTTTCAGCATAAGCCTTGAGAATAGTGAACATAGGATTTTCAGTCCTTGCAGCTTTGGTGTCGTGGCTGATCCAAAGAGTTTCAGCTTTGACTTTTCATATGTTAAGGCTACAAGCAACAAGACTTTCGACAAATCGAGGAAGATTCGAACGGTGTTGGACTGGGCAAATGGGAATCAAACATGTGAAGAAGCACTTCTTCAGAATCCTAATGTTTGCGGCCAAAATAGTCATTGCTCTAATTCAACCAATGGCCCCGGTTATCTGTGTTTCTGCAATGATGGTTTTAACGGCAACCCTTATCTGCCTAAAGGATGGCAGTTAGGTAATTAGTTTATTATTATTATTATTATTATTATTTTCTTACTACTGATTTACTGTATGAGGTATCGGAGATAGTTTTGACTGACATTCAGGATGCGGAATGATGCATATACACACTACACACCACACGCCACACACCACATCAGCATTCCCAGTTTGCGGGAATGATCTTGTTACCCGGTTTGCAGGTGGGTTTGCAGGCAAAGAAATGCAATAATTTACTTTTCCAACTTTCTTTGTTTGGGTGTAAAATTTTACTTCGAAAATTTTACTTGAAATTTTTCATTTCTAAAAATTTGACAAGTAAAATTTTACATGTTGAAAAGCGTTCCATTTTTTTTTTTTAATAAAACAAAATATTGGAAAATTTTTCAACATATAAAATTTCACATTTATAAAGTAAAATATTCTAGGTAAAATTTTATGCCGAAACAAACAAAGTCTACCTAAATATAAATACCCTAATAAGTTATAGTATTTTTATCCAAAATACCCTTTTTTATTCCCTTTTTGCAAACTCACGTAGCAGGAGAATTCTTGCAACCTAGGTAGCAGCCAAATTTCGTCCGTTATCCTACCTCTTTACTCGGTTATTAGATAAATTAGAATTTTCTTATTAAAAAAATAAAAAGATAATTTGGAAATTTTAATTATTGTAATTAATTACACGTGTTGTCAGCCGTTCACTTTGGGTTTTGTCCAGGTAGCTGACCCAATCTGGTTTTTTTTTCTTTTGGAAGTTGGACTTGGTTATGACGTGGATGAATGTAAGCAAGTCAATAATCCTTGCTCAAAGAATGCCAGATGCGAAAATACTGTTGGGAGTTATAGATGCTATTGTCGGAAAGGCTATCATGGCGATGGTTTGAAAAATGGATCTGGATGTACAAAAACCCGTTTGAATCGCATTGCTCCAGGCTCTCTCTCTCTCTCTCTCTCTCTCTCTTTGGACACATACATCAGACTTCAATCCTCAGCCCAAACAAGACATAGCAATTGGGCTAAGCCATCAAGCCCTTTTGCCCTTTTTGCTAAAATAGAAAATAAAAAGTTTTGGACATCCCCCCTTATAGTAGTTACAATTTGATCAGTTCAAGCCTTGGAAGCCCACTTATGGGCAATAGATACCACTTGTCTTGAGGACTCCCTACAAAAACTATGAATCATATAGGCGACCACAAACTGGGAGTTGAACAAGAAAATAGAATCCCGTATTGTGGTATCCGTACTTGGCTCATAACTGTCATCACAAATTAGGATACAAGAAACCCCATCAGATAGCCTTTTGGTAATGCTCAAGAATTAGAATAGACTCATAATTTTGACGTTTAAAATCATAAGCAAAAGACAAACCCATTTGAAACGAAATTGTACATCAAAATCTGATATATATATATATATATTTTTGCAGTTATTGGTGCTGCAGGCTCTATAGTTCTTCTACCTGTCTTAATTTGGTTTGGATTTTTGACAGTTCAAGAAATACTACGTAGAAAACTTTTCAAAGAAAATGGAGGTATTCTATTGAAGAAACAAATAGCTAAGCATCCAGAGGTCAAAAAGAGTTTCAAGTTTTTTTGCCATACAAGAGCTAAAGAAGGTAACCAATAATTTCAGTGAACCATTCACAGAAGGAGAGTTTGGTAAAATTTTTAAGGGAGTGTTACATGGTGGAAAAAAAGTTGTTGCCATTAATAGACCAAACAAGATGGACAAAAGCCAGATGATACAGTTTATAAGTGAGGTTGATAGTCTCTCACAGAGCATTCATGACAACTTGGTAAAGCTCATGGGTTGTTGCCTAGATTTTTCTGAACCAATGTTAGTTTATGAGTTTTTCCCCAAGACACTCTTCGACAATATCCCTGGGTTGAAATAGGCAGAACCTCTTTCATGGAAAGATCGTTTAAGAATTGCCACAGAAATAGCCAAAGCACTAGACTATTTGCACTCTTCTCATCCCGTGCCTATCTTTCATAGGAATATCAAGTCTTCCACTATACTTGTAGATAATGAAAAGAAGGCTCAAGTATCTGATTTTGGAGCTTTAGGATTTGTTCCCGAGAAAAAGATTCAAAGAAAATCATCCTTACTTAGACCCAGAATATTGTGATCGTGCGGATTGTTATTTAACTGATAAAATTGATGTGTATAGCTTTGGAGTTGTTCTAGCAGAGCTTTTGACTGGGAAAACACCAATTTTATCAGAAGAATTTGATAAAAAGGAAACCCTAGCAATGTTTTTTGAATCTTCAATGAAAGATGGGAATCATTTTCTTGATGTTTGAATAGAAAATGATGCGAAGAAAGAGCATTTCTTGGAAGTTGTTAAACTTGCAAAAAGTTGCCCACAGGGTAAAGGGGAAGCTAGGCCGACAATGAAGGAAGTTGTGAAGCAGCTTGATTCTTTGAAAAGATCATTGCCACATAATCTGGAGGACACTGACACTGAACTTCGTCGTCCCGGTGAACCAACAAGAAGTTCTATTATTGATGCAGAGCTTGAAATACCTTTTGAGGATCCAGATCCTCTATGGCCCATTTTGCCTATGTTGCACAGACTGGGCGCGCGCAAGAGACCGCCTTACCCCCACTTGGGCAAGGGTAAGGCAGTCTTTGCGCTTAGCTCGTGTCTATGCAACATAAGCAAGATAGGCAGCCACGCATCACGAGGATCCAAATCCACCGTTGATCTTGGATTGTCGACTCTCGATGATCTTTGCGGAATGAGGTAATCATTTAGTGACTTTAGATCATATTAGGCTTATGTAGGTGCACAACATAAAACTTTTATGAGAAATCTATTTACATTTAAATCTTATCATATACACTCATGCATGGAATGAATATATCTTTTAACGTTTAATTTTTAGGGTTTTTGTCAAATGCCCCCTAAAATGTCCATTTGTTTAAATGCCCTCCTACAACTTTTCTAATTGCAAACTCCCTTTACTTTCAAAACTTTGTAGCACTTTGGTCCCGACATCAATTTGGATCGTTAGATGTTAGTTTTAGGGTATCTAATGACCAAAATGCCCTTCCGATGAAAACCCACTAGAATTTAAAAATAAAATGACCAAAATACCCTCATCTTCTCCAAATGGTTTAGGGTTTGAAATTGAAAATCAAACCCTAAACCATTTGGGGAAGATAAACCCTAAAATCAAACTTCCAAAACTGAAAATCAAACCTCCAAAATTGAAGTCGTAGTGAAGAAATTTGTGGGTTAGGGCGTATTGATCGACATGGTCCTTTCGAGTTCCACTCTTCTCGGTTCCACGATGCGAAGGAGCTTTAATTTTTTAAACTCGTTGAATTCAAAATAGAGAAAGGCAATGTATGGATTATACTCCATTTTCCCAACCTGTATTTTTGGAATTCTCGAAAATGGTCTAGTATTTTCGGATCTCTTTCTCTCGATCTCTCTATTCTATCTTGAATTTGATTCTCTACTTTTTAGTGTCATTTATCATTAAATGGGTCCGGGGTGGAATCAAGGAGATGGACTTCACGAGTTAATTTCCGCGAAAACCAGTATTAGAACCGATAAATTATGAAACATGGAAGAGGAATAATATCAAACATAACTTCATTATACTTGCATACCATAGTGATTACAAAGAAGGGGCCTCATATATATAGGCACATGAAACTACTTACCTAATATAAGAGATACTACTAACCTATAATAGTAAGTGTATATATGGGTGAAGGAATCCACATGTTGGAAACTCAATCACCTATTATACACATTCCAAATATAAATGATTACAATATGATATTTAACATTTATGGAAGATTGAGAGAGATACATTGAAGATTGCATAAGATTATGAATTTCATTCCTAATATAACTAAACTACTTACTTAAAGTGTTGTTGAGATAAGGATGGAAGATCCTTCTCTTATTCTAATACTAATATTCCTAATATATCTCTAATAACCAGAAATCGAGTACTGAAATTTGCATGGGTTAGGTGAATATCTATATGCCAATTCCTTGCAATGAAAGGAATTTGCTAAGACTCTTGATTGATTTCTTCTTCTTTTCCTTTGGGTAACGCCAGGGTCCTTGGAAAACCTTTTGTTTCTTATTCAAAACAGAGGTGCACATGGACACACCATGAAAAAACCATGTGCCTTGCAGAACCAAAGCAATTCCACGAGCCTGGGAAAACGGACTTCAGAAAAGCCAATTGGAGATGTCTGGAAAGACAGCAAATTTCATTGCGAAGAAGCACCAGATTGAAATAGCGATTCTCGATTCCAGATGGGGGCACCAAATTGAAATAACGATTCTCGATTCCAGATGGGATCTTTCCTTTACTGGAAAAAGTGGAGAAACAACGAGATAGAGGGAGAAGTTGCAGGGGAGAAATTTCTTCACTGCAACTTCAATTTTGGAGGGTTGACTTTCAGTTTTGGAGGTTTGATTTTAGGGTTCATCTTCCCTAAATGGTTTAGGGTTTGATTTTTAGTTTCAAACCCCAAATCATTTGGAGAAGATGAGGGTATTTTGGTCATTTTATTTTTAAATTATGGGGGGTTTTATCAGAAGGGCATTTTGGTCATTAAATACCCTGAAACTAACATCTAACGTTCCAAATTAACAGCAGGGACTAAAGTGCTACAAAGTTTTGAAAGTAAGAGGGAGTTTGCAGTTAGAAAAGTTGTAGAGGGGCATTTGGATAAATGGGCATTTGATAAAAACCCTAATTTTTAAGTGTTTCCACTTACCCTTACCAAACAACAAAAGGTTTTTGCACTCATATTCACCTTCCTTTGTTTTTTAAATTTTTTTGGGAAAAGCATTCTTTACAATACCTTGTTTTATATATTATTTGCTAATAAACTGTGAAAAATTAATGTTGTGTTTGGTATGCATTCTAAGTTGATTTCGCATTCCCGGATGATAAAAACATACCAGTGGAAACTGAAGGATCTTACTACTAGTGCTCAGTGTGTGTAACTATGTTCAGAGATATAATACAGAAAACTTGAAAGAGGTCAGCGGAAATAATATTGTGTGTGCTTAGCAGGTGCTGCAGTTCATAATTTGAACCGGTCGTGGCACTCGGAGGGGTAACCTCGGCGGTCTACCGTTTTGCAGGTAGCCTTCTGCTGTATTTGAAGGCGGCTGGGCCGGCCAAAAATTTGAAACTTTAAGAAAATGAGGTGGAAAACTTTGAAGAATTTATTTCATATACTTGTTCTTTTACAGGAGATCTGAATTACACTCTTGATATCATTCAAGTCTTGGAAGTAACTTACTGGTTTGGGAAGATGGCTAATAGTAACTACTCGCAGGAGGCAAGCCTTGATCAGGGACGAAAGCTTGATACAGGTCTGATTACAGGATTGGGGCTTGGAGGCAGTGCTTGTGCTTCGATGTTCGAAGTCTTTTACAACTTGAAAAATAAAATGAAAAACTAAAATATTTGATGAAGGTCTGGAGGATAGAGCTGAGTTCTCTTCTTCCAAAAACTCCTGCTTTCTCCTGCGAAATCTGGCCTTAAGTAGACTTTTGAGACTTGAGCAGGGCTTTGCGAATCACGAGATGCTCCCGTGAATCACGCTCCTAAGGTCTTCTTTCTTGAAAGATGAAGGGAATCTCTTTTACTGTGGCCGAAAGTTGATTGAGAGATGTCGGGTGGAGGGTCCCATCTTGGACGGAAGTGCCGACAGTCTTTACTGTTTGCCTCGTGAAGGCATCTTGAAAAGGGTCTTCTAGAAAGATTCTTCCGGACTGGTAGTGGGGACACGTGGCATTCCATGTCTGGGGGACAGACTGTTTTCCACATTGTGTTCGCACTGTTAAAACTCAAATTTTAATTGCCGAGTTGTGGCAATAGTGTGATAGGAGTTATCCTTACGTCACACTAACGTAGGCATCCTTTTCCCTTTCGGGTTGCCCGGAATGCCCATTGGCTAAGATCCATATACCCGGAATCCAGGGTGTGAAGGGCTGGATTATTTCTTGGGCCTCTGCGGCTGGCCCAAGTTTCTTCTTGTGGACTTGGCTGATGAGGTGGAGAACTGTTGCGTTACTTCTTCGGGCTCACTGTTGGGATCTTGGGCGTATTCTCCTTGGTGGAGATGTGGGCCAATGGATCCTACACTAGAATGGGCCCCTTCTGAACGGGCTTCTTCTTCTTCTTCTGATTCTATTGCAGCCAGTTGGGCTGCAATTTCTGCTTGCTGGGCTTCAAGCTGGAGCTTCTTGCTACTGCTGGGCTTGGATTTTGCTGAGCCTGTTATTTGGGCCTTAGTTGGGCCTGTAATTTTGGCTTTGTCTTTGGACTTGCTAAGGGCTTTGATGAGGGTTTCTTTGGAGCATTTTGTGAGATCACATTTATCCCACCATTTTACTCTGAATCCTCGGATGAGGATTTCAATGGACCATTCATCGGTTTCTTGCCTGGTGGTCTCATATTCCCAATACATTATCCATGCCAGCTTGCAGTGGATAAAAAACCGTAACAGGTCTGGCTGTTCAGGGATCTGTTCAGTGTGCTGGCAAAATACATGATAGGCTTAAAAAATGGGATCTGGTAAGATGTCAAGGATTGGACCATAAGTGGTCCACCATTTTGGGAACCAGACTGGGATAGAACTGGAGAACTTATAATCGAAACAGAAAAACCACGAGTGTTTATTCTGCTGGTTCTGGTATAAGAATGCATGGTGCCATGCATCAATGTAGTCAAAGAAATGGTACTCTTGTGGTTGGTAGTTTTGTGAAAATTTCTTATGTTGTAAAGGGTGTGTACCCCAATCAACGATCTTGAGGATCGGAGGATAGTAATGATGTATGGGTCACAAGATTAGGATCTGTTTTATCAAAGTTTTGTTTGATCTGATCAATCGATATCTATGAGGATGAACTCATAGAATTCTTGGGACTTTGCATTGCTTGAAGTATAGTATTGCCAATCTTTAAAAAATACTCTCCTGGCAATGTCATTAGGGGTCTGGCATCCTTTGGTAAGTTGTTCATCAAGGGATACTAGGATCTCATAGTACTGTTTTTTGGATGTCTTGGCTTTTGGGGTAAAACTTGGTTTGGAAACTGATGTTGTCTTGGGCCTAGAAGCTATTGAGGTGGTTCTTGTGTCCGGGACTATTTGGGTGGAGCTTGTGGCTACTACTTGGTTGTAAGGGATACTGGAAGAGGTTAGGGCCAATTGTTTTGATGGGGAAGGTTTTGCATAGGAGCTTTTGGATTTTGTTTTTGATTGGGGTGGCTCCTTAGGAGCCATGATTATTGAAATGACTCTGGGTCCCTGCAAAAATTCCCTTGTGAGAAAATCAGGGATGGAATTCATTTCTCCTTTTATGTGTTCTATTTCAAAATCAAAGCTTGATAAGAGTGCTTGCCATCTTGCAAAAATCTGTTTTGATGCAATATTTTGAACATCATTTTTTAAAACTTGTTTGGCTGCACTGCAGTCAACTCTTACTAAAAATCTTTTGTTTAGTAAGTCACTCTGAAATTTCTGAATGCATAAGACAACTGATAAAATCTCCTTTTTAATGGTACTGTAATTTTTCTGGGCTTGGTTCCATAATCCAGAAGTGTACTGAACCAGGGCTTCCTTCCCTTGGTCAACTTGTTTGAGGATTCCTCCATATCCTAGGTCGAGGCATCGTCTCAACAACTTTTGGGAGGTCCGGGTTTGCAGGAACTAGACAGGAATTTCTTTGACTAGTTTTTGATATCTTGAACGGCTTTGGTATGGGTTTCGGACCAGGCTGGTTGTTTCTTTTTGAGTCTTTGATACAGAGGTTCACAAGTTTTGCTAATTCCTGGGAGGAAGTCTCTAACATAATTTAGGCTTCCTAGGAATCTCTGCAGCTGCTTCTTTTCTAAGATTTCATCGGAAATTTTTCGCAAAGACCATCGTTCTTTCTATGGGAATGATGGTTCCTGATGTATGTAATGGCCTAAGAATCTAATTTTAGTTTGGAATAGGTCCATCTTTTTTTTTTGATAGTACTAATCCATTGGTCTTGACTACTTGGTAGAAGCTCCTCAGGTGCTTAAAGTGCTGGTCTATGGTGTCTGAGAATATTAAGACATCATCTATGTAAACTATTGCGTGACTACTGTATGGGTTGAATATATCATTCATAATATTTTGGAATTCGCTTGGGGCATTCTTTAGGCCAAATGGCATTACATTCCACTCGTAATGTCCAAAGGGTGTGGTGAAGGCTGTTTTGTATTTGTCTTGTTCATGAATCTGGATTTGCCAATACCCAGACTTTAAGTCAAACTTTGAAAAGATCTTGGCTTTGTGTATCTTTTGAAGTAGGTCTTTTTTGTTAGGGATTGGGTACCTAATCCATTGAAGGATGTCATTGAGGGGCTTATAGTTTATGACCAACCTTGGTGCTCCTCTTTCTATCTCTGCATTCTTGTTTACATAGAAGGCAGCACAACTCCAAGGTGACTTGCTGTTTCTAATGAGGTTTTTATTTAATAGATCTTGGATTTCTTTTTTGCAGGTTTCTTGGAGTTCTTGGCTCATTTGAATGGGCCTGGCCTTGGTTGGAATGTTTTTTTTCTGAGAATTCTTTTTCGTATGGTAATTTTACTATGTGCCTTTTTCTGTGCCAAAAAGCATCAGGGAATTCAGAACACAGATTATTTTCGAACTGGGTTCTTAGTCTATCAACCTGGGCTTTTATTGGTTGTTCTTGTAATTGTTCTGTAGTCTTGATATGCATGATTTCGTTTTTTAAATGACTTAGGTGTTTTTCTTTGGCTTTTATACTCCTAATGGTAGGATCCTTTATTATAGATGCAGCTTTTGCTCGTCCTATTTGTTCTAGGTCCGAAGGTTCTAAAAATTCAAACGTAATTTTTTGTTTGCCTATCTTGGTGGTTAAACCTTTGTTTGTTACTTTAAAGGGTTTAATTAATTCTATGAATGGTTGTCCTAGAATTACCTGTCCATCAAGATTCTTTACTAGGATAAAGGCTTGTTTGAAGCATATACCTTGATTGCATATATGTACTTCAGGTAATTTGTATTGAACATTCATGTGATCACCACTGGCTGTGGTGAGCCTTTGCGTAGTTTTTTGGTAATACTGGGTTGGAATAATTCCTTCCTGGATACAATTCAGCTGGGCTCCTGAGTCTATGAGGGCTACTGAAGAAAACTTATAGGAAGAGCCTATGGTTAATTTGACCTTTACATGCCATTTTTGGGGGGAAGTATATATGCCTGCTATAAAATTTTGGGAACTTGATTCCTGTCCTGGTTCTGGTTCTTCCTGGACTTGTTTTGACTTTCCTTTGAGTTTGATTAATTCAGCTTTTACTTCTTTTATTTCTCTTTTTAAATCTTGGGTTGTAACTTCCAGATTTGTTAATCTAGTGTTTTCTGAATTATTTGTAGTCTTCTTTTGTTCAAACCTTTTGAAGACTTGGTTTATATCGTAAGCCTTAGGTCTTTCTTTGTTTTCTTCTAAAGCTTGTCTGGCTTCCTCGAGGCACTGCTTTCTAATTTGAACATCTGCTATTTGTTCAATGGCATCAAAGAAAGATTGTCTTATCATGCCAATGGATTTGGTTTCAGAGCAGTCACTAGTGGTGCAGGAGCATTCGCCTTTTAGGGCAGAAGTTATGCAATTGCATGCAACTGCATCTGGTTCAGTGCCACTGCTACTACTGGACTCTGGGCCTTGATTTTGGTTAATTTGGTTGATGGCCTCATAGAAGATTTCTTCTTCGAATCCACATCTTCCAAGTCGGACTCGGCGAATATTTCGAATATTTTTTCTGGGTATTCGGTCCAGGCTAAGTAAGCTAACCCTTTTGGCTATCCTACAGTATTTGGCTATATGGCCTGGTTTCCCACAGTTAAAACAACCTTTGGGTTTTTCTGGGGTAGTTTTGGTGTCTTCCCCTTTTGGTTCTTCTGTGGCTTTGTTGAACCGTTTTTTCTTGTTGAACCTTGGTTTTGAATAGTACTTATTTGGTTCATATTTTTTATACTTGTTTTCTTTGTGATGCTTGGATGATTCTTTGAATTTATGGGATTTCCTTTTATGTTTTTTCTCCGAAGGAGGTTTTGGGGCAGGGAACCCATACTCTTCCACAGAACCCTCCTAATTCTTTTCTATAGGATTTGTTTTCTTTTTTCATTTGTTGGGCTAGTCTTAAGTCTGTACAAAGAGACATTGCTTCTTCGTGGATGATACTATTTAATTCCCCATAAGTGTAACTGTCGTAGGGAATTTCTCCGTTGTTTTCCTTTCTTAATTTTTGTTTTATCTTTTCTGAAAATACTCTGGGGAGGCCTGTTAGGAATTTTTCTTTCCAGAATGGGAGATTTGCATCCTCCCTGGACATAACTCTGGTCATGAAGATATCTTTGTACCACTTAAGGTCATGTAATTTTCTGCATTTTAGGTTTGATAATTGTTCAGCGGATCTATCTTTAAGTTTAGATGGATCTCCTAGGAAATGTTTGGTTAAGTTGAAGATGAGTGTATTTACTGCATCCTCAATAGGTCCATTTCTGTCTTGGATTATTTCTCCTTGGTCATCAATCTGTACTGCATACAGGATTGCTATTCTTTGTTCTTGGGTTAGGACGAAGTCCCACCATCCTTTTAATTGGCCTGTAAAGCCTGAGACTAGGAGATCGGCTACTGCCTGATCAGAAGTCTCTTTTATCCGGTAGGCATTTGCTACCATTGTCATCTCATGTAACTTATTTTTGATGTTATATTCAGACATGCCGTCTATGTTCCATTCATAGATTACACCACTTTGATAAGAGGCCTGGGGATACATTCCCCTGTTTTCTATTTGTAGATCTAAAAAACTGGGTTTTGGCTTGGACCTTTGGTAATAGTCTTCTTCAATTCTATGTATGGAACTTGGTTTAGTTTCTTGGGATCTTATTACATCGACTTGGGCAACTGCCGAGTCTTGGGATTCCTTGTTTGGTGTTTCTGGTATTACTAAGCCTTTGAGCCTCTGTTCAATTTCCTTCAATGCATCAGCTCTGTTCAAGGCTTTGGCAGACTTCAGGCTTATGTTATGAGGTATGAATAGAGGCCTATGCCTCTGAGTACTTGGGTGTTCCTTAGATGGTGAAATTCCTTGGGAAGTACTGGGTTTTGTTTGTACTATGTTCTCTATCCTATTTAGTTGTCTTCCTATGGTTAGGAGGTGTTGGTTTGAATAATTTGCTAGACTGATTAATTTTTTGTCGCTCTCAGTGTTTCCAGATGTTGATCTGCAAGGTGCTCCTATGGTCTCCGTTGCCCCTGTTTTTATCTTGATTACGCTATAGGGAGGATGAATGGATTCAATTTCCTCATCTCTATCTCGTTATCCAAAGAGTTGTAATCTTACGGGTTGGGGCTATGTTTTCAAATGGGTATTCTAACCCATGGTACTGGGCGTAAATGTCTAGGTAGGTGAAGAATACTATGTTGGTTCTATGTTTGTTCATTTGTTCATACCAATGTTCTCTGATTTTAGCTTGTTGGTCTGAAGTAGTGTTTTTAAAAAACCATTCTTTCTTGTCTTTATTTACTGGAAGATCAAAGTCTTTTCTTAACATTGGTTTGTCTATTTTGAACTCTTGTTCTGCTATTATTACTCCTACCTTTCCTACTGGAGGCTCCATCTGGGAGAAAGATGGGGAGTTTGGCCTTGTGACTGTTTCATCCTGGTTCGATTCATCACTTAGATTTTCTAAACTTTTAAATTCATCATACATCCCTCTCAGGATGCCTCCCTGTTGTCTAAGTCCTGTTAAGTTACTAGTCCTGGATGAGTGGCGTATTTGAGGGTGTGCCCGAGTACGAGGCCCTGGCGGTTGTTCAATGATTTTTCTTCTGGGGTTTTCGAATGAAGACTCAAGCAAGTTCTTTATCCTTAGGCTGGTTTCTAATAAACCTGATGGATACCTGGCCATCACAAGTTTGAGTTATGTATTCTACTTCTTTGTTTTCTATCTGTGGCCTGGGTACTTGAACCTGAAGTTTCCATTCATCTGGGAAGGCAATATCATCCCATTTAGTCATCCTGGGTAAAATTGCCCTGGCATGAGCAAAGTCTGTTTTCTACGAACTTGGTGTATCCTTTTTCGATTTTTGGAGGGCTCTAGGTCCGAGATTTTTTCATGGCCTTATACTGGATCCTATGGACTACTGCTATGGGGATTGATCCAGGCTTCATATTGTAGCCATGGGATTTGAAGTTAATCTTTAGGGAGTCTAGTATGTTAGCATCTTTTAAGGGTAAATTAATATCTGGATAACAATTAAAGTGGACTGGTCCGTAGCACATGCTGGTTTCAATGGCTCCTATGAGAGAGTCATCAAAGTTCAGAAACCTGGCATCTCTTAATGCCAGGAGGATGGATGTGTTTAGTCCTTCTCTATGGAGGGGTTTTACTGCAACTTGGATTAAACCAATATGCAGATAATTATATTTTTGTTTTAATTGTTGAAGGGTTGTTGGGTTGAAGAGGCATATTTCATGCGTCTCAGGACTAAAATCAACTGTTTGTTCGACTGTGCTGATAGCCTCAGTGAAGCTGTACAGGTCTTGTTTATAAACATGTTTGGTCGGGATCTTAGGGATGGTCCATTTTTGAAGGTTGTTATCTCTTCTGAGTTCATCACTACTGATAATACTGGAGTTTGAACTCCAGTCATCCATGGTACTTGAAGACATGGTCCGATTTAATTGGTCCATAAATGGCACTATCCCCCTTTTTAAAAGTGCATTTTACCGTTTTGAACTGGGAAAAGGCACTAACTAGTGGTACACCGCCGATCACCGGGTCTTACAGTCCGTTTGCCCCTTCGAAGCGGTCCAGTTCTAGTTTACCCAACCTTTTCGTCGTAAAAATGGAAAAAGCACTAAAAGAAGGTGAAGAGCACAATAAACGAGCCTATTATTTCAGGCTTAGCAGTAGTCCATAGGATCCAGTATAAGGCCATGAAAAAAATCTCAGGACCTAGAGCCCTCCAAAAATCTGAAAAAGGATACACCAAGTTCGTAGAAACAGACTTTGCTCATGCCAGGGCAATTTTACCCAGGATGACTAAATGGGATGATATTGCCTTCCCAGATGAATGGAAACTTCAGGTTCAAGTACCCAGGCCACAAATAGAAAACAAAGAAGTAGAATACATAACTCAAACCTGTGATGGCCAGGTATCCATCAGGTTTATTAGAAACCAGCCTAAGGATAAAGAACTTGCTGAGTCTTCATTCAGAAAACCCCCAGTAAGAAAAATCATTGAACAACCTGCCAGGGCCTCGTACTCGGGCACACCCTCAAATTACTGCCACTCATCCAGGACTAGTAACTTAACAGGACTTAGACAACAGGGAGGCATCCTGAGAGGGATGTATGATGAATTTAAAAGTTTAGAAAATCTAAGTGATGAATCGAACCAGGATGAAACAGTCACAAGGCCAAACTCCCCATCTTTCTCCCAGATGGAGCCTCCAGTAGGAAAGGTAGGAGTAATAATAGCAGAACAAGAGTTCAAAATAGACAAACCAATGTTAAGAAAAGACTTTGATCTTCCAAGAAATAAAGACAAGAAAGAATGGTTTTTAAAAACACTACTTGACCAACAAGCTAAAATCGAGAACATTGGTATGAACAAATGAACAAACATAGAACCAACATAGTATTCTTCACCTACCTAGACATTTACGCCAGATCCATGGGTTAGAATACCCATTTGAAAACATAGCCCCAACCCAGAAGATTACAACTCTTTGGATAACAGATAGAGATGAGGAAATTGAATCCATTCATCCTCCCTATAGCGTAATCAAGATAAAAACAGGGGCAACGGAGACCATAGGAGCACCTTGCAGATCAACATCTGGAAACACTGAGAGCGACAAAAAATTAATCAGTCTAGCAAATTATTCAAACCAACACCTCCTAACCATAGGAAGACAACTAAATAGGATAGAGAACATAGTACAAACAAAACCCAGTACTTCCCAAGGAATTTCACCATCTAAGGAACACCCAAGTACTCAGAGGCATAGGCCTCTATTCATACCTCATAACATAAGCCTGAAGTCTGCAAAAGCCTTGAACAGAGCTGATGCATTGAAGGAAATTGAACAGAGGCTCAAAGGCTTAGTAATACCAGAAACACCAAACAAGGAATCCCAAGACTCGGCAGTTGCCCAAGTCGATGTAATAAGATCCCAAGAAACTAAACCCAGTTCCATACATAGAATTGAAGAAGACTATTACCAAAGGTCCAAGCCAAAACCCAGTTTTTTAGATCTACAAATAGAAAACAGGGGAATGTATCCCCAGGCCTCTTATCAAAGTGGTGTAATCTATGAATGGAACATAGACGGCATGTCTGAATATAACATCAAAAATAAGTTACATGAGATGACAATGGTAGCAAATGCCTACCGGATAAAAGAGACTTCGATCGAGCAGAGCGATCTCCTAGTCTCAGGCTTTACTGAGCCAATTAAAAGGATGGTGGGACTTCGTCCTAACCCAAGAACAAAGAATAGCAATCGTATGCAGTACAGATTGATGACCAAGGAGAAATAATCCAAGACAGAAATGGACCTATTGAGGATGCAGTAAATACACTCATCTTCAACTTAACCAAACATTTCCTAGGAGATCCATCTAAACTCAAAGATAGATCCGCTGAACAATTATCAAACCTAAAATGCAGAAAATTACATGACCTTAAGTGGTACAAAGATATCTTCATGACCAGAGTTATGTCCAGGGAGGATGCAAATCTCCCATTCTGGAAAGAAAAATTCCTAACAGGCCTCCCCAGAGTATTTTCAGAAAAGATAAAACAAAAATTAAGAAAGGAAAACAACGGAGAAATTCCCTACGACAGTTACACTTATGGGGAATTAAATAGTATCATCCACGAAGAAGCAATGTCTCTTTGTACAGACTTAAGACTAGCCCAACAAATGAAAAAAGAAAACAAATCCTATAGAAAAGAATTAGGAGGGTTCTGTGAACAGTATGGGTTCCCTGCCCCAAAACCTCCTTCGGAGAAAAAACATAAAAGGAAATCCCATAAATTCAAAGAATCATCCAAGCATCACAAAGAAAACAAGTATAAAAAATATGAACCAAATAAGTACTATTCAAAACCAAGGTTCAACAAGAAAAAACGGTTCAACAAAGCCACAGAAGAACCAAAAGGGGAAGACACCAAAACTACCCCAGAAAAACCCAAAGGTTGTTTTAACTGTGGGAAACCAGGCCATATAGCCAAATACTGTAGGATAGCCAAAAGGGTTAGCTTACTTAGCCTGGACCAGAATACCCAGAAAAAAATATTCGAAATATTCGCTGAGTCTGACTCAGAAGATGTGGATTCAGAAGAAGAAATCTTCTATGAGGCCATCAACCAAATTAACCAAAATCAAGGCCCGGAGTCCATAGTAGCGATGCAGACTGAACCGATGCGATTGCATGCAATTGCATAACTTCG
Source organism: Telopea speciosissima (assembly GCF_018873765.1). NCBI lineage: Eukaryota > Viridiplantae > Streptophyta > Magnoliopsida > Proteales > Proteaceae > Telopea > Telopea speciosissima. The sequence goes on along the minus strand of NC_057920.1, from coordinate 62,552,512 downwards.
CCCTAAAAGGCGAATGCTCCGCACCACTAGTGACTGCTCTGAAACCAAATCCATTGGCATGATAAGACAATCTTTCTTTGATGCCATTGAACAAATAGCAGATGTTCAAATTAGAAAGCAGTGCCTCGAGGAAGCCAGACAAGCTTTAGAAGAAAACAAAGAAAGACCTAAGGCTTACGATATAAACCAAGTCTTCAAAAGGTTTGAACAAAAGAAGACTACAAATAATTCAAAAAACACTAGATTAACAAATCTGGAAGTTACAACCCAAGATTTAAAAAGAGAAATAAAAGAAGTAAAAGCTGAATTAATCAAACTCAAAGGAAAGTCAAAACAAGTCCAGAAGAACCGAACTAGGACAGAATCAAGTTCCCAAAATTTTATAGCAGGCATATATACTTCCCCCAAAAATGGCATGTAAAGGTCAAATTAACCATAGGCTCTTCCTATAAGTTTTCTTGATAGCCCTCATAGACTCAGAGCCCAGTGAATTGTATCCAGGAAGGAATTATTCCAACCCAAGATTACCAAAAAACTACGCAAAGGCTCACCACGGCCGGTGGTGATCACATGAATGTTCAATACAAATTACCGAAGTACATATATGCAATCAAGGTATATGCTTCAAACAAGCCTTTATCCTAGTAAAGAATCTTGATGGACAGGTAATTCTAGGACAACCATTCATAGAATTAATTAAACCCTTTAAAGTAACAAACAAAGGTTTAACCACCAAGATAGGCAAACAAAAAATTACGTTTGAATTTTTAGAACCTTCGGACCTAGAACAAATAGGACGAGCAAAAGCTGCATCTATAATAAAGGATCCTACCATTAGGAGTATAAAAGCCAAAGAAAAACACCTAAGTCATTTAAAAAACGAAATCATGCATATCAAGACTACAGAACAATTACAAGAACAACCAATAAAAGCCCAGGTTGATAGACTAAGAACCCAGTTCGAAAATAATCGTATTCGAATTCCTGATGCTTTTTGGCACGAGAAAAAGGCACATAGTAAAATTACCATACGAAAAAGAATTCTCGGAAAAAACATTCCAACCAAGGCCAGGCCCATTCAAATGAGCCAAGAACTCCAAGAAACCTGCAAAAAAGAAATCCAAGATCTATTAAATAAAAACCTCATTAGAAACAGCAAGTCACCTTGGAGTTGTGCTGCCTTCTATGTAAACAAGAATGCAGAGATAGAAAGAGGAGCACCAAGGTTGGTCATAAACTATAAGCCCCTCAATGACATCCTTCAATGGATTAGGTACCCAATCCCTAACAAAAAAGACCTACTTCAAAAGATACACAAAGCCAAGATCTTTTCAAAGTTTGACTTAAAGTCTGGGTATTGGCAAATCCAGATTCATGAACAAGACAAATACAAAACAGCCTTCACCACACCCTTTGGACATTACGAGTGGAATGTAATGCCATTTGGCCTAAAGAATGCCCCAAGCGAATTCCAAAATATTATGAATGATATATTCAACCCATACAGTAGTCACGCAATAGTTTACATAGATGATGTCTTAATATTCTCAGACACCATAGACCAGCACTTTAAGCACCTGAGGAGCTTCTACCAAGTAGTCAAGACCAATGGATTAGTACTATCAAAAAAAAAGATGGACCTATTCCAAACTAAAATTAGATTCTTAGGCCATTACATACATCAGGGAACCATCATTCCCATAGAAAGAACGATGGTCTTTGCAGAAAAATTTCCTGATGAAATCTTAGAAAAGAAGCAGCTGCAGAGATTCCTAGGAAGCCTAAATTATGTTAGAGACTTCCTCCCAGGAATTAGCAAAACTTGTGAACCTCTGTATCAAAGACTCAAAAAGAAACAACCAGCCTGGTCTGAAACCCATACCAAAGCCGTTCAAGATATCAAAAAACTAGTCAAAGAAATTCCCTGTCTAGTTCTGGCAAACCCGGACCTCCCAAAAGTTGTTGAGACTGATGCCTCTGACCTAGGATATGGAGGAATCCTCAAACAAGTTGACCAAGGGAAGGAAGCCCTGGTTCAGTACACTTCTGGATTATGGAACCAAGCCCAGAAAAATTACAGTACCATTAAAAAGGAGATTTTATCAGTTGTCTTATGCATTCAGAAATTTCAGAGTGACTTACTAAACAAAAGATTTTTAGTAAGAGTTGACTGCAGTGCAGCCAAACAAGTTTTAAAAAATGATGTTCAAAATATTGCATCAAAACAGATTTTTGCAAGATGGCAAGCACTCTTATCAAGCTTTGATTTTGAAATAGAACACATAAAAGGAGAAATGAATTCCATCCCTGATTTTCTCACAAGGGAATTTTTGCAGGGACCCAGAGTCATTTCAATAATCATGGCTCCTAAGGAGCCACCCCAATCAAAAACAAAATCCAAAAGCTCCTATGCAAAACCTTCCCCATCAAAACAATTGGCCCTAACCTCTTCCAGTATCCCTTACAACCAAGTAGTAGCCACAAGCTCCACCCAAATAGTCCCGGACACAAGAACCACCTCAATAGCTTCTAGGCCCAGTACAACATCAGTTTCCAAACCAAGTTTTACCCCCAAAAGCCAGTACATCCAAAAACAGTACTATGAGATCCTAGTATCCCTTGATGAACAACTTACCAAAGGATGCCAGACCCCTAATGACATTGCCAGGAGAGTATTTTTTAAAGATTGGCAATACTATACTTCAAGCAATGCAAAGTCCCAAGAATTCTATGAGTTCATCCTCATAGATACTGATTCAGTCAGGATCAAACAAAACTTTGATAAAACAGATCCTAATCTTGTGACCCATACATCAGTTACTATCCTCCAGATCCTCAGTACTGTTGATTGGGGTACACACCCTTTACAACATAAGAAATTTTCACAAAACTACCAACCACAAGAGTACCATTTCTTTGACTACATTGATGCATGGCACCATGCATTCTTATACCAGAACCAGCAGAATAAACACTCGTGGTTTTTCTGTTTCGATTATAAGTTCTCCAGTTCTATCCCAGTCTGGTTCCCAAAATGGTGGACCACTTATGGTCCAATCCTTGACATCTTACCAGATCCCATTTTTGAAGCCTATCATGTATTTTGCCAGCACACTGAACAGATCCCTGAACAGCCAGACCTGTTACGGTTTTTTATCCACTGCAAGCTGGCATGGATAATGTATTGGGAATATGAGACCACCAGGCAAGAAACCGATGAATGGTCCATTGAAATCCTCATCCGAGGATTCAGAGTAAAATGGTGGGATAAATGTGATCTCACAAAATGTTCCAAAGAAACCCTCATCAAAGCCCTTAGCAAGTCCAAAGACAAAGCCAAAATTACAGGCCCAACTAAGGCCCAAATAACAGGCTCAGCAAAATCCAAGCCCAGCAGTAGCAAGAAGCTCCAGCTTGAAGCCCAGCAAGCAGAAATTGCAGCCCAACTGGCTGCAATAGAATCAGAAGAAGAAGAAGAAGCCCGTTCAGAAGGGGCCCATTCTAGTGTAGGATCCATTGGCCCACATCTCCACCAAGGAGAATACGCCCAAGATCCCAACAGTGAGCCCGAAGAAGTAACGCAACAGTTCTCCACCTCATCAGCCAAGTCCACAAGAAGAAACTTGGGCCAGCCGCAGAGGCCCAAGAAATAATCCAGCCCTTCACACCCTGGATTCCGGGTATATGGATCCTAGCCAATGGGCATTCCGGGCAACCCGAAAGGGAAAAGGATGCCTACGTTAGTGTGACGTAAGGATAACTCCTATCACACTATTGCCACAACTCGGCAATTAAAATTTGAGTTTTAACAGTGCGAACACAATGTGGAAAACAGTCTGTCCCCCAGACATGGAATGCCACGTGTCCCCACTACCAGTCCGGAAGAATCTTTCTAGAAGACCCTTTTCAAGATGCCTTCACGAGGCAAACAGTAAAGACTGTCGGCACTTCCGTCCAAGATGGGACCCTCCACCCGACATCTCTCAATCAACTTTCGGCCACAGTAAAAGAGATTCCCTTCATCTTTCAAGAAAGAAGACCTTAGGAGCGTGATTCACGGGAGCATCTCGTGATTCGCAAAGCCCCGCTCAAGTCTCAAAAGTCTACTTAAGGCCGATTTCGCGAGAGAAAGCGGAGTTTTTGGAAGAAGAGAACTCACTCTATCCTCCGGACCTTCATCAAATATTTTAGTTTTTCATTTTATTTTTCAAGTTGTAAAAGACTTCGAACATCGAAGCACAAGCACTGCCTCCAAGCCCCAATCCTGTAATCAGACCTGTATCAAGCTTTCGTCCCCGATCAAGGCTTGCCTCCTGCGAGTAGTTACTATTAGCCATCTTCCCAAACCAGTAAGTTACTTCCAAGACTTGAATGATATCAAGAGTGTAATTCAGATCTCCTGTAAAAGAACAAGTATATGAAATAAATTCTTCAAAGTTTTCCACCTCATTTTCTTAAAGTTTCAAATTTTTGGCCGGCCCAGCCGCCTTCAAATACAGCAGAAGGCTACCTGCAAAACGGTAGACCGCCGAGGTTACCCCTCCGAGTGCCACGACCGGTTCAAATTATTTTTATCATCCGGGAATGCGAAATCAACTTAGAATGCATTCCAAACTCTGCCTAAGACTCCAAAAAGGCTAATACATGAGGATACACCCCTCGCTTATTTTACACCTTTAGTAAAATAACACTTCATTAAGAGTTAATTAAGATTATATCACCCTTTTGATCTGATCTCGAGTTAAGGCTGGATCAAATGAGTGACTATTCAAAAAGTAGTGGGGGAAGGGTGGTAACTCCAATCTATTGGGAATGGTTTCTTTTTAGACCATCATACTTTTTTTTGTATTATATTTTGGGTCATTTATTTGTGGAGGCCCAAAAATAAACAGGGATTAATTGTTTCCTGACCAAATCTGATTTGTATCATGATGAGAGCTATGGCTAGCTATGATGAGAGGATAAAAATTCCTCTCTACTCCTTTTTAATGTTAGCTTTAAGAAGATTGGGAAGATTGGGGGAGGGAGGGGGGTTTCAGATTTTCAGTTTTTACCCTAGTTTCTTCTTTGTGCAGGTGAGAGGGAAGAAGGTTGCTCTTCTTGGAACAAGAAGCTTAATAAATTGCAGTGATGGAAGTGTTAAGGCATGCTAGTGAGGTAAGCACTTCAAGGCTTATTCTATATTTGGATTGAAGGAGTTATGTTGCCTTTTTTTTCTTTTTTTTTCTAAACTTCTAATTAGTGTGTGGAACTTGGAGTGTAGGAATGTTGGCTTTGATTTCCTAGGTGACACGCTGAAGCTTCGATCCTCTCTGTCTTCAACTTGAGGGGGTGTAATAGACAAGATCCCTATCTATTCACAACTTGCACCCCAAGCCAACATAACATACCTTCTATTATTAGGAATCCTTCTAATTAGAACTCTTTCCAATCACACTTCTTCTCAGTTTAGGACTTTGAGTTTTCTACGGTTATTGAGATCCTAGGTTGCGGGCTCCTCTAACATTATAAATACCTCTCTGTAATACTGTTTTAACATTAAGGAATAACATCTACAAAATTCTATTTTAATAGGGAAGCATCTGTCTGAGAGGATTTCGAGGCTCTCACTATGTCAAAACGCCTTGTAAGATCATAGAGGACATGATGAGGAAGAAGGATATCAAAAGAGGATTTCTTCAAGATGCATTGGCTTATTATGGAAGGGGTGGTGGTTGCAAAGTGGGTGCTGATACATGTGAGGAATTTGGGGATGAGATTTGTAGAAGGAAGTCTATAGCAGATGAAGAGTCACCATTAAATGGTGGAATTAATGGTATGCTTCCAAATGAACTTCCAAAAATGTGCTTGGTGAGGCTGTCATTGAGCACCCTCTTGACTGCTCGCTTTGTGTGCAAGAAATGGAGATCCCTAACTATAACTTGCTTGTTTATGTAGATGAGGCGTGAAGGTTTGTATCATAGTGCATCTAGGTTTGGGTTAGAAATTAGGTTAGGGTAGAACAGAGAATTGGTTTGGGGAAGACAAGGATATAAGAGTCATTTTAAATAGTTCAATTATATGCCACGTCATCACTTAACATACAGCTGGTTCCTAACGGACTGTTAATTTTGTACTTTTTGAAAAATAGAGGGAGTGTACAATTTTTTTTTTGAAATTTAGGGGTTATTATTATTTTAGGCAAAGTAAAGGGGGTGTACGTGTAAGTTTCCCTTTAATTTTTTATTTGTAACATAGTTGGAAAATTAAGTTTTGATTCGGCCGAGTCACCCGAGTCAAGTAAAAATTTTAGAAAACCTGATCAAAAGTCATGTAGACTCAGGCAAGGTGAAAAATGACGAGACTCGGTATTGACTCCCCCAAGTCAAGCAAGACTCAGTTTTTTAACCTGAGTCACTCTTAACTAGGCGAGTCTTGTCAATTTTTTAAATACATAAATGTTACATGACTTTTTTTTGGTAATAGAAATGTTTTTTTTGTTTTTTGGTAATATAAATGTTACTTGACTAGATGACAGTTGAGTGAATATATCAAAACTTTATTGTTTCATGTGATTATGAAAACTAAAAGTTTGGATATCTCTTTCTCTCTCTCTCTCTCTCTCTCTCTCTCTCCATATTGTAGTCTTCACCATCCAATCCATAACAATGATTGATCCTTCCATCTAAAAATTCTAGGTTCCTCTCTTCATAGTTTTATATCATTTATTACATTTTAATAATAAGAAAAACATGACTCAGTTTGACCAGGTTTAACCTGGCCAACTCAAAAAACCTGGTTTTCCAACTATGATTCATAATCCATTATTTAGATTTTTTTGTTTTATTTTTTAACTTTTTATTTAATCCCATTGTAACTTAGGTACTCGTGGTTTAACTCAGGTACTTGTGGTTTAACGGGTTCAATCCAGGATGTACAGGAGCTGGGGGGATTTTTTGAGATCACTTGGGCTCACCACTTAGATGCTTAATTTGCCTCTTTCCAAGGGATTGGAACGAATTACTTGGCAGAGATGGTGGCTTTTTTGGTTGGAATAAAAGAGGCTAGGGAGTTAAGCATTACCAAGCTTTGGATTGAAAATGACTCGACATCGGCTGTCGCGGCAATTCTCGCTACCAAGTTTCCTTGGAACTTAATGCAGCGTTAGTGGTCATCGTAGCAGATACTTTAGCAAATTTTGCTGCAGAAGGGAACATTTCTAATTCCGGGCAAGACTCACCATCTTTCATTTCTCAAGCTGTTTTGTGGGATGCCCTTGGTCGCCCTCGTTACAGATTTTCTTAATTCTCTCTTTGGAGGTCTTGGGATTCAATCCATGTATGAGTTTAGTTCTTTTCGGGGTCAGGCCTATTGCTGATGGCAATGCCGAAGGTGATAGGTTGGATCTTCGATAAATGCTGTTTGGTAGTTTTTCAGACTTCTACTTTATAACTTTTTTTTATTATCAATGCATACTTTGCTGATCTTTAGCCAAAAAATCAATATACATCAATAATCTTGGCCATAGTAAAACACAGGTGTTTTTTTTTTTTTTTTTTGCAATGGGGATATTTCCTGAAACGAAGAGTGTGTACAACTAGTAACTTCATGAGCACATAAATCATGAAGCCACAAAGTGAATAAAGGCCAATCCGTGACATACAGACACAAGTGACAGGGCTTTTCATGTCAAAAGCATCTGCTACACAATTGACAACCCATGGAATACAAAAGAAAGAAATAGAAGTAGAGAAACAGGTTACAACCTCAATAATTGTCACCCTATAAGTGAATGTCAATCAGCTGGACTCAAGCAAAAATTATGAGATTCCCACGACAAACATGGATATGGACAGCTCCTTAATAAGTAGGGTTTTTGACAAATGCCCCTTAAAAATGTTCATTTGTCTAACTGCCCCCTTACAACTTTTCTAATAGCAAATTCTTCTGTACTTTAAAAACTTTGTAGCACTTTAGTCCCTGCCATTAATTTGAAACATTAGATGTTAGTTTTAGGGTATCTAATGACCAAAATGCCTTTCTGATAAATACCCCCCAAATTTTAAAATAAAATGACTAAATTGCCCTCATCTTCTCCAAATGGTTTAGGGTTTGAAACTAAAAATCAAACCTTAAACCATTTGGGGAAGATGAAACCTAAAATCAAACCTCCAAAATTGAAGTTGCAGTGAAGAAATTTGTGGATTAGGGCATATTGATCGACAATCCATAAAAGTTCTGGCAAAAGCTATTGTGTACCGCGTCATAGAGAATCCATGGGTGGGCCACTTAGTTTTGCCATATAGATGATGAGAGTTTCAGGACTGGTCCGGCCCCATTCATGAAACCTACTCTCTCATTATTTCTTAGATGTCTCTCAAGCTTCGGTCTCATCTATCGGTTCGTATTGGGCTGACTAAAGATCATAAAGCTCTTTCTTCCTCTCTTTATTTTGGCTAAGAATGAAAATGAGAGTTGCGCATTGATTGTGTGGACGCTGTTCAGTACAGTATTTCGCTCATCAGAAACATGGGGGTGTTCTTACAAAAAACAGAAATCAGAATCGTTGTTGTGTACAATATATGGTATTTCTCTCATCAGAAAAATGGATATTCTACTGAAAGAAGAGATTAGATTCATCGGACGAGGTGAGAATTGGCACCCCAACCCAAGAGTCAGACTTGAAAATAGCAGAAATAGAATACTGTGTCAATCGAGAATTTCTAGCACAATCAAATCATAGAACAGAAGAAAAGCAAACGATTTCATATATAAAATCAAAAATTACTTGCAGAAAACCCTAGTAGAATTTAAAAAAAAAAAAAAAAAGGGTATGTGATCCTTCTCAATTTTGTATACTTTTTGCAATCAACTAAGAGGAAAAACTAGAGCAGAATATTTGTACTAAACAACATGAACTTTGTATAGAATAAAAGCATAGATCTAAGACTGAAACAAAGTTAAGATTAAACGAAACATTATAATTAATTAAAACTAATCCACAAATTTCTTCACTGAAACTTCAATTTTGGAGGTTTCATTTTAGGGTTCATCTTCCCCAAATAATTTAGGATTTGATTTTCAGTTTCAAACCTTAAACCATTTGGAGAAGATGAGGGCATTTGGGTCATTTTATTTTTAAATTTTGGTAGATTTTTATCAGAAGGGCATTTTGGTCATTAGATACCCTGAAACTAACATTTAATTTTCCAAATTAACGACAAGGACCAAAGTGCTATAAAATTTTGAAAGCAAGGGAGAGTTTGCCATTAGAAAAGTTGTAAGGAGACATTTGGATAAATGAGCATTTTAGAAGGGGCATTTGTCAAAAACCCTAATAAGTAATAATACATCGTATGATAGTTATCTCTGATTCTCTCAAGCTTTATTGAAACCAGATAGAACCCTCCATTATCGTAAAAGAAAAGAAAATAGCCCTTCATTCAATTTCTTCGTTGCTGTCGTCATGACGTAGACCGGAGTGACATTAACACACATTATTTTTTAGATGTAGCGATCAAATGAGGTTTTCCTATTGGCTAATCGTATACATAAAACTGCCTGGAAAGAATGAAGGTTGGCAAAAGGTTTTTCAACGATGAAAACTAATTTTAGAAAACGTTTCTCTCAGGGTGAGAATTTTATCTTATGTTGAGATGATAAGCCCAAAGCCATATCTTATGTTTAAACCAGAGCCGGGCGAGCTAATTAAGCTTAAATCCTGCTGCCCGTAGTGAAACTCAGGTTACAACCTCAATAATTGATTGGGAAAAACAAAAATCTTCTCCAATTTTCCTAAAAGGGCAGTGCGGTACAGTTTAGGGTGGAGTGGCTGTCACCTGGCATGCGCAACATCCAACTGCAACAAGCTCGAGAAGAAAAACAAGAGGGATCAATGAATTTGGACTGTTAGATGTCGTGTCTGCCACGTATCAACCTCCCCACCCCGAACTGCATCATTGGAGAATCACTCATTCATTCATTATCGTAAAAAAAGATAATGAGTTTCGCTTTTCAAAATTTTTTTTTTCGGTTGCTGTCCCTATGACATATGTATGTGTATACGAGGAGACAGTGGATGAGTGACAGTACCCATGGGTGAGTGACACGTGGAGGAGACGAATCCAACGGCCATAATTAAAATGTTGCTTTTAACTATTAATTAACCATGGTTACACCAACCCCTAGGCTAACCCGGGTCAAGCCATTAACCCAACCTATCCCTAACCATGGTTACACCAACCCCATCCTCACAGGTAATTTTATGGCAGTAGAGGATCTGAATCCATTCAGATGCTAGCGTCCTCTCTTCCCAGGAGCTTCACGGGAGTCCCCGATCTCTGCGAAACCAAGCAACTCTCTAGGAATTCTTCGAGACCCATTATCCGGCTGGGCCACCATGACCCATTTCAAAGCCTTACCCAGACCAGTCCTCTGATAGACGCATCTAATACTTTTGTTTTTTCGATCGCACTTACTCTCCATTTTTTCTCCAAAAAAAAACAGAAGCAATTTTAACTAACAATCTCAGCCTCCATTTTGATATTCCATTAAAACAAATTCTCCAGAATCAGAGATCTCTCCCACATAAACCACCGCCTATACCCTTTTCTTTGGGTAAAAATAAGACTTCTTAACTTTGGATATACGACGAAACAACGGCATATGAAAAAAATCCCCCCCAAAAAAGTAAAGTTTGTGATAAAGAGAGAGAGATTCGACACCCATGCAGAAGAAATAACAGACATTTAAAAAAAAAACCCTAGAATAAGATTGGGTCTCTTGCGGACTGAAAACCGAAACAGTAAATAGTGGATATGGTTTTGAATTGTGAGGACAAGATCCAGGGAGATTTCATTCCTTAAACGGTCCTCTGAATCAGCTCATAAGCTCATTATTTCTCCTTTTTTCTCTTTCTTCTCTTTCTTTTTTTGGGCCTTTACTTCTTTTTTTTTTTTTTTTTTTTTCAGAGTTTTAAGAATGGGGAAGAGACATGAACATCATCAGAACTGTAGAACTCCCGTTAATCTTCTTTCTTATACCTACAAGGTTAAAATAAGAAAGATATAGAATTAGAAACCATGGTTTTCATTAATTAACATTAACAGAAACTAAGATCCATCATAGAGTTGCCGACGCTAAACTCTTTATACTGTTTCTAATTTTTATTTTCATGGTTGGATTTGGAAAGATTGCAGAAAAGGTCTCTCTCTCACTCTCACTATCTCTTTCGTGGTTTAAGCTCGATCACTCTGCTGGAGTACATTTGTGAATATTGGACAAGGTAAGATGGATTGTATTCTATATTCAAATCAATGAGATTACATGTGTATAAATAGAGGACCAAAGGATCCTCAAAGGAATAAGATCCCACATGTGATAATAGGAAACATTCTATATCACATGTGGATTTACAAGGTAAGAAATATAATCAAATCAGTGTAATACATAGTAAGGGATGGAAATGGTATAGCCAACATATGGTAAGAAGTATAGAAGGAAAGGTACCAATATAGCACGTTCCAAGAGTGAGAACGGCTATATTGGTCAATACACTCCCTCAAGATGAAGATCCGGTGTGGCGGAGCTTTAGCTTGTCCCTCATAAACTGAAATCGTGCAGTGGGCAGTGCCTTGGTCAAAATGTCTGCAATTTGGTCATGAGTGGAGATGAATTGAACTTGCAAGGTCTTTCCCGCAACCCGTTCACGAACAAAATGGAAGTCAATTTCCACGTGTTTGGTACTCGTATGAAAAACGGGGTTTTTCGTAAGATATGTGACCCCGATATTATCACACCACAAGATTGGTGCCGTGGTCTCTTGGATCCCAAGTTCCTTGAACAATGCCTGTAACCATATCAGCTCTGCTGCTGCTTCAGCAAGTGCTTTATATTCGACCTCAGTGGACAAACAGGACACAGTCTTTTGTTTTCGTGTGTTCCATGAAATGAGATTGGGCCCCAAAAATATTGCATATGCACCCGTAGACCGCCGATCCGTAGTACTCCCTATCCAGTCAGCATCTGTATAGGCCTGGAGAGTCATGGATGGCGATTTTTGAAAGAAAAGTCCATGTGTAATAGAGCCCTTGAGATACCGTAGGATTCTTTTAACCAAGGGCCAGTCATCATTTGTTGGAGCGTGCATGTATTGGCAAGCCCTGTTTACTGCAAAAGGCAACATCAGGCCTAGTGAGGGTGACATACTGTAGAGCACCCACGATGGACCTGTAGTTACTAGGATCCGATCAAGTACAATGCACGCCCTGAATCCGATGGTTTAGAAGAAGTGGACATCGGGGTGGATATGGGCTTGCAGTCCTTCATTCCTGCACGATCCAAGAGATCAGATATGTAGCATTGCTGTGAGAGAACCAGCCCCCCACGATTGTGATTGGCTTCAATACCCAGAAAATAATATAACGGCTCTAGGTCTTTGATTGAAAAATCCTTGGCCAGGCTAGCCAAAAGTGCCGAGATTTGATCCTGTGAACCACCAGTAACCAGGATATCGTCGACATAAATTAACACATAAAGAACCGAACCACCCTGCCTGGAGATGAACAATGATGTGTCAGTTTTAGAAGCAATAAACCCAGTGGATAAAAGAAACCGGGATAATCTTTGGAACTAGGCCCTGGGAGCCTATTTCAGGCCATAGAGGGATCGATGCAACTTGAACACATGGGCTGGATGGGATTTATCTTCAAAACCTGGTGGCTGGACCATGTAAACCTCTTTAGTCAGCTCTCCATAAAGGAAAGCATTCTGTACATCAAGCTACCTTATGGGCCAGCCTTTTGAAACGGCTAATGAGAGCACTGTGTGAATAGTGGGTTGTTTGACCACAGGGCTGAATGTTTCGTCATAGTCCACCCCTTGTTGCTGCTGAATTGTGGACCAAAACTCCAATAAACCAGGGTTAAGGGTTAGGATGGGTTAATGGCTAAACCCGGGTTAGCCTAGGGGTTGGTGTAACCGTGGTAAGTTAAGAGTTCAAAGCAACTTTTTAATTCTGGCCGTTGGATTCGTCTCCTTCTGGAGTCACTCACCCAAGGGGGTACTGCCAGGAAACTTACAGATCTCCAAATTAAGAGGAGGAAAATCAATGAGGTATACCAGAGTGACATCATCATGAGTACATATTATGTGAAATTGAGCAAATTAATCACCAATATTAACTTTCTGAGGTGCACGGTGACCAAATGTGGTTTTCCAATTGCCTATATATACCTACATAAAACTGCCACATGAAAGTGTCCTAATAAGACTAGAGATATAATCTCCTTAATTTGCAATTCCAACCTCTGTCCATCCTCTTGTGTTCTTGATAAACTCCGATTTTGAGCCTATTATTAAATTGATACACCACCACCACCACCACCACCACCACCACCACCACAAACTCATATTCAAGGAGTGGCCGGGTGGAGATGGAAAACATTAGCGTGGCCTCCTCAATGGTTCTGAAGCTTCCGATTATACTTCTTGGTCTTTTGTCATCAGCTGCAATTGCTGTGGAGGTTCCACTACGGCTAGCCATGGCAGGTTGTCAGGAGAAATGCGGAGATGTGAAAATACCATACCCGTTTGGCGTCGGAGAAAGATGCTCCAGGGATCCTAATTATAATATTAGATGCGAGCAACCGAAGAAAGGCACCCCGAAAGCCTATTTTCGAGGAAAAGCTAAACGTGAGGTTTTTGAGATATTATTATCTCCACCTCATATTACAGTGAAGGATAGATATTTTGCTCAACAATGCGGTAGTGATGCAGGAGATGAAACATATCATCGACCCTACTGGTTGGATGCAACCCCGTTCACGTTTTCAGCCAGCCACAACATGTTCATGACCATCGGATGCAGCACAACAGGTTACATAACCGGCGAAAATTATAATAGTTCGTGTATGTCTCAGTGTAATAGCTTGGGTGATGTGGTAAATGGGTTTTGCTCTGGAATGGGTTGTTGCCAGAGCAAAATACCTGAGGGCCTGAAAAGTTTCAACATAAGTCTTGAGAGTCAACATAAGAAGTTCAGTCCTTGCAGCTTTGGTGTTGTAGCTGATCCAAAGAGTTTCACCTTCGACTCATCGTATGTTAAGGCTACAAGCAACAAGACTTTCGACAGATCGAGGAAGATTCGAACGGTGTTGGACTGGGCAAATGGGAATCAAACATGTGAAGAAGCACTTCTTCAGAATCCTAATGTTTGCGGCCAAAATAGTCATTGCTCTAATTCAACCAATGGCCCCGGCTATCTGTGTTTCTGCAATGATGGTTTTAACGGCAACCCTTATCTGCCTGAAGGATGCCAATCAGGTAATTAGCTTAGTATTATTTTCTACTACTGATTTACCGTATGTGCCTAGGGAGATAGTTTTAACCGATTTTTAGGATTGCAGAATGATGGATATACATAACACACACCACACACCACACGCATATACCTGATGTGAGCCTAAACCAATCCCGTTATCCTTGGAAAAAAATTTGCTTCTACCCAGTTTGCAGGAATGTTCTTGCTAACTAGGTTTGGGAAACAGATCTTCTACGGCGCGCTGCCCCGACCTGTTTGTGTTGCGCAGACACAGGGCCGCACGTAATGACCGCCTTAGCGCCTTGACCAAGCGGGGGTAAATCGATCATTATGCACGGCCCTGTGTCTGTGTAGCACAAACTGAACGGACAACTGCACCATAGAAGATCTGGATCCCTAGGTTTGCAACCAAAGAAATGGAATATTACACTTTTTCTTAGAGTTCACAAATACCCACGTAGGTCTTCGTATTTTCCAAAATATCCTTTTCTATTCCATTTCCTTGATTGCAAACCCATGTAGCAAGAACATTCCTCCAACTCGAGTTGCAGCAAAATTTCGTCCGTAGTTATTCTACCTCTTTACTCCGTTATTAGATGACTTAGAATTTTCTTATTAAAAAAATTAAATAATAATCCATTATTATAATTAATTACAAGTGTTGTCAGCCGTTCACTTTGGGTTTTGTCAAGGTAGCTGACCCAATCTGTTTTTTTTGTTTTGTGTTTTTTCATGGAGCTGGACTTGATTATGACGTGGATGAATGTAAGCAAGTCAATAATCCTTGCTCAAAGAATGCCAGATGCGAAAATACTGTTGGGAGTTATAGATGCTATTGTCGGAAAGGCTATCGTGGCGATGGTTTGAAAAATGGATCTGGATGTACAAAAACCCGTTTGAATCGCATTGCTCCAGGTAACCCCCTCCTCTCTCTCTCTCACTGTGGATACATACATCAGACAATTGGACTCCTGTATTTCCTGTTATGATTAGCATTTCTAATCACTCATACATAATCTCATATAAATCTAGAATGAAATAAAATAAATAGAAGAATAAAGGACATACCTTTTTGGTTGATAACTGTAGGCGATCCCTAATATTTTCACATTCTCAATAGCCTTCCACAGCCTTTTTCTTGAATCTCCCGTTAATAGGAATTCTAAATTAATCAAATGACGGCTGTGGGGACCTTGGGTTGAATATATAATATTCACTCTGACCCTAATTACACTCCCACAATGTGTTAGGTTAGAAATACCCCTGACTTAGCATAGAGTGGGTAAACTATCTTATGGGCCTAATAAAGTTAACATGCATTAATGAAACCCAAAACCCAACACTTCCGCCTGCCCGTACTACCATGTGCACCCCACACACAAACAAGGCGCACATGGCATAGAAATTGGGCTAAGCCCAAACAAGACATAGCGATTGGGCTAAGCCATCAAGCCCTTTTTGACTAGTTCAAGCCTTCGAAGCCCACTTAAGAGCAATAGATACCAATTGTCTTGACGACTCCCTACAAAAACTATGATTCATATAGGCGACCACAAACTGGGAGTTAAACAAGAAAATAGAATCCCGTGTTGTGGTATCCGTATTTGGCTCATAACTGTCATCACCAATTAGGATACAAGAAGCCCCATCAGATAACCTTTTGGTAATGCTCAAGAGTTAGAATAGACTCATAATTTTGACGTTTAAAATCATAAGCAAAAGACAAACCCATTTGAAATGAAATTATACATCGAAATCTGATATATATATATATATATACATATATGTTTTTTGCAGTTATTGGTGTTGCAGGCTCTATAGTTCTTCTACCTGTCTTGATTTGGTTTGGGTATTTGACAGTTCAAGAAATACTACGTAGAAAACTTTTCAAAGAAAATGGAGGTATGCTATTGAAGAAACAAATAGCTAAGCATGCAGAGGTCAGAAAGAGTTTCAAGTTTTTTTCCATAAAAGAGCTAAAGAAGGTAACCAATAATTTCAGTGAACCATTCACAGAAGGAGAGTTTGGTAAAATTTTTAAGGGAGTGTTACATGGTGGAAAAAAAGTTGTTGCCATTAATAGACCAAACAAGATGGACAAAAGCCAGATGATACAGTTTATAGGTGAGGTTGATATTCTCTCACAGAGCATTCATGACAACTTGGTAAAGCTCATGGGTTGTTGCCTAGATTTTTCTGAACCAATGTTAGTTTATGAATTTTTCCCCAAGACACTCTTCGACCATATCCTTGGGTTGAAACAGGCAGAACCTCTTTCATGGAAAGATCGTTTAAGAATTGCCACAGAAATAGCCAAAGCACTAGACTATTTGCACTCTTCTCATCCCGTGCCTGTCTTTCATAGGAATATCAAGTCTTCCACTATACTTCTAGATAATGAAAAGAAGGCTAAAGTATCTAATTTTGGAGCCTTAGGATTTGTTCCTGAGAAAAAGATTCAAGGAAATCATTCGTACTTAGACCCAGAATGCGATCGTGCAAATTGTCATTTAACTGATAAAAGTGATGTATATAGTTTTGGAGTTGTTCTAGCAGAGCTTTTGACTGGGAAAAAACCAACTTTGTCAGAAGAATCTGATAAAAAAGAAACCCTGGCAGTGTTTTTTGTATCTTCAGTGAGAGATGAGAATCTTTTTCTTGATGTTCGAATAGAAAATGATGCGAAGGAAGAGCATTTCTTGGAAGTTGTTAAACTCGCAAAAAGTTGCCTACAGGGTAAAGGGGAAGCTAGGCCGACAATGAAGGAAGTTGTGAAGCAGCTTGATTCTTTGAAAAGATCATTTGAGCTATCATCATTGCAACATAATCTGGAGGACACTGACACTGAACTTCGTCGTTCCGGTGAACCATCAAGCAGTTCTATTATTGTTGTAGAGCCTGAAATACCTTTTGAGGATCCCGATAGTCTATGGACCATCCTGCCTATGCTGTGCAGATCTTGGGCCGCACGCAAAGGCCGCCTTACCCCCACTTGGGCAAGGGTAAGGCAGTCTTTGCATGCAGCCATGTGTCTGCGCAGCATAGGCAGGACGGGCAGCCGCGCCACTGAGGATTCAAATCCACCTGTTGCTATTGGATTGTCTGACTGCTGATGATCTTTGCAAAAATTATGAGGTAATCATTTAGTGACTTTAGATCATATTAGGCTTATGTAGGTGCACAACATAAAACTTTTATGAGAAATCTATTTACATTTAAATGTTATCATATACACCCATGCATGGAATGAATATATCTTTTAACGTTTAATTTTTAAGTGTTTCCACTTACTCTTACCAAACAAGAAAATGTTTTTGCACTCATATTCATCTTCTTTTTTTTTTTGGAGAAACATTCTTTACAGTACCTTGTTTTATATATTATTTGCTAA
This sequence comes from Telopea speciosissima, assembly GCF_018873765.1. NCBI lineage: Eukaryota > Viridiplantae > Streptophyta > Magnoliopsida > Proteales > Proteaceae > Telopea > Telopea speciosissima. Next base: position 62,534,822 of record NC_057920.1, on the reverse strand, counting down.
TAAACTGTGACAAATTAATGTTGTGTTTGGTATGCATTCTAGGTTGATTTTGCATTCTCGGGCGATAAAAGCAACTATTTTTATCAACCGAAAAATGCGAAATTGACTTAGAATGCATACCAAACTCTGCCTAATACTCAAAAAATGCAAATACATGAGAATTCACCTGTCGCTTATTTTACACCTTTAGTAAAATAACACTTCGATAGGAGTTAAGTAAGATCATATCACTCCTTTGATCTGATCTCGAGTTAAGGCTGGATCAAATGAGTGACTATTCAAAAAGTAGTGGGGGAAAGGGTGGTAACTCCCATCTATTGGGAATGGTTTCTTTTTAGACAATCAAACTTTATTTTCTATTATATTTTGGGTCATTTGTTTAGGGAGGCCCAAAAATAAACAGGGATTAATTGTTTCCTGACCAAATCTGAGTTGTATTATGAGGAGAGCTATGGCTAGCTATGATCCTTCTGGCTCTTAAAATGAGTTTTCTCATTCGGAATGTCTGCTACTTTATGACGTGTTGTGGGATCAGTTGGGATATTACTTGTTTTTTAATAAGGAAAAAGAACTCTGTCCGAGAGTGTGTTCTAGGCCAGCACTCCCATGAATCTATCTCTCTCTCTCTTCCTCATATGAAAAGGCACTTTTGCCCCCTTGTTTTGAGGAGGAGATAAATAGACACATGGAAATACTGGCGTAGGCCACACTCCTGGACAGAGAACTACTTCCCTATTTTTAATGTTAACTTTAAGAAGATTGGGAGGAGGGAGGGGGGAGGTTTCAGCTTTTAAGATTTTATCCTAGATTCTTCTTTGTGCACGTGAGAGGGAATTGAAGAAGGTTGCTTCTCGGCACAAGAAGCTGAATTAATTGCAGTGAGGGAAGTGTTGAGGCATGCTAGTGAGTTAAGCATACTTGGATGCTGAAGGAGTTATGGTGCCTTTTGTTTTTCTTCTAAATTTCTTAGTGTGTGGATTTGGAGTTTATGAATATTGGCTTGGATTTTCTATAATAGTTGTTGTACGACTTTTGAATTAGTCTTTATTTTATGGTGTGATTGGATTGTAGTCTTTGTGAGAATTAATCACAATTTGGAAGCATTGGATTGTAGTCTTTGTGTCTTTTCCTCGGTTATATGACTTATGTGATCAATGGATGTAGTTAACCATACCCATCGAGATTCAATTAATGCCAACCCACACTTTGCTTTAAAGCAAGCATTCCAAACATAACTCAACGTTACCACCTTGGCCTTCCGTTTACAACCACAGAAGAAAATCGTTTAAAGAGCTGGGATCTGGCTAGCATTCCAAGAAGATATGGTGAAAAGGAATTTGAATCTTTGGACTAGGGAGCGTATCAAGAAGTTAGTAGAATGACTTGTTTATCCGTTTCGACGGAAAATTTTACCCGGAAAACATAACTCAATATAGTAAGCGTATATTAAGTTACCACAATCGTATGGACTCAATATACATCAATAATCCTGGCCATAGTAAAACACAGGTTTTTTTTTTTTTTTTGTAATGGGGATATTTACTGAAACGGGGAGTGTGTACAACTAGTAACTTCATGAGCACATAAATCATGAGGATCCACATTCTCTACTTCCATGTGTTGTACTTCCATCCTACTTCCACGATGTTTCGGCACACCACCTGTCTTTATGACCATCCAACGGCTGTACTTGAATTAATTTAAACTTTTTTGAAAATCTGATGAGACCTATTTGGACCACCATAAACCACACAAAAAACCCAACCCAACTGGTTCATCTCACTCAAACTAAACCCACTTTTAACCCAACCATTTTCACTCAAACTAAACCCCCACTCATCCCCATTTCTATTTGAACGAAATGCCCTAAAACTCTGAGTTGCAGAAGAACTCTATCGCCCCACTCAGGTGCAAGATGAGGAAAAGTAGTTGTAAACCATAGTTGTAGAAATAGTTTAGTTCACACAGATTGCAGAGAGTCATCAACCATAGAGGCTTGAATTTACTCTCTTATTCTTCTCCTCTCCAGTTCTCTCATATCTTATGTTCTAGTTTTGTTGCTGCTACTCATAATAAAACATCATCTCCCTTTACCCTCTGTTTCTGTTATCTGGAATTTCATGTTTTTTAATCTGTAAATTCTGATCTCTCTGCTGCAATCTCTTATCACATCTTCTATTCTACGTAAACTGAACAGATTTGATCCCAACAACCAAAAGGATCAAATGTGGACCCTTCTCAACACCCTCATCAACCTTGTTTATTGCAACCATAAATCCAATTTCTTGATAGCATGAACCAGTAAAATCACACTTTGTCATCCCATTTCCACCTCCAGCTGGCCTCCCTCAAGAAACTTTGCACATGCTTGGTTTTTCCTCACTTTGTCCTCAACCCAAGACCTTCACATAAATTGCATTTGTAGGTGTGAGAGGAACTATATCACAACCATTGTCCATTTCAGCGGGAACAAATAAATAAACCATAACCATCCTAACATTGGAAATTGGCCCGTCCTTTACTCAGCCCAGAACAAGTTTTAGACTACAGCATTGAAGATAATCATATTTATTAATGGTTTAATACTTACCATAATATAATTTCAAGGCTAAGAACAGGGGTGGGGTTGGGTTGCAGAAGAAGATGAGGGCAAGGACACAAGGGCATGTTCGTGTTTGCAGAAGAAGAAGATGGGGATTTTTGGGCGTTCAGTTTAACCTATCCATAAAAAAAAAAAAGAAGAAGAAGACAAATGGAAGATGGCGGAGCGGATAGAGAAAGGGGCAAACCAGAGTTTTGCCACAAGGGCATGTTCGTGTTTGCAGAATAAGATGGGGGGTTTTTGGGTGTTCAGTTTCACTTATCAAAAAAAAAAAAAAAAAGAGATTATTCATCCACAGAAAGGGTGTAAAATGAAAAAATACAATTGGAGCGATAGAGTTCTTCTGCAACACAGAGTTATAGGGCATTTCGTTCGAGAAGGGTTTTGAAGGGAGAAGGGTGGATTGCGAAGTAGGGTTTCACTTTTTCTCCACGATGGTTGGCGCGGCTCAGATGTACTCTGCAATGTCACCCATTTCCGATGTGGTTCAGGCAGATTTGGAGGAGAAGAGAGCAGGGAAGAAGAAGGTCGAGATTTTGGGAAATTTGGGATTTCAAATCGTTTTGAAACCTTATCACTTGCGTGTAATAGGTTGGGTTTGGTTTTGGGTCGTCTGGGTCGGTCGGGATTGTTTTTGGGGTTAATGAGGTTCAAAACCCATTTGAAATTTTGGACTAACAACCGTTGGATGGTTGTCAGTACAGGTGTCGCTCTCAGAAATCTTGGAAGTAGGATGGAAGTACAAGTGAGGAAGTAGAGGATATGAATCCTAAATCATGAAGCCACCAAGTGAATAAAGGCCAATCTATCTCTCTCTCTCTCTCTCTCTCACACACACACACACACACACACACACACACACACACACACACACACACACACACACACACACACACACACACAAACAAGTGTCAGGGCCTTTGATGTCAAAAGCATCTGCTACACAATTGACAACCCGTGGAGTACAAAAGAAAGAAATAGAAGTGAAAGACGTAGATAGCGTTCTAACATCAAATAACACCACAGCAGAGTGTGATGGGGGTAGAGAAACTCAAGTTACAACCTCAATAATTGATACCCTATAAGTGCATGTCAATCAGCTGGACTCAAGCCAAAAATATGAGATTCCCGCGACAAACATGGATATGGGCAGCTCCTTAATAAGCAATAATACATCGTATGATAGTTATCTCTCAAGCTTTATTGAAACCAGGATAGAACCCTCCATTATCGGAGTTCAGATCCTCTACTTTCGCCTGCCCGTATTTCTGTGTGCATTCTATACACAACGGGGCATATAAAGACCACCTTACCCCTGCCCGAATGCCTTACCCGAATAGGGATAAGGCGATCTTTATGCATCTCGTTGTATGTAGGACACACACAAAAGTAAGGGCAGACGGAAATAGAGGATGTCGATTCCCATTAGCGTAAAAGATAAAAAAACAGCCTTTCATTCATTTTCTTGGTTGCTGTCGTCGTGACATAGACCGGAGTGACATTAACACACATTATGTGAGTTGAGCAAATAAGTAATTAACGTTATTTTTTCGATGTAGCGATCAAATGAGGTTTTCCTATTGGCTTACATATACATAAAACTGCCTGGAAAGAATAAAGATTGGCAAAAGGTTTTTCTTTCAACGATGGAAAACGATTACTAGAAAACGTTTCCCCTCAGGGTAAGAATTTTATCTTATGTTGAGATGAAAAGCCCCAGGCCATATCTTATGTTTAAACCAGGGCTGGGCGAGCTAATTAAGGTTAAATCCAGCCCATAGTGAAACTCAGGTTACAACCTCAATAATTGATTTGGAAAAACAAAAATCTTCTCTAATTTTCCTAAAAGGGTAGTGCGATACAGTTTGGGGTGGAGTGGCTGTCACCTGACATACGCAACATCCAACTGCAACGAGCTCGAGAAGAAAAAGAAAAAGGGTCAATGAATTTGGACTGTTAGATGTCGTGTCTGTCATGTATCAACCTCTCTACCCCAAACTGCATCATTGGAGAATCACCCATTCATTCATTATCGTATAAAAAAGATAATAAGTTTTCCTTTTCAAAATTTTTTTTTTGGTTGCTGTCCCTATGACATACGTATGTGTATATGAGGTGACCTGGGTGAGTGCCAGTACCCCTTGGGTGAGTGACATGTGGAGGAAACAAATCCAACGGCCATAATTAAAAAGTTGCTTTTAACTCTTAATTAACCATGGTTACACCAACCCCTAGGCGAACCTGGGTCAAGCCATTAACCAATTCTATCCCTAACCACGGTTACACCAACCTCATTCTCACACGCTAGCGACCTCTCTTCCCAGGAGCTTCACAGGAGTCCCCGATCTCGGCGAAACCAAGCAACTCTCTAGGAATTCTTCGAGACCCATTATCCGGCTGGGCCACCATGACCCATTTCAAAGCCTTACCCAGACCAGTCCTCTAATAGACGCATCTAATACTTTTGTTTTTTCGCTCGCAGTTACTCTCCATTTTTTCTCCAAAAAAAAACAGAAGCAATTTTAACTAACAATCTCAGCCTCCATTTTGATATTCCATTAAAACAAATTCTCCAGAATCAGATATCTCTCCCACATAAACCACCGCCTATACCCTTTTCTTTGGGTGAAAATAAGACTTTTTAACTTTGGATATACGACTAAACAACGGCATATGAAAAAAATCGGATCCAGATCCTCTATGACCCATGTATAGTAACGATCTAACCGGCCCAAGCAGCTAGGCGTGACACCTGTAAAAATAGACATCCAACGGTTCTTTTTATAAAGTTTGAATATCGCTGTTGGGAAATCGTTTCAGTCACTAGTCCTCTGATGGACCAAGACCGGTCTGGGTCGAACAGCCCAGCCCGGACCGGTCTACAACTAAAACACAATATTTGACTTCATCCATTTTCCGCCAAAACCACAAATCATCGTCTTCCTCCTCTGTGACACGAAAAACCTAGATTCAGATCCTCTTCCTAATCCTTCGATCGTGACGAAATCTGTTCTCTGAACAAACCGAGGAGAAATCTGCATCTCTCCTCTCTTCTTTCTCCAGTGTTCTTTTCCCCTTCTTCGCAGCGAATCTCGAAGTTCGGTGACGAAATCTGCATCGATGCAGATTTCCAAATTAAGAGGAGGAAAATCAATGAGGTATACCAGAGTGACATCATCATGAGTACATATTATGTGAAATTGAGCAAATTAATCACCAATATTAGCTTTCTGAGGTGCGCGGTGACCAAATGTGGTTTTCCAATTGCCTATATATACCTACATAAAACTGCCACATGAAAGTGTCCTAATAAGACTAGCTAGATATAATCTCCTTAATTTGCAATTCCAACCTATGTCCATCCTCTTATGTTCTTGATAAACTCCGATTTGAGCCTATTATTTAATTGATACACCACCACCACCACCACAAACACATATCCAAGAGGTGGCCGGGTGGAGATGGAAAACATTAGCGTGGCCTCCTCCATGGTTCTGAATCTTCTGATTATACTTTTTAGTCTTTTGTCATCAGCTGCAATTGCCGTGGAGGTTCCACTACGACTAGCCAAAGTGGGTTGTCAGGAGAAATGCGGAGATGTGATTATACCATACCCATTTGGCGTCGGAGAAGGATGCTTCAGGGATCCTTATTATAATATTACATGCACGCAATGGAAGAAAGGAACCATCACCACCACCACCAGCAAAGCCTATTTTTGAGGAAAAGCTAAACGTGAGAGTTTTCAGATATCATTATCTCCGCCACAAATCACAGTGAAAAGGATAGATATTTTGCTCAACAATGCGGCAGTGATGCAGGAGATGTAACATATCATCGACCCTACCGGTTGGATGCAACCCCGTTCACGTTCCAGGCAGACGCAACATGTTCATGACCATCGGATGCAGCACAACAGGTTACATAACCGGCGAAAATTATAATTGTTCGTGTGTGTCTGAGTGTAATAGCGTGGGTGATGTGGTAAAAGGGTTTTGCTCTGGAATGGGTTGCTGTCAGAGCAAAATTCCTGAGGGTCTCAAAAGTTTCAGCATAAGCCTTGAGAATAGTGAACATAGGATTTTCAGTCCTTGCAGCTTTGGTGTCGTGGCTGATCCAAAGAGTTTCAGCTTTGACTTTTCATATGTTAAGGCTACAAGCAACAAGACTTTCGACAAATCGAGGAAGATTCGAACGGTGTTGGACTGGGCAAATGGGAATCAAACATGTGAAGAAGCACTTCTTCAGAATCCTAATGTTTGCGGCCAAAATAGTCATTGCTCTAATTCAACCAATGGCCCCGGTTATCTGTGTTTCTGCAATGATGGTTTTAACGGCAACCCTTATCTGCCTAAAGGATGGCAGTTAGGTAATTAGTTTATTATTATTATTATTATTATTATTTTCTTACTACTGATTTACTGTATGAGGTATCGGAGATAGTTTTGACTGACATTCAGGACTGCGGAATGATGCATATACACACTACACACCACACGCCACACACCACATCAGCATTCCCAGTTTGCAGGAATGATCTTGTTACCCGGGTTTGCAGGTGGGTTTGCAGGCAAAGAAATGCAATAATTTACTTTTCCAACTTTCTTTGTTTGGGTGTAAAATTTTACTTCGAAAATTTTACTTGAAATTTTTCATTTCTAAAAATTTGACAAGTAAAATTTTACATGTTGAAAAGCGTTCCATTTTTTTTTTTTAATAAAACAAAATATTGGAAAATTTTTCAACATATAAAATTTCACATTTATAAAGTAAAATATTCTAGGTAAAATTTTATGCCGAAACAAACAAAGTCTACCTAAATATAAATACCCTAATAAGTTATAGTATTTTTATCCAAAATACCCTTTTTTATTCCCTTTTTTCGGTTGCAAACCCACGTAGCAGGAGAATTCTTGCAACCTAGGTAGCAGCCAAATTTCGTCGGTTATCCTACCTCTTTACTCGGTTATTAGATAACTTAGAATTTTCTTATTAAAAAAATAAAAAGATAATTTGGAAATTTTAATTATTGTAATTAATTACACGTGTTGTCAGCCGTTCACTTTGGGTTTTGTCCAGGTAGCTGACCCAATCTGGTTTTTTTTTCTTTTGGAAGTTGGACTTGGTTATGACGTGGATGAATGTAAGCAAGTCAATAATCCTTGCTCAAAGAATGCCAGATGCGAAAATACTGTTGGGAGTTATAGATGCTATTGTCGGAAAGGCTATCGTGGCGATGGTTTGAAAAATGGATCTGGATGTACAAAAACCCGTTTGAATCGCATTGCTCCAGGTTCTCTCTCTCTCTCTCTCTCTCTCTCTTTGGACACATACATCAGACTTCAATCCTCAGCCCAAACAAGACATAGCAATTGGGCTAAGCCATCAAGCCCTTTTGCCCTTTTTGCTAAAATAGAAAATAAAAAGTTTTGGACATCCCCCCCTTATAGTAGTTACAATTTGATCAGTTCAAGCCTTGGAAGCCCACTTATGGGCAATAGATACCACTTGTCTTGAGGACTCCCTACAAAAACTATGAATCATATAGGCGACCACAAACTGGGAGTTGAACAAGAAAATAGAATCCCGTATTGTGGTATCCGTACTTGGCTCATAACTGTCATCACAAATTAGGATACAAGAAACCCCATCAGATAGCCTTTTGGTAATGCTCAAGAATTAGAATAGACTCATAATTTTGACGTTTAAAATCATAAGCAAAAGACAAACCCATTTGAAACGAAATTGTACATCAAAATCTGATATATATATATATATATATATATTTTTGCAGTTATTGGTGCTGCAGGCTCTATAGTTCTTCTACCTGTCTTAATTTGGTTTGGATTTTTGACAGTTCAAGAAATACTACGTAGAAAACTTTTCAAAGAAAATGGAGGTATTCTATTGAAGAAACAAATAGCTAAGCATCCAGAGGTCAAAAAGAGTTTCAAGTTTTTTTGCCATACAAGAGCTAAAGAAGGTAACCAATAATTTCAGTGAACCATTCACAGAAGGAGAGTTTGGTAAAATTTTTAAGGGAGTGTTACATGGTGGAAAAAAAGTTGTTGCCATTAATAGACCAAACAAGATGGACAAAAGCCAGATGATACAGTTTATAAGTGAGGTTGATAGTCTCTCACAGAGCATTCATGACAACTTGGTAAAGCTCATGGGTTGTTGCCTAGATTTTTCTGAACCAATGTTAGTTTATGAGTTTTTCCCCAAGACACTCTTCGACAATATCCCTGGGTTGAAATAGGCAGAACCTCTTTCATGGAAAGATCGTTTAAGAATTGCCACAGAAATAGCCAAAGCACTAGACTATTTGCACTCTTCTCATCCCGTGCCTATCTTTCATAGGAATATCAAGTCTTCCACTATACTTGTAGATAATGAAAAGAAGGCTCAAGTATCTGATTTTGGAGCTTTAGGATTTGTTCCCGAGAAAAAGATTCAAAGAAATCATCCTTACTTAGACCCAGAATATTGTGATCGTGCGGATTGTTATTTAACTGATAAAATTGATGTGTATAGCTTTGGAGTTGTTCTAGCAGAGCTTTTGACTGGGAAAACACCAATTTTATCAGAAGAATTTGATAAAAAAGAAACCCTAGCAATGTTTTTTGAATCTTCAATGAAAGATGGGAATCATTTTCTTGATGTTTGAATAGAAAATGATGCGAAGAAAGAGCATTTCTTGGAAGTTGTTAAACTTGCAAAAAGTTGCCCACAGGGTAAAGGGGAAGCTAGGCCGACAATGAAGGAAGTTGTGAAGCAGCTTGATTCTATGAAAAGATCATTGCCACATAATCTGGAGGACACTGACACTGAACTTCGTCGTCCCGGTGAACCAACAAGAAGTTCTATTATTGATGCAGAGCTTGAAATACCTTTTGAGGATCCAGATCCTCTATGGCCCATTTTGCCTATGTTGCACAGACTCTGGGCCGCGCGCAAAGACCGCCTTACCCCCACTTGGGCAAGGGTAAGGCAGTCTTTGCGCTTAGCCTGTGTCTATGCAACATAAGCAAGATAGGCAGCCACGCTGTACAGGATCCAAATCCACCTGTTGATCTTGGATTGTCTGACTACTGATGATCTTTGCAGAATGAGGTAATCATTTAGTGACTTTAGATCATATTAGGCTTATGTAGGTGCACAACATAAAACTTTTATGAGAAATCTATTTACATTTAAATCTTATCATATACACTCATGCATGGAATGAATATATCTTTTAACGTTTAATTTTTAGGGTTTTTGTCAAATGCCCCCCTGAAAATGTCCATTTGTTTAAATGCCCTCCTACAACTTTTCTAATTGCAAACTCCCCTTTACTTTCAAAACTTTGTAGCACTTTGGTCCCTGACATCAATTTGGATCGTTAGATGTTAGTTTTAGGGTATCTAATGACCAAAATGCCCTTCTGATGAAAACCCACTAGAATTTAAAAATAAAATGACCAAAATACCCTCATCTTCTCCAAATGGTTTAGGGTTTGAAATTGAAAATCAAACCCTAAACCATTTGGGGAAGATAAACCCTAAAATCAAACTTCCAAAACTGAAAATCAAACCTCCAAAATTGAAGTCGTAGTGAAGAAATTTGTGGGTTAGGGCGTATTGATCGACATGGTCCTTTCAGAGTTCCACTCTTCTCGGTTCCCTGATGCGAAGGAGCTTTAATTTTTTAAACTGTTGAATTCAAAATAGAGAAAGGCAATGTATGGATTATACTCCATTTTCCCAACCTGTATTTTTTGGAATTCTCGAAAATGGTCTAGTATTTTCAGATCTCTTTCTCTCGCAATCTCTCTATTCTATCTTGAATTTGATTCTCTACTTTTTAGTGTCATTTATCATTAAATGGGTCTGGGGTGGAACTGAAGGAGATGGACTTCACAGTTAATTTCCGCAGAAACCAGTATTAGAACTGATAAATTATGAAACATGGAAGAGGAATAATATCAAACATAACTTCATTATACTTGCATACCATAGTGATTACAAAGAAGGGGCCTCATATATATAGGCTTAACAGAAACTACTTACCTAATATAAGAGATACTACTAACCTATAATAGTAAGTGTATATATGGGTGAAGGAATCCACATGTTGGAAACTCAATCACCTATTATACACATTCCAAATATAAATGATTACAATATGATATTTAACATTTATGGAAGATTGAGAGAGATACATTGAAGATTGCATAAGATTATGAATTTCATTCCTAATATAACTAAACTACTTACTTAAAGTGTTGTTGAGATAAGGATGGAAGATCCTTCTCTTATTCTAATACTAATATTCCTAATATATCTCTAATAACCAGAAATCGAGTACTGAAATTTGCATGGGTTAGGTGAATATCTATATGCCAATTCCTTGCAATGAAAGGAATTTGCTAAGACTCTTGATTGATTTCTTCTTCTTTTCCTTTGGGTAACGCCAGGGTCCTTGGAAAACCTTTTGTTTCTTATTCAAAACAGAGGTGCACATGGACACACCATGAAAAAACCATGTGCCTTGCAGAACCAAAGCAATTCCACGAGCCTGGGAAAACGGACTTCAGAAAAGCCAATTGGAGATGTCTGGAAAGACAGCAAATTTCATTGCGAAGAAGCACCAGATTGAAATAGCGATTCTCGATTCCAGATGGGGGCACCAAATTGAAATAACGATTCTCGATTCCAGATGGGATCTTTCCTTTACTGGAAAAAGTGGAGAAACAACGAGATAGAGGGAGAAGTTGCAGGGGAGAAATTTCTTCACTGCAACTTCAATTTTGGAGGGTTGACTTTTAGTTTTGGAGGTTTGATTTTAGGGTTCATCTTCCCTAAATGGTTTAGGGTTTGATTTTTAGTTTCAAACCCCAAATCATTTGGAGAAGATGAGGGTATTTTGGTCATTTTATTTTTAAATTATGGTGGGTTTTATCAGAAGGGCATTTTGGTCATTAAATACCCTGAAACTAACATCTAACGTTCCAAATTAACAGCAGGGACTAAAGTGCTACAAAGTTTTGAAAGTAAGAGGGAGTTTGCAGTTAGAAAAGTTGTAGAGGGGCATTTGGATAAATGGGCATTTTCAGGGGGCATTTGATAAAAACCCTAATTTTTAAGTGTTTCCACTTACCCTTACCAAACAACAAAAGGTTTTTGCACTCATATTCACCTTCCTTTGTTTTTTAAATTTTTTTGGGAAAAGCATTCTTTACAATACCTTGTTTTATATATTATTTGCTAATAAACTGTGAAAAATTAATGTTGTGTTTGGTATGCATTCTAGGTTGATTTCGCATTCTTGGATAATAAAAACAATTATTTTTATCATCCGGGAATGCGAAATCAACTTAGAATGCATTCCAAACTCTGCCTAAGACTCCAAAAAGGCTAATACATGAGGATACACCCCTCGCTTATTTTACACCTTTAGTAAAATAACACTTCAGTAAGAGTTAATTAAGATTATATCACCCTTTTGATCTGATCTCAAGTTAAGGCTGGATCAAATGAGTGACTATTCAAAAAGTAGTGGGGGAAAGGGTGGTAACTCCAATCTATTGGGAATGGTTTCTTTTTAGACCATCATACTTTTTTTTGTATTATATTTTGGGTCATTTATTTGTGGAGGCCCAAAAATAAACAGGGATTAATTGTTTCCTGACCAAATCTGATTTGTATCATGATGAGAGCTATGGCTAGCTATGATGAGAGGATAAAAATTCCTCTCTACTCCTTTTTAATGTTAGCTTTAAGAAGATTGGGAAGATTGGGGGAGGGAGGGGGGTTTCAGATTTTCAGTTTTTACCCTAGTTTCTTCTTTGTGCAGGTGAGAGGGAAGAAGGTTGCTCTTCTTGGAACAAGAAGCTTAATAAATTGCAGTGATGGAAGTGTTAAGGCATGCTAGTGAGGTAAGCACTTCAAGGCTTATTCTATATTTGGATTGAAGGAGTTATGTTGCCTTTTTTTTCTTTTTTTTTCTAAACTTCTAATTAGTGTGTGGGACTTGGAGTGTAGGAATGTTGGCTTTGATTTTCTATAATAGTTGTTGTACGTCTTTTGAATTAGTCTTTATTTTATGGTGTGATTGGATTGTAGTTTTTGTGAGAATTAATCACAATTTGGAAGCATTGGAATGTAGTCTTGTCTTTTCCTCGATTATATGACTTATGTGCAGAGTCCATCATTGCCGCAAAATTCTTTGAAGAACTCAAGTTAAATCTGCCAGGACCTTGCTTTTCATGAGAGAAAAGATACGAATTGAAATCGCCAACAACGATCCATGGAATCGTTGATCCCGAAATAGAACATAGATCACACCACAGTTGACGCCTAATAGATTTGAAACAGTTAGCATGCACAACTGATAGAAAAAAATCTACTCCCTACTGCTTCCACATATAAAGAGATGTGCTGGTCAAAAGAAAGAACAATAGATGGACGTTGAATATTTTCCTTCCAAAAGATCCAGACATTAGAAACAACAGGTTGTGTTCACCGATAAGAAGACGTAGCGCTGCATGTGTTCGACTGTTTGAAATTCCACTAATGTTCCAGAATAAGCACTTCATTGGAATTAGTTTTTTTGAGACCCTCATTGTAATGCGGCAAGAAAATACACAAACAGCACGGTTTTGCTGAATAAGTCCATCAACTGTGACCAACTCCTGGCCTTTCTTGTTTTTTTTTTTTTAATAGACAATATCAATTTATTGAAAAAAGATGGAAAACAATTACAACTCAAAGTCAGCTAATCCAAGCCTAATGGGAAAGGCCCCCATGACTAAGAAAGCTCCTAACACCACAAGACCAGTACGGCTCACAAAGACCAAACCAAAAGCATCGAAAATTTAAGGAAAAACCATTGGGATTAGATCTGTAGGGGCATGTGCCTTTCCTGGCCTTTCTTGTTATTACCACGGGAATCTTGAGTGTTAGACACATGCGCACCTCCTTTCTCTTGTGTCGTTCTCGTTTTTAGTCGAGCAATTTTTATCTTCTCCTGTTACAGCACAGTGCTGTAACGCATCGTGCGGCTGCTGCAGAGGCCATGTGCACCATATGGGGCCTGCTGTGCCACATGACCTCTGCAGCGCCGCATGATACGTTACAGTACAGTGCTGTAACAGGAGAGGATAATGATTCGCAATAGGAGTAAAGGGAACTTGAGCCTATTTCATCTCATTCTCTTGGCGAGAAAAATCAAAGTGGACAATAGACCATTGTCTTCACTTGCAACAACAGACATCGGTGAAGTCACAATTGTATGATCCGTGATAGCCATTCGGTCATCAGATTCACTAGAGTGCAGCGGTAGAACCACCTCAAGCTGTCATCCATTAAGGAACTCTAATTAACTTGATTTAGAATAATTAATATTAATTTATATAATATTAAAATATTAATACCTATAGGATTAAAATTCTAACAAGCCCGTCCCACAGATTGTAGCTCTGCACCGTTAGAAACCTTATCCCTATCATGAGCAAGGGCTTGGTCAGGATCCTCATCCAAACCCTCCATGACATCCTCCGAACCTTCAAACATGGTTCCACAGCAAGCCCAACTTGGCTGTGTTGATATGTTCAAGTTGTTACCAGTCGCAATCCGAGAATTAATTTCAGCCTGGACCACATGGGTATGCTCTTCCAAGTTTTGGTTCAAAAGGTCAGGACTTAGATTGTCTTCATGTGCTAAATTCAAATTAGACTCCTCAAAAGTCATGTTATTGCCGCCAAAGTGGAATTCATGTCCATTTGAGGATTTAGGTTCACACTATGAAGTAATGGGTTCACCGCATGCGGCCTCCACTCCCGACTCCAGCAAGGCCCCACCGGCCAGCAAAGCGAATAGATATTGGCTAAGATTTCAGAGCCACTCATGAAAGAATGGTCATGGAATGGAGTTGGGTTTATCCACATCCTCTATTGTCAAGCTGCTTGGCAAGATCGTGCTGTTCAGACACATTGAGGTACGTAATGATCGTCTTACCCTCACTCGGACAAGGCGTTTGGGCAGGATTAAGGCAGTCATTACAGACTTATCGTGTCTAAGCAGCACGATCCTACCGGGCAGCTCGGCAGTAGTCCTCACACGAAAAAGGACAATGGATTGGAGTCCAAAAAGTTTGAAACCACATTGCATTGCTATAGCTTACCAAAAGTAATAGAATATAAATAATTAAAAATTGAGTATTCTTCCATCCAAGGTGAATGGCAGAGGACATTACGGAGAGTGTTTTGGGAAAATCCTAAACCCTAAGATGGTGGGTGTGAAAACCGTCCTTTAAAAATGACCTAAGGATCATCTTGTGTTCTTGATTAAGTCCCAAAAAAATAAAGAAGGGGGAGAGAGAGAGAGAGACGCATTCTTCCTTGAGCTATTATTATATCGTTAAAAGATCCACCAAAAAAACTTGAGCGTTGCCATGGTTCTGAATCTTCTTCTGATACTACTTAGTAGTCTTTTGTCATTAATAGTTTCAATAGCCATGGCGGTTCCACCACTAGTTTTGCCAGATTGCCCAGAGAAATGCGGAAATGTGAGCATACCCTACCCATTTGGCATCAAAGAAGGATGCTTCAAGGATCTTAGTTATCGTATTACATGCAGGAAGCCCCAGAATGGAAGCACTCATGGCTTCAAAGCCTATCTAGGAGATGATGGTAAGTTAGTGGTTGTTGAGATATCATTCTTGGAAGCCCATGTCATAGTGGAGGTTGGTGAATATTTTTCAATTCAATGTTACAATGCTACAGAAATCATAACCGATGATGAGCACGCGTACTTGTCGTTTGATCTGTCCGAATTGCCCCTCACGTTTTCAGCAAGCCGTAACAAGTTCATAGGCATCGGATGTGACACCCTGGCTTACATAACCGATAATTCTGATCTCATGTACTTCGCGAATAATTGCATCTCTGAGTGCAATGGCTTCTTGGATAGTGTGACAAACGGGACTTGCTCTGGAATTGGTTGTTGCCAGATCCCAATCCCTTAAGGTCACAAAAATCTCCTCTTTACTGCTAGTAGTATATATAACCACACAATTAATGATACTTGGAAGTTCAACCCTTGCAGTTTTGCTTTCTTGGCCGATCAAAACTCATTTACCTTTGATATATCAGATCTTAAATCTGATAAATTCAAGAGATCCAATGATAAGGTGGTGTTGGACTGGGCAATTGGGAATCAAACGTGTGAAGAAGCTGATTATTCTTGTGGTCCAAATAGCCGTTGCTCTAATTCACCTGATGGCCTCGGCTATGGCTATCGGTGTCACTGCAACGATGGTTTTGAAGGCAACCCTTATCTCCCTCATCTAGGATGCCAAGGTAAATTAATTAGCTATCATTTTGTCGATAATGGTAGACATAATAATCCTTGTTTGTAAATTAGCTATCATTTTGAAAGCCTTGGTGCAATCAGGTTCGAGTCTGGAAACATCCTTTCTGCGAAAGTAAGAGTAAAAGGATGCATATTTTATGACCCCCAGCACTCCGCAATAGCGAGAGCCTCGTGCACTGAGTAAAAAGATGCATCTTTTATCCATGGTAATTAACAAATTTAATTTCTTTGTTTGTGTATCTATCACGGGTGTTGGATTGCCAAAGATATCAACGAATGTGATCAGAAACGACCCAATAATTCTTGCCATAGGAATGCTATTTGTACTAACACCATTGGGAGTTACAATTGCTCTTGTCCACGAGCCTACCATGGCGATGGCTGGGTAAATGGAACTCTCTGCTCCAAAATTCAAAGTGCTCGTTCGTTGGTAGGCATTATTGCAGGTATCATCACCACTGTTCTTTTAATTAACATAGATTCCATGTTACATGTCAGTAAAATTATATTTATTTTCTGTCTCCATCTTACCATGATCCTTTCTTGTGAGCTGTGAATAGAACAAGGTTTTAGTAATCATATCAGACTGATTCAAAGTGGTCCGTATCAGTCAGGTTTACCCTTGTTTTTTTTTTTTCTTTCTAATATAGATATATTTACCTTAGTTCGTTTCAATCCATCAATACGGGATCGGCCAAGAATCGATATCGATCTCCACCAATACCGATGTGAATCAGCCGTTCCAGCTGATTCAATATCGATTCCTCAAACCCATGTAATAGAGAGGTCTAGGGAGAGAGCAGAAAGTCAGGTGATGGAAGAAGACCCAGCCACCCTCTTCTCTAGATCTCTGTTTTCTTTCACTGGTCTGGACATGGAGAAGACATATATGATATATAGAGAGAGACTTTTAAACCTTAATCAGCCCTGGACAAAGATTCAACTCATGAGTTCTTATTCGATCTTCATATATTTGGTTTAATTTGGTTTTTTAACAGTTACGAAATTTCAGTTCAACCACTTCGGTTTTTATATAGTTTTGGTTTGGTTCGTTTTTTATTTTATTTGGTTCAAGTTTGGTATTATTCATTTCAATTCGGTTCAGTTTGGTTCAACTCAACGATTTCTTTAAAACTGAAACAAATTAAATTTCATTTTCTAAAACCAAAATTGAACCGATCTTTTCAATTCAGTTTTAAACATCCGGTATTTGGTTCCTGTTCTAAAGTGACACCCTTACCCTAGAGCCTTCCGCTAACTTTTTTCTCTACATTTTTTATATCTTTTGTGGTGAAGCCCTTCGCTAAGTTTTCTAACATTGTTTTACATGATCCAAGAGGCGTTCTAATCCTCCCTGTCTTTTTTCCAAATCTTTTTTCCTGTTTTTTAAACTTCAAGCATCGTTTTTCTCCTACACTCTGTCTCATTGTAGGAGATTTGACAACAACAACAACAATAACAACAACTCAGCCTTATCCCAACTTAATGGGCTTGGCTACATGGATCCGAACAAACAAAGTATGGAAAACACAATTTTAACCAAAAAAAGAAAAGTTGGTAGAGGAGAGATGGGGAAAGAGTTGAGGAGTGAAAAAGGAAAAAGGACAAAAGAAAGATGGAAAATAAATAGACAAATGAACGATGAAAAATGAAAGATAGTAAGAGAAAAGAGGCACTGCCCAACCTTTTAGGAAAATCTCAACTAAATGGGGTCTGCGACATGGATCCTTGACCTCCAATAGGCTCTGTCCAAGGTCATACTTGGAACAAGCCCTGGCCTATGCATATCCTTCCTCACCACTTCTCCTATGATCATTTTAGGTTTGCCCCTATCTCTTTTAGCCCCTTCAATCGGAATCATATCACTCCTCCTTACTGGAGCGTCACTAGGCCTCTGTTGAATATGACCATACCACCTTAAACGACTCTCTTGTAGTTTGTCATTGATCGAGGCTACTCCCAAGTCCGATCTAATATGTTCATTTCGTACTTTATCCTTTCTTGTTTTTCTACACATCCATCTTAACATCCTCATCTCTGCTACACAAAACTTATCAGTATGACACTTCTTAACTGCCTAACATTCTGCCACATACATCATGGCTGATCGAATAACAGTCGTATAGAATTTTCCTTTAAGCTTTAAAGGAATACACTGGTTACACAACACTCCAGACGCACCTCTCCACTTCATCCATCCCACTTTAATTCTCTGAGAAACATCATCATCTATATCACCTTCTTTATTTATGATAGACCCTAGATATCTAAAATAGTCACTTTGCAGTATCTCTCTTTCCTCAATTCGCACCATATCAGTATCCGTCGTAGTGTGGCTAAAATTACACATCAGATACTCCATCTTCGTTCTACTAATCTTAAGGCCTCTTGTTTTCAAGGTAGATCTCCAAAGCTCTAACTTAGCATTAATTCCTTCTTTTGTCTCATCTACTAAAATGATATCATCGACGAAGAGCATACACCATAGGACCTCGTCTTGAATGCTCTTGGTTAGTTCATCCATGATAAGCGCAAAAAGATACGGGCTTAAGGCGGATCCCTGATATAATCCAATCGTAATTGGGAATTCCTTACCTTGCCCTCCCACTGATCTTACACTAGTTACCACGCCTTCATACATATCTATACGACACTCCTCTCTTCACCAGAGTATGCTGGATTAAATCTTTAGGGACTCAGTCATAGGCTTTTTCAGGTCAATGAAGACCATATGAAGATCCTTTTTGCTATCTCTATACTTTTACATTAATCTCCTCAATAAGTAGATAGCCTCTGTTGTAGATCTACTTGGCATGAAACGAAACTGGTTCACCGAGATAAGACTTTCCCTTCTCAAATGGGCTTCAATAACCTTCTCCCAAAGTTTCATCGTGTGACTCATTAGTTTTATACTTCTATAGTTATTGTAGCTTTGGATATCACCTTTATTCTTGTAAACTGGGACTGCAATGCTTCTCCTCCAATCATCTGGCATCCTCTTTGTGTTCATAATTCTGTTAAAAAACTTGGTTAACCAATAAACTCCACAACCACCTAGGGCTTTCCACACCTCTATTGGAATCTCATCAGGGCCTGGAGTCTTGCCAGCTTTCATCTTTCTTAATGCTTCTTTAATTTCTGCCACACTAACCTTCCTAACATAGCTAAGAAGTGTGGTATCCTTTTGACTAAAGTACTCGTTTGGGTCGTTACTACTCGGCCCATCTCCATAAAGTAGGTTATAGATATACTCGTCCCATCTCCATTAAGTCGGTTATAGATATACTCGTCCCATCTCTTTACAATTGTAAGAGATTTTTTTTTTTTGGTAAACAATTGTAAGAGATTTGAAGGGAAGAAAAATTAGATTTAAGCAAAAATAAAAATGGAAACTTTTTTTTTTTTTTTGCTAAGGATCAACAAGAATATATTAAAAGGAAAAAAGAAATACAAGAATTTAATGTCTAGGCATACCCCGAAACACCAAGCTGAAACTAAAACGCCTACTGCCAAAAGAAAATCACGGAAGCAAGCTAAGGCCAGCAGCCAAATGCTAAAGGAGAAAAAAAAAAAAAAAAAAAAAAAAAAAACCAGCTAGTCAAATCTGAAACAAGGCCTACCCACGGCATCATCAGACACAAGGCTCCAGATAGATCATTACTTAGTGACTATGTAATTAACTCAAAAACTTACTAAATCTCTATAGTATATTGTAGTTCATTTTTCAAACAAATTCCTCTGGTTTAAATTCGAAATATTTTTTAATGTTTTAATTACCATAATTGAAAACATTTTTGGTTAGTTACACAATCATTATTACAAAAATTTTCTTTTTCTTGTTTAAATTAATTATTTTTTCATACTTTTTCTATACTTGTGCCCAAGATGATTCAATTAATTATTTACGCGTAAAAGTCATGCACAATGAAAATGAGCTAATAAAATTAGTGTAAAAAAATATTTACTTGCAAATTTTATTATTATTTCTTTTATTTAGAAACAAGGCGAGCCTTAAAAAAACCAAAGACAAATAGACTGGCGGTTTATAGTTGGACACGTATCATAGCCCCAATGAAGACATAGTAATTAGACTTAAGTGTCCGACCATTTTTCAATTTTCTATTCCATTAAAATACTAAGTCCAACCCAAGACCATTTGAATAATGGACAAAAACATATGTATGAAGCCCTGCCTGAAGTAGTAGTACTACCCATTACTAGTCGTCTTGCAAACCTCTACCCAAACAAATACCTCAGTATTTAAAAGGAAAGTGCAGATCAAAAAGTAAAATTATACATCTAAATCTGTTTTTTGTGCAGGTACCAGTGCAAGCTGCACCTTTCTTCTACCTGTCTTCATTTGGTTTTTGTATTGGGCAATTAAAAAAAGACGATTCATCAAACTTAGAGAAAAATTCTTCCAACAAAATGGTGGTATGCTATTACAGCAACAAATAGCTTCGTATAAAGGGGTCAAAGATACTTCCAAGATTTTCACTATAAAAGAGCTAAAAAAGGCAACCGATAACTTCAATGAGAGTCGAATCCTTGGCCGTGGAGGGTTTGGTACAGTTTTTATGGGAATCTTATCCGGTGGCAAACTTGTTGCCGTTAAGAGATCCAAAATGATGGACAAAGGCCAGATTATACAGTTTATAAATGAGGTTGATATCCTCTCTCAAATCAATCACAGACACGTGGTTAAGCTTTTGGGGTGCTGCCTAGAGACAGAGGTTCCATTGTTAGTTTATGAGTTTATCTCCAATGGGACCCTCTTCCAACATATACATGGGGAGAATCAAGCTTCCTCTCTTTCTTGGGAAAATCGTTTAAGAATTGCAGCAGAAACAGCCGAAGCACTAGCCTATTTGCACTCTTCTCATTCAGTACCTATCTTTCATAGGGATGTCAAGTCTTCTAATATACTACTGGATGATAATTATAAAGCTAAAGTATCTGATTTTGGAGCTTCAAGATTGGTTCCTTTGGATGAAACTCAAAAAACGACAGCAATTCAAGGGACTCATGGGTACTTAGACCCCGAATGTTTTCCTACAGGTCAACTAACTGATAAAAGTGATGTTTATAGTTTTGGAGTTGTTCTAGCAGAGCTTTTGACTGGTAAAAAGGCTGTTTTCTTAGACGGATCTGAGTATCATACAACCTTAGCAAAATATTTTTTATCTTCAGTAAAAGATGGGAATCTTTTTCGTATTCTTGATGAACAAATAGTAAATGATGAGAACAAAGAACAGTTATTGTTAGTTGCTGAGCTTGCAAGAAACTGCTTGAAGGATAAAAGGAAAGATAGGCCGACAATGAAGGAAGTTTCTAAGGAGCTTGATTCTTTGATAATGTTGTATGAGCAACCATCATTACAACATGATCAGAAGGAGAGTGTAGGTGAACCATCAACAAGTTCTATCAATGCAGCTCTTGAAATGGAGATTGGTTATAGTTCATCTGATGATGATCATTGTCAAAATGAAAAGGTAAAATAAAACTATTATCGTGAATAAATCTTAATCCCTTTGGTATGAATACATGTGTTAACATTGAATTTTTACAGGTTTTTCACATATTTCTGGCTTCATTTGGTTGCAAGGGAAATTAAGGGGAAGGGAAGTTAGGTTTAAAATTTTTACTTCCCTTCCCTTTAATTTCCCTTGCAACCAAACGAAGTCTCTGGTTTTTTCTTTTTAGGAATGTTCTTTATCGTACCTTGTTTTATAATATTTATTAGTTATAAAGTGTAAGAAAGTAACTTTACTCTAAAAAAGCATGCATTGAGAATTCACACCACACTTCCTTTACACCATTTTTGAGATAAGAAGGGCTATGGCTATGACCCTCTTGGGTCTTAAGAAAGAGTTGTCTCATTTGTGAGTTCTTCTACTTTATGACGTGTTGTGGGAGCCATTCGGATGTTAATTGTTTTGGTATTATTGTTGATATTAACTTTAACAAGAAAAAGGGGGAGATTCTGGGTTTTCAATTTTTGTCCTAATACGTTTCTCCTTTGTGTAGGTGAGAGGAAAGACATGCTAATGAGTTATGCACTTATACTTGGATGCCAAAGGAGTTGGTGATCCTTTTTTCTTCTAGATGTTCTTATTCTATGGACTGGAAGTTTAGGAATGCTAGCTTAGATTTTTTGTACTTGTCATTTTTTTTTTATTCTATCTTTATTTATGATGTGATTGTTAGTCTACATGGGAGAAATAATCATAATTTGGAAGCTTTGGCTTTAGTCTTGGTGGAGGATTTCATTGATCTGGGTCTTTACTTCCTTGGATATATAACTTATACGATCGATTTAAGCTATTCTCTTTTTCCCACATCATTAAGGCCCCAATTCAAAATCATTCCCAAGATCCAACTCCAGTTCCAGCACCAATTTCTGGTCTAAAAGGAACCAAATACCAAGGCCAACAAAGTGACAGTCAAAAGTTGTCACTAGAATATTACCTGTTCACATGTATCGACTTGAAGGAAATTTTGGAATTGTTTAAAATTCGGTTTAGAGAAAACCCAAAGAATAAAAGATGTAGCCCTTTGAGGTTTTTTTCAAATGGCTTTTGAATCATATCAAACTCATCTATATTGAAGGAATTATGAATTTTACACCAAGCACGCGCAGTCAATTCCACCCATCTGTGTTCTAGTCCAGTTCTTGGACTAAGTCTCACCTTGGACCTATCTAATGCAATCACCCTCACAGGGTTGCTTGAAGACGGATCAGGATAGTGACTTACACAAGTTCAAACACAAATATAAAACGTGCAGAAATTTTTTGTTCTGCGCAACGTTAGTAAAATGAGGATAACTCTCAACTCACAACTCGTTTTGAGGTGATTTGAATTGGAGATTTGAGACAAAAGAAAGGGCTACAACTTTTATGATATTAAATTACAATCATGCCCTTATAATCCAAGGGTTGAAATCATAAGCTTGTAAAACAAGAAAAAAAGATTTTTCTAGAAAGGTGCTTCTAGCTTTGTAGTCTTCAAGGAAGACTCTTGGGAGTGACCTTCTTTGTACCTTCTTTGTAGTCTTCAAGGAAGACTCTTGGGAGAAGTGGTTGAAGAAGCTTGGACCAAGAGAAACTTTGGTAGAAGGGCTGCCACATCATCAAGCATTAAGGATGTGAAGAGTTCACATCATTTTCTTTACTTCCACATCATCTTTCCACTAAGATAGTTAAAATCATCATCAAAGAGGATGCCATATCATCTTCCACTATGAAGCTTTCATGCCCCAATGATGGTGAAGCAGCAAATGACTAGCAGCAGCAAGATGTCACCATCACAAGCATGCTCCTCGCATCTCTATCGGATGAAGTCCATTCTCTTGTTCTTGACAAAGAGTCTAGCCATGACATCTGAACAACACTTCAGGCCACCTACGACTCCACATCACCTACACGTCTGATGCAACTCAGTACGTCTCTGCATAATCTCAAGCAACAACCTGATGAAACCATCTCTGCCTATCTCCAACGTGCCAAGTTAATTGCTGATGAACTTGCCGCCATCGGTAACCCCCTCAAGCTAGTTGACTTTAATACCTACGTTCTTCGTGCATTGCTACCAGATCTACATAGCATTGTTCCCTCCATCTTGGCTCCTTTGGACCCTCCTGCATATCCAAAATTGAGCAGCTTATTACTCAGTCATGAGAGCATTCGCTCCTTTCAAAAACTACAGCTTTCAGAGAACACCTCATCTACTGAATCCCCCTCGGTGAACACTGTGTAACACTGTGGCCGCTCTCATTACGGTGGTCGTGGTGGTCTTTTCTGCAATATCTGTCACCAGACAAACCACATGGCACCCTACTGCTATTACAAATCATCTACTTATCCTGGCTACCCCAACCCCTCTCATCAACCGACCTACTACCCCAACCAGTCCCATGCCCCTCCAATGGCTCACCACTCTCAACCCCCCCTTTTACTTACCCCTCATTACCCACCATCTTTCCAGCCCTCATCCGCACTTACCTGGTACCCGAATACGGGAGCCACTCATCATGTGACTCCTGACATCCAATCCATGGCCTCCTATGATACTTATGGTGGTGCTGACCAGTTGCATGTTGGAAACGGTAAGGTACTCCCCATGCTTAATATTGGTTATACTAAGCTGCCTTCTTTTTCTTCGTCTCATTCCTTTCATTTAAATAACATATTACATGTTCCATCGATTTCCAAGTCTCTCCTTTCTGTTCAGAAATTTGCTAGTGATAATAGAGTTTATTTTGAATTTCATCCTTCTTATTTTTTTTGTCAAGGATCGGGTCACCAAGACCACTCTTCTCTCCAGTCTGAACAAAGACGGGCTTTATCAACTATCCTCACCAAGTTCTTCCGTTCTTTCTGTCAATGTGGCTGAACATTCTTCCATCGATCAGTGGCATCAACGACTGGGACACCCACATGAAACTCTTCTTTGATTTATGCTCAAGACCAATAATTTACCATGTCGTACCACCCGACTCGGGTCTATCTGTTCTGCTTGTCAGTTAGGGAAGTCACATAGGTTCACCTTAAGGAGACTCATACTAAGAGTTTATTTCCATTAGATTTGATTCACAGCGATGTGTGGGGACTGTCCAACATTGTGTCCTTTAACGATCACCATTTTTATGTAATTTTTGTTGATGATAGTACAAACTACATTTGGTTTCATCCATTAAAGCAAAAATCTTAAGTGTTCAGTGTGTTTCAATCTTTTCAAGCCCTTGTTGAACGCCTATTTTCCAGGAAAGTTAAGGCCATTCAAACAAACTGGGGGGGGGGGGAATACCGGACCTTACCCAATTACTTCCAACGCATAGGCATCCAACATCATGTCTCCACTCCACATACCCATGAACAACAAGGGTTTGTGGAACGGTGACACTGCCATATCGTTGAAACTGGTCTCTCTCTCCTTGCACATGGGTAGGTTCCCAAGCGTTATTGGCATTTTGCCTTTGACACCACTGTCTACTTGATCAATCACATGCCCTCTCGTGTTTCTCACGGTGTTTCTCCATTCCAACGTATTCACCCCACCCCACCTGATTACTCCTTTTTACACATTTTTGGATGTCTTTGTTACCCCTAACTTCGTCCCTACAACAGTCACAAGATGGATTATCGGTCTCCTCCGTGTGTGTTTCTTGGGTGCAGTCCATCACATGCCGCTTATCGATGCCTCAATGTTGTCACTGACCGAATGTACATTGCATGTTATGTACGCTTTGATGAATGTGTTTTTTTGTCCTTTGCTCCTTCCGTGTCGAGGTCTTCTCCTCACTCACCGGTTTCTTCTTCCCTTCCTTGGGCAATGGCTCCTCTTACCATTCCAATCCGTCCTCCTGTTCAAATTCCTTTTGAAACCCCATCCCCCTTTTAAGTTCCAACTGTGTCGTTCCCTTTAGCAACATCACCAAGTCCATCACCTCAATCCCCTTTGGTCACTCCGTTTGAGACAGCCACACCTGACCCTTTACCAAACAGTCCACAACCCTCAACGTCTTCCCCCCCGGCCATACTCACCTCATCCAAGACCTATTGCAGACCGTAGCACCTCCCCCTCCCCTGCCTCTCCCCCCCCCCACCATGCCCTATGTGCCTACGGTCTCACTCCACTCCCCATGCTCTCACCGGCACCATACCTCCCATGTTGGAACTCACTTATTTCAGCCAGGCTAACAAGCACCTTAAGTGGCGATCTGCTATGACAGATGAAATCAATGCTCTCATTAAAAATGGGACTTGGTCCCTCGTACCGTGGACTCCACATATGAATCTGGTTGGTTGTAAGTGGATATACCGGATCAAGAGAAAGGTAGATGGTAGATTGGAACGCTACAAGGCTCGATTGATAGCCAAGGGGTTTCACCAAAAAGAAGGCCTTGATAATTCAGAAACATTTAGTCCAGTTATCAAGCCAACAACTGTTTGTGCTATGCTGATCATTATTGTTTCTAATGACTGGTCAGTTCATCGACTAGATGTCAACAATGCGTTTCTTCAAGGAGTCCTATCGGAAAATGTGTACATGGAGCAACCACCTGATTTTGTGGATCCTTCCATGCTTCGTCATGTTTGTAAGTTGCATCGTTAATTGTACAGCCTTAAACAAGCACCCAGGGCTTGATTCCATCGGCTCTCTAGCTTTTTACTTGATTTGGGATTTCTCGCTTCTCGTATTGACCCATCTTTATTTATATTCAAGCAAGGGGTTGTTGTGATGTACTTTTTGATTTATGTGGATGACATTCTGGTCACCAGCAACAGCCCTCAGCGAGTCACCACTTTACTTGCCCAGCTGGCGGCTGAATTTTCACTCAAAGATTTGGGGCCACTCCATTTTTTCCTGGGTGTTGAAGCTTTAAAACAGCCTAGGGACCTACTTTTATCTCAATCCCGATACATTCAGGATCTCCTAAATCGATCGGGCATGAAGGATTGCAAGCCCATTTTAACTCCAATGGCCACCACACTCTCGAATATGGACTCAGGGGGTGCACCCATGTTAAACCCGCACCCCGGGCATATAATTAAATATTATTTCTTCCTCGTGACATGTAGATACCCCTGCCATGTATGCTGGTGACCTGTTCTCCATGATGGTCAAATCCAGCTACAAAATCATTAATCACAGTACGGGCTTGCCTGTGGAGGAAAGATTCCTCAACTGACGGTGGGGGAAATTCTTTGACGGCGACTTCATTGATTTTCCTCTAAGTACTAATTCGGGAAGTAAAGAGTACCAGAGCGTGTACCTCAGAGCGTTGCCTCACTTGGACACCCAGTTCAGTGATGAGCTTGACACTGCCGTGGCGAGACTGTTCGGGTCATGGGTGACAAACCATGACTGCTGAGAAGTAAGTTTTAGCCCTTAATTTTATTTATTTACCCTTTCCTTCGATGTTCTCAAAGTGCGGGTCGGGGTTTGAACCACCCGAGCTATTATGGTTGAATAGGGAATACTTCAATTGTGGGTCCCACTTATTTAAGGGAGCGTGTGATGGGCTTATAATCCCATGATGGATGGACCCATCCCCAAGTGGGTTCTTTTCTATTTGAAATCTGTGGGCAGGCCCATTTAGTTAAGAGGCCCATTTAACTTGAGGGCCCATTTGACTCTATTTGACCCAAAGATGGGTTAACCCATTCCTTTACCCTAAATAAGACCATGGGTTGACCCATTACCTCTTGACCCATTTGACTTAAAAGATCCAAGACCCATTTTTACAAATAAGTCTAAAGGGGGAGAGAGCACTCATCCCTCATTACTTCTCCCATCCAACCTAAATCGTGGAGGAAAGAAGAAAGGAGAAGAAAAGAAGGAAAAAAGGAAGAAATGAAGGAAGGAGAAGGGAGAAGGGCTTGGCTGAAGCTTGAACCACATCTCTTGGTGGCCAAATCGTGGAGCTCCTCTCATTGGTAAGGTAAGCCAATAGAATCTCCTCCCCCTCTTTGATCGATTTTGGGTTTTGGGGTTGGAAGCCATGGTGCAGAATCAGTTTAGGGTTTGTTTTGAGACCCAAGAATCGATGGGAACTCATGGCCTTGATTTTGTGAAGTTATTTGACTCCATTGGCTAACCTCAAAGCTCCCAATCCCATCCCCATTAATAGATATAAGGTTTCTACCTTATTATGCCCTAAATGAGGTTCTCCTTGCTTTCCTTTATTGAATCAATGGGTTATATAGGCCTAATGGGGTCTTATGTGCAAAGGAGAAAGCCTTCTTGGTGTTTCCTTTCCTCCAATCTACTTGGAAATGGAAGCCTTGGTGGAGAATCCTTTTATTTTGGAGTTTGGAAGCAGGTGGTTTTACCTGCGATTTTAAGACCTTGGAGAAACCACCCCTGCAACCACTCTGAGACCATCTCTTAAGAAGCTCTCTGTTAAAGTCGGTTTTACCTGCGGTTTCACATCTGAGATAAAATCACACGTAAAACCACACCTAGAAGAACCCTTCCTGAGCCCCTGTTAAAGTCGATTTTACATACGGTTTCATGCTCTCTGAGAAACCACCCATAAAACCGCCCGTTCCCAGAACTGCTGACATTTGACATTGACCCACTGTTTTGACCATAACCTGATCTACACATATTGTATTGATATGATTCAACTTGCGTTATAAACTACACTCAAAGGGCTACAATTACTATGAAGAAACCTTAGACCCAATATGAGTGTGTGATCCTCAAAAATGGATTTAAACCTGACTAATGTGTTTAGACAATAACTTTAGAATCAAAGTTTTATGTCGGTGACCTTGCCTACTTCGTGGCTATTGGAGTAGAACTTATTAGGGTTTAATGGGGGTATAATTACAACCTAAGGTGCCCCTAATCATACTAATTAATCGATTTATTATAGTACCAATATCTACCTTTAATGCCCTTAAACCCCCTTTCCCTCATTAGTTTTGGGTTGGGAAACTTTGGAAATTAAGGTTGGACCTTGAGGTTCCACTTGGAACCTAAGGGGTGACCTTGGTTCAGTGTTGGACCTCATTAATGAGGCCTTGCCTCTAAGTACAATCCTAGAACCCCTCCTTGCAACCTTGTTGTTGAGTTTGGGTTTCATTACTCAAAACCCTATAATGTGATATTTGGGAGTTCAATCCCTGGAGTTCTCTAGACCAAATGAATTTAATGATGTAACCAGGCCCTAGTAGACCCTAGGACACCCTTCCCTTGTCCTTGGGACTTAAAGATCCAAGTAGGACAAATTGGGTTAAAGAATACCTTCAAAACTGTATCATGCCTTGATCGAATGCAAGGGCGGATGCAAGGCCCTGCCTACAACCGTGCTTGCATCCATTCTACCCTAAAGGCCTACTGGCTATGTAATTTATGGGGTTTCCCCTAAGGGACTTTCCCCCACCCTTTCTAACACTCTTCTACACTATCCTAGGCTTCATTAATTGTGTGAGGAGACGCACTTAGCGGACATCGAACGACAAATCAAATCAACGGAACACGAACTATATTGTGAGTGGGGATTGGATCTTGTTTTATTTTGAGTGTTTCTATGATTAAATGTTGTGCTTGATGCATTCATGTTATGTGATGCACTTCATGCATAAATACATGTTTATACTGTTTATCTATGAATGTGTTCATGTGTGTGATAATTGATGACTATGTGTTACAAATGTGATTGAAATTATATGAGATGATACTGTGGTTTGTTTAATGTCTTTCTTCATATATTATATTTGGCCTATCATGTGTTGTGTCGTGCTGGTACCCGGGTACTAGATGGTATGGGACATCGATGCACCCGGAATACCTCTCGATACGATAGTTTTATATAGCATATTGCATATTTGATTTGATTTTTGTGTTAAAGGGATACGGAAGGTAGATGTGTAAGTTCCTACGCCGTATCGCCTTATTGATAATCCAGCCCGGGGATCAAGGGTATGTTCTGGTACCGTGGTTGAGATTATCAGAGGCTTGCTGGGAGGCTAATGGTGTGTTCTGGGACTGGCAGGCTTCCACTAACGTAGTTAGGGGTATATCGTTGGGGATCGATGGTGTGTTCCGGTACCAGGGATATGGCCTTACTATGTCGTAGATTAATGGTGTTGTATCGTTGGAGATCGAGGGTGTGTTCCGGTACTAGGGATACAATTCGATTACTCTACACAGCTTAGCATCCATGCATATATTACATCTCATCATCATAATCAGGGATACGGAAGGTAGATGTGTAAGTTCCTACGCCGTATCACCTTACTGATAATCCAACCCAGGGATCAAGGGTAAGTTCTGGTACCGTGGTTAAGATTATCGGAGGCTTGCTGGGAGACCAATGGTGTGTTCTGGGACCGGCAGGCTTCCACTGACATAGTTAGGGGTATATCATTGGGGATCGAGGGTGTGTTCCGGTACCAGGGATATGGCCTTACTATGTCGTAGATTAATAGTGTTATATCGTTGGGGATCAATGGTGTGTTCCGGTACCAGGATACAATTCCATTACTCTACACAGCATAGCATTTGATGAGCACATTTATGTGTGAAATTTTAGGGCATAAATTATACATTTTACACATTGAACGAGTTACTGTCTTTCTTGTGCTTTTGGTTTGGTGAATTCTTGTGAAAATGAAGGAGATGATGCTAAGGAGATGTTTTTAAGCTTTTTAGAAGTGTAAATGGATGCATAGCCCATCGAGTCAGCTTCGCAATGGTTCAAACGACACTTAATTCCGAGTTGAAACGAAGAAGTTATGGCTGTTTTAACGTACGCATGAAAATGGTCGCAGGGGTTTATTTATAATTATTGACAGTCGGATGGGGACAAAGTGAAGCGAAAGTTCGGATTTTAGGAGCCTTAATGCAATTATCAGAAGTTACTTTACTGTACCCGAAAGATTCCATTTGGAAGGCTCGGACAGTCCAACTTCAACTTGAGATATCTTGGGCTCCCAACTCCGAATTTGATGAAATTTGGGTCTATTTTGTGTGATTTTCACAAGGAACACAATGGTGAGACTATATAAGCACCCCATTCTCCACGTTTTCTGAAGGACAGAATGGGTATTTTATTTATTCTTGAAGGAATCCTAGTCATCACCCTTACTCTCTCTCTTCAACTTCTCAAGGGCACTTACAAAACTCTACTTGGGATAGATTTATTTTGAAAGATATTTTCTCATCTATGGAAGGTTGAAAAATCAAAGATGCTTTGATTTTATTGCTTGAGAAGATATCTACAAAGAAAAGGCAAGCACTTGTTAGAATTGGAAGTTTATTTTTTAGAAATAGAAGGTCTATGTAAACAATCTTCTCTTCTTCTTCTTTCTATTTTTTTCTTTTTCTTAGGATTCAAGGCATTGTAAAGAGGAAGGAGAAGAGAATATTCTCTTTCTTAGGGAATATTTCTCCTACACTTCCTCTTCTCTCTTTTCCTCTCTTCCCTTATAAATACCCCTTGCCCTCCGGGTTGTAAGAAGTTAGTAGTTTTTAGTTCAGTTTTTAGTTCAATTTATAGTTCAATTTTAATTCAGTTTTTTTAGTGTAATTTTTACTTCATTCACTTAGTGAAATTTTCTCTTCTTTTTCTATTTTTGGCTTAAGTTCTTAGTTTTGATTTCAAGTTCTTAATTTTGATTTCATAAGTCTAGTTTAATAGTTGTAATAGTTTTAGTTTAAAGCTTCCTAGTCTAAGTTCCTATGTTGATGACAAGACATGGAGATTTAGAAGAGGAAGCCATGGTGAATTTATTTAAGTATTCAAGCACATCAAGGTATCTCATTCTCTAAACCCTTAATCTCATTCTCCCTCTCCTCTATCTCTCTCTATCTTCTTCTTCTTCTCCCTCTATTTCTTTTATTTTTTTATAGGATTGTGGTTTGTGGATGCACTTTTATTCCCTTATTCCTTTTATGTGGTTATTATGTGTGGCTGTATTTTTATTCCTTTCAATTTGCGTTAGTCGATAGGTTAGATGCTCATGTGTTGGGACGCCAATTTAATCCCTTAATTTTGTTAGATGCTTATGAGTTAGGATGCATTAATTTTCATTAATTTAATTAGTTTAATTTAACACTTTAATTTGGTTCACTTTGCATTACTTTTAAGTTAGTTAAATAGAGTGGCGTATATCTCCTCGTGTTCGACCGTAGCTACGATTGACCCGTACGCTTGCGGTATTATTTTAACTCAAACGGCATTCATGCCTACATTACATCTCATCATAATCATCATCATTATTCATATTACATATCATATTATTGTGTTTGTTGCATGATTGTAAATCGGATCTGATGTGTGAATCATCATTGGTGGTATGGGACGTCAAGGATGTTTGCTCATCAGGTTCGGCTTGCAGTCCTATATTTGTTGTGTGTGTATGGATTCAATTTCCTGCTCATTGGGCTAGTGGAAGCTCACCCCTCGGGGAATCCTTCTTTTTAGAATGTGATGCAGGTTGTATGGTACCGGTGAATGATAAAGGATCTAGTAAAGGATGTGGATGCGAAGTTGGTCTACGACCGTTGATGTTTATCTTCTCCTTGTTACTTTTGAATATTACATTTCTTGATGTAGGTTTCTTTCCTTTTTTTTGTACTTATCAAAGAACTTCTGTTGTATTAACTTTTAAATTCAAGGATAATCCATCTTATGTATTTATTACCATTGTAGTTATTCCCTAAATGAGGATCAACAGTATTTATTATAAGACTTCCGCTATTCTGATAATTGATCTGATTCTCATTTATATGACTATGAGTTAAGCCACTGCGTCCATGATCCTGGAGGCGGTTTAGGATGTTGGTAAGCATCCTAGTCATACCCTTTTTATTATATTTTATCCCTTGTCGGGATGGGGGTGTGACAACGTGGTATCAGAGCAATGATGCTCTCGCTTAACTCACAGTCCAGCTGAACCTTAAGTGCACTGGGTTATATTAAAAGCTTTAACAACAAACATGAACAATAGTAATGGCATTAGGAACAATGTGCATAAAACTAAATTTTGGTTGCTTGATGATCGTGATTACATTATAGCAATTAACATAGGTTATACTACATTGAGTGCAAACTTTCAATAAAAATAATAAGAACAGTATAACTAAAACCCGGTAGAAATAAAGAATTTCATAAGGAAAAGAGCATAAGACATTAGTGTAAACTAAAGACCTGTGTTACACCACTACCTCCGTTGCATAGGTATTTCTTCTATGCATGTTATAATATGTGATATTTGTTATACTTATTTATTACCTTTGTTTAGTGCAAGTCCTTCGACAAGATTTCCCTATGGCTCACATCCGTTCAAGTAGGAGTCTGTCTCCTCTGAGCGAGCAAGATGCTGATCCTTCAGGCACAGATCAACTTGCTATCCCTACTACCCAATCCAATCCAGATATGACAACGGTATTGGGAGATTTGCTGCGAAATATACAACAGAAAAATCGGGCATTAATGCAGACTTAGCGAACTCAGTTATTGACAGTTGTGCAAGAGAGAGAAAGGCAACCAGTACCTCCAGCACCCGAGTGGGTTGATGCCTCCAAGTTGCATGAAAGGTTCCATAAACTTAACCCCTTCACTTTTACAAAGGCGACCACTGATCTCCTCTATCCGGTACAATGGATAAGGGATATGGAGAGGATCTTCGAGGTGCTTCGATGTGCGGACGAAGATAAAATCAGGTGTGCTGCCTTCCAATTTAGAGGCGAGGCTGATTCTTGGTGGCAATCCACTAAAGATAACTTCAGGCAACTGCATCCCAACCCTACATGGGATCAGTTCACGGAGATTTTCCTGGGAAACTATTTTCCTTAGAGCTTTCGCGATCAGAAGGAGGCTGAGTTCATGAGTCTAACCCAGGGGTCCAAGTCAGTCCTTGAGTACCAGCAGATTTTTAAAGAGCTCTTCTATTTTGCTCCCGTGCATATGAAGCCTGATGCCGTCAAGGCCAGAAAATTTTAGAAGGGGTTGAGACCCAATATTATCACATCAGTGGTATTGCACAATCTCCCCTCTTATGCAGAAGTGGTCCAGGCCGCCAAAGTGATTGAGGACAAACAACGAGAGAACTACCGTGCTCTCAAGGTGGCACGTCAGAGGCCAATGGCATTCACGGATTCTAGGGGACCAAGCGAGGCACAGGAGAGGCAATACGTCGGCTCAACTTCAATACAGAGCAGCACAACAGAAGTGGACCCGACATTTCAGTCACCCCCACCCATGGTGACACCTTTGCCGTATGGACCTAACATTCGTTGCTATACTTGCCATGAGTTGGGGCACATGTCCAGGAGTTGTACTCAAGGCGAGTCTGTGAATACACCTTATGTACGATCCCAATCGACCATTCGCTGCCACAACTGTAATCAGCTGGGTCATAAGTTCAGGAGTTGCCCACAAGGATAAACTCAGTCATGATAGCAGGTATATCACTTGACTCACTAAGCCTATTCATGCTCGAATTATACTCCCTTACCTGCTTAGCTTGAGGTTTAATCTATTTATGTGTTAGTCGGCCTATCTGCTTGTATGTTATTTTTACTGTGCGTGTTTTGCTGATGTTGCGAGTAAGTAGTGTAGTCAGTGTTTTACTTTGGTGAGTGTTTTGTTTAGTATGTTAGTATAGTCAGTTCTGTCGAGGCTGAAATTGGAAACGAGACCGGAAGGATTTGACAAAACTTTACTCAACAATAGGTATAAGTAGAGTAATGGGTCACCAAATGTCCCCTCCATTATTGGGAGCGAACAGCATGGGGCCCATCAATATTTCAATTCATTTTAAAGTTGAGTTAGGTATTGGAGAACCAGAAGTGAAAGTTTTCATAGGGAAGCCTTGTAAGCAAGAGTAGTATAGACTCATGCCTTACGACCCAAAATCACATATTATAGATACTGAGCGTGAAACGCTGAGATAGATATAATTGTTGACTCCTGAGGTTTATGTTGAAGTTCGAATCTCCTAGAATCCTTAGATACGCTGAACTTTAGTTCAATCGATCTCGAAATGGTTGCAAGCCACTTGATTACGGATTGATTTTATTAAAGAATAGACTTTGGACTATTGACAGAAGGTACCACTAGGTCACCTACAACTTTAGTGGTATAACCGTCACTGATGGATGAAGGTCCTTAGACCCTATGAATTTAAGGACCCAAACCTTATGGGTAGAAAACCTAAACCTATGCGGGTAAAGACCTTTAATGGGGTACATAGAATCTAAACCTTTAGATAGATATAAAAAAATAAAAAAAAAGGGAAAGTAATGGGCTGGTTTTATTTGAGTGAGCCATAAAGGTCTCATGTATTTGGAAGTCATTCATAACCCCTCAAGCTAGTGACGACTCTATTTGAACTTTACTTGGTTCATCTAAACCTTGTTTAGACTCATAGAGGGAGTCCTACACCGTGATTTGACCTTCCAAAAAAAAAAGGACTTAGCAAACCGTACCTGAGAACTTCTTGTTCTTGTGGATTGACCTAGATGACAGATATGTCCACAGGAATATGAATATAATTATTGAAACTATGCCTATATATTGGTGTGAAAATAAAAAAAATATATATATATATATCCCTCAGAACCTTAGACTTGTGTGACTAGAGTGATTATCAGGTACTACAAATGTGACATTGTCTTAACCATACTATGATTAGTTAGTTGAGCCCCGACCTTCGTCATGTTGGTAATGGATTAATAGTTAATGAATTTAACTGTGACCGGGTAAGTTAATTATTTAAAACCTACTCAAATGAATTGACTTGGGCCAAAACTATTAAAAGGTTGTTGGTTCTCAAAAGAGGATTGATGTGGACTTTTCCTGGTGGTAATGTGACCCTGCCTCTTCTTGACCCAACCTTTGACTTAGTTTAATATGTGGGTGACTTAGGATGTTGTTATTCAACAACCCTTATACCTTGAGACCCTAGCTGCCTCAAATTTCGGAGACGAAATTTCTTGTAAGGTGGGGAGGATGTTATACCCGCACCCCGGGCATATTATTAAATATTATTTCTTCCTCGTTACATGTAGATACCGCTGCCATGTATGCTGGTGACCTGTTCTCCATGATGGTCAAATCCAGCTACAAAATCATTGATCACAGTACGGGCTTGCCTGTGGAGGAAAGATTCCTCAACCGACGGTGGGGGAAATTCTTTGACGGCGACTTCATTGATTTTCCTCCAAGTACTAATCCAGGAAGTGAAGAGTACCAGAGCGTGTACCTCGGAGCGTCGCCTCACTTGGCCACCCCGTTCAGTGATGAGCTTGACACTGCCGTGGTGAGACTTTTTGGGTCATGGGTGACAAACCATGACGGCTGAGAAGTAAGTTTTAGCCCTTAATTTTATTTATTTACCCTTTCCTTCGATGTTCTTAAAGTGCGGGTCGGGGTTTGAACCACCCGAGCTATTATGGTTGAATAGGGAATACTTCAATTGTGGGTCCCACTTATTTAAGGGAGCGTGTGATGGGCTTATAATCCCATGATGGATGGACCCATCCCCAAGTGGGTTCTTTTCTATTTGAAATCTGTGGGCAGGCCCATTTAGTTAAGAGGCCCATTTAACTTGAGGGCCCATTTGACTCTATTTGACCCAAAGATGGGTTAACCCATTCCTTTACCCTAAATAAGACCATGGGTTGACCCATTACCTCTTGACCCATTTGACTTAAAAGATCCACGACCCATTTTTACAAATAAGTCTAAAGGGGGAGAGAGCACTCATCCCTCATTACTTCTCCCATCCAACCTAAATCGTGGAGGAAAGAAGAAAGGAGAAGAAAAGAAGGAAAGGAGGAAGAAGTGAAGGAAGGAGAAGGGAGAAGGGCTTGGCTGAAGCTTGAACCACATCTCTTGGTGGCCAAATCGTGGAGCTCCTCTCATTGGTAAGGTAAGCCATTAGAATCTCCTCCCCCTCTTTGATCGATTTTGGGTTTTGGGGTTGGAAGCCATGGTGGAGAATCGGTCTAGGGTTTGTTTTGAGACCCAAGAATCGATGGGAACTCATGGCCTTGATTTTGTGGAGCTATTTGACTCCATTGGCTAACCTCAAAGCTCCCAATCCCATCCCCATCAATAGATATAAGGTTTCTACCTTATTATGCCCTAAATGAGGTTCTCCTTGCTTTCCTTTATTGAATCAATGGGTTACATAGGCCTAATGGGGTCTTAGGACCCTAATGTGCCAAGGAGAAAGCCTTCTTGATGTTTTCTTTCCTCCAATCTACTTGAGAATGGAAGCCTTGGTGGAGAATCCTTTGATTTTGGAGTTTGGAAGTAGGTGGTTTTACCTGCGGTTTTAAGACCTACGAGAAACCACCCCTGCAACCACCCTGAGACCATCTCTTAAGAAGCTCTCTGTTAAAGTCGGTTTTACCTGCGGTTTCACATCTGAGATAAAACCACACGTGAAACCACACCTAGAAGAATCCTTCCTGAGCCCCTGTTAAAGTCGATTTTACATACGGTTTCATGCTCTCTGAGAAACCACCCATAAAACCGCCCGTTCCCAGAACTGCTGACATTTGACCTTGACCCACTGTTTTGACCATAACCTGATCTACACATATTGTATTGATATGATTCAACTTGCGTTATAAATTAGACTCAAAGGGCTACAATTACTATGAAGAAACCTTAGACCCAATATGAGTGTGTGATCCTCAAAAATGGATTCAAACCTGACTAATGTGTTTAGACAACAACTTTAGAATCTAAGTTTTATGTCGGTGACCTTGCCTGCTTCATGGTTATTGGAGTAGAACTTATTAGGGTTTAATGGGGGTATAATTACAACCTAAGGTGCCCCTAATCATACTAATTAATCGATTTATTATAGTACCAATATCTACCTTTAATGCCCTTAAACCCCCTTTCCCTCATTAGT
Source organism: Telopea speciosissima (assembly GCF_018873765.1). NCBI lineage: Eukaryota > Viridiplantae > Streptophyta > Magnoliopsida > Proteales > Proteaceae > Telopea > Telopea speciosissima. Next base: position 62,497,474 of record NC_057920.1, on the reverse strand, counting down.
TTTGGGTTGGGAAACTTTGGAAATTAAGGTTGGACCTTGAGGTTCCATTTGGAATCTAAGGGGTGACCTTGGTTCAGTGTTAGACCTCATTAATGAGGCCTTACCTCTAAGTACAATCCTAGAACCCCTCGTTGCAACCTTGTTGTTGAGTTTGGGTTTCATTACTCAAAACCCTATAATGTGACATTTGGGAGTTCAATCCCTTGAGTTCTCTAGACCCAATGAATTTAATGATGTAACCATGCCCTAGTAGACCCTAGGACACCCTTCCCTTGTCCTTGGGACTTAAAGATCCAAGTAGGACAAATTGAGTTAAAGAACACCTTCAAAACTGTATCATGCCTTGATCGAATGTAAGGGCGGATGCAAGGCCCTGCCTACAACCGTGCTTGCATCCAATCTACCCTAAAGGCCTACTGGCTATGTAATTTATGGGGTTTTCCCTAAGGTACTTTCCCCCACCCTTTCTAACACTCTTCTACACTATCCTAGGCTTCATTAATTGTGTGAGGAGACGCACTTAGCGGACATCGAACGACAAATCAAATCAATGGAACACGAACTATATTGTGAGTGGGGATTGGATCTTGTTTTATTTTGAGTGTTTCTATGATTAAATTTTGTGCTTGATGCATTCATGTTATGTGATGCACTTCATGCATAAATACATGTTTATACTGTTTATCTATGAATGTATTCATGTGTGTGATAATTGATGACTATGTGTTACAAATGTGGTTGAAATTGTATGAGATGATACTGTGGTTTGTTTAATGTCTTTCTTCATATATTATATTTGGCCTGTCATGTGTCGTGTCGTGCTGGTACCCGGGTACTAGATGGTATGGGACATCGATGCACCCGGAATACCTCTCGATACGATAGTTTTATATAGCATGTTGCATATTTGATTTGATTTTTGTGTTAAAGGGATACGGAAGGTAGATGTGTAAGTTCCTACGCCGTATCGCCTTATTGATAATCCAGCCCGGGGATCAAGGGTATGTTCTGGTACCGTGGTTGAGATTATCGGAGGCTTGCTGGGAGACTAATGGTGTGTTCTGGGACTGGCAGGCTTCCACTAACGTAGTTAGGGGTATATCGTTGGGGATCGAGGGTGTGTTTCGGTACCAGGGATATGGCCTTACTATGTCGTAGATTAATGGTGTTGTATCGTTGGGGATCGAGGGTGTGTTTTGGTACCAGGGATACAATTCGATTACTCTACACAGCATAGCATCCATGCATATATTACATCTTATCATCATAATCAGGGATACGAAAGGTAGATGTGTAAGTTCCTGCGCCGTATCACCTTATTGATAATCCAACCCGGGGATCAAGGTTAAGTTTTGGTACCGTGGTTAAGATTATCGGAGGCTTGCTGGGAGACCAATGGTGTGTTCTGGGACCGGCAGGCTTCCACTGACATAGTTAGGGGTATATCATTGGGGATCGAGGGTGTGTTCCGGTACCAGGGATATGGCCTTACTATGTCGTAGATTAATAGTATTGTATCGTTGGGGATTGATGGTGTGTTTCGGTACCAGGGATACAATTCCATTACTCTACACAGCATAGCATTCATGCCTACATTACATCTCATCATAATCATCATCATTATTCATATTACATATCATATTATTGTGTTTGTTGCATGACTGTAAATCGGATCTGATGTGTGAATCATCATTGGTGGTATGGGACGTCAAGGATGTTTGCTCATCAGGTTCGGCTTGCAGTCCTATATTTGTTGTGTGTGTTTGGATTCAATTTCTTGCTCATTGGGTTAGTGGAAGCTCACCCCTCGGGGAATCCTTCTTTTTAGAATGTGATGCAGGTTGTATGGTACCGGTGAATGATAAAGGACCTAGTAAAGGATGTGGATGCGAAGTTGGTCTACGACCATTGATGTTTATCTTCTCCTTGTTACTTTTGAATATTACATTTCTTGATGTAGGTTTCTTTCCTTTGTTTTGTACTTATCAAAGAACTTCTGTTGTATTAACTTTTAAATTCAAGGATAATCCATCTTATGTATTTATTACCATTGTAGTTATTCCCTAAATGAAGATCAACAGTATTTATTATAAGACTTCCGCTATTCTGATAATTGATCTGATTCTCATTTATATGACTATGAGTTAAGCCACTGCGTCCATGATCCCGGAGGCAGTTTAGGATGTTAGTAAGCATCCTAGTCATCCCCTTTTTATTATATTTTATCCCTTGTCGAGATGGGGGTGTGACAACCCATGTCTGATCCAACCAAGTATAGGCCTATCGTGGGTGCCCTGCAATATGTCACCCTCACTCGCCCAGATGTCTCCTTTGCGGTAAACTAGGTATGCTAGCACATGCACAATCCGACCGATGCTCATTGGTCCAAAGTCAAGAGAATTCTACGTTATCTCAAGGCTACATCAACATATGATCTCCTTCTTGAGGAATCAGCACACAACACTCTCCAGGCATTTTCAGATGCCGACTGGGCAGGGAATAGTTCTGATCGCCGCTCCACTGGTGGTTATGCCATTTTTCTTGTGCCCAATTTGATCTCCTAGTCATCCAGGAAACAAAAGGTCGTTGCTCGTTCTTCAACAGAATCTGAATATAAGGCGTCGGCGGATGCCTTAGCGGAACTAGCTTGAGGCTCTCTTCAAAGAGCTACACTTTCCACTTCGCACCAAGCCTATTTTGTGGTGTGACAATTTGGGTGCCACGTACTTGACCACAAACCCAGTCTTCAATGCTCGCACCAAGCACATTGAGAATGACTTCCACTTCGTTCGTGAAAGAGTGGCTAATGGTCAATTATCTGTGGTAGTTTATTTCCACTTCTGACCAACTCGCTGATGCTCTCACGAAGGCTCTTCCAACCGCTCGTTTTCAATTTATGCGGGACAATCTGAAGGTTCATCAAGTCTCACCTCCACCTTGAGGGGGTGTATTGACCAAATATGGAGTTCTCATTCTTGGGAACTCAATATTCGGTCCTCATCAGATCTTCTATTGTTAGGAAAGGATACATACTGCAATTGTGTAATATTCTTGTAATATTTAGCATACCATATATACCACATACGATCACACTCACCATGTGTGGATCGGCTAGGCTGTATCTCCATGTATAAGTTCTCTCCATTGAGAGACTGAAGATTAATGAAGAATTTTCAATTCTAACAGGAAAAAGGCTTTTAAGTGACGGAAGAAGACATGCGAGAAAAGTTTTGAAGGTGGGTTTTGGGGAAGGGGTAGATTTATGATACTACCCTCATTCTCCAGAAATTAAAGCAAGATATAAATTGAGTTCCATTTGGTAATGATACATCATATAATAGTGTCTAATTTGTTGAAAGGGTTGTACGTGGGAACCTGGAGGAAAGGATGGACCCACTACGCCACACAATTATTGGCCAGATTATCCTAAACGATGATAGGTTGGAGTGACTTTCCTCACATACAGTCAGTTGAGTAAAGTCCAATGAGATTTTTCTTATCTGAGTTAGTATGTGGCCAAATCACCATATGAGTCGAGTAAAGTCCAATTTGCGAAGATCTCCAATACAAGTGAAAAATTTGTGTTTCAGAGAGGTTGCGGATTGCTCCCACATTGATGGTGCCAAGGTAAAATCGATTAGTGATCTGATCTTGGCAAAGAAATTGTGTGTTGCAATAACAAGGTCCTTAGGGAAAAATATAATGGAGGTGCGATGGGGACATCCACTTCCAGGGTGGTAGAAATTAAACATTGACGGGTCTTCATTAGGAAATCCAGGGTCCAGGTGCTAGAGGAATTTTTCGGAACCATTGTGGCTCAGTCTCTCGATGTTTTGCATCTTTTCAGGGATTGGGAACTAATTACATGGCAAAGATGGCAGTTTTTTTCCTTGGAATTAAGGAAGCTCGGGACCTAAATATTGTTAAATTATGGATTGAGAGTGATTCAACAGCAGTGCTCACATCTATCCTCTCACACAAGATTTCCTGGTGTTTTCTGCAGTCTTGGTGGTCGATCGCTACTTTCCTTGATTCTATACAGTGGCGTACCACTCATTGTTACCGAGAAGCCAAACTTGGTTGTGTAGATATGTTCAAGTTGTTACTACCCGCAATCAGAGAAATAATATCAGCCTGGGCCATAGGGGTATGCTCTTCCAAGTTTTGGTTCAAAAAGTCAAGACTTAGATTGTCTCCATGTGCTACATCCAAATTACACCCCTCAAAAGACATGTTATTGCCGCCAAAGTGGAATTCATGTCCATTTGAGGATTTAGGTTCACACTATCAGCAGCTTTCTCCCTAGCATCCATTATCGTAGCCGCATGATCTTCCACCCCTGGTAGCACCGCATGCGGCCTCCACTCCCGACTCTGGCGACGCCCCGCCGATCGGCAAAACGAATAGATATGAGATAAGACTTAAGAGCCACTCTTGAAAGAATGGTCATGGAATGGAGTTGGGTTTCTGGTATGATGATATGGTTGATTAAGAATGAATGGCATACGTCCACACACGAAAAAGCACAAAGGATTGGAGTCTAAAAAGTTTGGAACCATATTGCCTTATCACCAAAAGTAATAATATATAAATAATTAAAATTGAGTTTTCCTCCATCCAAGGTGAATGGGATAGAGCAAGAGAAGGTGGGAGAAGGCATTACAGGGTGTTTTGAGAAAATACTGAAATTCTATTGGGGTTTGTGAACCTTAAGATGGTGGGTGTTAAAACCGTCCTTAAAAAATACCGAAGATTATGAACAGTTCCTAAGTTGACTTTATGGATTTTCTTGTGTTCTTGATTAAGTTCCCAAAATACATAAAGAAGAGGGAAAGAGAGAGAGGGACGCATTCATCCTTAAACTATTATTAAATCGTTAAAAGATCCACAAAAAAAAACTTGAGCGTAGCCATGGTTCTGAATCTTCTTCTGATGGTACTGCTTATTCTTTTGTCATTAGTAGTTTCAATAGCCATTTCTGTTCCACCATTAGTCCGGCCGGGTTGCCCGGAGAAATGCGGAAATGTGAGCATACCCTACCCATTTGGCATCAAAGAAGGATGCTTCAAGGATCCTGGTTATCGTATTACATGCAGCTAAGGAAGCCCCAGAATGGAAGCACTCATGGCCTCAAACCCTATCTAGGACAAGGAGATGCTAAGTTAGTGGTTGTTGAGATATCATTCTTGGAAGCCCAAGTGATAGTGGAGGTTGGTGAATATTTTTCTACTGAATGTTACAAAGCTTTTCTCGTTTAATCTGTCCGAATTGCCCCTCACGTTTTCAGCAAGCCGCAACAAGTTCATAGGCATCGGATGTGACACTTTAGCTTTAATAACCAATAATTATGGTCCCAATTACTTCACGAATAATTGCATCACTGAGTGCAATGGCTTGGATAGTGTGACAAACGGATCTTGCTCTGGAATTGGTTGTTTGCCAGATCCCAATCCCTTCAGGCCACTAGAATCTCGTCGCTGTTGTTTCTAGTTTGTATAACCACACAATGAATGATACTTGGAAGTTCAACCCTTGCAGCTTTGCTTTCTTGGCCGATCAAAACTCATTTACCTTTGATATATCAGATCTTAAATCTGATCAATTCAAGAGATCGAATGATAAGGTGGTGTTGGACTGGGCAATTGGGACTCAAACATGTGAAGAAGCTGATTATTCTTGTGGTCCAAATAGCCGTTGCTCTAATTCACCTGATGGCCTCGGCTATGGCTATCGATGTCACTGCAACGATGGTTTTGAAGGCAACCCTTATTTCCCTCAACTAGGATGCCAAGGTAAATTAGTTAGCTATCATTTTGTCCATAATGGTAGACATAATAATCTTGTTTGTAAATTAGCTATCATTTTGAATGCCTTGGTGCAACCAGGTTCGTGTTAGGTACTTGATCAATACGCCAAAAGCTTCGACGCTGATGGAACCCGTTAAATCAAGCCATTTAACCTATCCCATACTAAACTGGCCCAATCTAGTGCCCATACACTATAGTGGGTCCCATTAGGCACATAACAGACCACCACCCTTCCGCAGTCGTCATCCTCGGCGGCTCTCACTCTAGGTAGCTTTCACTTTGGCGGTAGGTAACCCTTTCCAAGCGGCTTCACTCTGCTCCAAGGTTTTTGCCTGGCGGCAGGTAGCCCTTTCTTGACGGCTTTCACTCTACTCCAGGTAGCCCTTCTCCTAGGTAGCCCTTTCCGTGACTCGAACCCTTGACCTGGTGCCCAGCTCTGATACCAAATGTTAGGTACTTGACCAATACACCAAAAGCTCCGAAGTTGATGGAACGCGTTAAATCAAGCCCTTTAACCTATCCCATACTAAGCTGGCCCAATCTAGTGCCCATACACTATAGTGGGCCCCATTAGGCACATAACAGTTCGAGTCTGGAAACATCCTCTCTGCGAAAGCAAGGGTAAAAGGATTCGTACTTTATGACCTTCCCCAGCTCCCCCCCCCCCGCAATGGCGGGAGTCTCGTGCACATAACCTAGATGTTAAAGCTGCATAGATTTTGGTTTTAACCATCGTAATTAACAAATTTTCATTGTTTGTGTATCTATCACGGGTGTTGGATTGCCAAAGACATCAATGAATGTGATCAGAAACGACCCAATAATTTTTGCTATAGAAATGCTATTTGTACTAACACCATTGGCAGTTACAAATGCTCTTGTCCACGAGGCTACCATGGCGATGGCAGGGTAAATGGAACTCTCTGCACCAAAATTCAAAGTTCTTGTTCGTTGGTAGGCACTATTGCAGGTATCATTGCCACTGTTCTTTTAATTCACATATCAGTAAAATCATATTTATTTACTGTCTCCATCTTACCGGGTTTTGGCACTCACAGCCAGGATCCTTTCTTGTGAGCTGTGAATAGAACAGGGTTTTAATAATCAGCTTCGGACTAGTTCGGTTGGGTTTTTATCGGTCAGATTTACACTCTTTTTTTTTTAAGTTTCGATCCATCAATACAGGATCGGCCAAGAATCGATATCAATCTCTTCCAATACGAATGTGAATCAACCGATCAAGCTGATTCAATATCGATTCCTCAAACCCATGGAATAGAGAGGCCTAGGGAGAGCAGAGAGTCAGATGATGGAAGAGGACCCAGCCACCCTCTTCTCTAGATCTCTGTTTTCTTTCACTCGTCTAGACTTGGAGAAAATATATATATATATATATATATATATAGAGAGAGAGAGAGAGAGAGAGAGAGAGAGAGAGAGAGAGTTTTAAACCTTAATCAGCCCTGGACAAAGATTGAACTCATGAGTCTAGTGATGAACTGTTTTTTTTGTTAAAAAGGTCGTGTGTACTCAGATTAAAAAGAATAATACAAGATGATTGGGAAATCCTGAAACAAACAAGAAACCGTCGAGATAAAACCCCCACCTAAGCCAGAGACAAAAGCGAGGGCACTAGTGGACATCCAAACAAATGAAAACACCAAAATCTAAAAAAATAAACTAAAAAGACCTAAATCTTGGTCGTCCTTGTGCATCCAATCTGACATCCTCTTCAATCGATCTAGGTCAAGAGGGAATCTGAGACGAGACTTTAAACTAAGGGTGTAAATTTGGTCCTGTCGACCCGAACTCACCCTGAGTCCAAATAGAGTTTGGGCTGAGATATTTGACCCTGAGGGCGGGTTAGGGCTGAAAATTTCTAGTCCTGAATCAGGGTCGGGTCAGGTTAAGCTTGGCCCGGCCCGGCCCGGCCTTACCTTGATGTAAGTTATACTATAAAATATATATTGATATAATATATACGTTATAAACCTTAAACGTCACCCACAATTTTTTATGTAATATATTATATATGAAGACAATAACTGATATAATACATTTTATTATAGTGTTATTTTATGTAAAATTGATAATGTTCTCCACGGTCCATTCCAGCCCATGCATTTCTTTCCCCCTACCCATGATCAGGGCCAATCAGGGTCAGCTCGGCCCAACCCTAAGGGCGGGTCAGGGTTGGTTATTCTGGTCTTGAGTCAAGGTCGGGTCGGACTTGGGCTGACTAGGGTTCTATAAAGCCCGGCCCAACTCGACCCTGTTGCATCACTACTTTAAAAAGCCAAACTAAAACCGAACCAATTGGTTCAGTTCTTATTCGATCATATATTTGGTTTAATTTGGTTTTTTTATAGTTATGAAATTTCTATTCAACCACTTCGGTTCTTAAACAGTTTTGGTTTGGTTTGGTTTTGGTTTTATCTAGTTTGCATTTGGTTTTATTTATTTCAATTCGGTTCAGTTTAGTTCAACTCGACGATTTCTTTAAAACTGAAACAAATTAAATTTCATTTTCTAAAACCAAAATTAAACCGATTTTTCAACTCAGTTTTAAACATCCGGTTTTTGGTTCCTGTTCTAAAGTGACACCCTTACCCTAGAGCCTTCCGTTAACTTTTTTCTCTACATTTTTTTTTCTTTTGTGGTGAAGCCCTTTGCTAAGCTTTCTAACATTGTTTTAAGATGATCTAAGAGGCTTCAAGCATCTTTTTTCTCCGACACTCTGTCTCATTGTAAGAGATTTGAAGGGACAGAAAATTAGATTTAAGCAAAAATAAAAATGGAAACATTTTAGATCATTACTTAATGATTATGTAATTAACTCAAAAACTTACTAAATCTCTCCAGTATATTGTAGGTCATTTTTCAAACAAATTTCTCTGGTTTGAATTCGAAATATGTTTTAATGTTTTAATTACCGTAATTGAAAACATTTTTAGTTAGTTACACAATCATTATTACAAAAATTTTCTTTTTCTTGTTTAAATTAATAATTTTTTCGTAATTTTTCTATACTTGTGATCACGATGATTCGATTATTTATTTACGCGTAAAATCACGCACAATGAAAATGCGCTAATGAAAATTAGTGTAAAAAAAATATTTACTTGCAAATTTTATTATTATTTCTTTTATTTAGAAACAAGGCGAGCCTTAAAAAAACTAAAGACAAATAGCCTAGCAGTTTATAGTTGGACACGTACCATAAGCCCAATGAAGACATAGTAATTGGCCTAAGGTATCCCACCATTTTTTTTATTTTTATATTATATTAAAATCCTAAGTTCGACCCAAGCCCATTTGAATAATGGACATAAACATATGTATGAAGCCCTGCCCGAAGGCAGGAAAGGCATTACTAACCATTGTTATTGGTGAAGCTTGATTTCGGTCTAGAAAGTGTTGGGTCGTCGAGACCTTCGAAACGGTATATTTTTCGATATATGTTGTGTTTTAGTTCGACCCTGTCCAGTTTGCCAATTTTTGGGTCCGAGGGCATTTCTGTACTTTCTGGGTTAGGGCTTCTCTATATATTGTTCTTTTCTCTGAAAGGACTGGATGTGAGGGTTTGTAACATTTCAAATATAGATAGTGAAATTGGGTTGCTCGGCCATAGACATAGCATCCCATCTTGGAGGTGAACCACATAAATCCTGTGGGTTGTGCGTTGTGTCTTCTTTGTTTTCGTTTTCTTCTACAAATCGCCACTTCTTGGCGTTGTTTTCTTAACACCCATCACTAGTCATCTTGCACACCTCTACTACCCAAACAAAATCCTCAGTATTTAAAAGGAACGTTGCAGATATATCAAAAAGTAAAATTGTACATCTAAATCTGTTTTTTATGCAGGTACCAGTGCAATCTGCACCTTTGTTCTACCTGTATTCATTTGGATTTTGTATTGGGCAATTAAAAAAAGACGATTCATCAAACTTAGAGAAAAATTCTTCCAACAAAATGGAGGTATGCTATTGCAGCAACAAATAGCTTCGTATAAAGGAGTCAAAGATACTGCCAAGATTTTCACTATAAAAGAGCTAAAAAAGGCAACCGATAACTTCAATGAGAGTCGAATCCTTGGCCGTGGAGGGTTTGGTACAGTTTTTATGGGAATCTTATCCGGTGGCAAACTTGTTGCCGTTAAGAGATCCAAAATGATGGACAAAGGCCAGATTATACAGTTTATAAATGAGGTTGATATCCTCTCTCAAATCAATCACAGACACGTGGTGAAGCTTTTGGGGGGGGGGGGGGGGGGGGGGTGGGGTTTGGTTTTGTTTTTTTTTTTTGTGGGAATTTTTTTTTAAATAAATGTTGGGGGGGAAAAAATTTTTTTTTTTTTTTGGGAAAATCGTTTAAGAATTGCAGCAGAAACAGCCGAAGCACTAGCCTATTTGCACTCTTCTCATTCAGTACCTATCTTTCATAGGGATGTCAAGTCTTCTAATATACTACTGGATGATAATTATAAAGCTAAAGTATCTGATTTTGGAGCTTCAAGATTGGTTCCTTTGGATGAAACTCAAAAAAGACAGCAATTCAAGGGACTCATGGGTACTTAGACCCTAAATGTTTTCCTACAGGTCAACTAACTGATAAAAGTGATGTTTATAGTTTTGGAGTTGTTCTAGCGGAGCTTTTGACTAGTAAAAAGGCTGTTTTATTAGACGAATGTGAGGATCATATAACCTTAGCAAAATGTTTTGTATCTTCAGTAAAAGATGGGAATCTTTTTCGTATTCTTGATGAACAAATTGTAAATGATGGGAACAGAGAACAGTTAATGTTAGTTGCTGAGCTTGCAAGAAACTGCTTGAAGGATAAAAGGAAAGATAGGCCGACAATGAAGGAAGTTTCAAAAGAGCTTGATTCTTTGACAATGTTGTATGAGCAACCATCATTACAACATGATCAGGAGGACAGTGTAGGTGAACTATCAACAAGTTCTATCAATGCAGCTCTTGAAATGGAGATTGGTTATAGTTCATCTGATGATGATCGTTGTCAAAATGAAAAGGTAAAATAAAACTTTTATCATGAATAAATCTTAATCCCTTTGGTATGAATACATGTGTTAACATTGAATTTTTACAGGTTTTTCACATATTTTTATATTGAAAAATAAAAGCTTATGTAGCCATATTCATCTCTGGCTTGGTTTGGTTGCAAGGGAAATTAAAGGGAAGGGAAGTTAGGTTTGAAATTTTTACTTCCCTTCCCTTTAATTTCCCTTGCAACCAAATGAAGTCTCTGGTTTGCGTGTTTTAGGAGTGTTCTTTATCATACCTTGTTTTATAATATTTATTAGTTAATAAATTGTAAGAAAGTAACTTGACTCTAAAAAAGCATGTATTGATAATTCACTCCACTTCTTTTACACCATTTTGTGAGATAAGAAGGGCTATGGTTATGAGTCTATGACCCTATTGGATCTTAAGAAAGAGTTGTCTCATTTGTGATTTATTCTACATTATGACGTGTTGTGAGAGCCATTCGGATGTTAATTGTTTTGGTATTATTGTTGATATTAACTTTAACAAGAAAAAAGGAGGAGATTCCAGGTTTTCAATGTTTGTCCTAATAAGTTTAAGAAAAAAGGGGGAGATTCCAGGTTTTCAATGTTTGTCCTAATAAGTTTCTTTTTTGTGTAGGTGAGAGGAAAGACATGCTAATGAGTTATGCACTTCAAGGCTTATTGTGTAGTTGGATGCCAAAGGAGTTGTTGATCCTTTTTTCTTCTAGATGTTCTTATTCTGTGGGGACTGGAAGTTTAGGAATGCTAGCTTAGATTTTTTGTACTGGTTGTTTTCTTTTGAATCTCTCTTTATTTTGTGATGTGATAGTCTAGGAGCAAGGAAAAGAAACTCGGGTTTCGAGCTGGCCAAAACCCAGTTTTGGTAGGTTTCGGTCGAAACCTGGTCGAACCAAAACAAGGTTTTTTAGATCTTATTTTTTTGCAGGTTGTCTATTTTTCACATTTTAAACACAATCCATGAATTACATTCACATTTTAAACACAATCCATGAATTACATTCACCCAAAAATCACTGAAAATGGTACTTATGGTTATTGACCCAAGTTTACTAACGTACGCGCTGATACGATACATACACTAAAGTGGTATCATAATTAGTTCATATAATTATAAAGTACTTGGACCATGAATAATACATTTAATCCAAATAAAATGTTAAGATGCCCCTCTTCAATTCATCATCATCCAACATATATAAGACATTTATTTCAAATAAATGTTGTAGGAAAATGACATTTATGAACAGAAAAAAATAATAATAATAATTCAACTATCAAAACAAAAATTCACTCCGATAGAGTTGTAGATTAGGTCATTGTAACTAACATAAAAAAAATTTGAAAGCATTCCACCATGTATTTACCAAAAAAATACAAATAAATGATTTTTGGGTTCCAAAAACTATTACCTTCTTCAAAAGATGAGTTGATTGGAGAAGAAGATGCACAAATAACCTTGATATGGCAAGGTTATGAAGAAATTTCAACCGAAACCGAGCAAATCCACCTAAAGAATTAATGCCAAAGAAGATAAGAGAAGAAGAGCTTCTGTCGTTGGTTTGACTGGGAAAAGGAAGATAGGAAAGTGAAATAAGGTTCTGCCAAGGAAAAAGCAATTCAAAAGGGTATTTTGGAAAATACTAAAACCTAAGAGGGTATTTGTGAACACAATGGGGAAAAGGATTATTCCAAGTTTGTGCCTATGATTGGGGGCAGCAGCATCATGGGTTGCAGCCAAATTTTTTCCCTTTTTTAATACACATGAAATTATATATTTTACCCTCAATGAAAAAGGAAGGACCGAGTGTTCCTTCAACCACGATGGATGGGAATCCATTCAGTGCGAGACTTCAGATGGACACGGAAGAGTATCGAGAGGGTATTTTGGGGAACATACTAAAACCCTATAGGGATTTGTGGATCCTAAGATGGCATGGTGGATCTTCACTGCATGGTGAAAAAAAAAACTTTCTCCCAAAAGAAAGTACACTAAACAAAGAGGGTAGAAAATTAAGGGGAGAAAGAACGCTACCTAGTCGCGTGTGGCACTGTGCCCAGACACAGGACAATACAAAATGACCGTCATGCCCATATGAAAAGGTGGAAAATCCCTGGAAACGCAACGGTCTTTTTGCCACGGCCTTGTCTCTGAGCACAGGGGCTGCGTTAGATATTGTTCTCTTCCCAAAATTAAGATTACAAATTATTTGATGCTTTGAGAGATGTCAATAAGAAAATCCCTTTATTAAATATCACAACTTTTTGAGACAGTTAGTATCTACAACAACATACCATGTGGCGAACATATGAGAAAACACCACACTATCTCACTGGTCAAGCAATACAAGACAAGTAGATGAGGAGTCCATAAAGAGAATCCAAAATGACAACAATTAAAGAACTTGATATGCGTAATTTTATTCATAACCACTTCTATGTGTAGTCTTCGATGGTACAATGTGTCATATGATAGAGAATCTCCCATCCAAATAGGCAAATTTCATACATAAAAAAAAATGTTAAGTGAATTTTGATTTTGAGAAAATTATAAGATTGTCAGTGACCAAAAAAATAAAAAGAAATGCCATTTCTCTGTGATATATTCTAGTGGCTTTTATTTTTTATATTTTCGTAAATTTGGGCATACTTTTAACGTAATTATCGTATTTGTTTTGAACTGAAATTTGATTAATGTCACATGAGTATGAGGTCCTCAACCATGTGGATTCATTTACAATCATCCAAGATTGCTACATGATGTAGTCTTGTGGTCAGTTCGACCATGGGATGTTAGGTGATTGGAACTAATGTTGCAAATTTGGATAAATCAGATAGACTTGTCCAAATTGCCAAACCCTGATAAATTTTTAAATTTCGATAAGAAACATTAATGTATGTACACAATTTTTAATCTCTGGGCCAAGGTTGATCGGCCACAAAAATATAGGCCTGAGGTGGGGCAAGCCCGGGGTTCGGGTCAAGTCTTCGGGAGGTTCGGGTCAAGTCTTTGGGATACGTCTAAACCACAACCCCCCCTCCCCAAAAAAAATGCATGTATGTAGGACAGTTTGATGTATTAAGTAGAGGAATATACATATATTAATTAAGAATATGTGTGTCATTCTGTGTTAAGATCTAATATATACATATGAAATTAGCCGTTGATTAAGAATATCTATGTTTGTTGTTATGTACTACACTACTACTAATTCAGTGATAGTATGGTTTTGTTTTAATGTTTCTAGGTTATTATGCATAATTTTATATTGAAGTGAAGTTATTTATACTAAATAGGCTATTCATTGTGGATTAGGTGTAGCTTAATCTAGTGATCTCTTAGATAAAAATAATAATATAATATTTAATGCTAAATCTTTAGGCAAAAGACAAGTTTAAATCTGTGTTTGTAAGCAAGACAATGTAGAAAATTCGTGCCCAATCTGGCCCAGCCCAACCTAAGCTTGGGCTTTTGCCAGGCTCGATCTGAGCTGAGACCTACAAAGATGGGCTCAGTCCTGCATTTGTGACCCCTAATAGGAAACTGACGCAGTAGGAAACTTGGGGGGGGTGTTAGATCTCGTTCTAACGCGGACGTACATGAATCCACAAGTAGAGCAAACGGAAAAATTTCTTCTAATCAGAATGTAAGCTGCTTAAAAAGGAAAATTCGAAACCCATATATAGAGAGAGGCATGTTTATAGAAGAAGGAAACAAAAGTAAATGACTAGAAAGAGCATACGTCAGACCAGTTTGGGTGGACTTCTGCTAATCCAACTGGCTCAAGAACTCATCTGATATCTCCTCTGCATTAGAAGCACCAAAATCAGTTCGATTAATCGATTCCAATTATACAGTTATTTATCTGTTTCAAGTTTTGTTCGTTTAACAGTTTGGATTATAAAGTTGGGATTCAGTACTTATTCAGTTTAGCTGTAGCACCCCTAATGGTTTTGACCACTCAAATCATGCTCTAAAAATAGGGGGGAAAAACACTGCCTGGTTGCATGGCACCTGCATGTAGACACAGAAGCGTGCTAAATTATCGCTCCGTCTCTTTTGAAATTAAATTCCAATCATGTTGATGCCCTTGCAAATTAAAAATATTAAAAATTAGTTAAATTTTAAAATTGATGAAAAGAAACACATTTAAGTAGAACAAATGTAAAAGCATCAATCCTCTCTCTCACAGCCATGACGTTCACTACATCACTACCTGCATTGCTAGAAGGCTACAATTTTGCTGTCATTTTTAAAAAAAAAAAAAATTCTTTTTCAAATTGTGGACTTCCATTGAGAGGGGGGGTAAGGATGAGAGTAACCCTAGAACTTGACCCTTGCTACTTTCATAAGGCTTCAAACTTGATAACATGTGGAGGACAAAGACTTCCATTTCCTTCTTTGATTTCCTATAGAAGGGACTTCAGAACTTCATTGTTCTTCTTGTCCAAGAGCTCCCTACAAAAGTTGTGCCTTAAATGGGGAGCTTTATTACTATAGTCTTTTAGTATAGGGGTTGGGACTGGGTTAGAGTCTTCCACTTTTTCCGTACTTGTGATTGATAAAGAGTTCCCTTATGTTTATGGGAGAAGTTTTCTTTCATCATAGAGACCGGATCTTGTCCTTGTACAGGTATCGTCCAATGCCCTCCAAGGCCACTCACATGGAATCCACTCCTCCTATGAGTCCCACAGTGGATTTCATTTGAGGAGTGGATTCCATGTGAGTGGCTTTGGAGGACCTTGGACGGTACTTGTATAATGACAAGATCTGCGCTCGTCATTATACTCTTCTATTAATGAAGTGGGTAGTACCCCCCCAACTCGTATGTGTGATACCCTCTTCTGCCCATCTGAACCCCTCTGGTTTGTGAAAACTTGTTTGTATGTTTATTTTTTAGGTGAAAGCCTTTTTTCACTGTGGGTGAAAAATGAATCTCTTCAACATGGGTGACTTGATGGCATGATCGAACTCCAGGAGCAGTAGATGTCATCATGAACTCCTTATTGGACAAAGTCGAAAATACCATTCCCTAGCCCAATCCAAGGGTCAATTCCATGGATGAAGAAATGAAACTTAATCCTTTACTGTTTTTTGAAATATGGATCACTTAGATAGACTTGATCTTTGTGCTGGATTTATGGTGAATTTGTAATATGGGTAAGCCAAGTGTAGATTTTGGCTCATGGATATGGTTGCATAAATAGTTTTGGGCCTCTACAACTCTCAAGTTTTATTTGGCCTTTGAAGCATAATCCATGCATGCAATTTGCATTTTTATACTTGGGATTCTAGTTTAGACAAAAGGCTCTCTGGACCATTAAAATCTCATGGAGCTCTTACTTGGGTACGGTTGAGATCAATTGGTGAAGATTAATTTTGTATGTTAAGGTTAGAGATGCTTTGTACTTAACAAAAATAAAAAGAATAGTAACCAGTTTCTTTTCACCCAGAGTGAAGAGGAAATTTCCACAACTAAGAGATATGAACTTTTGGATTAACAATTTAGCATGGAAAGAGTATTATTAACCTTGTAATGTAGTGATGAAAATATATGATCCGTACACATAGGGTAAGGTAAAGTGATAGTAAAAGAGAAAACTTTTTTCTTAGGTCAAAAAGTTGTGGTATACATATTAGTGTTGATTGACTCCAATATATACAATTGCCTGCTTTTTTTGCAAATATACTCATCCAATCCTTTTTCACGAGCTGTCTGCCACCAAGAGAAGACGCAGAATATAAGACCGACTCTGCAGAAACTCTCTTTCTCGCACGTCGGGCGCTGAGGTCACCCTTGGTGATGGGTGATGGGTGATGGGTGATGCAATTATCATCTTCATAACTTTCTATAAAGTAAAAGTGATGACATTGATATAAAGGAGTCTCACATGGTAATATTCATCTACTGCTGCATCTCAAGTTCATTGTAAAGAATCTATCAAGATGGATCCACAGCAACACAATTATTAGCTATCAATTTTCGTCTTAGGATAAATTTTATACGTGTAAGTTTTTCTCCACCTGTAGAAAATGGTTCACCCACCATCTTAGGGTACACAATTCCCTTCTAGGATTTTGTATGTTTCAAAAAGTCCTTGCGATACCTCTCCCATCCTTTTCTACCTCACAATGAATGAGATCCCATTCACATGTAGGCTCCACATGTGAAATGACCATCCCATCCTGTTTTTCCTGTAGTTTAACAGAGTTGGACAAAATCCTTTTCCAAAAATGAGAATAGATTTTTTTTTTTTTTTGGAAGAGCAAAAAAGAGAGGGGGTGAGTGTTCATATACATGAGGGTAAATGAACAACTCACAATCGTTCAGATGAAATATTCTCACAGAATACATTTCATCTGAACAATTATGAGTTGTTAAGCGTACATGAACGTTCTTTGCACTCCAAAAAAGGTATGGTAATGTCACTACTCAATTCTGGTCACTTTAGAGAGAAGCCACGAAGATTAGATTCAGATATATGTTGAATTGGCATGTGCGTTGATTTTCTTTCCGGCCAAGTCTTACGTTGGGAGAAAGAGAGTTTCATAGGTATTGAGGCAATCTTATTTGTGTCTTGGTGGCTGACAACTCATGGAAAAGGATCGGGTGACATGGAAACAACAGATACGTGAATCTCATCTTTGTGGGCATCTAAGCTTAGGTCTCCGGCCCTTAGTTAGTAAATTCGCATATCATACGTGTATTATATGCGTCTCCGTATTTTTAAACGTATAATATTTCGTTCTCGTATTTTTTCATATTTTTATAAAAAAACATGTTTTTTAATCAAACACGTATTATATTCGTATAATACGCGTATTATACGTTTTTTTTTAAAAAAACTTTTACCCAAAATATTAGAATTTAGGAAAACGATTTCACTTTCCCTTTCGTCCCTTTCGATTTGCGTTGAACATCCAACCGTAGCAGGCAACAGTAGCCACCCTCCATCTCCAATCATCCTCGCTATCTCCGTTCAATAAAACGGCACTTAAGTCTTGTACTCTCCTCTTGTTTCTCTGGTCTTTGAACTTTGCTGGTGGTAGTGAAGCAAATGAATCTGGTGTGATATTGGCGAGAACAGCTCAATCTCTATTCTATTTTATTCTTGTTTTTCTGTCTCTTGTAGCTAATGTGTATAGTGGAGATCCATATCTGGAACTCTCCCTCTTGTCTTGTGTTGGTTAATTAGTGAGAACTCATCCCCCTTCACAAGAACACATCTGATTAAAAATATATGGTTATCTCATTATAGATAGAAAGAAATGTAATGTTGGAAGAATGATTTAATGATAAGGTAATCAACTTGCTCATGTCATTTTCAGACAATCTACATTCATTTCTTGTAGATTATTGATATTTTGGTATGTTAAATGATAATCTTAGAGATGTTATATAGCATATTATATTATTGTGTTTATTTTAGTTCTTAAAATCATGATATTATTTTGTTTATTAGGTGGTGAATGCATGTTATATAATGAATATATGTCCGTTTTTTTGAAAGTGTTATTGCCGTCTATGCCATATTATATCCGTATTAAACGAGTACCGTATTATTACCGTATGCGTTTTATGAAGGCGGATTTTTGAAAAATATTATTACCGTCTAGTCCGTTTAATTGCCGTACGTATCCGTTCCCATTCAATTGCCGTTCCCAAACTTACTAACTAAGCTCCGGCCTTCTTTATCAAAAAATAATAATAATAATAATGCTTAGGTCTCTTTGGTGACCCAATCATTATTCTTTAAGCTTGATACAAATAATTTCTTATCATTCAATCTTATGAGGACATGTGGAAAAAAGAATCACAGAAAAAATGGTAAAAAAAAAATTGAGGAAAAAGATCTACTGTAACATAGTTCATGTAAGCCCATGAGTAGGGAATCAAGATTCTAGAAAGGGTATTCTTGAAAACACACAATATGAGAACTAAAATATGTGGAAAAGCTATAAATACGAGGAGTGGGACCAAAAGGAAGGATCGCTGTTTTTGCTCTCTCCACTGACTCTTTTGTCTGAATCGTGTAATCTAGTTCAACTTCGAACAGATTGATCTGATTGAGATCTTTGGATTTTGATCCTTGAAATGGTATCAAAGGATACCTGCAACTGTCTTTGGCGTGATAAGACTTAACTTTCCGTAAAGTAAAAATGATGAGATTCCCATAAAGAAAGGAATAAATGTTGGGAAAGAAGGATGAGATTTAACGTATATGCATGGACAGATGGACAGCAGTTTTGTACGGATTATAAAAAAGCAGATATTGCTGAATTGGCCTGCGTTGATTGACTCCAATAATATAATATGGGAAACAAATCGCACCACGGCAGATAAACGCAACGATACACGTAACGGATTAATATGAACCGTTGATTAAGTATTATAAGATCCTAAACGTTCAGGATGCTGACCCCATAACCGGTTACGAGTTTTCCTTAACCGGTTAATGGAGCAGATTTTAAAAAAAAAACTTCTGAAAAAGCGAATGGTCTTCTTCGTTGGGGAAACCCTTTTTCCGGCGAACCCCATAACCTTCTCTCTCCGACCACTACTACCCTGCTTCCCATTCGACACAGCACCCACCCCTGACCTCGCCCCTGGAGAGGCAATGAGCCCACTCTCCCCATTTTCTGTTAGGATCTCCAACTACTCCGACGACGAAAACCATAGTCGACGATGAAGCTGAAGAATTCATCAGAAAGTTTTATGAGCAGTTAAAACTTTCGGACGAATTCTTCAGCTTCATCGTAGACCACAGCTGCTATTTTTCCCGCAACCCCTAACCCCACCTGCGACTCCCCCCTTGCCTCTGTGGGTAGTTGAAGAAGCAAGAACATGCGCTTCCAATTCTCCCATTGTCTTTGGTCTCTGCAATTTGATCATTATAATTCTGCTCTTAAGTGATCCAAAGCCCACTTCACCAGGTACTGAAGAAAGTTTCATTAGTTTCATTTGTACCCATGAAGTACCAAATAGAATTGAGAAAGAAGAGAAAGGAGGAGATGAAGGGTTCACCTCTGAAGACATTGAAGCATCATTGTCTGCAAATGTTTCTCAAGTGTCAAATGCTGTAAATTCACCCGACGAAGAATTTGTCAGCAATGTTGGTACAGAGGAAACTGACAATGAAGATGAATGCAAAGAAGATGATGATGAGCTGAGGAGGAGAGTGGAGGAATTCATTGAAAGGGTAAACAGAGGATGGAAGACACAGAAGTTGATGACTCTGGACCTTAATATAAGTCCCATATAGTGATTTGAACTGGTTTCAACATATCTTGCAAACAAATTTTAGCACTTAAGACTGAGCCCTGCTATATACAAAATTGTGATGAGATTGACCCAGGATGGAAATGGAAATTTTGTTTTTTGGGGATCAATAACCATTGGCGCTGTGTGACTCTAGAGCCAGGAGAGGAGAAATACTTCAAATGTGCAATGATTGCAGAAAGTAGAATGATGGCCACGCTACCATTATCATGGGTTTCCTCACCAAAAAAAAAAGGAAGAACTTGTTCGAGAATCCAAAATACTGAAGTGGGTCTTTGCAAGATGACTGACTCTTTCATTTCTCCTTCTTTCTAGTAGAAATCCGACAATGAGCAGCTTTTGATTTCTTCAGGTGCTGCAGAAGCTCTAATGGGTGGGGTTGGGGTTCCAGGGAAAAACAGAGGTCAGGGGGTGTCGCAGATGGGGTTTGGGGTTGTGGGAAAAATAGCAGCGGTGGCGGGTTGCGCGAAAACAGAGGAGGTGGAGCGGGTTTGCAGTCTGTAGGAGAGGGGGATTGAACACTGGGCGGGGGTAACGGGGAAGGTTGCAGCGGCGTTGAAGAGAGAGACAGAGATAAAAAGAGAGGGAGAGAGAGAGAGCTCGGATGCCATCTGCAGCCCCGTCGAAGGTGCCCACTTCTTCTCCATCTCCTTCTCCGTCTCCAGCAGGTTTTTCGCCGGAGACGGCACAGAGTCCAGTGCAACCAAATGTCCGTAGACGGACTTCAGGGTAGTAATCGGCTATGGGAGGTAACAGCCAATTAACGTTAAAGATCAGTTTATTATATTTAAAAGATCAACGGTTTACATTAATGCGTTGCGTTTAACGCTGCGTTTAAGCCAAATAAGGGACGCGCTGCGACCAGTCACTCATATAATATAGCCGCTTTTTTCATATTAACCCAATCCTTTTTCTAAGAGCTGTCGGCCACGAAGTGGCAAATAAGACTAACTCAATACCACAGAAACTCTCTTTCTAGCACGTCGGGCGCTGACGTCACTGACGGAATCATTAATCTTTGGGCACGACTTTTTATAAAATAAAGGAGTTCTTCTTGGTAATAGTCATCGTACAATGCATCTCAAATCCATTGAAAGGAATCTACAAAGATAGACCCACAACACACAATCATTATCAACTTTCTTTTTTGGATAAATTTTATTATTTGATGAATCTGATGTTTAGAGTATATATGTTTACAGTATCTAAACTTTAAAGTGGCGTAAATTTGTATTGATTCCTTTATATCCTCCTCACACGATAAACAGTGGGATTAATATGATATTTATCTTTTTTATTCTGATCATGTCGGCTCTATATGGATGATATTATTTTCTAACCGTTATTGGTGGTAGGACGTAGATTCTTACATACATTGTCTTTTTAGAAAACCCTATTCCTATTCCATACCAACAACCATGTAAATGTGCAATAATTTGATTGTCAGTTTGGTTGTGATTCTGTTGGTGAATTAGATTTTTCCCTTGCTCCTATTTGTCTTTCGAGGATCATTTTTAAGACAGTTTTGCTATTTAACTAGATTTGGTTATCCAAGCCATTTTAAACCTAAATAACAGAGATCACACCGGGGCTACTTTTCACTTAGTATGAAACTTTTCTAATTCTAGGTATTATCCATTAGTGAAGGGACAATTTCTATAGTTCTTTCTTGCCATGAAATATGGTATATCTACATCCATTCATCCATCAGATTTTGTTACATTGATAAGAAATGAATTCCATATTTTAAGATTTAAAAAAGTTAACGCCGACATGCTCTGCTGCTAAATTTACATAAAAAATCATGTAACTTAATCCACCACACTGACAATTTTCAACCATAGCCATTTTGCTAGATTATGCCGTTTGAAAGAATATTTTGTTCTTTGGAAATCCTTTTTTTTTTTTTTATCATCTTCCAATTTAAGCCTATTTATCGCAAGCAACAATGCTAGAGCTTATAAGCAATTACCCTGTAAGAAACAAAATCTAGAAGAGTCTTATTGCGTAGTTTGTTTAATGAAGTAAGCAGATTTAGTTAGATTTATATTTTATTTATCTCAATTTTTTTGATATGAAGTTTTGTTTTTCATTTAGTGTTTTGGGTAATTTTCTAGTGGTGTTTTGCATTCCGCTGATGATTATGCCGAAGTTAGAAAAGTGAATCACTTTTCATTGTATTCTCCATTTTCTTATTCTTATTAGTATAATCCTTTGCTAACTTTTAACAAAAAAAAAAGATGTTTTGAGTTGTATTATGTTGATTGAACCAAATATATATATATTTTTAAAAGTACTATTTCAGATGCAGGTTTATGAGGGGGAATAGATTTTTTATTCATGAAAAATTAATTAGTTGATTGAACCAGCTGCTATTGCTTGTCTGAATTGCAATATAAACTCTCTTTGCCCACTTAGAAAAGCTCAAGTAGTAATTGAAGCGGCTGCTATGGTCAACAAAAGATTCTCTTGTTCGATTAAAACTCATCAACCCGATGCAACAGTTGGGAGTGGCTTACCACTTTAAGGAGGAGATCAAAGAGTCCTTTGATGTGGTTTAATTGGAGGCAACAGTGATCTCTGCATTGTTATACCAAAATATCATTATTCTCAAGCCTAGATAGCCCAATTGTTGCATAAAAAAAATTCTAATAGGAATGATAGGGTTGAACAACAACTTTTAAATATTTTTAATTTATAATTTGGATTGCGACTATGCAATTAACATTTTAAATCATATCAAATATGTGCCACATTTCCAATATGGTATTTACCAACATATACACAACCAAGTAAGTGTAATTGAAACTCCCAATTTTAATAGATAACTATGCATCAGTCCCTCCACTATACAATATCACATTATAGACTATAAGATATATTTTGAATTACTATGAAAACCCTTATCTATTGAAAAGCCACATTAGAGACTCTGTAATTCCGATTGGACATTTAAAGCCTTTTTAAAAATATTTGCAAATAAATATTATTAAATAATATTAATTTTCAAATCCCTGTAAACAATTTTTCAAAATGACACCAAATCTAGATTTGTGTCCCATCAATTACAGACATTCTCTCTCCTTGATGTCCTCCCAATTAGGGCTATGGATTCCATGTTGGATATTTCTTTTGAATACAGATAAATACTACGAATCCAATATATATATATATGTTGTGTCAAGAAATCGCCGAGCGATCCTGCGAGTGCCGTCACCTGCAAGTGGACCAAGGGGTCAACAGAGAGAACCAGTGTGATTCCGGCCTAGGGCTCTCCGATGCCAAAGTTAGATCTCCTGAGCAAACAGATGAATAGTGATTATTCAGTATGAGTTTCGATGTCCCCTGATGGGGTTGTGTACCTTGCCTTTTATAGTAGTGTATGGCGGTGTGGAGAGTCCTAGTTTGATGGCGATGGTGCCGTTGAGTGGATAGAGGCCCTGGGTAACGGGGCTCTATCCTGATTGGCCATCTCCCCGCGGGAGGGAGTGTCCTGGTGGTATCAAGATCCTTGGTGGATAGATACCTACGTGTGGTGATAACGTCATTGGTGCTTGAATCCGTCTGGGTGACGTGACTTCTAAGCGGTGGCCTAGAGTCCTGGTGGTGACATGAGTCTGTAGTGATATGATCGGGTCATAGATGGGTAGCCCTGATGTTCGTGCACCTCTCGTATGTGCCCATGATGCCGTGCCTGGGTGTAGGCCGCGCCTGGGTGAGAGGCCGCCTGGGTGTGGCCGCGCCTAGGTGAGGCCGCACCTGAGTCGTGGCCGCCGCGCCTGAGAGGTGGCCGCTGGGTGCAGGCCCCTCCTGGGTGTAGGCCGCGCCTGGGTGAGGCCGCGCCCGGGTGGTGGGACCCCGGCTCGTTCCCCCTGGTTCTGGAGTGGGTCGCCTTGTGATACGTGGCGACCGCTGATTGGTCCAGTGAATCTTGGATGTATCAATATATATATATGTATTATTTTTTTTTTTTTTCAAATAAAAATTTTATTGAAGATTTAAAAAGAGGCAAACAAGCCTAAGATAGACTATAGGCAAAGAAAGCTAAAGCTTAAAAGGTGGACTTAGTCCTAAAACATATTGGCGAGGGCAACAAGCCACTCGCTTACCCAAGAGAAGTAATAAAACAAAGTTGCGGGAGACCTGTGAGGCGCACCGAGGGGGTCCTTGTCCTATTCGATCGTCGGGGGATCTCAACATATAAACCAGACCGATCAAAAGCCACATGGGCCAAAAGAGCCTCCTCCTCTGGTGAAAAGGGAGATGAAATTTTTTGCAAACCCACATCTAACTCCTTTTCAACCAGAAGTTTTTCTACCACCGTGTCCACCGCCTTAACACCAAGATTTGCATTCCTTTGACATCGAGTTCTGCCAATAACTGGAGTTACCATATGGGAACTCACACGACCACCTCGAGGAGCATTCCTATGACCATCACGATTTTTTCGACCCAACACCTGAGTCCACCCACCTTGCACCTCCACTAATATATTGATATATAATCCAAGAGACATTAACCATTGGTGCGTTGAAAACTCAAAATGTATAGCCGCATTGATAAGTACCCGTCAAGTCAAGGGACTGACCGTTCACTACTAATGAGAATTTTGTTCTGTATAAACTGATAGTAACGCATGTGTGAAGTTCTCGTGTATTTTGATTCAATTTACATACAGTATGTACACTCACACTTGTATCCTGGAATCTTTATTCTTAGGTATACAGAGCACAACGACCATATGAACAGAGTATAACTAGTCTTGGACCAATTTAGGTTAGAACCTATGATTATAAATGCCCTTTTTTAAATCATGGTTAAAAATTAAATAAATTAAACAATTTAAGTTAATTAATTGGATGTGATGACACACTTCCAACACGTAATTGGGTTGAGATCGAATGGTCAATATTAATTTTGTATGTTACGGCTTGAGATGCATTGTATTTTGCAAAGAAAAGAATAGGAGGTTCTACTTAGATAGAGTGAAGAGGGAATCTCCATAACTTAAGAGATCTGACCTTTTGGAGTAGTATGGGAAGGGTATTGAACTTGTAAAATACTATTGAAAGTACATGATCCACACACATACGGCCATTCGGGTGGGAGATAGGAAAAGAGAGAACAGACTTTTTCGGGCAAAAAAAATATATGATACTCAATACTGCTCAGTTTGGGAGCAGGAAAGATGAGATTCACGTATATACATGAGATAGTCAGCAGCTTGCACTAATGACTATTAAAATTTTTTTTTCCTGTTTTTTTGGGTGGGTGGGTGGTTGGGTTAAGTCCTGCGTTGATTAACTCCAATACAATAGCTTTATCATAAAAAATAAAAAAAAAGACTCCAATACAATAGCTAATGTTTTCATCCAATCCTTTTTTTTTAAGAGCTGTCGGCCACCAAGATGCAAATACTATCTATGAAACTTTCTATTTTTTTTAATAAAGGGAGTTTATTAACGGTACCTATGAAACTCTCTTTCTCGCATGTGGGTGTCCTAGGCATAACTTTCTATGAAGTAAAAATATGACATTCCCATAAAATATAAAGTAGTTTGACTGTCAAACTACTTTATGTGAAACTGATAATCCGAATTCGATCTATATCTATGTATTCGTTTAGGAAAATTCGTATTTGAATATTTAATAATAAAAAATTAAATAAATAATGATTTTGAGGATTTTTTTAAGATTCAACAGGTTTTAGAATATTTTAAAAAAAAAAAAAAAATTTCAGTTCCAGATGTTGGGTTTTAGGCTACATTAATACACATTAATTATTGGGCCTATAAAATAGGTTATCTAATCCAGGTTTTAGTTAGGGGTATTTCTGATTTAACATATAGTGGGAGTGTATCAGGGTCAGGAGAATATTATATATTCAACCCAAGGTCCCCACAGCTGTCATTTGTCATTATTATATTTTCCTGCTCATGGAGGTTTCAAGAGAAAGACTGTGAAAGGCTATTGGAAAACTCTAAAAACTTGGGAATCAACTTCAGTTATCAGCCAAAACAATTTGGAATTTATTCAATGTTTATTCATTATCTTTCAAATCTATATGGGATCTTATATGAATGATTAGTGATAGAAATAAAAACACTAGATTATGAGGAAAAGAAAATCATGATATAAGAGATATGAATTGAGTGTATTCTCTAGGGGGAGGAAGGTCCGTATTGAGTGTAACCGAATATTATTCACATCTAAATCCATTTAGAGGTATCCATATTCAGCCAGGGAATATCTAGATCCGATCACATCCAATCCATATCTGAGCCGAATCCGACCGTTTACAAACCTAGTTTCATACATTGGAGGGCAACTAGGTAATTTCATGAGAGAGAGAGAGAGAGAGAGAGAGAGAGAGAGAAAGAGTGTGTACTCTCCTTTGGCAGGTCAGAGAACTTTTCTGTCTATAAATAATTAAACTGCCACATACAAATCTCGCAAAACTAGATAAGCCATAGTAGGAAAGCAGTTCCTAAATTTGACTCAATAGGTCAGGTCAGTCAGTCATCTTCTGTTCTTGAGGGGTTTAGGGGTTGCAAGAGAGGGAGAGCGTGGGGTTCTTTCCTAGCTTGATCGAGTTTATTGAATTGATACACACCACCAACAAATCCAAATCCAAATCCAAATCCAAATCCAAATCCAAGGGGGGGAGATCGAGGGGATGTATTCCATGGAAACGTTAAGCGTGGCCATGGTTCTGAATCTTCTGATCGTAGTACTGTTAAGTCTCTTGTCATTAGTTGCAATAGCCATGGCGGTTCCACCACTAGTCATGGATGGTTGCAAGGAGAAACGCGGAAATGTGATCATACCCTATCCATTTGGCTGGGAAGAAGGATGCTTCAAGGATCTTAGGTATCGTATTTTATGCTTGAGTACGAACCATGGCCCCTTCAAACCTTATCTTAAAAGGGAGATATCATTGCCAGGAGGCGACGATGAGGTTGTTGAGATATCATTATTGAAAGCAGAAGCCAGAATCGTGGGTAAATATTATGCTTTTTCATGCTTCGACGATGCAGGAAACCTAGCAAATTGGAAAACCTACACGAATTTTCTGGACAATTCGGCATTCACGTTTTCAGACAGCCGCAACAAGATCATCGGCATCGGATGCGACACCATGGCCTACATAAGCGACCGCTACAGTTATTTAAACAGAAACTTTACGAGTGGGTGCTTCTCCGTGTGCAATAGCTTGAATAATGTGAGGAATGGGTCTTGCTCCGGAATTGGGTGTTGCCAGAGCTCAATCCCTCCGGGCCTCAAAAGTTTCTTCGTCAAGGTTAGTGGTTATTATTCAAACCACTCTTGGATTTCCCATTTCAACCCTTGCAGCTTTGCTTTCTTGGCTGATCAACAAAATTTCACCTTTTATTCATCGGATATTTCCGCTGAAACATTTGACAGACCCAGTCCCGTAGTGTTGGACTGGGCAATTGGGGATCAGAAATGTGATCAAGCAAGTGGTGATAAAACATCTTATGCTTGTGGTCCAAATAGCTATTGCTATGATTCAACCAATGGCCTTGGTTATCGATGTAACTGCAGCGATGGTTTTGAAGGCAACCCTTATCTCCCTCGTATAGGATGCCAAGGTAATTAATTAGCTTAATTAGCTTAATTATCTTTTGATCTTTTTTTGTGTTTTCCTTTTAAATTCTCCTTTTCTTCTTTAATCCTTTACTCGATCGATCTGTTGGTAAAATAGAAACAATTTTTGAAATTGTTTCTATGGTCAATTAATGTGTGTGAATTATTATCCATTTTTGTATCCTTGGTCATGGCTAATAAATTTTCATTGTTCATGTACTGTATTCGCTGCTGCTGCTGCTGCTGCTGCTGCTGCTGTATTGTATTGACAAAGACATTAACGAGTGTGAGGAGGGACGCAACAATTATTGCCACAGTTTTAGTAATTGCAATAACACCATCGGAAGTTATAATTGCTCTTGTCCACAAGGTTACCAAGGCGATGGCTGGAAAAATGGGACTGGTTGTGCCAAAATTCAGAAAACTCATCTGCCCCCAAGCATCATTGCAGGTATCACTAGTACCGTATGTCCTTTTAACATAAATTCGTGATGTCACAGCTCATTCGCATGTCAGTAAAATCATATTTATTTAGGAATTGAGTATCCGCCGCGGGTTATATAAGATGGTTTTATTTTTACCAATATCTGACTGTATTTTGACAATAATACCCTTTCTTAGTACCATTCACTGATCTGGTATCGATTAGGTACCAAGATCTGTGCATGCCCATATCAATCCGAATCAACGGATACGATCAATCCCTAAAACCATGCTTACAGGGTTTTGGTTATCTAGTATTCTTTTTTTTTTTTTTTTTTTGGTAGAATCTAGTATTGTTTTTACTGAGCAATGAATAGAGAGAGGCTGGAGAGGTCTAGTGAGAGAGCATATGGGCAATTTGGCTCTCCTCCAGTCGTGGCGGGAGTTGGAGGGTCCAGTCTAGTAACAAAAGGGTGGTTTTGGTCATTTCACTGGTGAAACCCCTATGAAATGACCATCCCCCCCCCCCTGTTTTTGGGTGTTCTTGTAGGACTAGACCCTCCAACTCCAGCTACGGCTCGAGGAGAGCTAGATCAGCAAATGGGTATTCGAAAAGAAAATTTTTTTTTTTTCTTTAAAATCAATTTCACCCAAGGTGCTGCCAGCCGTTGGGTTGTGCCACACACATCCCTAGGCGTAGGGATGTAAATGAATGGCCGAAATCCATTTTCGTATCCGTGTCCGTATTCATTTAGCACTATCCGAATCCGTCCGAAAGCTAAACGGATACGGATACGGATAAGCTATAGCTATCCGAAAATCTATATTTACATGTAAACGGATAAAATATCCGATCCGTATCCGTTTAGCATTATCCGAATCCGTCCGATAGATAATCGGATGTGGATGCGGATATAACACTATCCGAGCCGAATCCGATCCGTTTACAGCCCTACCTAGGCGTGCACCGAGATGTGTGCGGCACAGCTCAACTGTTGGATTCCCCCTGACAGCACCCTAGGCGCACACCTCTCGAATTTTTGTCCTCTTAATTACATTGCCCGTACTTGACGTCAAGTACATC
The DNA here is from genome assembly GCF_018873765.1 of Telopea speciosissima. NCBI lineage: Eukaryota > Viridiplantae > Streptophyta > Magnoliopsida > Proteales > Proteaceae > Telopea > Telopea speciosissima. Next base: position 62,468,224 of record NC_057920.1, on the reverse strand, counting down.
TAATAGAGGGGGGTGGACCCCATGTGGATCCTACCTCTGATAGTGAGTTCGGGCAGGGGTTAGGATAGTCATTTCTGTCTAGCTCCTCTGTTAGATGTACTTGACGTCAAGTACAAGTAGTGTACTTGAGAGGATAAAGATCCACACCTCCCTGGAGACGAGTTAAATTCCTTTGGTTTTACTTGCAACAAGGAGCGATCAATGTTAAGGAAATGTTTTTAGATTAAAAAGTAAAAACTATACACCAAAATGAATTATGTTTCATGTGCAGGCATTCTAGTTCTACCTGTCTTTATTTGGTTTTGGTATCGGGCAGCTCATAAAGTACACCTTATGATTCTTTTCCAAAATAATGGAGGTATTCTATTGAAGAAACAAATAGAGCATAACAAGGTGGGCAAAGACAGGTTTAAGATTTTTTCCCTATTTGAGCTGGAGAAGGCAACCAATAAATTCCGTGAAAGTATCTGGGAGGAAGATTTTGATCAAGTTTTTAGGGGAGAGTTATCAGGTAAAACATTTCTCATTAAGAGACCGCAACCGAATGCCAAAGTCCAGAATATACAGTTTTTAAACCAAGTCGATATTCTCTCTCGAATCAATGACGACAACATGGTGAAGCTCTTGGGTTGTTGCTTAGAGTATAAAAATCCAATTTTAGTTAATGAGTTTTCTCGGCCACTCCTCCACCATATCCATGGGATGAATCAGGCAGTCTCTCTTTTATGGAAAAATCGTTTAAGAATTGCAGCAGAAATAGCCAGCGCACAAGACAATTTGCGCTCTTCTCTTTCAATACCTATCTTTCAATGGAATGTCACATCTTCTACTGTACGACTAGATTGTGAATTGAAGGCCAAACTATCTTATTTTGGTGCATTTTTTCGATTGGATGAAATTGAAAAAGATACATTAACCGAAGGGACGATTCGTGGGTACTTAGACCCAGCAGTAGAAGAAGGTTATCAATTAATTGATAAAAGTAATGTTTATAGTTTTGGAGTTATTCTAGCGGAGCTTTTGACTGGGAAAAACCCAATTTTATCAGAACATGAAACCTTAGCAATGGCTTTTGTATCTTCATTCGACAATAAGAGTCTTTCTTTTGATGAGAAAATAAAAGACGATGAGAAGAAAGAACAGTTCTGGAGAGTTGCTGCGCTTGCAAGAGACTGTCTAAAGGATAAAATCAAAGATAGGCCGAAAATGGGGGAAGTTAAGAAGCAGCTTGATTCATTGATCAATGAACCATCAACAAGTTCTATGACCGATGCAGGCTCGATCTTGAAATAGGTATGTATTCATCACTGATTTCATTTGTGGGACGTCTAGTCTTTTTTTCTAGATCCTTAATTTGTGACTTGTTGTGGCCGGGGTCCGTTGGGATGTTAATTAATGGGGTTTTTAATTATTATTGATGTTATCTTTACAAAAATAGGGGGTTTCAGGTTTTCAATTTATAATTAATATCCTAATAATTATTAATTTCTTCCTTGTGCGTGCAGTTGACAGAGAAGAAACTGAACCGGACTGGCTGGGATAATTGATGGAAGTACTGAGGCATGCTTGTGTGTTAAGCACTTCAAGGCTTGTTCTATATATACTTAGAAGCTGATGGAGTTGTGGAGCCGTTTTTCTTCTAAATTTCTTAGTTGGTGGACTTGGAGTTTGGAACGTCACCTTAGGTTTTATTTTCTAGTTGGTTTCTTTTCAAACCATTTTTATTTTTATGGTGTTATAATTATGTACGTGTGCTTCTACCAAAATAAAGATTATGTACGTGTGCTAATCAATCAAAATTTGAAAGCTTTGGCTTTTAATCTTGGATTGGTTCGTCATATACCATAAAAAGAAAAGGGTTAAATACGCGTATCTTTAAAATGCACCCAATATTCCTCATACCCCCCCTAAGGTTCTGATAAGTCTATGTACTATCCCTGAAAATAGATTTCACGTACGTACCACCACTACTTTACCCCCTTTAAAGCCATTTAATTCCACACAAGACATTAAATGCTAAAAATAACCAAACTATCCTTTCTTCTTATCTTTTCTAAAATTTGAAAAGACCTAATTGCCCTTATCTATTTGTTAAAATTTGAAAAAACCAAAATGCCCTCATCTTCCCCAAATCATCATCATCTTCTATCTGATTCTTTAATTTTATGCCAAGTTAACTCAATTTTATAATTTAGCCCCTTTGTCTAATGTCCCAGTTCGTGATCTTCCCTGTTATCTTCTTGAGTAATGTAATCCATGCTTGTTTATTCAAGAGAGAAACAGCAGGCATTGCGTAAGAAATTGGCGTTTGAGTATCTATTAATTATTGTAGTAAATAACACCAATAAGTGAGATATAGGACTAATTTATTAATTTAATCTATTCAATATGTTTTTTTATCTAGTAAAGCACAGAGCTTTGCAGATCGGTGACGGATCTGAACCCTTGCATAACTCAATCGAACCCTGACACAGGGGGCAGCTTCTTGGTCAGTGTTCAAAGTTCTGCTATGCTATTTCTCATCAACGAGAGAAATTTTGAAGCTGCAAGTTTTTTGTCAGAGTGAGAAGCATTGCCAGCACAATCGGAAGAATATCTTTGTGTGATTTTCATCACTATAGGTTATCGACTTATTTTCTTTCATTCTATCGCTCATCGGCGGCGTTAGATCTGAGTTCTTCTTGCCGCCATCGTTGCCGTGCAACAATGCATCACAGATCAGCCGACTCTTCTGTTACTGTAACCTCATGAACGGTTTTTTGCAATAGCTAGATTGGATAGTTATTCGATCACCTTGGTGGTGGTGGTGGTGGTAGTGTTGAGTATCTATATTGTAAAAGAAGAAGATGATTTGGGGAAGATGAGGGCATTTTGGTCTTTTAAATTTTAGCAAATAGGTCAGGATAATTAGGTCTTTTCAAATTTTAGAAAAGATAGAAGAAATGGTAGTTTGATCATTTTTTAGCATTTAATGTCTAATGTGGACTTAAATGGCTTTAGGGGGATAAAGTAGGGTGGGTACAAGGAATATTGGGTGCATTTTAGGGGGGTACGTGTATTTAACCTAAAAAAAATTCAGTCTATGGATGGCCCACACGTGGTAAAGTCTAAAAGCAATTCACAATGATCAATGCCCATAGATGTGAGGGCATGACAAAAGCCAAACGTTCGCCGTTGGGGGTTGGGGAACGGACTCACAGCGTCCATGTCTCGGATACGTCCCATCGCCACAATCAGCTCACGTAATGTTATGGTAGCATTGAATACGGGCGCGCTCGAGTAAATCTTACACCTACCGAAAGGTTCGATCAACCCCCTCGGTGGATCTGCTCCAGCATTTAATGTGTCCATACCTAAGTCGATCTTATGATCGTGAGGGATTTTTATTTGCTCCATTACTGACATGCTCCATTTTGCTCCATTACACTCTTAGATGATTGACACATGTATCTGACTGATCCAACGGTTAGAAAACCAAATTAAAAATTTACTTTTCTTTTTTAACTTTTGCATTTTAACTTTTAGTTTTTTAACTTTTGGTTTTTCACTTTTTGAATTTTACGTCTCCCTCTCATTCTCTCTCCCCTTTCCCATCTGAAACCTTTTGTGTCTCTCTAGTCTCCGGCCACTCTGAAGAAAGTCTCCGTCAGAGAACACCTGTGGTGTGAGCGTTGCAGTTTGCATGGCGAGGTGTCTGGTCCAAGCTCTTCCGTATCCAACTGTTGGATTTATGTTTCCATAAAACCTGGCACTACAAGAAAAAGGGTTTTCCGAGGCATTTTTAGACGGGCCTTAGCGGTGTTTTCTAGTAAACGCAGTCATATAGGAACATTTGACGGAGTTTATTAACAAACGTCGGTATATAAAGTATAATAAGTAGATATCGTGGCGTTTATATGTAATTGTCGCTACAAGTACATCTTTGGGGGCGTTTGATTTGAACTGCCGAGGTATATAACGATACAACGGCGTTTATTTGTAATCGCCACAGTTGCATACATCTTTAGGGGTGTTTGTTTTGAATTGTCGGGGTATGTAAAAATACAACGGCGTTTATTTGTAAACGCCGTAATATCATACATCGTTGGGGGCGTTTACTTGTAAACGCCGTAGTATCATACTATTCATCACCTGCCATATGTATTTTTGGGCGTTTAGAAAAAAATGCCGTTATATGGGGAGTTTCACGAAAACACTCAAGCTCTATGCATTTCCCGCCTCTTGCCGTGCCCTAACGATATCCTCTCCAAACTCTCAAATCACAATTCCTCACGTTTCTCTCTCAATCTATCACGATCCCTCAAATCTTTCTCAATCTCTTGCATTCTCCCTCAAATCTCTCTCAATCTCTCACCGTCCCACTTCTTCTACTTGTCTTGTGCTTTTTGGTTACCCTCTATTCTTCGGTTTCCTTCTTGTTAATCGGGGTCTCTATTTTCCCCAACCTGATCAATCGATTTCTTCTTAATCTGGGTTTCCTTCTTCTTCTTAGTCTGCGTCATCGGCCTAATCGAGAGTTGGGTTTTTAACCATGCTCGCTGATTGCGTTTTTCTCATGTTTATGCCTCTCTCCTTTCTAGATTTCTAGATTTCTAGATTTTTGTCTTGTCTTCTCTGCTTGAGGTTACTTTTCTCCTGGTGGTCGGAAGACAAAGGTGCCTCTTTCCTTACAATATTTTGGTTCCGTCTTCTCTGCATTAAGGTTCCGAATAAATTTGATAGGGGCTTGTTGAGAAATGGGGTTTTCTATTGGTCTGTTTACATGAGCAGATCTCTATAGTTGAAACGAGACGGGCAGAGAGAAGACAGAATATTGGTCATCATCGGGAGAAGATCTACCGCTTCGTAGGCAGAAGTGAGAGAGAGAGCCCAAGGAAGAAAAGAAGGTAGTTTTTGGAAAAGCAGAATGTTGAGGAAGAAGATCGATCTAATAATCTTCTTCTAAGATGGCTTCTCTTTCTTCTTATGAAAGATGGCTAGCTCTCAGCACGGGCACATATTTGGTTTGTTATAAACATCTCCCTCTCTGTCTAAGTTATTGATTATATAATTAGGTTTCATTGTTGAGTGATGAATTTCGGGTGATAGGCATGAAATTCTGGGATTGAATTGGATGGTTTGCTCAACTATTCCATTGATTTCGTTTGAATCATTGCTATTGGAAACATACCGTACGATGCGACTAAAGAATAGCTAATACAAATTTGTATATAGGTTGGACCTATCTTATGGTACAGGACAGTATCTCTCTCTCCCCTCCCCCTACTTCCTTTTCCTTTTCTGTATTTGTTTTGGTAAAAAAAGAGGAAATATTTCTGTATATCCATATTGGAAGTAAACTCCTTTTGGGGGTGTTAAGATTTGGCCTTACATTTAACTTGGAGGCCTGGATTGGTTATAAATGCCAATTGTGCAGTAGAGGTACTATGCCAATATTAAAACAAACTCATATATATTCGAAAGCCCTCTATGTTCAATCACCACATGTATCTCCATATATAAGAAAACAGTTCACTTTCAAGCAAAATAGTGGGCACCCACTTCAACTTCAAGATTGTTGCTTTGGAAACTGTTGTGAACCCTTATGATTAAGCATGAGAGAAATATTCTGATGAAACTATTTGTACTGGTTTTATGCACAAGATATTAACTCTAAACTGAATGAATCGATGTTCTCTTTCCTGAAACTGTGTGTTAGCCATCTGTAATCAATTCCTATTTTAGCTTACTTTAGGGAGTATTCTAATTGATTGTTGAATGTAAATTGATTTGATTGATGTGACACGAATTCTCTTCTGTAAGAAAACAATGGTATGCCATCATATATTATATGAGCAGTTGCATCACTTTCTACTTTCTAATGAAACTATAAACTGCTCGACTTTCCACTCTGCCATGAACTGGATGAATTTCAAGTTGGCAGTCCTCTATGTCCATAGGATATATTTTACATTGTTATAAATGTTTGCATGGCCCTCCTTTCAGTTCCTCATTTGCTTTGTTTATTCCAGATTAGCTATTGATAGAGAAACGAGAAAATCAAAAGGTTATGGGTTCTTTGAGTACAAATCTGAATAGAGAGCTCTTGGTGCTCGTCGCAATCTTCAAGGCTATGAGATCAATGGCTGCTAGATATGGGTTGATTTTTTCGGAAAATGATAAAAGTGCTAACAGAAACCATGATCGGATCATTAAACTAAATAGAAGCATGTTGAAGAAATTATCTATTTTCCTTATTGTTGTTTAATGATGGCACTTCACCTAATGAGGTTTAAAAACTTGTGTCCATGAAATGTTGAACTTCGTGCATGCCCATTTTGAAAATCATCTGCCAACTTGGCAGCCTATTCTGTTATTAGGTTTATAACATGGAAAAAGAGCACTTGTGAACTTCTAATTTAATTATGTATTTATGTATTCATGTGAGAAAGCTTTTACTCATTGTAATATATGTATAGGTGTTATTTTCTTCTACAGCTCAATAGTAGATGAACATTTCATTTAATTTAATGTTAATCTCTCTCTCTCTCTCTCTAGAAGGATTAAATTATTTACAACCCTTTGCTGCTTCTATGAGGTAATGTGCTTCTACTAATTTCTCATTAATGACAAAAAAGCGTTCCCTCACCCAACAGATGCAAACCTTCCTCTCTCTCCCCTCCACCTCTGAACCGTCGTCCATCCACAGTGCTGACCTCTGGGAATGGACACCTCCCATAGACACACTGCATGCAACATGTGTATATCTTCCATCTCCCATCCCTCTCTCCTACATACTGCCCTTTCTTGCTGCTCCAGGAATCAGGCGGGGATTGCAAAAGCGATTCAAGTTTGGTACGAATAGGATTGAGGCTACATGCTGCCCTTTCTTCCTCTCTGCAATTTTTGTTTGTTTGATGAATTTCTAATTACTGCTTATTCCTTTGTTTCTATTGTTCCTTTCCCTTTCTCGAATGTCCTTCTCTCATTTCCCTGGCTTCAGAGATACATCCCTCCATTGGCTTCTTACATTGTAGAATAGAGAAGAATACACAATTATCTCTTCTTGGAATCAGGTGTTGTTCTACATCCCTAATTATCTAACTAATTTTTTTTTTAACATTTTTTGTGTGTGCTATCGTTTCTATGCGTGGAAGTATTATCTCCTATATTTGAATTAATGTAATCGTCTGTGAACCGTTAAATTATTATTTTTTTCCTTCTTTTATCTGTTTTTTCCCTGCGTCTTTTTTGAGGTTGGATAGGGTTTTATTGGCTATATGTGGATAAGTGTCTGCCCATTGAACATATGCTTTTGATTTTCAATGGAACTCATACCAATCAGCAGTTTCTATTTATGAGATCTGACAAATTTCTTCAATATATAATCTTTATCATCTATTTTTCATTTGGATCTCATGTGGTTGAATTTCATTGAAAGAATCATAGACTGCTGCTCCTTTTTTTTTTTTTGGGTGAATAACTAATATATTCAACCAAGTGTAAGGAGATCCAACTGCACTTAGAATGTTTGATGCTATGCCTGTGATAAATGTTGTGTAAATTTCAAATCTGTCAGGGAATTTTTGTTCAATTCACGCATGGATACTCCACAGTCATCATGTGGTGTGGTGTCGAACTTCACATAACAGAATTTGCAAAGAGATAGTTTCATGGAGCAGTGACTGGAAGAATCATTGTTTACTTCATGGGCCCAATACTGAAAGTTATAAAGGACTATTGATTGATGCTCTTTGATCATCCTATTTGTGTTAAATCATTGTTACTTAGGTTTATACATTTGTTAGGGTCTCATAAGATATTATTTTCTTTCCTCTCCTAGAGCCATTGTAGTTGCATGATGTGTGTATTTTAGAGCAAGTTAACATTCATGTAGAGAAGACACCATGTGGACATTAAAAATCATGGATAACTGCTACTAATTAGGTATTGACAGTAAGATTGAGAGACCAGCTAAGAAAAGATCCTACATCACAAGCATAAACGTTATTAGATTGCAAGTGAAAGTATTAGATGACTATCATGAATAACAAATACTATAGCTCAGATCTACAACAACAACAATCCTCTCTCTCTCTCTCTTCCTCTCCAAACAGATGTTTTATTGATTTCCACACACACACACAAAAAAAATCTTTCAATCCATACAAATTGTCCAAATTAAATTACCTTTCCAGATCTAAGTGCGAAATTTATCCATCTCCCTAACGAAGAGCAATGGATAGGATGTTGAACATGGTTTGCATCTGTCTCATTCCAATATATGTTCATTGTGCTTCTGCAGATTTGTGGTTTAAATTTCCCAGCGTTGAAGGTGCACATAGCCCCACCTTCCCCTCTATCTTTTTGGATGTTGATGTTGGCTCGGTTAGGTCTCTCTCTCTTTCTCTCTATTATGTTTCAGTTTTGATTCAGATGGTTATTAATCAATTTTGGATTGGATATGATTCTGGTTTGACAGGTTATGTTCTTTAAATTATTTGTTGTTAATTTGTTACTGTTACATTCCTGAAGGCATTGGTAATTTTTCCTTCTCTTTTCGTTTTTTTATTTGATATTTTGGATTTTAATGATTTTGCGTTTTCTGAATCTGTTCAAACCTATGCTGGCTAATTTTACATCTATTAATTTACTTGATTACAGAATAGAGGCACTTTTCTTCTACCTATGTTTCTCGACTCTTTGCTCTGAGTACTCTTTCGTCTCTTCCTGTGGGTGGTCATTTTGTATTTCGCTTAGTATTCCTATTTAATCGTCTAAGATTTTCCTCTACTACTATGAATACATTAGTGCATATTTATTTTTGTAGTGATATTAGCTTGAATGGCATGAGCATGAATGCTCTTGTTCCAGTTTTGTTTGATTGAGAACTGTTTTTTCGTCTACTATGTTGGGTTTTCATGGCTTCTCGACATGTGTACACTTTGGGAACCTTCTTCATTCTTTGACAAATCCTATTCTTTTTATTTGTTCTAATTATTTTTTATGTTGCTTTCCTTTTAAGCTTGACATATTTGTTCACCAATTTTTCTCTCTTTTTTGTTCTTTTAATTAAGTTTTGGGTCCCCCGCCCACTTCTCATGAGCTTACTTCAACATCTTTATGCATTTATGGATTTTTTTTATACTTCCTTTTTGTTAATAGCTAGGAATGCGTCATAAGCTGTACGATTAGGTGTAAGTCCCATAATTCTGAGCTCTTAATGCTTCTGAAATACTGATGTAGGTGAAATCTTTTTTTTTTTTTTTTGGGCTTAAGCAAGTAAAGTTTTAAAAGTTAAAACTTCAAAAGCAGCTCATTCTCTAACTTCTTCTTTTCCCAATTTCCCGTTTTATTCGAACCCTAGCACAGCCGCAGCCTTCCCCCAAACCCCAATCGTCTTCTTATTCTTCTCCTTCTTCTCCATCTCCATCTCTGGTTGCAGCAGCGACGAATCGGTTCGTCCTCTTCTTCTCCATCTCCGTTCGGTTGCAGCGCGACTCGGTTCCTCCTCTTCTTCTCCATTTTCGTTCGATTGCAGCGGCAGTTTGCTTAAGGATCCCTCCCTCGCCAACTTTCTCTTGCAGCAATTACATTCCTGTAAGAATCTCTTTCATTTCATTCTATTTTGCATTTAATTTATATTTGGTCCTCTAAGATGGGAAACGTGGTCTGTGAATCAATAGTTTCGTTTCTTCTCCCTGTTCTGTTTTTTTTTTTTTGGTAAAGCCCTGTTCGACTTTCATATAAAAATCTCTTTATTTATTTATTTTTTGGCAGTGTAGATCTGCTGCTACTACTCTAACAGGCTTGGTTCTCTGACTTCTCGGTTGCTAATACAAGACGGTATAGCCGAAACCCCCTTGTATATCTTCTCTTTTCAGCTCTTGTGTTGCTTGTGAGTTGTGATAGTTTAATAGATTAGAACACTACCTGGGTTATTTTATTTTATTGTTGTTCTGAATTTAATGGTTGCAGTGTTGCACTATTGTATTGTCTCTTCCTGAGGTATCAGTTTTATTGTGCTTTGGTGAGTCTTTCATGTTGGGATTCGTTGACAATAGTATGGCATTGACCGGCTCTGCCACAACTTCTCTCTCTAAGGAGATACCCAGCGGCGGATTTCATGGGTTCTACATACTCTAACGAAACCAGTGCAGTTTTATTTAGATAAGAGACGACACTAAACTTTTTTTTGGGTAACGCACTTAACTAACATTGGCTACTAAAGTGTACTTAATAGCCACATATTGACCCACTTGGATGGGTGGTCCATTGTTTGGGCTTTTTTCTTTTTTATACCCAGCTGTCTAATGTAGTCAATGATTGGAAAATTATTCACTTCAGAATTCAATCTAGACATTGAGAGTGACTGGAGTAGTTAGAACTGATAATGGTGTAATCCCAAACAATCTCTTCTGTTCAGCCCTAGCATATTCTTAATCTTCTTAATCCCAGATGATCAGTAGCATTATAACTACGTACTTTTGCTGAGAATCCTCCTTTCTCACCAACACCACTTTCAACTTCCCATTTGAGATCTCCAGCATAGATGATTGCTCCCCCACCTCCTGTTACAAGAGTAATGATTGGACACCATCTATGTAGTTTCTTGGGGATGAAAACATGATGTCCTATGCTCCAACATCTACGGTAATCTGAATTTGACTTCATACTTTTCTCTTGGCCTACTAACTTATTATTCTTATAATGACAATGGAGATGTTGATGAGGTAATGGATAGTCTTTTCTTCTTTTGTAAATTGGTCTAGATGTTTTTAAATGAGTAGCTTTCCGTGTAGCAAACTTCACTTGATGGCATAGAGTTGTTCATGGTTCTTTCTCAATAATTACTCTTCCTTTCATTCTAATTCCCATTTTGTATACTGCACTCCCCATTGCTATTGGCTCCCCAATGCAACTCTAGGGTACATGGAAATTTGTTTGATTCATACATGCTGTTTTTTTTATTTTTATAATGTTCTAGAAACTCCGGAAATAAGCAAAGATTTTGTGTTGTGGTGTGGTGTGGAACTTTGCATGGCAGTTCAGTCGTGAACAAGTTGTTTCATGGAACAAATTTTGTAAAAAACACGGCTTCTTTCTCCACATTATTTATTTTTAATTGTTGCTTTGTATTTATTTTCTTCACTTTCGAATAAATGTGTCTATATGTTTCCCTTGTTAGGTCAATGTACATTACTGCAGAGTTATATGAGACAAGAGAGAGGAAGGTCAGAGAAGGAGAATAGAAAAACAACGAGCATTTTCAGCCAAGGGAGTAGTAGTTTTCTGGGTTCTTTGACTTTATTATCTTTTTCTAACTCAAGTAGGGAACCTACTCCATTTGGTTTAGGATTTCCTTTGTTCTCTTTTCAAACTCGGGTATTTTTGGAACTCTATTTTCAACCTTAAAGATATAACTGTTATTATTATTTTTTTCATGGTAGTTTAGGCATGTTCTTTGATTGAAATTGGATATAGATGATGTACTGAAAATCTGGCCATGTTTCTTAACTGAAAGTTAACGAAAATGTGTCTGCAGTAGTTCTTTCTTAGTTTGTTCTTTTGGGGATATCATTAGAAGATATGATTGAACTATACAGTGACATAGAGATGATGTATCGATCATTGTAGATTCTTCTTCTTTGTTCTCTATGATACTTCATGCTGATATGAGTTGATTAAATTGGTACATGGTTATATTGCTACAGGTACTACCTATTGCGAGTTTGATTTCAAACCAGACGCTTTTTCGACATGATCAAGCTAATAAAGATTGGTACATGGTTATATTGCTGCAGGTAACGTTCATTTGAATACTAATGTCAATGAGGTATTGTCAAATTTTGTGTGTTTACTGGAGTTGCTTGGTGATTTAAAGCACTCCTTGTCTAAGGTGTTCATTGATTGAAGACATAGAGCAAAGTACATACATTGTTTATTTTGTTTTTGAATTTTACTAATTTGTCATAGGTTGTAAGTGTCCTTTGGGGTAAGGTAGACTAAATGTAATTAAGTTTCAAACGGTCATTTGTACAGGTAAACTTAAACTATTTTGGATCCTGTCATTATTTCATTGCTTTTAGGGATCCTGTCATTATTTCATTGTTTTTAGGGATGAATGTTCTCTTTTTTTTTTTGTTTTTGTGGAAGTCTTATGTCTCTTCACATCAATAGGTTAAAGGATAAGATAACAGAATAGGTTAAAGGATTTGCACCACAAAAATAATAGGTTAAAGGATTAGGTAAATAAATTTTTTTTTAAAAATACTATATGTAGCGGCGTTTCTTACTAAATGCCGCTAAGTGTGTATATTTTATCGGCGTTTAAGAAATGCCACTATAGGATATTTTACCGGCGTTTATGTAAACATGCCGCAAATAAATCATAATTATACCAACGCTTACCAATATATAACGACATTTAAAAAAACGCCGTTATAAAGTATATATGGCGACATTTGTTAACAAATGCCGATGAAAGTATACTTACACGGGCATATGGCATAAACACCGTGATACATTTCCGGCGGTACATTTGACAACATATGTGCGGCGTTTATTACAAACGCCGCTGAATCATATAGCGGCATTTTTTTTAGTTACGGTGACACTTAAAAAACGCCGTATAAGACGTCTTTTCTTGTAGTGTGGTTCGGTCCGGTTTACTTTGTATTGAATCTTTCATACATTTGGTTTAATATTATCGTATGCGATATACACTTTTTGAACATTATGTGTCCATAAGTTTTACTTAAAATGGTAATCACGACTAGGGTTTGGGCTGGGCATCCTTATCATATGGTCGTCGCATTGGGTATGCCTAGACATTTTGATGTCGGGGTACGAATGCAGTGCGCATAATGATGTGCATTGGCGAAGAATCTTCTTTGTCGACTTCCTCATGTATTACTGTCAGATATAGGATGGGATAGACATGTGTCACCGAGACCCTGTACTTGAGAGGACCCTGTCACTGCAAAATGTGATCGTATTCTTTGGTTCATCAATGACTGAGATTTAAGTGAGTCAAAGCCGGTGTTTTCGGAATACGCAAACATTTTGTGAGTGAAGGAGTTACTCAACATGGTCACCACTGCCCGATTGGGGAACACCAAGATAGAGATTGTCTGTGAATGGTTGGATCAAAATCTGGATCCAGTGTCGTTTTAGAAATGGTTTTAGCAAAACCGATTTTACATAAAATGATAAACTATATGTAGTTTTAATTAAAAATGTTTTATCGAGTTTTACGGGACCCGATCATATACATAGACTCTCTGATATGGACTTGTTCTATGAAATGGGGTTTGGCAATACTAGTGAACATGCCCTAGATTCCATAATGATGGTGTTGATTAGTGGTGGGTTGGTACATGATGATTTATTATCATGTAGGGGTTTATTTGAAATTTGCTAAAATAATTGATTATTTATTTAATTAATGGATATGATGCTAATTATAATTATCTATAAATTGAAATAATTAATTAATTAAACTATTTTCTATTAGATTCTACTGCTTCACCAATTAGAAGTACTCTAGGTTTGAATAGATTCAAGTCAAAGAGGAGAGAGAAAAACAAACTCTCATTAGGTTAATTTATTCAAATTAAGGTTTTTTAATAAATTAAAAAAAACCATATTATATAAACAACCTAAAACATGGAGGGTTTTTTTTTTTGTTTTCCAACTTTGGGTGCTCCCCCTCTCTCCCATGTTCTCTCTCTCTCTCTCTCTGTCTCTCTCTTAATATCTTCTCTTTCCCATTCTTCTTGCTCTCTAGCTTTTGAGAGTTAGGATTTTAGAAATTCAGGATTACTCTTTTTCAAGAACTGTCTGCCACCAAGAGAAGACGCATATAAGATCGACTCTGAAGAAACTCTCTTTCTTGCACGTCGGGCGCTGAGGTCACCCTTGGTGATGGGTGATGCAATCATTATCTTCATAACTTTTTATAAAGTAAAAGGGATGAGATTGATATAAAGGAGTTCCACTTGGTAATAATCATCTAATATTGCATCTCAAGTTCGTTGTAAAGAATCTATCAAGATGGACCCACAGCAACGCAATTATTAGCTATCAATTTTCTTTTTGGGATAAATTTTATAGGAGTAAGTTTCCCTCCACTCGTAGAGAATAGTTCACCCACCATCCTAGGGCTCACAGACCCCTCCTAGGATTTTGTATGTTCCAAATTACCCTCTCCCGCCTCATGATGAATGGGATCCCATTCATATGTCAGGCCCAAGTATAGGCCCCACATGTGAAATGACCCTCGTTTTTTCTTCGTTTAACAGGGTTGGACGATACTGGACAAAATCCTTTTTCGGAAAAGAGAATAGATTTTTTTGGGGCAAAAAAGGTGTGGTAATGTCACTAGTCAATTCCGGTCACACTTTAGAGAGAAGCCACAAAGATTAGATTCTCGTATATGTTGACTTGTCATGTGCGTTGATTTACTTTTTCATCAAGTACTGTGTTGGGAGAAGGAGAGACACAGTCTTATTTGTTATAATTATCACCTCCAATTACTCCAATTCCTCTAATAGGGGAAAGTGGATCCCACATTAGACAATGTTTTTGGATAGAGCTAAAGTGGTTATTTCTACCCCATGTGAGGAATTGGAGTTATTGGAATGAGCAGCAAATTGGAGGGGACGACAATTCATCTTATTTGTGTCTTGATGACCTACAGCTCATGGAAAAAGATCGGGTGACATGGAAACAACAGTTATGTATTTTATCACCTCCAATTCGCTGTCCATTTCAATTTCCTCCAATTCCTCACATTGCAGTAGAAATGACCAACCTACCCCACCCTCGGCAGTGTGTTCGGGCAAGGGGTAGGGTGGTCATTTCCATTTAAAAAAAAATATATAGTTACGTACTAGTGATTTTCAGGCACATAGAAAGCAATTTAGTCAGTCTGCTCCACATAACCATCATTAATTTTACCACATTTAGTTTAGATTAGTGCTGCTATACTCGATATCAAATACAACCCAAACATTCAAACTCCACATGTCAAGGTGTTAATCGGCTTGACACTCGAGGAGAATAAACTATATTATGGATTTGACAGGGAGGAGAATAAAATACTTACAAGGAGCGTCGGTTATTCACTGGGAAATATGGAGTAACCAAACAGAAAAATATGCGAAATAGGCTGAACCAGGAGCACTTCGATTTCTGTCCAAGAGAGCATGTGTCGCAGATCGATTTTAGTCCAAGAGAGCAGGTGTCACAAATCGATTTCAGGTGTTGCAGCTCGATTTTAGGAATTTGACGGTAAAGCAGAGAGACAACAGAGAGAGATTCCAGCCTTTGGATCACCAGGTGGAACTTCCTTAAATGTCGCCATTGTTCCTCACAGACTTAGGGTTTTGACTCCTTCAATGCCACAGCTCTGAGTACCAGAGCTTTCTAGAGAAGAAATATAGGAATCACCTGCGATTAGAGAAGAAAGAGAAGGAGTTGCAGAGTAGAAAAGATGAGTTGAAGAGGTACTGGTCGTCGAGGTTTCTTCGGGGTAGTTGTGAATGCACGCAATGCATCGAGTAAAATTTACTAAGTTTTGTCGAGCAACGGTGGTGGGTTGACGCCAGGCTGCTTTATCGCCGGAGTAGGTTTCTTCAAGACGGTAGGTTATAGTCGATTCTCCAAGGTTGTCGGTGAGTGTGAGGAAGAAGGTATATAAGGGTGTTTTAATTGGAAGGGTAGATTATGTACTTCGGCCACTAAGAAGGGCAGAATTATCATTTAAAAAATATTAAACTGCTGATCTCACCACTTAATAGTTCTTAACTAATGGTAGGGGGTCTGTGTGAAATTAATTTGGTAAAGCAAAGGAGACCGCTGATATTATGATAATTAATAGATGTGCCTTAAAATATAGGCAAACTTCAGGGGGTGGCGTTGATAATTTTTCATAATTTTTATTATTATTAAATTTGTTTTTTTTTTTTTTTTTTTTGTGAAAGGTAAAGCAATAATTTAAACCTTTCACTTTTAAAAGCTGTCAGCAACGCAGAGAACCACTCTATAAAATGAGCTTATGACACTATAGATTGTGAAATGTGCCATAGCATCTTAGCATTTCAATGATTTAGGCTTCTTTCTTATATGCGTTGAGTATTTAATTTTCTTTCCTTAACGTTGTTCTCGCCATTGTGTTTAGAAGAAAGAAACAACAACAACATGGGAGTGTTACATGAAACAACATTCTATGGTTCAACTGCTCCCGCTCCTTTGGCTGATGATACATGGTATCGTTCACCTGTTCCTTGGGTTGGCTTGTACATAGCAGCAGCAACAATGGTATGCTTCTTTTGCATGACTTATGATTTGGTGCATGGATTCTTTCGAAAGAAACCATTTGTGCCCTGTAAATTGTTTCATATGAATGCATTCACCATGACAGTGTTAGCTGTAGCTACAAAAATTCCTGTTGATCTTACCACAACCATGCCTACTGTTGAGGATCAGCTATCTAAGCTCACTGGCACTGCACTGTTGTGCACCGCACTTGGGTTTTACATCCCCTCACTAGGGACTATGGGCACATCCGAACGCTATGGCAACTTGGCAGCAATGAGCGTGACCGTGATTACTATGGTTGTTAATGTGTGTATACAAATGCGCACACATGTGATAAGTTCCTTCATAATAGAGCACATCATCATCTTGGCCTGCATCTTAGTATTGCTTCTGTTGATGTGGTCATCTGCTTTAGCGTTTAGAGGCCAAATAGAGTCCTTGTCAACTTATTATAGATCTAGACCTTCTTTAGATCCCAAGAATGCAAAGGATGTGCAGGGATTGAGAAAACTGTTACTGGAGCTGTATGTACTCAACTATACAGCCAACCCCCAGACATTGTTATGTGAAACTTCACATCATCACACAATTGGCTTACTGTGTGCCCTTTCTTCAGCAGTTGTCTTTCAAGCCATGTTAAGGTCGTTTGCCCTAAAAGATATAGGGTTTTCATCACGTGGCGGTTCTGATTACAAATTGTCGATTCCTTTCGTGCTTGTGTCCCAATTTCTAACCATTGCAGTGGGAACTTTTTCCATCATCTATAGATGGCTTTCATTTGTCAGCCGCACTGACAAGGAAAATCTCTGGAAACAAGAACATTATTCTCCAGAACGAGAATTAGAATATCTCAAGTTGAAGACCTTATCTTTTAGGCTCCTCTGCAAAAACCTCTCAAATGTCTTTCTAGTTGCCAAAGACTTTATCATTGATGTGTTAACACACACCCAAATTGTGTTGTACACATGCAGTTGCTTCACTGGGCTCCCAATTTACATTGTTAAGTTATTCTTGAAATTGATATTTCCATTTCATCATCTTATCTTCTCTGAGAACACACAGAATATTGATAATTTGTTAAAGAGAATGTCGACTTCTATGGATCAAATAAGTAGTGACTTTGCAGTATCATCTGTGGGTGGCACTTTCCAAATTTGGATAGCTAAAATGGCAGTGAGAGATATGATGACATGGAAAAAAACATGTGAGAAGGAATGTCCAATTCAATTCATCAAATTAATATCCAAATGTCTTGCATCTAACTCAGAATGCGACTTCAAAAACAAATTAGAAGTTACAGGGAAAAGAATATTTTCAGAGGGGTATAAGAACAAAAATGTCAAGAATGAGTACAGAGTTTCGTGCGTATCAGTCTTGATCCTTTCAGGAATGCTTGAAAAATTGAAGTCACCTCACCTCGAGGACTCTCTAATGCACTACTTCGATGAGATATTTGAAATCATTTATTTTGTCGACCAAAGGATCTTTACTCCCAGCATGATTGATGAAACAATATGGTCATCATCAAAAGAAGTATGGGCGCAATGGAAGAATCCCTACCATTGGTTCCGATCGATGTTCGTTTTGAATGAATTCAAGAAGGAACCCAATGATGATCTTAGTCAAGCTCTTGGCGATATAGATCCACAAAAAGTTTGTTCGTTGGCTTCAAAGCACAAGGCTTTGCTTTGGAAGAATCCCTACCATTGGTTCCGATCGATGTTCATTTTGAATGAATTCAAGAAGGAACCCAAAAATGATCTTAGTCAAGCTCTTTGCGATATAGATCCACAAAAAATTTGTTCGTTGGCTTCAAAGCACAAGGCTTTGCTTACAACTGAATTTGTAATCATTTCTGAAATCATAAGAGAGCAGAAGTATGAATCATATGAGATGCTTGAAAAGTGTCTTGTAGAGATGCTCTGTTTTTTTCTTTCTAAGCTCCCACAGGCCATACAGATGGAGATCCGTGGAGAAGATCCAACTAAAATAGGGGAAGAAAGAATGAGAAAAGCCTTGAAGTTCTTTTTCGAACTTGAGTTGTTTGGGAACAATAATGCTTCCCTTGTTGTTGCTTCTACTGAGAATGTTTGAATGTCAACTACATAAGTGATTCTGCATGTTAGATCTTTGTGATTGCCTCCGTGCCCAAGTTTCTTTTGTTTTCAGGGAAAGCTATTGTACGGCTGATTAGTTGTCTAATTTGGCTTGCTCAACTAATGGTAATACATCTTTTCAGTCTCTCTCAGCCCTTCCTAGAGAACTCAAAGTTAAAGTGAGAGAAGATAAGGCAGGTTTGCTTGTTTTTGTTTTAAGGGTCCTGTGGATCTCAGGTTGTTTTTTTCAAGAGTGTTGCATTGTGTGATTTTTGTATTGGGTTTGGGGTAAGGCGGGCTATGTTCCCCCCCTTGTACTGCCTTTATGGGGATTTGTTTTAATAAAATTCTAGGGCCAGCCCGGGTCCTAGGTAATATTCGGGTTAAAATAAAAAAAAAAAGTGATTCTACATGTTCAATTTCTGCTTTATTGGCATAGGTTTGCCATTTCTGAATACTACTGTTGTATTTTATGTTTTTAATAAAGATTTATAGCGTGTATTTTGTGGTTCATTGAGATTAACTTTTCTATTTGTGCTTACATGTAAATGATTTTTGTTTTCGATCTTTTGTTCTCAATTCTATACTACACTTGCCAAATTACAAAAACAATTAGTGTTCTGAAAATATGTTGGACCAGGAAACCTAACCTTGGTTAGACCATTTGAAAAATCAATCATTTTCCAAAAAGACTTGATGATTAGAATGCTAATCTCCATAGTCAGAACAGGCAGTTCATTTTTTTTTTTAGTTTTTGGACTGTTGATTGAATGTTGACTAAAACAATCCAATACCCAATCCATATATTTTTTGGGCGATGTTCTCTGCACCGAAGCCCACGAGGGGGTGCAAGCTGCACCCAAACACATGTGGCAGGGAGCAGTGGTCATTTCAGTCATTCAGGGGGAGTGGAGCGGTCATTTTGCCTACCCCCATGTGTTTGGGGGTAGCCTGCGCCCCCGGTACAGAGAACATTTTCCCTATAAATTTTTTCCCAAAAAATATGAATTGTGACTAAATTAAGAAACGGGGAAATCTATCCTTATTGTGGGTGAAAGCAACAAACTTCAAAAACTTATGAGTAAGTCAAATTTTTCATATTTAGTTTGTGAAGGATTCCTCCAGTATAATATAGTTTTTCAAATAAAAATTTACAGTTCCATTTTCCCTCTCAAATTAAGAACAAAAGATATAATCTGAACAAAAAATTTCTTACTCGAGAGTTCTTGACCAAAGTTCCAGAGCAGCCCATGTGTACATGATGGATCATGTGTTCCGATCAAGTGTATTGTTGCGTGGGAATTGGAATTAGAGGACGGGAATTGTAGTTTCAGCTATTTGAGTCTCCTAAAATTACGTCTTTTTTATGGACCAAGTGTATTGGAGTGTGGAAATTTCTAATTGCAGCTGTTTGACTCCTAAAATTGCATCATTCCAAATTTCCTAATCAAAATCTACATATGTTTCACAATAATTGTAGAATTTGAAGGAGGGGTGGGGGAAGTTGTATTAAAATTCCAACTGAATAAAAATATACATGTTTCATGGTAATTACAAAGTTTGGGAGTTCTGATTCCCACTGTTATGACATATGAAGATTCAAAATCGATCGGTCCAGGGTCACCAAGACCATGGAACCGTGGTACAAAGAGGAACCATAATCCAAAACAAGTCAATGCCAACTCATGGCCTATCCTCTCCCAATGCTCAGCTTACACACAAAACACATGCCAATTTCCTAAATGGAAATAATTCAAAATATCAAGGAAAGAGAGCAGATATGTCTCCTATGTCTTCCCCTAATTATCAACCCCTAAATCAAGGATTTTATTCTCATTTTTTCCCTAAGATAGATCCATCAGTTATGGCAAGGATGGATTTTAATTAATATTGTAAGAATGAATGAAGGTAAGTGAGTACAATATTCTCTCTCAAAGAAGAGAACCCTTGGATGTAGGTGATCGACCACCGAACCAAGTAAAACATTGTGTCTTCCTCCTCTTGTCTCTCAACCTTTCTTCATGTCTTCTCTAAATCTTAACATGGCATCAGAAGCTCAAGCCGACAAGGGACCTTTTCCCACCCTCATCACCCTTAACAATCTCATGACTATCAAACTCTCTGACTCCAACTACATGTTGTGGAAATCCCAAGTTGAACCACTGCTCACCAGTCTCGATCTCTTTTCCTTGGTCGATGGCTCAACTCCATGTCCTGCGTAGATGACTCCTGCCACAATCAGTGTGACTATTGGTCTCAATCCTGCATACACTAGATGGAAACGACAAGACACCATGCTAGTTTGTTAGCACATTGCAACTCTAACTGAGCCTGTTCACTCTCAAGTTGTGGGTGCAAAACCTCACATGAGGTTTGGACTACATTAGCAACACTTTATTCCATTGCTTCCACCGCTCAAATTATGCAACTGCGGTACCAGCTTCGCCAAACCAAGCGTGGAAATTCGACAGTTCATCAATACCTCCTTGCTGTCAAAAGGATAACAGATCAATTGGCCACCTATGGTAAGCCTCTAACTGATGAAGAACTTTGTTTGCAAGTTTTAGAAGGCTTAGGCCCTGCTAATCAAGGGTTTGTGACTGCAATCACAACCCAACAATCACCATTAAACTACAATGATCTTCGTGGCATGTTGCTGACCCAAGATATTCGTCTAAAAAATGACGAGTCCATGCCCAACTTATTCTCTCCAAATGCTAATTGTGCTGCAAATAAGAACACCTGTGGTGGTCGTTCCAATTATCTCACTGCCAATTGTGGCAGACATGGAGGCCGAGGACGATATCAAGGTGATCGTTATCCACCCAATCGTAACCACCAAGCAAGTCATTTTGGGGGCCAAACATTTGGATCTCAATCCCAATCTAGGGATCGTGGTGCAAATCCACCAATGGTTGAATGCCAAATTTGCAACAAAGTAGGGCATCGGGCCCTAGAGTGTTACAATCGATACAAGCATGCTTATTCCCAGTCATATAATACTCCGCCAAGTGCAAACTATGTAGATTATAATTCTGGACAGCAGAATGACAATGTGTGGTACGCGGATTCTGGCGCATCAAATCACATCACTGCGGATTTGGAAAATCTTCACATAGTAGCCCCTTACATGGGTAATGACCAAGTTCAAATGGGTGATGGATTAGGTTTGTTCATATAACACACTGGATCTTCATTTATCACTCATTTCACAAGATAATTTCAAGTTTATGGATATAATGCATGTACCACTAATCTCAAAAAATTTGTTGTCTGTGTCTCGGTTTAATAAGGACAACAATGTCCTATTTGAATTTCACCCATCTTATGTGGGTGTGAAGGATCGACGAACAGGGAAATGTTTGCTGCGAGGCCAAACTAGAGATGGTCTTTATCAAATAGTTTTGAATAACAATGCCAAGAATAAATGACCATCTGCACATCTTGGGGAACGGGCTTCAATAAATCAATGGTACCGTAGAATGGGCCATCCAATTGTTAGAATTGTTCATTTTATTTCAAATAAATTTCAACTCCTTGTTAATTCTGAAAAGGACTATGTGATTTTTTATGCTTGTCAACAAGGGAAAAGTCATGAGCTACCTTTTTCCCTATCCCCTACAATTTCTACTGCACCTCTTGAATTAATTTACTCGGATTTGTGGGGACCTTCACCAATTACTTCAATAGAGGGGCAACGATATTATATTAGCTTTGCCGATGATTTCAATAAATATATCTGGTTATATCCACTTACTTTGAAATCTGAAGCTCTTACTATTTTTCAAAAATTCAAAACTCTGGTGGAAAACAGGTTTGACCAGAAAATTAAAAGATTCCATAGTGATTGGGATGGCGAATTTCGGTCAATCTTCAAATATCTAACTGAAATGGGAATAGAGCATCGACTTGCATGCCCTCACACCCATGAATAAAATGGGGCCATGGAAAGACGACATAGGCACATTGTTGAGACGGGTCTATCCTTAATGGCTCATAGCTCTGTTCCACGAGCTTTCTGGCATTATGCGTTTTCTACTGCAATCTTTCTCATAAATAGAATGCCCACAACAGTATTGCAAAATCAGTCTCCTTTATTCAAATTGCATGGAATCCACCCCCAATATGACACCATGAGAACCTTTGGGTGTGCTTGCTACCCGCTATTGAGACCTTACAATCACAACAAACTGGAGTCTAGGTCTTCCATGCACATTTTTCTTGGTTACAACAGTCGCCATCGGGGTTATATCTGTTATGATCAAAAGAGAAAATAACCTCTTATTTCTCGTCATGTTGTGTTTGATGAAACCAAGTTTCCTTTTGAACCAGTTCCACCTTCATCAGTTGAACCAAACTCGCCATCTATTTTAAAGCCACCACCTCTTTTACAATGGATGCACCAACAACACCCACCAACCCAAACCCATTCCGGCTCCACTACACCAACAACCGTGCAACCAACTATGGCTCAGTCAAACAATTCGACTCCAGCCTCTACATCATCCATTGATCTATATGTCGAGTTACCAGCACCATCTCCAGAAAGTCAAAATCCATCACCATCTCCAGAAAATCCAGCTTCAAACCCAACACCTCCGGAGAGAACATTGCTACCTGTAACTCAACACCCAATGGTAACTCGCACAAGAGATGGCACCATTAGGCCCAAGGTGTTTTTAGCAGCTCAAAATTCTGAAGACCCACTTCTGGAACCGACCAGTTTTGGGGTTGCCAATAAAATTCCACACTGGCGAGAAGCAATGAAGAATGAGTTCAATGCTTCAATGCACAATGGAACTTGGATGCTTGTGCCACTACGCAATGATATGAATGTCGTTGGTTGCAAATGGGTCTTTCGCACAAAGCAAAAGGTTGATGGCACCCTTGACAAGTACAAGGCACGTTTGGTAGCTAGAGGATATAGTCAATATGAAGGGATTGATTATAACGAAACATTCAGCCTTGTAATCAAACCAACAACCATTCGGTTGGTGCTTGCTATAGCTATTTCTAAGAGATGGCCAATACGGCAACTCGATGTGCAAAATGCATTTTTGCATGGTGATCTAAAGGAGGATGTCTATATGAAGCAGCCACCGGGCTTTACTGACCCAACATTTCCAGCTCATGTTTGTAAGCTACGCAAGTCTTTGTATGGCTTGAAACAAGCACCGCACGCTTGGTTCGATAAGTTAAGTTCCTTCTTTTGGAAAATGGATTCCGGGCTTCAAAAACTCACACCTCTCTCTTCATGTCAATACGACTAATAGGCACGATATATATCCTGATTTATGTGGATGACATAATTCTGATTGGGAGTAGTGATGCTTTACTTCGACAGTTTTTGTAAAAAGTGGGTATGGCCTTTGCAATCAAAGACTTAGGGAGACTTAATTACTTCTTAGGCATCAACATTGAATGGATGAATGATGGGATCATCATGTGCCAAGAGCAACACATTCAAAATCTTCTCCAACGTACAAAGATGCTCGACTGTAAACCAGTTTCTACACTAGCAGCCACATCCTCAAGCCTCAGTCAATATGGTGGGGAGCCCATGACGGATCCAACACAATATAGAAGTGTAGTGGATGCGCTCCAATATGCCACTTTGACAAGACCAGATATACAATATGCAATGAACAGGGTTTGTCAATATATGCACAATCCAACAACAGCACATTGGATGGCAGTTAAGCGTATATTGCGATATCTTAAATCAACAGTTTTTCATGGCATTAAATTTCACAGTAATGCAAAGATTGAACTATCAGCCTTTTTTGACGCTGATTGGGCAAGTAGTCCAGATGACAGAAAATCAACTGGTGGATATGCAATATTTCTTGGTAACAATATCATCTCTTGGAGCTCAAAGAAATAATCAACCGTTGCAAGATCTAACACAGAAGCAGAGTATAAGGCATTAGCAAATGCCACTGCAGAGGTGACTTGGCTCCAATCCTTGCTCAAGGAATTGCAAGTATATTTACCAAATGCTCCTCTTCTATGGTGTGACAATATAGGGGCAACCTATCTCACCGCAAATCCTATCTTTCATGCACAAACGAAGCATGTGGAAATAGATTTTCACTTTGTTCAAGACAAAGTTGCTAAGAGTGATCTAAATGTCCGATACATTTCCCCCACTCTTATGCATGATACCCTCTTCTGCCCATCTGAACCCCTCAGGCAATAGATACTCTATTAGTACCGTTGGGTTTATGAAAACTTGTTCCTATGTTTATTTTAAAGTGAAAGCCTTTTTTTTTCACTGTGGGTGAAGAATGAATCTCTTCAACATGGGTAACTTGATGGAATGATTGAACTCTTGGAACGATAGACGTCATCATGAACTCCCTATTGTACAAAGTCGAAAATACCATTCCCTAGCCCAATCCAAGGGTCAAATCCATGGATGAAGAAATGAAACTTAATCCTTTACAGGTTTTTTGAACTATGGATCACTCAGATAGGCTTGATGTTTGTGCTGGATTTTATAGATGAATTTTTAATATGGGTAAGCCAAGTGTAGATTTTGGCCCATGGATATGGTTGCATAAACAGATTTGGGCCTCTACAACTCAAAAGTTTTATTTGGCCTTTGAAGCATAATCCATGCAATTTGCATTTTAATACTTGGGATTCTACTTTAGACAAAAGACTCTCTGGGCCATTAAAATCTCATAGAGCTCTTACTTGGGTTGAGATCAATTGGTGGAGATTAATTTTGTATGTTAAGGTTAGAGATGCTTTGTATTAACAAAAGTAAAAAGAATAGTAACCAGTTTCTTTTCACCCAGAGTGAAGACGAAATTTCCACAACTAAGAGATATGACCTTTTGGATTAACAATTTAACATGGAAAGAGTATTATTAACCTTGTAAGGTGTTACCCCACCCCTTGTTTTTGGGTGGTTTTCATGGACTGGATGCTCCAGCTCCCGCCACCGCAGGACAAGAGCCAAATCGAATCCAATTAAAATACATGATCCGTACACATAGGATAAGGTGAAGTGATAGCAAAAGAGAAAACAGACTACCTTTTTAGGTCAAAAAGGTGTTGTATACATATTGGCGTCGATTGACTCCAAATATATACAATTGCTGTTTTTTTTGCATAGTCATCCAATCCTTTTTCAAGAGCTGTCTGCCACCAAGAGAAGACGCATATAAGACCAACTCTGCAGAAACGCTCTTTCTGCACGTCGGGCGCTGAGGTCACCCTTGATAATGGATGATGCAATCATTATCGTCATAACTTTCTATAAAGTAAAAGTGATGAGATTGATATAAAGGAGTTCCACTGGGTAATACTCATCTACTAATGTATCTCAAGTTCATTGTAAAGAATCTATCAGAATGGAGATAGTTTTAGGTATTGGTATCGTATCGGATATTGTGTTTTGTTTTTTTTGTTTTAATAAATAATCGATATTGTGTTGATATGGATAATTTTATCTGATACAATCGATTCGGACTGATGATGTATGGAAATTATATTGATTTCTCATGTTGCCGATAGATACCGTGCACTAAAAGAAGGCGGTCCCACAGCACACAATTATTAGTAAAGTTTGGGAAAGAAGGATGAGATTTAACGTATAATGCATGAACAGCGGGTTTGTCCTGATTATCAAAGAGCAGACAGACATTGCTGAATTGGTCTGTGTTGATTTGATTCTAATAAAAAAATTGCTTTTTCTAAGGGCTGTCGGCCACGAATTGGCAAATCAGACTAATTTTTTTTTTTTTAATAGAAGCAATCATTATTCTTTAGGCACAATTTTTTATAAAATAAAAAATAGGATACTGATATAAAGGAGTTCCTCTTGGTAATAATCATAATAAAATGCATCTTCAAATCCGAATCTACTAGACCCACAGCATACAATCATTAGCTATCAACTTTCTTTTTTTGGATAAATTTTATTTGATGAATCTCATGTTTAGAGTATCTACGTTTAGGAGAAAAAGTCGCGTCGCGGCGCGACGGGTAAAGTACCTTAAGCCCACCACTAAACGCAACACTTGAAATCTCATCCGTTGATTTATAATGTAAAATTCTAACCGTTCATTATTTTACCTGTAACCAGCTAATCTAAACTCCATCTGCCCTTTTAAATATATAAAAAAAAAAAAAAAAAAAAAAAAAAAAAAAAATCTTCAATCTTCCAACCGACAATGTACAGGGCGGAGGGCGGAGGGCGGAGGGCGGAGGGCGGATGGCGGAGTTGGATCCAGCTTCGAGGCCGAAACGGAATGACGAACCAAATTCAACAATGTCTTCAACGACAAACCTGTCTTGGTTGCATTTAACTGGATAAACACCCTGGTAATGCGATTCGTAACCTTGAGATTGGATCGCATAATCGAAAGCCGACTGCAGAGATTCGAGACGGTTCTTGAGGACATCTGGAAAACGTACAATAAGAGGGAACTGCAACCCTAAACCGCCGGCAGATTTCGGTTCGGAAACCTTCTTGACAACCTTCATGAGATCAATTTCATGGTGAGGAAGAGTATGGGCACCATAAGGACGGACGGTAATGTTGCCGGAGGAGTTGACAGAGAAGTAAAGAAGCAGTAAAGAACTGAGAAACGGGAGTGAAACCCTAAATCGCCTCTACGTAACTCAGCAATCCCCACACCGAAATCTCAGAAGAACAAATTCAAAAAAGCAAAATTTCACCACGAGGAGAGAGATTCTAAAACCCAAAAATCAAAGATTTACAATAATAGAACCAGAAGGACCTAACCTAACCCACTGCCGGAGAGGACTCTCCACCTTAAATCTGAACTTGGGCTCGCTGCCGTCAACGGCTTCTTTTCAGCTTGATTTTAGTTTATTTTCCCTTTAACCGTTGTGGATGATTTCTCTCTCTCAATGTTTCAAAAGAGATTTGCAGGCCTAACCTAACCCACTGCCGGAGCAGATGATTGTTTTCCGACCGGCGAGGAAAGAAGGAGTTGGAAAAAGGAGAAACCTGTTGTCACGGTCAATAGGTTATAAGCTTTTTTTATTCAACGGTTATAATTAAAAGATCAAAAAATAAACAGCTCAGATTTAACTGTCGCGTTTAATGGTGAGTTTAAGGACTTTCATCGTGGCGCCGCTACCACCCGCTCGTTTAACTTTAGAAACCTTGTCCGATTTTTTTTATACCCTTCTTATACAATAAATAGTGGGATCGATACTCACAATTCTCTATCTTATTTAGACCATGTGGGTTTTATAAGGATGATATCATTTAATTTCCAATCCTTCATTGGTTGTCGTATGGAGATTTTTTCTTACATTGTCTTTTTAGAAAATCCTCTTCGTATCGAAATGTGCAATTTGATTATCAGTTTGATTTGGTGACCTGATCCTTTACAAGAAAATGAGACGGGTGAAACTCAAACTAAACGTTATTATCTCATGTAAATTGATGAACAGAGAACAAATGTTTAGAAATTGTAGAAACATATAAAATATTATTTAAATGCAAAGAACGATTGGAATTAGTGAAGATGGATGAATGACCAAGATGTGAAATAGGCAGACCCTTACCATTGCCAACTGGAACTGATCTGAACCATTGTATTCTTCATACTGTGAAAGAGAGTGAAGGTCAGGGGTGACGTGGTGAGTGGCATCCTAATCGGGAAACCAAGGTAGTGAGTGGGATTGGGGTGGTGTGGGGAGCAGTGGTGGATTGGCTTGGTCGTAGGGAGGCAGGGTGGTGGGATACGTGTAATGGGCTGTAGGGTATGGGCCGGTGGGTGGGAAGGGCTAGTGAGGAGAATTGGGATAGCCTTGTTATTGCCGATAAAAATAGCAATCTGTGCTATGATTAGTGCGACGGCATATGGTGCACCAGAAACAGCCATAGGGCTGTCCACCGCGACCTCTACCACCACCGCCACGACCACCGCGGCCACCACGACCATAGCGGTTAGTACAGGGAGCGATAGAATCACCAGTCGTCGGCGTGCGTTGGGCAATATTTGCGGATGGAGAAGTTGGAGCAGCAGCAAGGGACTCCGTACGAGAAAGCTTGTTAAAAAACGATCCATTGAGGAATTCATGACTGAGGAGCATTGCATGGAGATTAAACCCCATGGGGCGAAATTCTGCTTTGAGCCCTCTGAAGATGTGCAGATTAAACTGAGTGCGGCGAAGAGGCTGCCCAGAGGTGGCAAGTGCAGCCGCAACAGCCTTTGCACGTTGTAAAAACTGAGAAATAGACTCATCGGGTTTCTGTTCTAAGTGTTGAAGTGCCATTGACAGAGACATAATGCGACTCTCGAAGGGAGCAGAGAAGGCAGTGCAGAGTGTGGTCCAAATATCATGACTAGTGCGCTTACCCAGCATCAGAGAGAAGACCTCTTCAGAAAGAGATGTAAGTAGGAGACTGCGGATCATCGAGTCCTAGCGGCGCCATTGAGCAGTAGCCACATGATTGGAGGGGCAAACAGCGGTTCCATTGACATGACCGAATAGACCAAGGCCATCGAGGAACGGTTCTATCTGGGTTTGCCAATACAGAAAATTCTTCGACGTTAATTTATGGAGATGTAATGATGGGCATTGGGGAAGGAAGGTAAGCTTGGCAACTCAGTGGAGGAAGAGAGAGCGCTGGCAATTGTGGAGGAGAGAGCACCTTCGATCATGGTGGAAATTTTTTTTTTTTGGAGAATTAGATACTCGTTAATGGATTCACTTTTTGGTATTTTTTTCATTACAATTGTATTTTTGATTATTTTTACACTTCATTAATTCAATACATTACTGACATTTAGCAAAAACAAAAACCATGTTGGAATTAGTGAGTAGAATTTCATTGCTCAATCAATATCTTTCAATGAGAGAGTTTATATAGGAGTACATCACAAGATATCCAATATGGATTTACATGGAAACCTATCACATAAAATATAGAAATATAGAGAGAGATTCACTGAGTTGTCATACAAGAGAGAATTCGATATCATATGTGGGAACTGATTTGGCTTGCCATTCATAGTGGGATTCCATACCACATATGTTGATCTTCAACCAAGATTGTAGGCACACGCAATCTCTAAAGGAGAAAGACATATATACCCTTGATATCAATAAGTCCAGAATCTTCTAGATCTGTGTACATTCAGTTATTCTACAAGCCTATATATACTGTAACACTTGATTAATAAAATGAGGAAAATACACTTTATAACAAACTCAATATAAGGAAGGAGGGGGGTGGGGGTGGGGGTGAGAGGGATATTATATGTATAGAAAAAGAGAGAGAGACAGAGAGAGACAGAGAGAGCATTCGTTAGATCCACCAAAAAACTTGAGCGTAGCCATGGTTCTGTATCTTCTTCTGATAGTACTGCTTATTCTTTTTTCATTAATAGTTTCAATAGGCGTTGCGGTTACACCATTAGTCCGGCTGGGTTGCGAGGAGAAATGCGGAAACGTAACCATACCTTACCCATTTGGCATGAAAGAAGGATGCTTCAAGGATCATGATTATCGTATTAAATGCTATGTCCGGAATGACAACACTGGGGGCATCAAACCCCATCTAGGAGATAATGATTATGAAGATGATGGTGACGTAGAGGTTCTTGAGTAATAATGTGAATATTATTCCCTAATTTTCATTCCTCTCAATAGAGAGTTTATATACATAGTACAAGGAGAAGATCCTAGCTATTCTAAACTAGGAAATAGTTACACAGAATTTACAATCAAATATTGGGTTTCCCTATCCAAGGGATTGTGTCATAGAAGGTAAGATTTCATTATCATATGTGGAGATTGCACTCTATATGGCAAGATTCTATTATCACATGTGGCTGATTGAGAAAGGAAAGGGGATCCCTGAATATCTCTCAATACACCCCCTCAAGGTGGAGTGCCGGTTGGTAGAATCTCCAGCTTGTCCCTCAAGAAAGTAAATCGTGTGGTTCCAAGTGGCTTGATAAGTGTATCAGCAAGTTGATCATTTGTAGAAATAAACTGAACCTGCAGCTGCCTTTTGGATACACAATCCCGAACAAAGTGAAAATCGATTTCCACATGTTTGGTACGGGCATGAAAAACTAGATTTGTTGACAAATAGGTCGCCCCTATATTATTAGACCATAAGATTGGTGGTTCGGTCAATGGACAACCCAATTCGTGCATGATTGATTCCAACCAGACTAGTTCGGCCGATGCAGCTTTATATTTTGCTTCAGTAGAAGAGCGCGCGATCGTATGCTGCTTCCTAGAGGTCCAGGAAATGAGATTTGGACCTAGAAAAATTGCATACCCGTCTGTAGACATACGATCTGTACTGTCACTTGCCCAATTAGCATCTGAGAAAGCCTAAAGAGAGCGTAGAGGGGAACACTCAATAAAAAGTCCATGTGAGTGGGTGCTCCGAAGATAACGTAATATCCTTTTAACAAGTTGCCAGTGCTCCTCTGTTGGAGCGTGCATATACTGACACGCCCTGTTAACCGAGAAGCTCACATCCGGTCGTGTAAGAGTAAAGTATTGAAGAGCCCCCACAACAGACCGATATAGGGTAGGGTCGGACATCAAAGCACCCCCGGAGTCTGATTTGGTCGTTGTGGGCATTGATGTTTTGATCGGTTTGCAGTCAACCATGCCGGTCCGCTTCATTAAATCAGAGATATACCTGGACTGAGTCAACACAAGCCCACGGGTCTGCTGTACGACCTCAATGCCCAAAAAGAAACTCAACAGCCCAAGGTCCTTAACCGAGAATTCAGAGGATAACTGAGTCAAAAGGGAGGAGATCATGGCCGGGTCACTGCCTGTGACTATGATGTCGTCAACATAAATAAGGATATAGCAAATCTGCCGACCTGTGTGTCGAATAAAGAGGGAAGTGTCTGTTTTGGACCCATGAAAACCAATACTGCAGAGAATGGTAGATAGCCGTGCAAACCAAGCACGGGGTGCCTGCTTTAGGCCATAGAGAGACTTATGTAACCTGCAAACAGCATAAGGATGAGAAGAATCCACAAATCCCGGAGGCTGAGTCATATAAACCTCCTTTGTTAGAGCTCCGTGCAAGAAAGCATTACTGACGTCCAGCTGTCTAATGGACCACCCATGGGAAACAGCCAGAGAGAGAACCAGCCAAATCGTGGTCGGCTTAATAACTGGGCTAAAAGTTTTGCCATAATCGAGCCCATATTGCTGATGAAATCCTTTGGCCACCAAACATGCTTTACAGCGCTCCAAAGAGTCGTCCGCCTTCCATTTGATACGGTACATCCACTTGCAACCAATAACATTCATCTGGGGTGTACGCGGCACAAGAGACCAGGTGCCGTTCCGTATAAGAGCATTGAATTCATCCGCCATCACAACTCGCCATTCCTGGACTTTATTTGCCTGCAAAAAATAGGTAGGTTCAGTAGTAACGGGTACTACACTGAAAGCCTGTGGCCTCGACCTTAGGGTCATGGAGTGGGGAGGGTGGACTGGGCCAGGGTTGGGTATGGTGTTGGGTGGATAGAGCTCATGGAGAGCTCGGGTCTTAAGTGGTGGTGAGTCTAGGGACGACCTATTTGGTGATAGAGAAGGTGAAGGAGATTCGGCTGGTGTAGGTGTGGGTAAGGGCGATGGCTGAGGGGTAATGGTTTCCCGCACTGGTGAAGCCATAGGGGAAGGGTATACAACTGGTAATGGTGAAGGCGTTGAAGCCATAGGTACCCGCAATGGAGCAGAAGCCCACGGTGAAGGAGACGTGGGTTGGGACGGTGGTGGTCCCAAGATAGAGCTTGCAAAGGGAAAGGAATGCTCATCGAATCGCACATGTCGAGCAATGATAATGCAATTGGATGAAAGATTGAGACAACGGTAGCCAAAATCCGAAGGACTGTAACCTAGGAACACACACGAGGCTGAGCGATAATCCATCTTATATTTATTAAATGGTCGCAAAAGTGGAAAACATAACGATCCAAAAACCTTTAGGAAAGAGTAATCCGGTGTTCGATGAAAAACAAGTTGATAAGGTGACACCCCAAAGGACACCGATGTTGGCATGCGATTAATCAAATAGATAGCGGTTTCAAAAGCATAATGCCAATAACGGTGGGCAACAGACCCATGAGCTAATAGGGAGAGCCCTATCTCAACGATATGTCTATGACGTCATTCAACAAAGCCTTGCTGCTCATGGGTGTGGGGTGTAGACAACCGATGAGAAATACCAAATTTTGAAAAATAGGTGGGTAATGTGCGATACTCCCCATCCCAATCAGTTTGAATGGCCTTTATTTTTTGATCAAATAAATGTTCAACATGTGATTGGAATTTAAGAAATACATCAAAAACCTCAGATTTTCACTCAAGAGGATAAAACCACATGAACTTAGTGTTGTCATCCACAAAAACCACATAAAATCTATGTCCGTTAGTCGAAACAGTAGGGGAGGGACCCCACACATCACTAAAAATTAAATCTAATGGAAATAAACTTTTATGGTTCGTAATATTTAAATGCAATCTACTGGCCTTGCCCAACTGACAGGCCTGACAAATACTACTAATGCGAGAAGAAGAAATAGGCAAATCAATTAATTTTAACATATGACGGAGAAGTTGCTCATGTGGGTGCCCTAAGCGACAGTGCCAAATATCAGAAGTGCTGCGAACAACAGAATAGGCAGTAGGAGATGTTGTTGGAAGTAGTTCGTAGAGACCATCTTTACTCGGTCCGGAAAGAAGGGTTGCCTTGGTGACTTGATCCTTCACAAGAAAATGAGAAGGGTGAAACTCAAAATAAACATTGTTGTCTCGACTGAATTTTTGAACCGAAAGGAGCAATTTAGACATTGAGGGAACATACAATATATTACTCAAAGAAAATAAATGGGAAGTAGTAGAAGGGAATGAAGTGGAACCAATATGAGCAATTGATAGGCCCTTACCATTACCAACATGTACCTGATCCTGACCATTATATTTATCATAATGTGACAAAGAATGTAAATCAGGAGTTATGTGATGACTCGCACCAGTGTCAGCATACTAAGGGAGAGGGGAGGGATGTGGCGGATTAGGTAGAAGAGGCGGGCTTGGGTGATTATAGGTTGTTGGGTATGCATTATAGGCCGGGTGTGTGTGATAGGTGTAATGGGAAGCAGGTATGGGTTGAGAAGGATTGGGGTAACTAGCCTGTTGACGGTAATAGCAACGATCGGTAGAGTGATTTGTTTGCCGGCAAATAGAGCACCAGAAACGCCCGGGCTGTTGATAGGGGAAGCCTCAACCACGACCACCACCGCCCCTCCCCCCCCTACCCCCACGTCCTCCACGTTGGGAAGAGAGAGATCAATTGGGAACAGGGGAAGAGGAACGTTGAATTGTATGAGCTGTTGGAGAAGATCTGGTTGGTGTAGCATTGGTCACGGACAGCTTGTTTAGAGCAGTACCATGAAGGAACTCATGGCTAAGCAACATGGAATGAAGATCATCATATGAGATAGGGTCAGTCCTGGTCAATAGAGAGGAGACCATGGACTGAAACTCGGTCTTGAGGCCCTTGTAAATATGGAGATTAAAAGCACTGGCCCGAAAAGAATGACCAGCCGCACTGAGTTCAGCGGCTATTGATTTGGCACGTTGAAGGAACTGAGACACAGACTCCTCGGGTTTCTGGTGGATCTCTTGAAGTGTCATAGTGAGAGACATTATATGGCTTTCAGATGGTGAAGAGAATGCCGTTGAGAGGGTCTGCCATATTTCCTCACGAGTATCCTTGTCAAGAATAAGTGGGAAAACCTCCTTAGATAAGGAGGCAATCAGGAAACTCTTGATCATGGAGTCCTGGTGACGCCAGGCTTGAGCTTCAGTAACATCAGCTGGACATGGCTTTGTGCCATCCAAATATGCAAATAGGGCCTGCCCATCGAGAAAGGGCTTTATCTGAGTCTTCCAAAACAGAAAATTCTTCGAGGTAAGCTTGATGGATATGTAATGGTGCGCATTATGGAAAGATGGAGCGGTTGCGGGTGTGACAGAAGGACTGTTCTCAGCCACAGAGAGAGGGCTGGAATGTTCGTCCACCATGAGGGGAAGAAAGGGTAGAGAGACGGAAAAAAAAAAAAAAAAAAAACTCAGAGAGAGAGCTCGTTGGAGCTTTGCTTGGCTCTTGATACCATAATAATGTGAATATTATTCCCTAATTTTCATTCCTCTCAATAGAGAGTTTATATACATAGTACAAGGAGAAGATCCTAGCTATTCTAAACTAGGAAATAATTACACAGAATTTACAATCAAATATTGGGTTTCCCTATCCAAGGGATTGTGTCATATAAGGTAAGATTTCATTATCATATGTGGAGATTGCACTCTATATGGCAAGATTCTATTATCACATGTGGCTGACTGAGAAAGGAAAGGGGATCCCTAAATATCTCTCAATATTGAGATATCATTCTTGGAATCCCAAGTCATAGTGGATGCTGGTGGACTTTCTTCTACTGAATGCTTCAATGCTACAGGACTGAGAACAGAAACTGCGGACGATTACTGGTTTAATGTGCAAAATTTCCCATTCACGTTTTCTGCCACCAGCAACAAGTTCATAGGCATCGGATGTGACACCATGGCTTACATAACCGATGATGAGCGCAAGAACTTCACGAGTGGGTGCGTCTCTGAGTGCAATGGGTTGGATAGTGTGACAAACGGGTCTTGCTCTGGAATTGGTTGTTGCCAGACCTCTATCCCTTCAGGTCTCAAAAATTTCAACGTCAGCCTTGCTAGTTTATATAATCACTCAAGGAATAATACTTGGAAGTTCAACCCTTGCAGCTTTGCTTTCTTGGCCGATCAAACCTCATTTACCTTTGATATATCAGATCTTAAGGCTCATAGATTCAACAGATCGAATACTAATGTGGTCTTGGACTGGGCAATTGGGAATCAAACATGTGAAGAAGCACTTCTTCGTCATGATTATTCGTGTGGTCCAAAAAGCCGTTGCTCTAAGTCAAATCATGGCCTCGGCTATGGCTATCGGTGTCACTGCTACGATGGTTTTGAAGGCAACCCTTATCTCCCTCAAATAGGATGCCAAGGTAAATTAGTTATCATTTTGTTGATAATTGGTAGACAGCATAATCTTGTTTGTAATTATATATGTTGGTTGATTATTTAATTTTATCTTTTTTTAAAAAAGCTTTGGTGCAACGGTAAGGTTGCTCCATGGTGATCAGGTAGTTACGGGTTCAAGTCTCGAAACAGCCTCTCTATAAAATCAGGGGTAAAAGGATGCGTACTTTATGAAGCTCCCCAAGGATTCTGATCCTCTACTGCCGCATTCCCGTCCTTCCACACACAGGTAGGGGCGCAATGACCGCCCTACCCCACCCTTGTAGGGCGCTCGGGTAGTGGTTAGGGCAGTCATTGTGCCCTTGTCTATGTGCTTCCACACAGGCAGGACGGGCAAGTGGCAGTAGAGGAACCAAATTGCCCTCCGCAACCCCCCCAGTGGCGGGAGCCTCGTGCACTGGGTATTCTCTTTTTTATTTTATTAATTTTTTTTTACCGAGTTTCCTTCTACCCATGGCGAATGGGGTCACCCCATTCACCGCAGGGTGGGAGAAAGCGGGAATAGGTATCGTGAGGGTATTTTGGAACATACGAAAACCCTAGGAGGAGTTTGTGAACCCTAGGATGGTGGGTGAACCAGTTTAATTTTTTAATAACACGTCTCTATTGTTTTCTATTCCAACAATTTAGGTGTACTTCCCTTTGGACTCGATGCTATAACTTTGTTTTCATTTTTTTTTATGGATTTCACTGTTTTTAAAACAGTCAAAATGAGGTTGGGGCAATTTTGAAAGTTTGTTTTTATTTTATTCTTGCGTGGCATTAGTACTAACCAACTTTGGAGATTAAATAAATCTTTCTAAAATAGAAATTAGTGGATGTAAACCAAATTTGAAATCTACTTATCTTGTAATTTCCGTTCTTAACTAGTGGGTCTAAGAAATCTTATTGATGTTAAAGCTGCATAGATTTTGGTTTTATCAATCGAAATTAACAAATTTTCATTGTTTGTGTATCTATTAGGGGTGTTGGATTCCCAAAGACATCAACGAATGTGATAAAAAATGACCCAATAATTCTTGCTATTGGAATGCAATTTGCACTAACACCAATGGGAGTTACAAATGCTCTTGTCCACGAGGATACCATGGTGATGGCTGGGTAAATGGAACTCGCTGCAACAAAATTCTAAAAGCTCGATTGTTGATAGGCATTATTGCAGGTATCGCCAATGTTCTTTTAAGGAGAAACGTTCTCTGGGTGGGACGCAGGGCCACGCCCACACACATGGGGTTGGAAATGGTCGGTGCACCCCCATGAATGGTGGAAATTCCATCCCCCAATACGCTTGGGCGCAGGCTGTCATTGGCTGCTGCACGTAGCGTGGCACCTGCATCCTACATAGAAAACACTCCCCTTCCCGGATTTGAATCGTGTAAATCCATTTCTTCTTAATTCTATTTTCTATGGTTTCGATCGATTTTGTCTGATCTTGGCTGAATCTAATTTAAATCCCAATAACAATTGAGAGATTGAGAGAGAGAGAGAGAGAGATCCCATATTCGATTCCAAGTGACAAAGATTCAACTCATGAGTCTAGTAAACCATGCAAACAACCGTTAGCTCGGATGGTTGGAGGCATTGCCGGTTGAGTGCATGCCTCCCGGAGGTCAAGGGATCGTCTCTTGCATTTGTGTCATAGCATAGGTGCAGCGGACGGAGGGTCGCTGGCATGCACCCAGGGGGAAAGAAACAAAATGGGAAAATGGGAGTTGCCACCTAGATTTAGGGTCTAGGACCCATGAATGGTGCCCCTCCTTCACAGAAGGGGCACTAATTTAACTCCAATGACTCAATGGATGGTCTGCCCCAGATCTCTGGGTAAGTGTCAAGTTACGGGTTGGGAAGGTGTTAGGCACCCAGCAACCGCCCGGCCGATGGCCGGTCTTCCTAGATCAAACTCTGTTGTGTACTGTTGTTTTATACATATTATGTACCTAATTAAACTTTTTTTTTTTTGAAGATTTTTGATTATCTTAATTGAAATTTATGAACCTAGTTAGGCTAATTAAGATTAATGTTTTAATCCTGATTACTATCACTAGGCTAGATGGTTATGTACATTGTGTATCCTAGTTAAGCTAATTAATGGATTTTACCTAAATTAGAAAGCCTAACTCTATGGTCTAAAACATGGTTGACAGTAAAAAAGAAAACCAAGTCTAATTATATCATGGAGAAGAACAATTATATTGATAAGCAAAACAGCTTATAGGCCAAAATAGCTAAAATTACGAAAATGCCACTAAAGGGCCAAAATATGTACAAAGGCATGAAATCATATTTAAATGCTGTAAATAAGCAAAACATGATTAAATAACATTAACATCATGCATTTGGATCATCCAGAGCACATGAAATGGCAAGGAAATGTGGGGTGGTAAAAATTACCAAAATGCCCCTGTAATGGCAAACATGTAGAAAATGCATGATAATTCATGAAAATGCTGACTTATGCTTAAAACATGTTTATTAAATGTTAAAACATGCGGAAAAAGTAGCAGGAGCCTTTCTGGGGTCCTAAACAAGGTTTGGTCACAAAATGACCAAAATGCCCCTAAGGGCAAAATGGCAAAAGTGTCAAAAGACACTTAGAATCATTGTAGGCATTGAAAGTGATGTTAAACATCCTAAAATGACTGAACAAACCAAATGATATTTCCAGAATGATAGCCTAGGCCCACGTTTGGTAAATTACCAAAATGCCCCTAGAGGGCTCAAATGACTTTGTATGCATATCTATCAAGCATGATGGTCACGTATGCATATGAAAACATCCTAAACCATTCTAAAACAGCATGTCATGCATAAAAACATTTTTTTCTATTTTTCCAGAAATTTTCATTATAATTAGAAAAATGACATTTATACCCCTAAATGAGATGGGAAATGTATAAAAACTATCAAACATGCATGTCAGTGGATAATGATTCCATAAAATCAAGCATGATGAAATATGCATTCCATAATTTTTTTGTGAATTTTTATGCATTTATATTATTTTTAATATTTTTTGAAATGCTAAAAAAGAAGGGGAAACAAAGAAAAAAACAAAATCCCCATCACAGATCCGAATTGGATCAAACCAGAGCCAATTCCCACTAATCAAAACATGATCTTTAACATGGTCATAACACTTTTGTCCAAATACCCACCCACATGTTCAGATTTTACATAATCTGAAATCCTTTACAGGGGCAAAAATATCACAAAAAAAATGATTTGGAGCTTGAGAAAATTAATGAATGTCAAACATAGTGACAAGCATCATCCCTAAAAATTTTATATTTGTATCACTCTTGAATTATTTTTAACATTTTTATAACTGAAAAACAACCTTTGTTGTAAAGAAAATCAAAACAAATGCTTAAAAATAAGTAAAATATATGGGAAAATACCCTTGAAGCGTGGAAGTGCCTAGGCTCAGCTTGAGTAACCTTGTGTGACCGTAAATAGTCGCCGGAAGCCTCCAAAAGCCGCTCCAAGTGTGGTTGCTCCGAATGGCAAAGGTGATGAAGAAGGGGTATTTATGAAATTTTATATCAGTAATGGAGCATAACCTATGGATAAGAAAACCATGGATGGAAAGAGGGGATCAAGGACTACGTGAAGGTAATTTTTCACTAATTTTCCTCTGTCGCTCACCTCTCTAAAACACCTCCTATTTATTGGAAAAAAAGTGTTCGAGGAAATGACTGAATGAGCCCTGGGGCATTGAAGGCAGGGGACAAGAGGCTGGTGAGCAGCTGGGGCTGGCAGGTGCAAGTGGCTGGGCGCACATGGGCTTGACTTGTGCATGCCTAGGCCTGCTGGGCAGCCTAGGCCGGTGCAGCCAAGACTTTGGCAACCAAGTGGGCATGGGGCCATGCCCATGTGTGGGGAATGGTGGGCCTTGTGGCCTGCCGACGGGCCCAGCCGGGCTGGGTCAGGCCGGGTTGGTCCGGGTGGGGTTAACCCGGTCTGACTCGGTTCAGTAAATTTTTTTTTATATTTTTATATAAACCTTTTAAAGGGTCCACATTCAAACATCAATATCTTTTGATCCAGATAGCCGTTTTTGACGCGCCACATATATCGCCGCGAAGGTATTAACACGTACTTTCCATCTGTGTGGCTGATACAGCCAGATTTTGACTAAAAGTGGCACGGATACCGAAGAAAGCACATAAATGGTGTTTCACACCGATCAAGGTCCAAATGATACCGGAATTACATGAAATTTTACGTGTAAGCACAATATAACCAAATAAAGTTATCCAAATGGTTTTAGGTCACATCAGGTGGCTCGGGTACCAAGAACCATACCAAGGGTAAAATGGTCATTTTCATAAAAGTTACCCGATTTGGCCGAAACTTTACGTGAAAACTTAATATGACCAAATGAGGTCATCCAAAGTATTTTGGACTAAATCGGGTGGTCCAGATACTGAGAACCGTGCCAGGGGCAAAACGGTCATTTTCATGAAAGGTGTTGGATTTGGGTGAAAATTCAAATGTGAACTTAAAATGGTTAAATACGGCTATGTTAAGGGTTTAGGCTCTATTTGGGACAGTTTGGTTACAAAAAGTAGGGTAGGGGTAATTTGATAATTCTTGCCATTTAGTCACCACACGAGTTACGTCCTTAACCATCATTGCCAAGACATACTTCCAAGGTGCCAAAACGTGGTGTCTACAGAATGCCCCCATTTGACTGAGGGCACGCAAAGGACGAAAGTCAAATGAATGATTCCGCATTTTGTCACAGGGGAGCGAAAATACGACCTGCACCTTGCTCAAGGATGCAGGCGTTAAAATGAAAATCCGGAAACCGAAAGCCCCCTCGGCAAAAAAATTCCAAGAATTTCAAAAAGAGAAAAAGAAGCAAAGTAGACCAGAAAAGAAGTCGTTAAAGATCAGCAATATGAGATACCCAATAACCCAAATAGGCGGTTACTCGATTGAAAACCCGATAAATCCCTTAACTATTCTAAACATCCGGCAAATCTTGCTTAATTTAAAGGAAGGAGGTCAGATACTTACCTGAATTTCCAAAAGAATAATGCCTGGTGAAGTGGAATCTTACAGCTCTTACGCCAATAAAAATGAGTACGAAAGTTCCAAAATGCGATCAACTGCACCAAAATCCTTGCGGGCTAAAAACTTTGTTATCTTGGGACTAAATACCCAGAGGATTAAATACCTCGTTGTTTTGGGACTAAATACCCAGAGGGTTAAATACCTCGTTATTTTGGGACTAAATACCCAGAGGGCTAAATACCTCGTTATGAAAGTTCAAGGTAAAATACTATTTTTATTTATTTTTTATTTTATTTTATTTTTATTTTGCAACCTCATGGCTTTAAACTAAAGGATCTATGGGTAGTCCTATGACTTTGAACCAAATGATCCGGGGGTAGCCACGTGATGTTGAACCAAAGGATCTGGGGGTGCAAATAGTCCATATTGGCAGCGGTGTACAGCTTTGAACCTGAGGATT
Organism: Telopea speciosissima; assembly: GCF_018873765.1. Taxonomy (NCBI): domain Eukaryota; kingdom Viridiplantae; phylum Streptophyta; class Magnoliopsida; order Proteales; family Proteaceae; genus Telopea; species Telopea speciosissima. Next base: position 62,427,229 of record NC_057920.1, on the reverse strand, counting down.
TCTCAATAGAGGTGCAGATAGTCCATGTTGGCAACAGTGTACCGCTTTGAACCTGAGTATTTCTTAACAGAGATGTGGAAGTCCATGTTGGCAGTGGTGTACAGCTTTGAACCTGAGGATTTCTCAACAAGGGTGTAGATAGTCCATGTTGACAGCGGTGTACAGTTTTGAACCTGAGGATTTCTCAACAAATGTGTGGATTATCCATCTTGGCAGCGCTGTACAGCTTTGAACCTGAGGATTTCTCAACAGATGTGTAGATAGTCCATGTTGGCAGCGGTGTCAAGCTTTAAACCTGAGGATTTCTCAACAGAGGTGCGGATAATCCATGTTGGCAGTGGTGTACAGCTTTGAACCTGAGGATTTCTCAATAGAGGTGCAGATAGTCCATGTTGGCAGCGGTGTATAGCTTTGAACCTGAGGATTTCTCAACAAATGTGTGGATTATCCATCTTGGCAGCGGTGTACAGCTTTGAACCTGAAGATTTCTCAATAGATGTGTAGATAGTCCATGTTGGCAGCGGTGTCCAACTTTGAACCTGAGGATTTCTCAACAGAGGTGCGGATAGTCCATGTTAGCAGCGGTGTACAGCTTTGAACCTGAGGATTTCTCAACAGAGGTGCGGATAGTCCATGTTGGCAGCGGTGTACAGCTTTGAACTTGAGGATTTCTCAATAGAGGTGCGGATAGTCCATGTTAGCAGCGGTGTATAGCTTTGAACCTGAGGATTTCTCAACAAATGTGTGGATTATCCATCTTGGCAGCGGTGTACAACTTTGAACCTGATGGAAGTGGAATCTTACAGTTCCTTCGCCTTGTTAATTAACAACTGGGTGATGAAGCCTCCAAACCACGATCACCTGTACTGTTAGAACTTGGCCTAATGCGGCCTACAAATCATGTGGAAGATGAAAATTGGGCAGGAATCGAGGAACTCTAATCACTTGCATTCTCCTTCCATCTAAGGAAGAGGACCACGACGCTCCAATGGGTCGAGTCCATAAGGCTACCACTCTAACGCGTCACCTATTGGTTGATACACTACTGGCACCTATTGGTTGACACTCTACTAGGTCATGAGAACAGATTGACACTCTATCTGGTCAATATAGGGTTGACCCCCTAACGGGTTAGGGAAGCAGATTGACTCTCTACCGGGTCAAGAGATGGGTTGACGCTCTATTGGGTCAAGATACAGGTGTAAACATAATTCACATGCAAATTGGACTCTTTAAACATCATGCCAAGTTAAACTAAATTGGGAATAAGTACAAATGCAAGCATGAAATATATAAATGCAATCAACATGCACAACTATTAAATTAAACATGGAATAAACACAAATGCAATCAACATGTAGGCATGAAATAGATGCAGATTAGGGTAAATGACCACAATTAATAGTTAATTTACAAACACGGTCTAACAACATGTTCATGCAGGAGAGTGTAATCCGTCACCAGGGAACGAGGATTGGAGAAACAAGAAGGAAACCCATCAATGAGTATTACCCTAGATCAAACTGCCTCCGACCCACTCAACATAAATTCAGGAAAATTCCAACTCCCCAGTTTTGCTATGAAATATGCCAATTTTTTCATCAATTCCTCTATGGGGTGTAAAAACATGATTTTATTTGGAGTCCCTTGATGTAGATTGAACCAACAATTGAAGTAGGGAGACATGTGTGAGTCATCCGCATTACTCTGCCACAACCATTTGTCCAAAACACGCAGTACTTGGTTCTCTAGCCAATGGCAATCTCATCTGATGTCTTCTACTACAAGGGTTACCAGTTGCCCCGGTCAATTCCCCACCACAACCTGCAATGATTTTTTTTTTTTTTTTTTTGAATACTCTCCTTTTGCTACTGATGGTATTCAAGGGTGATCTGTTCAAGTTGTTATCATCAAAAGACAACACATCATGTCTGGACCCACTTAAGCCTAAAATAACTACATGATATACTTTTGTAAGACACTGCAAAGAGGTCTGATGGGTCTACCATGGACGGAGAGACTAACAGGAATGGTGAGCTCGTAAGAGAAATCGCACAATTAGAAAGAAATCAGTGGTTTGAAGAAAAAAGGATGGTGCGATTGCAAGAGCAAACCCGTCGACTCTAGAGGTGGATAAAACTCTTTGGGAATTCCGCTAATGAAGTGAGTGGTGGAAAGAGCTCAACTGAGATTGTGAGAGAATTAGATGATGAAAATAGCGACAAATCTGTCGTTCCCTTAAAACATGAGAGTTGGTAAGGAAATTCTTATGAAGCCCTAAAATGATGGGTAATGAAGTTTGGTATGACCGAACTTGAAAGTTGCCTACATATCCCAAGTCGGGAATCAGGTCAGACGTAGTTCATGGCTGATGATGGTTAAAAAAAAAGAGGTTTAATGGAAAGATGTGATGGGTGGTGTGACCGAGCTTGAAAGCTGCCTACGTATCCCAAGTTGGGAATCAAGTCGAACGTCGTTCATGCCTGATGATATGTTGGTGCCAAAGCCTTGATATTTAAGTTCCATCATAACTGGGTGAGCTTGAAGCTGTCGAAGAAAACTTCACCATATCTAGCCTAGGAGGACTTATCAGGTTGTAATGGGGCTTTGGACTCAGCTGCAAAGGATGATAAAGGCTCAAATATGTTCCTAGGGTCTAACCAGTATTTGATAATTTTGACTCCAACAAGTTAACTGAAAACTTAGCATTTCTAGCCCCAAAGATTTAATCAAGAAGTTTCTAACCCTGTGATTTGCTAAATAGATTGGCAATTTTGCCTCAAAGGCTTAATTGAGAAGATTGGAAACTTTTGCTCCCATGGTTACTTGCAAGATCTTTCTCAACTTCACTTGAACCAATGCATCTCATTAATCTTTGATTCTGTCTTGTTTTTTCTTTTTTTTCCTTTTTTACATTTTTTTTTTTTTGCTTTTTTCTTTTTTTGAGATTGCACCGGCTTGGGTTTGGAAAATCTTTTCTTTTCTCATTTCTGGGGGCCTCATTGCCTTTGTGACATTAGGTTTCAACACAGAGATTTCTCCTGATCAGACCCTAGAAGATATGGGCACATGCTACAAGTAGGAGGGTATTTGGATAATGGGTTGTAGGTAAGCTGAGATGAGCTTTCAAAAAAAATGCCAAGGCACAACAGGGGAACTAGCGGATTCAAATGTTTCTGGATTCTTTGGGAAAGCGAGCGGCCGAAGATGGCCTCCCTTAATAGGTTCAATGCGGTGAAATCCCTTCTAAGCTCCACTCTCGTTGAAAGGGGATCAGATGTATGGAAAGCTCAAGATCTTTTATTATCAATACTTTGACACCCAAAATGGACAATGAATGGTTGATGAGTTTTTTTTTTTCTTTTTTATTCAGAAAAGCTAGGCAACGGGTTGTCGCAAGATTCATCATTAAAAGATAGAAAATAGGGGAAGAATAAACAATATACTCAAGAGAAGCTATTTTATTGAAAGCTGAAAAGGTAACATCAGACACAAACTCACTAGGACTGACACAACACCAAGAAGGAAAGGTAACATCTTTCATAGGTGGAAAACATAGAGAAAAAGAAAGAACAACAACACGACTGCCTACAACACTAACGGACTTCGACCCAGGCATGACCAAAACTGAATCCAACTCCATAGGATGAACAGAATCATCTAGGAAACTTCAATCCGAAAAGGCACCCATAGTAGGGTGGATCAACAGATGTGTGGTGGGAAACTTTTTCCTCTATCTCCAGCAACTTCTGTGTCAAAAAGCTAATGTTGTCCAAAACCTTCAAACACCCTTGTTGGGCCTGACATTGCTGCTTAAGAGAACTACTTATCCTGCTTGGGATGGAGTTCAAACTTCTTCGCATCCAACAAGTCTTGCACTGCATGTTGGAGATTGGTACAATTGTCGGTTGCATGACCCTTCTGATCATGGTAATGGCAGAATAAGTCTGGGTCACACCACTTTGGTTTTGGATCTGAAAGAGGTATGGGTTCCGCCTTCTCATTCAAATCGACTTTGAGCAAACCACTAAAGAATGTCCCCAAGGGTATTTCCAGATTCGTAAATTGCCTTCTAGGATGACAGGGAGGATGAGTAATGTTTTACCCCATTGTGCGTGGTGATGGCCTCAGGGATGAGGCTGGAGACGGGGGAGAGACAACTGCCATTGTATTAACTCTTGGAATTCCTGACTGAGGGGGTCTAGAGCTATTGCTAGCCTTTGGCAAACCTGTTTGATATGTGCTACCTTGTGGGAGATTCTCATCATGGATTGCATCTTCAACCTACTGGCCAGCAACAATCAAGCTATCAAAAGTGGTGATGCCTTGTCCAAATATGTATGTACGGTATGGATGCCGCAACCCCTTCATAAGCATGCCGACCTGCTCTCGCTCACTGGGTCGATCCCACATCTGAGTTGCTTTGTCACGAAACCTTTTCAGGTAGCTAGTGAACCCTTCGTCAGAAAGTAGCCTTGTTGTCTCTAACTCTCGTCGAGTTAGTTCCACCTCAGTATTGCACGAATACTGGTGGGAGAAGCCTTCATCATATCTTCCCAAGTATGGATTGAAGATGGATCTAGAGCCATTAACCAACGATGAGCAGCACCGGTCAATGAAAACTGAAAAGCTTGCCCCAACTGTTCATCTGTGAAACCTCGGGACTTCAGCTGGCCAATGAAAGACCTGAAGTGGGTACGAGGATCTCCTCTACCATCAAACTTATCAGATTTCCACTTGAGCTTATCCAGGAGTATAGCATTGGGGAAAAAGCATAATCCATCAGTGTCAATGATTTGATCTTCAACTCCTTTCAGATTTTGGATTGTGCGCTCTAGCTGATAAAACTTATCTTCCCAAGTCTTATCTTGTTGACTCTGATGTGTTCGATGGGTAGGAGTGGAATCGATTACAACTTGGTCCTCATCATCAACTGCCAAGGTTGGAGGAGTAAACCGATACGGGGAGAATCCAAGAGGATAAAGAGGGTTTGATTGTATAGGAGCATTTGGTGTATGCTCAGGATTCTCTTGTATCCTCATAGTGGCCATCATGTTGGCCATCATCTGTTCCAATTTGACCATTAATCTATTCTCCATCGTCTCCCAACTAGACGAGGGATCACCATGCTCACTCATTCTGCTTGAACAGTTGGAACTTTCTGAATTCTCTGATGCGACACTTGACGGAGGCAAAGAAGGAACTTTGACAAGTCTACCGGTAGTGGAATCCCTAACCCAGGGCTCTCTTTCACGAGAAATGGTACCTCGAATGAGTGGGAAAGGTTGAAAGAGTGGAATTTCAATGAGACCCTCCCCCTAGATTTGAAATAGTGCCTTGAAAAAAGACGAAGTGATGAGATGGTAACAGATAGACTCTCCTTTCTGAACATGACTATAGACAGTAAGCATGCACAACGAGATTTGAACACACAAAAGTTAGTCCAAAAGATAGTGCCACCAACTCAAAGGCATATTGGAGAAAAGTGCACTCAAATTGGGTGAATTCTCTCATGATAAATCAATCAAGGTGGTCTAAACATGAATTTCCATGCAGGCAATACTACCTTGAGACAGTCACCCAAAACTTGGTGGTGGATAAATTCGGATCTTCCCCTAACACCGAGACAGCAAATGTGGAACCTTTACCAGGTTGAGATCTACGCCACATTGGATTGATTATCGAGGAGTAGGCATCACCCTACAGTTCTAATCTTGTGTTGTGGACATAAAAACCAACGATTATGTAGTTATAAACACTTGAGCCCTAGTGTTAAAATCAAATCCTTATTCATCCGTCGATAGACGTGAGACTGAAACTAGTAGGATTGGCTATGAAGGAATTCCGAAAGGGAGCGCAGACAAAGTACAGTCAGTTGTGGCGCTCCTATGCATTGGGTCTATGTTCAATACATGATGCATGCATAGGGTAGGCTATAGGACAGAAAAAGGTCACCCTTGACAGAACCGATATACCTATCGCTTGTATGTATGAAGCGAGTCGAGGGTACGTGGTTCCTTTGATATACCGGAGGTACAATATCAAGGGCTATGGCTTCGCCGCGGATTACCCATGACTACACATGGGTTCCAACGACTAACCACGAGGTTGAGTGATTCCATGCAGTGAGTGTGTGCACAAAGGGGATGCAGGAAGTGGCTATCATCCGATCTCAGAGTACTTAGTATGATGTGCCCCACCTCCCCGAGGGTAGAGGCACAACAGGGAGTACCCTCATCGTTTGATTTCACTTCGAGCATGATGCGTGATGCAGTCAGTATAATCACAATATATACAAATTATTATGTATAACACAACAAGTATACAACAAAGTGTGGTCAAATCAGAAGTTTGACAGTCCCCAGTGAAGTCGCCACTGTAGGTGCAGCGGACGGAGGGTCGCTGGCATGCACCCAGGGGGAAAGAAACACAATGGGAAAATGGGAGTCGCCACCTAGATTTAGGGTCTAGGACCCATGAATGGTGCCCCTCCTTCACAGAAGGGGCGCTAATTTAACTCCAATGACTCAATGGATGGTCTGCCTCAGATCTCTGGGTAAGTGTCAAGTTACAGGCTGGGAAGGTGTTAGGCACCCAGCAACCGCCCGGCCGACGGCCGGTCTTCCTAGACCAAACTCTGTTGTGTATTGTTGTTTTATATATATTATGTACCTAATTAAACTAATTTTTTTTTTGAAGATTTTTGATTATCTTAATTGAAATTTATGAATCTAGTTAGGCTAATTAAGATTAAAATGTTTTAATCCTGATTACTATCACTAGGCTAGATGGTTATGTACATTATGTATCCTAGTTAAGCTAATTAATGGATTTTACCTAAATTAGAAAGCCTAACTCTATGGTCTAAAACATGGTTGATAGTAAAAAAAAAAACCAAGTCTAATTATATCATGGAGAAGAACAATTATATTGATAAGCAAAACAGCTTATAGGCCAAAATAGCTAAAATTACGAAAATGCCACTAAAGGGCCAAAATATGTACAAAGGCATGAAATCATATTTAAATGCTGTAAATAAGCAAAACATGATTAAATAACATTAACATCATGCATTTGGATCATCAAGAGCACATGAAATGGCAAGGAAATGTGGGGTGGTTAAAATTACCAAAATGCCCCTGTTATGGCAAACATGTAGAAAATGCATGATAATTCATGAAAATGCTGACTTATGCTTAAAACATGTTTATTAAATGTTAAAACATGCGGAAAAAGTAGCAGGAGCCTTTCCGGGGTCCTAAACAAGGTTTGGTCACAAAATGACCAAAATGCCCCTAAGGGCAAAATGGCAAAAGTGTCAAAAGACACTTAGAATCATTGTAGGCATTGAAAGTGATGTTAAACATCCTAAAATGACTGAACACACCAAATGATATTTCCAGAATGATAGCCTAGGCCCACGTTTGATAAATTACCAAAATGCCCCTAGAGGGCTCAAATGACTTTGTATGCATATCTATCAAGCATGATGGTCACGTATGCATATGAAAACATCCTAAACCATTCTAAAACAGCATGTCATGCATAAAAACATTTTTTTCTATTTTTCCAGAAATTTTCATTATAATTAGAAAAATGACATTTATACCCCTAAATGAGATGGGAAATGTATAAAAACTATCAAACATGCATGTCAGTGGATAATGATTCCATAAAATCAAGCATGATGAAATATGCATTCCATAATTTTTTTGTGAATTTTTATGCATTTATATTATTTTTAATATTTTTTGAAATGCTAAAAAAGAAGGGAAAACAAAGAAAAAAACAAAATCCCTATCACAGATCCGAATTGGATCAAACCAGAGCCCATTCCCACTAATCAGAACATGATCTTTAACATGGTCATAACATTTTTTTCCAAATACCCACCCACATGTTTAGATTTTACATAATCCGAAATCCTTTATAGGGGCAAAATTATCACAAAAAAAATGATTTGGAGCTTGAGAAAATTAATGAATGTCAAACATAGTGACAACCATCATCCCTGAAAATTTCATATTTGTATCACTCTTGAATTATTTTTAACATTTTTATAACTGAAAAACAACCTTTGTTGTAAAGAAAATCAAAACAAATGCTTAAAAATAAGTAAAATATATGGGAAAATACCCTTGAAGCGTGGAAGTGCCTAGGCTCAGCTTGAGTAACCTTGTGTGACCGTAAATAGTCTCCGGAAACCTCCAAAAGCAGCTCCAAGTGTGGTTACTCCGAATGGCAAAGGTGGTGAAAAAGGGGTATTTATGAAATTTTATATCAGTAATGGAGCATAAACTATGGATAAGAAAACCATGGATGGAAAGAGGGGATCAAGGACTACGTGAAGGTAATTTTTCACTAATTTTCCTCTGTCGCTCACCTCTATAAAACACCTCCTACTTATAGGAAAAAAAGTGTTCGAGGAAATGACTGAATGAGACCTGGGGCATTGAAGGCAGGGGACAAGAGGCTGGTGAGCAGCTGGGGCTGGCAGGTGCAAGTGGCTGGGCGCACATGGGCTTGACTTGTGCATGCCTAGGCCTGCTGGGCAACCTAGGCCGGTGCAGCCAAGACTTTGGCAACCAAGTGGGCATGGGGCCATGCCCATGTGTGGGGAATGGTGGGCCTTGTGGCCTGCCGACAGGCCCAGCCGGGCTGGGTCAGGCCCTGGTTGGTCCGGGTCGGGTTAAACCGGTCTGACTCGGTTCAGTAATTTTTTTTTTATATTTTTATATAAACCTTTTAAAGGGTCCACGTTCAAACATCAATATCTTTTGATCCAGATAGCCGTTTTTGACGCACCACATATATCGCCGCGAAGGTATTAACACGTACTTTCCATCTGTGTGGCTGATACAGCCAGATTTTGACTAAAAGTGGCACGGATACCGAAGAAAGCACATAAATGGTGTTTCACACCGATCAAGGTCCAAATGATACCGGAATTACATGAAATTTTACGTGTAAGCACAATATAACCAAATAAAGTTATCCAAATGGTTTTAGGTCACATCAGGTGGCTCGGGTACCAAGAACCATACTAGGGGCAAAACGGTCATTTTTACAAAAGTTACCCGATTTGGCCGAAACTTTATGTGAAAACTTAATATGACCAAATGAGGTCATCCAAAGTATTTTGGACTAAATCGGGTGGTCCAGATACTGAGAACTGTGCCAGGGGCAAAACTGTCATTTTCATGAAAGGTGTTGGATTTGGGTGAAAATTCAAATGTGAACTTAAAATGGTTAAATACGGCTATGTTAAGGGTTTAGGCTCTATTTGGGACAGTTTGGTTACAAAAAGTGGGGTAGGGGTAATTTGATAATTCTTGCCATTCAGTCACCACACGAGTTACGTCCTTAACCATCATTGCCAAGACATACTTCCAAGGTGTCAAAATGTGGTGTCTACAGTGGTAGTTGTAGGATTTTGTTGGCTTGTCTTAGCCTTCCGTTCTAACATAGATTAGATTAGGACTGACCAAAAAAGGTGAACCACGTATATGTGACCAGTAACAGTTTTGGTGCTTAAGCTTAAAGTGGGTATTGTGCACCCTAGATTTTGTAAGTAAAATTGAGCTAATAAAATTTATGTAAAAAAATATTTTACTTGCAAATTTTATTACTATTTCAAGGGAGGAACTGGTGCTGTGTGTAAGCATGTACCTGCGCCCAGACAACTCGGTGCGAAAAGATCACCACCCCCCTAGACTTTGCAACCTTTCTAGGGGGTGTGGCAGTCTTTTCACGTCGAGCGGTGTCTGGCGTAAGTACACACCCATACACAGCACCGGTTACCGTTCCTTTTCCCTTATTTCTTTTATTTAGAAACAAATAGAGCCTTAAACAACAAAAAACAAATAGACTGGCGGTTTATAGTTGGACACGTATATGTTAGCCTTCAATCATAAGCCCAATGAAGACATAGTAATTGGCCTAAGGTATCCGACCATTTTTTTAATTTATATAATGTGAAAATCCTAGGTTCAACCCAAGCCCATTTGAATACTAGACATAAACATATGTATGAAGCCCTGCCAAGGGCAGGAAAGGCATTACCACCCATCACTAGTCGTCTTGCACATCTCTACCCAAACAAAATCCTCGGTTTTAAAAAGGAAAGTTGAAGATCAAAAAGTAAAATTGTACATTTAAATCTGTTTTTAGTGCAGGTACCAGTGCAAGCTGCACCTTTGTTCTACCTGTCTTCATCTGGTTTTTGTATTGGGCAATTAAAAAAAGACGACTCATCAAACTTAGAGAAAAATTCTTCCAACAAAATGGAGGTATGCTATTACAGCAACAAATAGCTTCATATAAAGGAATTGAAGATATTGTCAAGATTTTCATCATAAAAGAGCTAAATAAGGCAACCAATAACTTCCATGAGAGTCGAATTATTGGCCATGGAGGGTTTGGTACAGTTTTTATGGGAATTTTATCCGGTGGCAAACTTGTTGCCATTAAGAGATCCAAAATGATGGACAAAGGCCAGATTATACAGTTTGTAAATGAGGTTGATATCCTCTCTCAAATCAATCACAGACAGGTGGTTAAGCTTTTGGGGTGTTGCCTAGAGACAGAGGTCCCCTTGTTAGTTTACGAGTTTATCTCCAATGGGACCCTCTACCAACATATACATGGGAAGAATCAAACATCCTCTCTTTCTTGGGAACATCGTTTAAGAATTGCAGCAGAAATAGCCGAAGCACTAGCCTATTTGCACTCTTTCTTGGGACGTCAAGTCTTCTAATATACTACTGGATGATAATTATAAGGCTAAAGTAGCTGATTTTGGAGCTTCAAGATTGGTTCCTTTGGATGAAACTCAAAAAACGACAGCAATTCAAGGGACTCATGGGTACTTAGACCCTGAATGTTTTCCTACAGGTCAACTAACTGATAAAAGTGATGTTTATAGTTTTGGAGTTGTTCTAGCGGAGCTTTTGACTGGTAAAAAGGCTGTTGTATCAGAAGGATCTGAGTATCATATAACCTTAGCAAAATATTTTGTATCTTCAATAAAAGATGGGAATCTTTTTCGTATTCTTGATGAACAAATAGTAAATGATGGGAACAGAGAACAGTTAATGTTAGTTGCTGAGCTTGCAAGAAACTGCTTGAAGGATAAAAGGAAAGATAGGCCGACAATGAAGGAATTAAGTTTCAATAGAGCTTGATTCTTTGACAATGTTGTATGAGCAACCATCATTACAACATGATCAGGAGGACAGTGTAGGTGAACCATCAACAAGTTCTATCAATGCAGCTCTTGAAATGGAGATTGGTTATAGTTCATCTGATGATGATTGTTGTCAAAATGAAAAGGTAAAATAAAACTTTTATCATGAATAAATCTTAATCTCTTTAGTGTGAATACATGTGTTAACATTGAATTTTTACAGGTTTTTCACATATTTCTGGCTTCGTTTGGTTGCAAGGGAAATTAAAGGGAAGGGAAGTTAGATTTGAAATTTTTACTTCCCTTCCCTTTAATTTCCCTTGCAACCAAACGAAGTCTCTGGTTTTTTCATTTTAGGAATGTTCTTTAGTTAATAAACTATAAGAAAGTAACTTGACTCTAAAAAAGCATGTATTGATAATTCACTCAACACTTCTTTTACACCATTTGTGAGATAAGAAAGGCTATGGCTATGACCCTCTTGGGTCTTAAGAAAGAGTTGTCTCATTTGTGATTTCTTCTACTTTATGACGTGTTGTGGGAGCCATTCGGATGTTAATTGTTGATATTAACTTTAACAAGAAACAAGGGGGAGATTCTAGGTTTTCAATTTTTGTCCTAATACGTTTCTTCTTTGTGTAGGTGAGAGGAAAGACATGTTAATGAGTTATGCACTTCAAGGCTTATTCTGTACTTGGATGCCAAAGGAGTTGTTGATCCTTTTTTCTTCTAGATGTTCTTATTCTGTGGACTGGAAGTTTAGGAATGCTAGATTAGATTTTCTGTACTTGTCATTTTCTTTTGAGTCTATCTTTATTTTATAATGTGATAGTCTACATGGGAGAAATAATCATAATTTGGAAGCTTTGGCTTTAGTCTTGGTGGAGGATTTCATTGATCTGGGTCTTTACCTCCTTGGATATACAACTTATTTGATCAATTTTAGTTATTCTCTTTTTCCTGCATCATTAAGGCCCAGATCAACATCATTCCCAAGATCCAACTCCAGTTCCATCACCAATTTCTGGTCTAAAAGAAACCAAAGACCACGGCCAACAAAGTGGCAGCCCAAAGTTGTCACCAGAATATTACTTGTGCACATGTATTGACTTGACGGAAATTTTGGGATTATTTAAAATTTGATGTAGAGATAACCCAAAGAATGAAAGATGTAGCCCTTAGAGTCTGTTTTCAAATGGCCTTTGAATCACATCAAACTCATCTGTATTGAAGGAGTTGTGAATTTTACACCAAGCATGCGTAGCCAATTTCACCTATCTGGGTTCTAGTACAATTCTTGGACTAAGTCTCACCTTGAACTTATCTGATGCAATCACCCTTACGGGGTTCTTGTAGACGGATCAGGAGAGTAAGTTACACAAGTTCAAACACAAATATAAGACATGCAGAAATTTCTGTTCTGCGCAACCTTAGTAAAATGAGGATAACTCTCAACTCACAACTCGTTTTGAGGTGATTCGACTTGGAGATTTGAGACAAAAGAAAGGGCTACAACTTTTATGAATAATTCATAGTCAGAAAAAGTATACAAGATGCTTGAAATATCTCATGAAGTTAGTGCACGAATTCTGAAAAATAAAATTAAGACAAAAAGAGTGAAATGGATCTAGATAGATGTGGGGTTGTAATGCAACTCTTCTAGGTTGATTGCAGTTCCAACAAGGTCTTGCAACTCTTCTAGGATGCAAGTGAAGTAGAAAATTCCAATTCTTTTGCGATGGAATCAAACTTCTTCAATGTTTCTATGTTGAACTCTTTTAGGTTCAAGGGGAAGAACACATCTTGGTTCAAGAGAAGCCAAAGGAACTTTCATTCAAAATTATCAAAATTCACTATGCATTACATGAGAATTGACCACTATTTATAGGCCTTACAAAGCATATAAAAATACAATCATGTCCTTACAATCCAAGGGTTGAATTCATAAGCTTGTAAAACAAGAAAAAAAGATTTTTCTAGAAAGATGCTTCTAGCTTTGTAGTCTTCAAGGAAGACTCTTGGGAGTGACCTTCTTTATAGTTTTTAAGGAAGACTCTTGGGAGAAGTGGCTGAAGGAGCTTGAACCAATAGAATCTTTGGGAGAAGGGCTGCTACATCATCAAGCACTAAGGATGTGAAGAGTTCACATCATCTTCTTTGCTTCCACACCATCTTTTCACTAAGGTTGTTGAAATCATCATCAAGGAGGATGCCACATCATCTTCCACTATGAAGCTTTCCATATATCAAACCCTAAAATCTCCTGCGGTATCTCAACCATCGATTCCAATCCTTAAATGGTTGAGATTAAATCTCTATATGACATAATAAAGACTAAAAAATGTTAGTCATGGGCTTGCTTTGCATTATGGGCCAAGCCTAAGCGCTAGGCCTTGGGCTGAACTTGAACTTTTGAGCTTGAATATGGGCTAGTCTTCTTACAATTATTTGGTGGTCCAAGTGCCCCTGGTCCGGGCCTGCATCAATATCCCAACCCCCTATATGGCCTCCCTTAGACCTAGCCCAACCCCCATAAAGTAACTACATGTGAACCTAATCCTTGAATAAGCACCCCCTCCTAGTTGGCCACTTTTGATTGGCTGATTCTTCATCTCCTTAAAGTGGCTCGTCAATTTGTAAGTGCAAGATGATATGGGAGCTCATGACTCAAAGATTTTCTTGGTCTAAACAATTTCAACTACACTTTCAAGGTTCCTTTTGAAGGTTACAAAGTATTTCTTGAAGACTATAAAGTCCCTCTTGAAGATTACAATGTCTCTTTTGAAACATGCATCAAGGCAAGAAGAATTTTTTACTAAGTTTTATTCATGCTTGTAATCAATCTCAACTATAGAAAAATCAAGAGTTGAGATGTTGTAGTAGATTTTCAGATTTTCTTTGTTTTCCTATAAAAGGACAACCTATTTTCATTGTAATGAAAGCTATGAAATGATATTTTGTTGAAGGTTGCTATAATCACTTCTCTTGAACCTAGATGTGTTCTTCCCCTTGAACCTAGAAGAGTTCATTCTTTGAAACCTTGAAGAGTCTCACTCCTTCCTTGAAGAGTAGGAGCTTTCCCAATGCTCTTTGCATGTTAGAAGAGTTGCAAGACCCTTGGAGCTGAAAACACATCCTAGAAGAGTTGACTTTAAACCCATACCAATTCTACCTCTATCCTTCTTTTTTTTTTTGTTATAATTTTATCTTTCAGATTTCGTACACAAACTTCATGAGCAGTTTCAAGTACTCTACAGTATTTTTTTCAGAAAATATTTGTCATAAACATTGTAGGCCCGTGAATCATTGATACGTAGGATTTCGAATCAGGTAAATACGACCTATATTGAGAAAATTATGCTTATTTTAATAAGGCTGCACAGAACAAAAATTTCTGCACATCTTATGTTTGTGTTTGAACTTGTGTAATTCACTCTCCCTATCCATTGGTTTTAGTAGCCTATCAAGAGGCTGCATTACAAAGAGATATATATTGCCAAATTACCTTCATGTAAACCCTAAAAATTTTCCTTGGGCCCTATAGGCTTTTTATGGCCATTTAGAATCTACCCACAAACCCATACGACAGGATACATGACATCCTAACCCCAACAATCTCCACCTTGCTTGAATACTATAGAGATTCTAGTGAAAATGACTTGTAAATGCCTTCATCCCCATACCTCTTTAAGGTTATGAACACACACCCATCAGGTGTCCCTCAGATTCAACAACGAGTAACATTGATTAATTCCATACATGACCCAATGTTCTCCATAGTGACCGGCTTAGTGAGAATATATGCAGGATTGCTATTTGTATGAAATTTTTTGCTCCCTGATATTGTGAAACCTCACATCAATATGCTTTGTACTTGCATGAAACACTTGATCATTTGCAAGATGTATGCCACTCTGACTTTCTTAGTATAATACCATACCTCCTTGCTCCAACTTCAACTCACGAACCAACCCAGCCAACCAAAGCTCTTCTTTGGCAGTCTCAACTGTTGTCATGTACTTTGCCTTTGTAGTGGACAATGAAACTAGGGACTGAAGCATCACCCTCCACGAGATATGTCCACCATCTAACGTAATGATATACCTTGTATTAGATCTTCGCCTATCTAAGCCACTGGCATAGTCAATATCGACATATTCCACTAATTCTATGGAACTTCCCTTACCATTGAACCTAACACTTAGATCCATAGTCTCTCTAATATATCTGACGATCCACTTAATTTCATTGCAATGCTCCTTCCTTGGATTACTCGTGTATTGGCTGACAATACTAAATACATGTGACAAATCCGTCTTGCTACAAACCATATCATACATGAGATTCCTGACTATGCTAGCATAGGGAACCCGGGACATCTTCTTTATCTCCTCATGTGTTGTAGAGCATTGATTTTCAGATAACTTGAAGTGTCTAGTTAATGAAGTGCTGGCTGGCCTTTTCCATGTTAAAAAATTCCAACGCCTTTTCGACGTACTTTTTCTGAGTTACCCAAAGTTTACATGCACTTCTATCTTTATAAATTTATAGGCCAAAGTTCTTTTTCAAGATCTTTCATTTGGAATTCAGCACTTATCAATGACTTTAGAGAGGCAATATCATGTTTATTCTTGATAGCAATGATTATGTTATCAACATAAAGTATCAAAAGAATAGCAAAATTATCACCTGACACTTTAATTATAATATACACAATAATCAAACTCACTATTGAGTAATCTGTCAAACCATAAAGGAGTTAAAGCGTTTGTACCACTGCTTAGGAGATTGCTTAAGACCATATAACAACCTCTTGAGAAGGAAAAAATGGTCTTCTTTTCCCTGCACCATGAAACCTTCAGGCTACTACATGAAAATCTGTTCCTCCAAGTTACCATGAAAAACATTTTTTTCACACAAACTGTTCTAGCTCTAAATTAAACATGACTACCAAGGCAATTAATACCCGAATTAAAGTGTACTTCACTATCGGAGAATATTTCATTGTAATCTACTCCTCCTTCTGGCCTTAAACCTATCATGCTCATTTTTTGATGTTTCCACTTTCTTATGAAAAACCTATTTACCCTTAATTATTTTTCTTCTCTTAGGTTTTTCAACAATCTCCCAAATCTTGTTCTTCTGTAAAGACTCTTTCTCCATTCATGGCTATCATTCATTTATCGTTTTGCAGATCACTTAGATCATCCCGATAGGATGACGAATCACCAGTACCAACTGTGAGGACATAAGCTACCATGTCCTCGAACCCGTATTCCACAGGTGCTATATGGGTACAATTTCATTTCCCGTTTGCCATGTTGTAAGGATCACCAACAGTTTCCTGTTGTTCTGGTAAGCTGCTAGATGATTATTCATTTTCTGATGTTTTTGCCTCATCTAGCTCCACCTGCACTGATGATCTTCCATTATCACCGTCACTTGCTTGTTGACTTCCGATTGACTTTATCATTTGAGATTAATCAAACACAACGTCCCTGCCAATTACAATTTTGTGTAAGATATGATCCCACAACTTGAATCCCTTTACACCCATCTTATATCCAAAAAAGATGCACTAGTTAGACTTAAATTACCAACTCTGCCCATAAACATAGGCTGGAATACCAAAAATCTCAACGTAGAGTAATCTATCGGAATTCCTATCCATACCTCTGGAATCTTACAATCAACTGTTTTAGATGGTGACCTATTGATGATGAAACATGCATGATTCACTGCTTCTGCCCAAAACACTTCCTTCAACTTTGCATTCAACCTCATAGTACAAGCCTTTTTAGAACAGTCCTATTCATCTTCTCAAACACTCCATTTTGCTATGGAGTACCTTACATGATGAAGTGACGTGTAATCCCTTCATTCTTAAAAAATTCTAGAAATGACTTGTACTTGTTTTTTTTCCTCCATTGTCAGATCTCAAGCATTAGAGTTTTTTTCCTATCTGTCCTTTTACCTCTACTTTCCACTCTTTGAACTTTGTGAATACCTCACTCTTTTGCTTCATGCAGTAGATCCAAACCTTTCTTGAGAAGTTGTCAATGATAAAGTTTTTGTTGCTTATTGGAATGGGTTTTTATTGAGAGATCTTTTTTTTGCCTGGTGATGAATTTCTTTAATGCTTTCTATGTCTTTCGTTTTCGTTTTAATGGATGTCTTCTTCAAGATGCTCCACTTAGATATGGAATTTTGTAAAGTAACAGATTTTTTCACTAAGATTGCCAGCTTAGATATGGAATTTTGTAAAGTAACAGATTGTTTCACTATATTTATGTGGATATTTTGACCGTTAAAAGCATATATTCCTACGAATATCCATTCACACCTATGGCACTCTGATTATGTTTTGCACTCTACCCTAACTTGGATTTTGAAAGCAATATTTGCAAATTCTTTTCGAGTTGACATTTAATAACAAAGCCTAAGGAGTATATTTGTCCATAAAATATAGGCCCATCTAATCTACCACGTGGCAATTGATGACATTTAAATTAAGTAGAAAAAGTTTTTACCACTAGTGTTTCATGTCAGGACTGAATTTCCTTTTTTATTTTTTGAAGTAAATTAATACCAATTCATGTGTATTTTCTAATGACATCTTCCATCTCCATGATGGCTTGAAGTATCAGTATCGATACCTGGCCATTATAGTGGCGTATCGGCTGATCCTATCTGATTCACAACTCTACTTTTGTTTGGGGGATGAGAGAGATAGACACAAGGAGTGCTGGTGCAGACAAGCTTCTAAATAGGGAATAACTTCTCTTCTTATTTTTATATTGGGGAAGTAGTTTTTTGCATGGGAGTATGGTCTATGCCAGCACTCCATGTGTCTGTCTCTCTCCTCTTCAAAACAAGGGGACAGAGGTGTCTTTTCAAATGGGGAGGAGAGAGATGGACTCATGGGAGTGCTGGCATCGGCCACACTCCCGGACAGAGAACTTTCTCTCTTTTATATTATGAGAAAAAGTTCTTTGAGCAACTGGTACAAGGTACACTAGCATCCCTATGTCTATTACTTTCCTCCAAACCTTTTTTTTCCGAGCTAAAAATCAGCAAAGTATATTAGAATAGAGAATAGAAGTACAGAATTAATGTCCATACATATACCCAGATGACAAACATAATCAATCAAAACGCATTAGTCAGTAATTCCCTTCCATGAGAGCAAAGAATTCTTCTTCAAAGTTAGAGGCAACACCAATGTAAATGAGAAACAAAGATTCGGCTCCTCAGCATAATTCTTGAAAATCCTGCGAGCTCCCGTATGACCCGGATTACCAAGAGCACTGCCATCAATGTTAAGTATAACCCATTCTCCAAATTTGAAAATGACCTTGTTGTCATCCCATGCATGATAACATTTTTGACGCACCTTGTTGGTGTGCTCTTTCTATGTAGCTTGCTCAAAAAACCCTCTCCCTTCTATTATTTTAGGAAAAAAAAACTTTATCTGGTTGCATGCTAGCGTGAGACATAGCCCCCCCCCCCCCCCCAAACCAAAACAACTGTCCCACCCCTTTAAAAGATAAAAAATCTAACCCCAGTCAATGCCTCTGCCCATCCCATCATTGATCCCATTCTGGCATGCGATTAGACAGCATTCTTCTTCCTATTGTTTTATTTTAAAAATTACCAATACCCAAGTTGATCCAAAAAACTGAATTGATAACACGGTTAGACACTGTTGTTTTAGTTCTGCCGTCCGACGTTCGAGGGGAATAGGAAGTTACAACATAATGCAGTCTCGTTGGACTAGGCCACTAAAATATAGGATCGAAGAAAACACTCTTACTCACGAATGATATGATGATCAATTCGTCCCCAAAATTTAACTCTTAGTTAGAATTTCTAATTCCGAAAATATAGGAATGTGATTATTTGAACTATAGAAATCGGTTAGGGGCTGCTTGCATTTTCTTAGGGTTGCCATATATGCTGTCCAAATCGTGATGAGATCTTCTTGATGTCAAATCTAGATGGCAAAGAGTGAATCGGCCTTGATGATGTGGCCTAGTCTAAACCGATGAAGCTTGATCTTGGATCTGTTTGGCAAGCAGGTCTGGGCCTGCATCACAACAGGAGGCCACAATTGAAAATGATTTCACTCGATCCCCCAACACCCACTGGGTCCCGCCCATGGTTTGTAATCTTGGATTGGATTGGCCGAGATAGATCCCAAGACCGATCTGATACACCTGTACATACAAGGGTAAAAAGGTAAAAAAAAAAAACTATTGTTTTTCTTACAAAAAACACAAGGGTAAATGTGTCATATTTGGGCTGATTCGGGACGATACCAATCCTGAGACTGATTTGATACAGACCTGGCGTTCCTCCAGCCATGGTGGGAGCTAAAGGATCCAGCCCGGCCAAAACAAGGGGGGTTTGGTCATTTTATAGGGAAGGGCCTACTTGTGAAATGACCCAAACACCCTTGTTTTGGCTGGGCTGGATCCTTTAGCTGCTGCCATGGCTGGAGGAAAGCCAAATTGATCTGAAACACATGTACGGACAAGGGGGAAAATAAGAAAGTAAAAAATGCCCCTTATTTGACCTGATTCTGGGTGATACCATTCCAAGACACCGATCCGATCGCGATACTGAGATTACGATCCATGGTCCGGCCCACTCCCAACCCCTTCCCCTTTCAAAAAAAAAAAAGGGTTATTTCCATATGCCCCCTAAAAATGGTCAAACTTATAGTTGCCCCCCTGAACTTTCACTAATTCCACGTACACCCCTACTTTCCAAACTAAGCACTAATATAGTCCCTCCCGTTAGTCAGAGACGTTTTGTTATAATGGATCCTAGTTTTTGAAAATTTATGGACCATTCTGCCCCTTGATAGGGTAGAATGACAAAAATACCCTTATTTGAAAAAAAAACAAAAAAAAAAACTATGCAACTCATCTTTCCCAATTCGTTTAGGGTTTGGGGACGATGAGATTTTGAATCTAATCCATCACGAAAAGAATTGCCATAGCAGACATCTCGGCAAACCACTACCAATATCTACACAATAAACTACACAGCGGCGAATAATAATGCCCTTTACCTTGGGGCCCATGGTTACTCTAACAGCATTAGCAAGTTCTTCAACACCTTTAAGCATCATTGCACGAGCTTCAAATCCAAATTTAATATCCTTAGCCGCATAGTTTCTGTTACAATTCAACGTACTACCAATCTGACAAGCGACAATCCGAAACCAATTTAAGAAACGAAGATAAAAAACCCAAACAACTCCAATAAATTACCATCGATACGAATAAAAATTCAATAAAAAAAAAAATCAATCCACTAAACACTAAAACGAATAAGAGATACACAAATTCTCACCTGTTGGCTACTGTTCCTAGCGATCTTGTAGACCCAAAAAGCAGAAACGGGATAAGTTTAATGACGGGTGAACAAATGAACAGAACCCATAAACAAGAATGATAGGAAACGAACATTGACCTGGCTTTTGAAGCGAGGTTAGCAGCCACACGATACATGGTTCTCTCTCTGCTTCTCCCATCTTCCTCTTCTTCTTCTTTAAGAACCTGATTCTGCTGGGTTTTGGTTAAAGCAAACGATCTGGGAAAGAAGAATTCCCATTACACTACAACAACAGTCCAAAGTTTATTCTAAAAATCTTCCCAACCTGCAACCCATCTGAGAACACTGCGAAGAAGAAGAAAAGGAAGATTGGAAGAAATCGAAGAAGGAAGGAAAAAGGGGGTTGAGCGATTTGGGGAAGATGGGTTGCAGGTTTTTTTTTTTAATTTTTTTTAAAGTAAGGGCATTTTTGTCATTCCACTCTATCAAGGGCAGAATGGTCTAACCATGTACAAAAAATATTAGACGTTAGAACATAACGTCTCTGTCTAACGAGAGGGACTATAGTGATACTTAGTTTGGAAAGTAGGGGTGCAAGTGGAATTAGTGAAAGCTCAAGGGGGCAACTGTAAGTTTGGCCATTTTCAAGGGGACATTTGGAAATAACCCAAAAAAAAAGAAAAGTGAAAATGCTTTTTAACACCATAGCTAATAAGCTCCTACTCTTTTTTGCAAGGGCGACATGGTTTAGTTCTAGTCTCAGTTTCTCTCCTCTAGGGGATAATCCTAAAATATCACTTGTTATTCAAAATTGGATCCATAGGGTGAAAGTTGTGAAAGGCAAGGTCAAAAGGTTGCTGGTATAGCATCTTTCATTTGTTGGAACCTGTGGAAAGCTCGTAATGAACTTATTTTCAATTGTGTAGATGGATCTCCATTAGAGGTGATCAAGCTCTCTGAAAGCCATGCCAATACAAGGATTATGAGCAAGCCATTCTTAAAGCCAAGGTTCTCTCATCGAGCGTGATTGCCCAAGCTCCCATTCACACTTGCAAACTAAACACAGATGCATCCTTCTCAGAGGGACAGGGTGGACTAGGTTGTGTGATTCGTGATGCCAATGGGAATACAATAGCAGCTGTTTCAGATCCTTCCAATTTCTCCACAATTCTACAAGGTGAAGTATTAATTGGCATTTTACCAAAAACAAAAAGTATTAATTGGCAGTCACATGTGGTTTAACAGTCTGACTACTGTCTCCATGCGAGTGGTGGATCCCTTGACTACTACCTCCATGTGATTGGTGATAGGGTTAAAGGGATCCACAGAATGAGTGCTTTGTAAGGCTGTTTCACACTCGAAAGTTATTAATTGAAGACGTTTCTTTGTTACAAAATTGGACAGCCGAAGATGAAGGAACCTGAAAGAGTACAATGTTGGGAAAAGGCTTTCAGTGACGGAAGAAAACATGCGAGAAAAGTTTTGAAGGTGGGGTATGGAGAAGGGGTAGATTTATAAGCATACGATTAGTCCGATTCTTCTACTGCTGCCTGCCCGGTACTGCCGCCACACATAAGGCAGAAAGTACCGCCTTATCCCCATTCAGGCAAGGCACTCAGTGTTGGACAAGTGTGTGTCCATCAAACCCGGTTCGGTCCGGTTCAACCCGGTTCACCTTTGTATTGAACATTTATACATTTTAGTTTAATATTGTCACATGCGATATAAACTTTTTGAGCATTATATGTCCGTAAGTTATACTTAAAATGGTAGTCACGACTAGGGTTTGGGCTGGGCACCCTTATCATATGGTCGTCGCATTGGGTATGCCTAGACATGTGATGTCAGGGTACGAATGCGAGTGCTCACATGTTTGATGTGTGCATTGACGAAGAATCTACTTTGTCGATTCCCTCATGTATTTGCCGATGTAGGAAGGGATAGACATGTGTCACCGACACTCGCACTGAGGGAACCCTGTCACCGCAAAGTGTGATCGCATTCTTTGGTTCATCAATGACCGAGACTCAAGCGAGTCAAAGCCGATGTTCGGGAATGCGTGAACACTTTGTGAGTGAAGGAGTTATCCAACACGGTCACCACGCCCGATTGGGGAACACCAAGATAGAGACTGTCAGCATGGTCGGATCGAATCTGGATCCAGTTCCGTTTTGGAAATGGTTTTGCAAAATTTATTTTACATAAAATGATACATTATTTATAGTTATTTCAAATAAAGTTTTTATCGAGTTTTGCGGGACCCGATCGGATGCACGAGCGCTCTTATATGGACATGTACTATGGATTGGGGTTTGGCGAGACATGTGTACATGCCTTAGATTCCATAAGGATGGTGTTGATTAGTGGGGGTTTTATATGATAAATTGTTATCATATAGGGAGTTATTTGGAATTTGCTAATTTAATTGGCTCTTTATTTAATTAATGGATTTGGTGTTAATTGTAATTATCCATTAATAATTACATAAAGAATCTAATTAATGCTTTCCCTATTAGATTCTGCTTCTTCACCTGTGTAGCACTTTGAGTTTAAACAGAACTGCCAGACTGAGAGAGAGAGAGTCAGACTCTCACTAGGGCTCTATTAAATCTATTTAGGATTTAATTAAACCCCATTATTATAAATAGGGGACCAAAAATACGCAGAAGAGGAGCTCTCCACATTTTTGGAGCAGACACTCTCTCTCCTGCATTTTTGGTTTTTCTCTCTCCCTCTTGTGATCTCTCTTCTTCTTCTTGCTTCTCTCACCTGTGTTTGAGAGTTAGGGTTTGTGAAACCCTAGATCTGTGCTGAGGAGTTTGAGGGCATCTGGGATTGACGTGTAGAACCTTGGTAGCACCATTGGAGGTTCAGATCTGTTTGCTTGGAGCGCTCATTGGAGGAAGAACCACTATCTATTGGAGGAGCAACACTTGAGGCTCACCAGGTTAGCAGTTCTTTATTAATTCCTTCTGTTCATTGATTATTAATATTTATGGGATGCGAAAGAAACTCGAATCAATTATTTTCCGCTGCGCATTCGAGTATGGGATGGATCCCTCTTGCCATGTGATGGACTAGAGACGAATTTCTCCGTCCCTATTGTGATAATTAATTTTATGGAATGCAATAGGGAAGGAGAAACCCTAATAGGGATGCACCAGGGTTCCCATGGGCGACCATGGGAAACCCTAAAATTAAAATGGGGCACCCATGGGACACCATGGGCTAACCCAGGGCATGCAAAACCCTAAAGATAAATATCTTGGTCTCCCTAGGGAACCATGGTTTGATCCCTGGACCGTTGTTTGGCCAACACTCAGGCAAGGGTAAGGCGGTATATTCCACCTTGCTTGTGTGTGCGACGCACACGGCAGTAGGGGCAGGCAGAAGTAGAGGAGTCGGACACAGATTTATAATACCACTGATGACAGATAATTGACGGATCAGGATCATTTCCAAGGAGTCCAATGCCCAGGGTGTTGCCAACGGCTGAGTTATGCCGCACACATCTCAATGCATGCCTAGGGATATGTGCAGCACAGCCCAACGACTGACAATACCCTGGACGTGCTGGGCTCCCTGATGACAAGCTAAATTCATGAATGACTGGGACTCAACTTGGGAGGTGGGTTCCACCCTCTCTTTTTTCTTTTTCCCATTTCAGCTTGGGGCCACTTACACAAGGTCATCAACATCAACCACTCTCAATATTTCATCATTGTGGCACGGCGAAATGGGTCCACATAATGAGTCCTTTAACTGTGAGGCTGTTTTGCACACATTTCAAATGGCTAAATGGCCAAATGTGATGTTAACAGGTCTGAAACTACGAAAAGTGAACATCAAACGCAATTCCAACTAAAAGTAAAAATGCCATATCTAGCAGTTCCGTTAACTCAATATAAGGAAGGAAGGAAGGAGTGGGGAGTGGGGAGTGGGGAGTGGGGGGGGGGGGTGTGGGGGGAGAGGGATATTAAAAGGAAAGGAAGTGAAAATTTTTAATCTTAAAAAAGAAACTCTTGTAAGCGTTACCCCATGTGACTATATCACCAACCCCAAATCATTTCATATTTAGTTATTAAATTCCACTTTACTTTGCATTCAATTTCTTTTATTTAAAATGTAAAATAAAAATTACATATAAAATGTATCATTATTAAATATGCTAAGAAATTTAAGTAGTTTAGACAATTACATGGAGTAATGATTACAAAAGTTTTTTTTTTATGTGAAAATTTTCACTTCCCTTCCCTTTAAATAGGGTTGATTTTTTTTTTTTAAAACTAAAGATCAACAAAGAATATATTTAAAGAAAATGAAAGTAACAAAAATTAACATCTAAGCATACCGAGATGGAAAGAAAAATACAATATGATTTGACACCTTCAATTTCTATAAAAAAAAAATAAAAAAAAAAAACTCCACCTACAACATTACCATTAGCAGAGGAACAAATTTCAAAATAAATTAAAAGCTAGTAGAACGAAAATCTTAAATGCTCAATAGCATCCCAGGAGGCTTCATATCTAACATATTATGGAAGACCAGACTGAAAAAAGGATGATCGTTGTCTAGATGCAATTTTAATCATGTAGTCCACAATCAGATTAGCTTTTCTATAACAATTGATTATCTTTCAAGATATGGTTGATAAATATGGGATAAGACTTAAGAGCCACTCTTGAAAGAATGGTCATGGAATGGAGTTGGATTTCTGATATGATGATAAGGTCGAATAAGAATGAGTGGCATACGTTCTCACACAAAAACGGACAAATGATTGGAGTCCAAAAAGTTTGGAAACATATTGCATCGATACAGTTCACCAAAAGTAATAATAATATATAAATAATAAAAAATTGAGATTTCTGCCATCCACGATTCCATGGTGAATAGGATAGGACGAGAGAAGGTGGGAGAAGGCATAACGAAGGTCTTTTGAGAAAATAATAAAACCCTATTGGGATTTGTGAAACCTAAGATGCAGTGTGTGAAAACCGTCCTCCAAAAATGTCGTAAGACTCTAGGAACAGTTCCTAAATTGACTGAATAAATCATCTTGTGTTCTTGATTAAGTCCAAAAAAACATAAAATAAAGAGAGGGGGGGGGGGAAGTGAGAGGAAGAGAGAGAGGTTCTTCCTTCCTTCCATGAGCTCATTGTGTTGATAGAGTACCACCTCCAATTTAAGGGGAGGGGATGTATGAGATGAAAGGCAAAAGTGTGGCGACCATGGTTCTGAATCATCTGATGATAATTTTTAGTTCTCTTTTGTCATTAGTTCCAAATCTATTAGTTAAAACGCGTTTAAAATGCGAATAAAATGGTGTACCACGGACACAAGGTCATGACTGATGAGTGAATGAGACTCAACTTGGGAGGTGGGTTCCTCCCTCTCTTTTCTCTTTTTTGTTGGGGTTCCACGCGTTAGGTGGAAAACTAGTCCCACATCGAATAAAAATAGAGATGTGGGTGAGTTAATAGGTCCTTAGGCACCCTCTCCTTAATGACTAGCTTTTGAGGATGAGTTCTACCCAAGTGGTATCAGAGCCAAGATTATGGTAAGACCAAACTTGAGAAAAAACCAGGGCGTAGGAAAAGAGAGATGAGGATAATCTCGATAACTCTCGCGTGGATGGTTAGGTTAATAGGTACTTGGGCACCCTCTCCTTAATGGCTAGCTTTTGAGGATGAGTTCTACCTAAGTCCCTAACATTTTTCCCATTTCAATTTGGGACAACTGACACAAGGTCATCAACATCAACCACTCAATATTTCATCATTGTGGCAGGACGAAATGGATCCACATAATGACTCCTTTCATTGTGAGGCTGAGGCTGTTTTGCACCCAAATGGCCAAATGTGATGTGAACAGGTCTGAGTCTGAAACGACGGAAAGTGAACATCAAACGCAATTCCAACTCCAAGTAAAAATGCCCTAGCTAGCAGTTCCTACCTTAACTCAATATAAGGAAGGAGGGGGGGTGGGGGTGGGGGTGAGAGGGATATTATATGTATAGAGAGAGAGAGAGAGATCCACCAAAATACTTGAGCGTAGCCATGGTTCTCATGATACTGCTTATTCTTTTGTCATTAATACTTTCAATACGCGTTGCGGTTACACCATTAGTCCGGGTGGGTTGCGAGGAGAAATGGAAATGTGACCATACCCTACCCATTTGGCATCAAAGAAGGGTGCTTCAAGGATCCTAATTATCATATTAAATGCAAGGTCCGGAATGGCAGCACCGGGGGCATCAAACCCTATCTAGGTGATCATGATTATGAAGATAATGGTGACGTAGAGGTTCTTGAGATATCATTCTTGGAAGCCCAAGTCATAGTGGAGGCTGGTGAACTTTCTTCTACTGAATGCTTCAATGCTACAGGACTGAGAACAGAAACTCAAAATGATTACAGGTTTCATGTGCCCAACTCTTTCCCATTCACGTTTTCAGCCGCCCGCAACAAGTTCATAGGCATCGGATGTGACACCGTGGCTTACATAGCCGATGATGAGCGCAAGAACTTCACGAGTGGGTGCGTCTCTGAGTGCAATGGCTTGGATAGTGTGACAAACGGGTCTTGCTCTGGAATTGGTTGTTGCCAGACCTCTATCCCTTCAGGCCTCAAAAATTTTGGCATTAGTCTTACTAGTTTGTATAATCACTCAAGGAATAATACTTGGAAGTTCAACCCTTGCAGCTTTGCTTTCTTGGCCGATCAAACCTCATTTACCTTTGATATATTAGATCTCAAGGTTGATAGATTCAACAGATCCAATACTAATGTGGTGTTGGACTGGGCAATTGGGAATCAAACATGTGAAGAAGCACTTCTTCGTCATGATTATTCGTGTGGTCCAAATAGCCGTTGCTCTAATTCAACTCATGGCCTCGGCTATGGCTATCAGTGTCACTGCTACGATGGTTTTGAAGGCAATCCTTATCTCCCTAGGATGCCAAGGTAAATTAGCTATCCTTTTGTGGATAATGGTAGACAGAATAATATTGTTTGTAATTATATATATTGGTTGATTATTTTTTTTTTTTAAAAAGCCTTCGTGCAACGGTAAGGTTGTTTCATTGTGACCAAGCAGTTACGGGTTCAAGTCTCGAAACAGCCTCTCTACAAAAACATGGGTAAAAAGGATGTGTGCTTTATGACCCTCCCCAAGGATTCTAATCCACTACTACGGCCTTCCCATCCTTAATCACACAGGTAGGGGTGCAATGACCACCCTACCCCACCCTGGCAGGGCGCTTAGGCAGTGGGTAGGGCGGTCATTGTGCCCTTGCCTGTGTAAGGAAGCACACAGGCAGGACGGACAAGCGGCAATAGAGGATCCAAATTGCCCTCCCCAACCCCCCAGTGGAGGGAGCCTCGTACACTGGGTATGCTCTTTTTTATTATTAATTTTTTTGACCGACTTTCCTTCCACCCACAGTGAATGGGATCCCTTCCATTCACCGCAGGTGGGAGAGAGCGGGAATAGGTATCGTGAGGTTATTTTGGAACATACGAAAATCGGGGTTTGTGAACCCTAGGATGGTGGGTGAACCATGGATTTGGGTCCTCTGTAGTGCGACAGGGTTGTGTTGGGCTACGTGCCCAAGCACTGTGGGCCGTTGGATGTGTGCTACACTCCCTGTTGCGCTACAGAGGAGGCCAACGCGGTGAACCATCTTTTTTTTTTGTTTTTTATTAGTACGTCTCTATTGTTTTCTATTCCAACAATTTAGGTGTACTTCCCTTTGGACTCGATGCTATAGTTTTGTGTTTTTTTTTTTAGGGGGTAATAGAAGCTTTGATTTTTACTCCTACAATTAAGTTACGCTTTCATCGGATTTCATGGTTTTTAAAACAAACAGTTAAATGAGATTGGGGCAATTTCAAAAGTTTGTTTTGGCATTAGTACTAACCAACTTCAAAGATTAAATAAATCTTTCTAAAATATAAATTAGTGGATGTAAAACACACTTGAAATCTACTTATCTTGTACTTTTGTTCTTAACTAGTGGGTCTAAGAAATTTTATAGATGTTAAAGCTGCATAGATTTTGGTTTTATCCATCGAAATTAACAAATTTTCATTGTTTGTGTATCTACCGCGGGTGTTGGATCCTCGAAGACATCAACGAATGTGATCAGAAACGACCCAATAATTCTTGCTATTGGAATGCTATTTGCACTAACACCAATGGGAGTTACAAATGCTCTTGTCCACAAGGCTACCATGGCGATGGCTGGGTAAATGGAACTCGCTGCAACAAAATTCTAAATGCTCGTTCGTTGATAGGCATTATTGCAGGTATCGCCAATGTTCTTTTAAGGAGAAACATTCTCTGCGTGGGATGCAGGACCACATCCACACAAATGGGGGTGGAAATTACCGGTGTGCCCCCCTGAATGGTGGAATTCCGCCCCCCAATGTGCCTGGGCGCAGGATGTCATTGGCTGCTGCACACAGCGTGGTCCCTGCATCCCACTCAGAGAATACTCCCCTTCCCGGATTTTGGCACCCATGCCAGGATCCTTTCTTGTGAGCTGTGAATAGTGTAAATCCATGTCTTCTTAATTCTATTTTCTATGGTTTCGATCAGTTCTATCTGATCTTGGCTGAATCTGATTTAAATCCCAATAACAATTGAGAGAGAGAGAGAGAGAGAGAGAGAGAGAGAGAGATCCCATGTCCGATTCCGAGTGACAAAGATTCAACTCATGAGTCTAGTAAACCATGCACACAACCGTTAGCTCAGTTGGTTGGAGGCATTGCTTCCTGGAGATCAAGGGATTGACTCTTGCATTTGTGTCATAGCAGCAGCCCCTCTCCCCCCCTTTCCCATTGATAGTTGTTGGATTTTGTTGACTTGTCTTGGCCTTCCCTTCTAGCTTAAATTAGCTTAGGACTGCCCAACAAAAAAGGTGAACCAAATTGAACTTAAAGTGGGTATTCTCTGGGCCCAAATTGAAAATGCAAATTTGGATGAGCACTTAAAGCACCCTAGATTAAGGGTGTCAATTGGTTTGATTTCGGTTTTTGGATTCTGTTTGAGGATACAATATGTATATACAGAACCGAAGTCAAATAGATTTAAAAAACCAAACTAAAACTGAACCAATTGGTTAATTGGTTCAGTTTGTATTCGATTTTCAAATATTTGGTCTAATTTGTTTTTTTTTTTACACTTTTGAAATTTCAGTTCAACCAATTCGGCTCTTATACAGTTTTGGTTTGGTTCAAGTTTTGTATTATTCATTTCAATTCGGTTGGGTTTAGTTCAACTCAACGGTTTCTTTAAAACTGAAACAAATTAAATTCTATTTTCTAAAACCAAAATTGAACCAGAATTTCTGCTAACTTTTTTCTCTACATTTTTTTTTCTGTTTTTCAAACTTCAACCATCTTTTTTCTCGTACATTCTGTCTCATTGTAAGTGATTTACAGGAAAGGAAAATTAAATTTAAGCAAAAATAAGAAACGGAAACTTTTTAGATCATTACTTAATGATTATTTAATTAACTTAAAAACTTACTAAATATCTACAGTAAATTGTTCTTCATTTTTCAATAAAATTCCTGTGATTTGAATTTGAAATATGTTTTAATTACCATAATTGAAAACATTTTTCGTTAGTTACACAATCATTATTCCAAAAATTTTCATTTCTTGTTGAAATCAATTATTTTTCATGATTTTTCTGTATTTGTGACCAACTAGATGATTCGATTAATTACTATGCATAAAAGTCACGCACAGTGAAAATGAGCTAATAAAATTTATGTTAAAAAATATTTTACTTGCAAATTTTATTATTATTTCATAGGAGGAAGAACCTTAACTGGTGCTGTGTGTGCGTGTGTACCTGCGCCCAAACACAACACGGTGCGAAAAAGACCGCCGCACCATTAGACTTTTCAACCTTGCAAGGGGGTGTGGCAGTCTTTTCATGCTTAGACATCGCTTCAGTCGTAAGCTTAATGAAGACATAGTAATTGGCCTATGGTATCCGACCATTTTTTTAATTTATATAATGTTAAAATCCTAGGTCCAACCCATGCCCATTTGAATACTGGACATAAACATATGTATGAAGCCTTGCCCGAGGCAGGAAAGGCATTACAACCTAAGGGTGTTAAATGGGTCGGTGCAGGTGTTTTTAGGTAAAATAAAAAATGAACCGTTTATAAATGGTTTCACATGTTGAAACTGAACTACTTATAAACGGTTTAAATTGGTTTTAAACTGTTTAATAATTTTTATAACTTTTTTTTATTCAAACGACTACTTTTCATAGTTTTTATTTTTATTTTTTATTAGAATGGAAGTATGAATTGAATTCTTACATGTTTTCTTTAACTAATTATTTATTTGTACAATTACATATTTACTAATTATTTATTGTTAGCAATAATACTTAACGATTGCCATTACATATTACCAATATTTGTTTCGGTTTAAACAGTTTCCTAAATAGTTTACCATTGCTTTAAATGGTTCGATTCGGTATAAACAGTTTAACTAAACGGTCTCAATTTTAAAACCAAAACCAAACCATTTATTAAACGGTTTCACGGATACGGTTTAAACGACTCGATTCGCTTTCGATTTGTTTTTTACACCGTTATTACTACCCATCACTAGTCATCTTGCAGACCCTTACTCAAACAAAATCCTCATTGTTAAAAGGCAAGTTATAGTCAAAAATTAAAATTATAGATCTAAATCTACTTTTTGTGCAGGTACCAGTGCAAGCTGCACCTTTGTTCTACCTGTCTTCATTTGGTTTTTGTATTGGGCAATTAAAACTAGACGACTCATCAAACTTAGAGAAAAATTCTTCCAACAAAATGGAGGTATGCTATTACAGCAACAAATAGCTTCATATAAAGGGGTTGAAGAAATTGTCAAGATTTTCACCATAAAAGAGCTAAATAAGGCAACCAATAATTTCCATGAGAGTCGAATTGTGATACCCCGAATTTTAGTTTTCGAGATATTCTTATATACATAAATGCATTATAGATATATATATTTAATACATTCAAATAGGGTTTTCAACAAAAAGGGAGAATGGGTCATGTAGCTGAATAGTTGAATAGGTAGATATATTAATGAATATGGTTCAAAAGTCAAGATTATCAACTTCAACATCCAAATCTAAATACACTTCTCTTTATCTACACATGTAGTTGTCACATGGGTGTGTCCCTTCATTATTTTCTTCTTCTTTAAAGCTTCAACAATATTTCTGTCGAGAGAATCTCGCAACCACGATCCTCTCCATTGAGAGAACTTCTCCAACCACTGCGCATGATTATCTCTGCCATGCTTGTCCATTCTTTGTAAATATACATTTTATACAGTAAACCCCTATTTTTGAACCAATTCTCTGCAGAACCAAAGTCATCCGGGATTCACGCGAGTTCTACACCTCATTTTTTTCCCGTTTGCGTCGGCATTATGTGATAGGTAGGCGGCGGGTAGGATCCCTCTGTTTTGATTTTCTTCAATCAACTGGCACTC
This sequence comes from Telopea speciosissima, assembly GCF_018873765.1. Classification (NCBI taxonomy): domain Eukaryota; kingdom Viridiplantae; phylum Streptophyta; class Magnoliopsida; order Proteales; family Proteaceae; genus Telopea; species Telopea speciosissima. The sequence continues at coordinate 62,395,174 of NC_057920.1, read as the reverse complement.
GCATTAATACCTTAGCCGTTTAAATCATGGCCGGAGCATCCTTTCTTGACTTCCCATTTCGAATTCCATCATCCCCCTCCAACGTACAGGAGTAAGAGAGAGTCTATAAAGCTAAGGCAGGGAAGGGAATGATCTTCATGCCATTAGCAGAGAGAGTGGATTGTGAGAATGAGATGGTAAGAAGAGGTAGTTTGTGAGAAAGTGAGACAAAATAGAGAGACGAAGGTGAGAGGTGGAATAGGGTCAAAGTGTAAAAGAATTTGAGGGAGCTGAGTTGCTTTTGGAATAAAAAGAGGAGGTGCTGTCGCCCACGTAGCAGCTGCGGTGCAAGACTCCACCGTCCAGAACCAGCTTCGCCGTGGAAGACGAAATCACCTGTTAACGTTTCAGGTATCCTTAGCCTCTGTAGTCCTCAACCTTGAGCATGAAATACCCCTGCCCATATGATCATAATGGACCAGATATATATAAACCCACTAGTTTTATTCCCATTCTTTTCACCTTGGTCATGACTCTGGTCATCTTCTCAAGCCGCGGTGACTAAGTCACCAAGCCTAAGACAACCGAATGCTTTCCCTCTTGAATAGTATTGGTTTCAACATATTTGTTAATTTTATATATTATAAGGCTAGTAGTGGATACTTTTCAAATCTAATACTTTATATATATATTTATGATGAATAGTATTACATGACCTCACTATGTTATATTTACATTGGTTTCATTTAATGTTTGTTGGATGATGATTACATCACCCCATTATTTAATATGTTGGTGTCATTGATGGGTGGTGGTGATCCCATTCCTAAATAGTATACCCTATTTTTAAATGAATATAGCCTAGCACCCTGTATGTATAATACTCAATAATCCAGACCAACTTCCGTGCTATGCACAGGCTAAACCGATCTCCGACTTGAATCCATGTTTGAACCAGAGACCCCTGATTATTCCATATACCCCATGGTTATAAGAGGAACACTTGAGTCGCACAACCATCCTAAATAGCTTTGGCATTCCAGAAGGGTCCATGAGAAGCTTACGCCCCATCTACCTCAGCACTAAGCTTCCTATTATATTATTGCTGCTCCTATCTAACTCCCTATTATGTTATTGCTGATTGCATGTCTAGTAATTATTTTATGTTAGTTGCTTTATCTAGTTATTATTTTATGTATCTTTCCTATTCTTCTTGTAATCTCGTGAGCTCAATAGCTAGTTAATGGCTATTCTATTGGATTGAGAAGATAGAGAGAATATGATATTGATTTCTATTTTGGAGGAGACTCCATTAATGAACCTTGATGAATCCTTGGGCAAGCCTTGAAGGGCTTCTCTACTGCTTACTAGGGACCTAGGAGAGTTGCTACCCCTTTCAACCTTCTTCTCTATCGATCCTGCACTACAAGTAAACAAACAAAATAATGGTTCTTTGATTGGGTGAACCAAAGTCAAATCGGGGAAGTCGATAGTATATATAATGAACCAAAAACCTAAAATTAATTAGGACTGTCTATGTTTTAAATCATTAAAATTGAAGTAATAAAATGTTTAGATTTTAAATTAAGGAAGGATACCCATGTAGGTGACGTGGACGAATTCACAAGAAACGAGACAGAAAGGGGTTTTCATAGAACCAACGGACACAGTGCAATGTGAGTGGAAAACCGTCATATTATTGAGTTTTATCGCATTTTATGATCAAATATGTTTCATTGCATCATGATTTATGTTTAGTGAAATATATTATGATATATGCCTTAGAATGTTTTAAATGATATATAATACATGATCTTATTTATGATGAGATTTTAAGGCTAATATGAATTTCATGAACGAAAGATTGAAATAAATGTTAGACTCATGGAAATGAAACGAATGGAATGGTAAAGAACCCATGTGACTACCACCCCTTTCCAGTAGGGGGTTAGGTACTGGATGAGGTGTACAGATGCTAGAGTGTGATCCTTCCCGGGGTTACGATGCCCGGAATCAGGAGTAGATCATGCCTAGTGTGACAGATGTCCTCCCCGGGGTTACGATGCCCGGAACTAGGAGTAGACATAGTATATTCTGAGATAGCCCTTCCCGGGGTTACGATGCCCGGAATCAGAAGTAGACTATCCCTTATATACCGATGAGATTAGTCCCTCCCAGGGTTACGATGCCTGGAACTAGGGGTAGATTATCCATTGTTCAGTGATATGGCGGTCCTCCCCAGGGTTACGATGCCTGGAATCAGGAGTAGACCTTAAGTTTATGGCAGTTATGACAACCTCACTTTCTACGTACGAGTGGTAGTTCACAATGACCAGACCAAATTAATTAAATGATTTATCTTAAGAATTAAAAGATGTACTATATTTTCATTGAGCATGTTTTTAGTGTTATTTTCAAATGCCATGCATGATTATATATCTATGATCAAATGTATAATATGTTCAGATTCTATCATCCATGTTTCTTGCATCATAATATGACTGTATTCTTCTCACGGGCTAGTTGAGCTCACCCCTCAATATTTTACAGTTGCAGAGCAGGCTCACATGGAGTGTCACTGTACGGAGTGCGTTAAGAAGGCTAGGGGAAAATACTTGATAATTCCTGAGTAGTGGATCCTTGATTTAATAACGCTTAGAGTTATTTCTTTTCTTTTTATGATTCAAGACAGTTGGTGAGTTTTAGTGTGATAGTAGGTGGTCAGTAGCATTAATGTAATTTGAAGAATAGAATGGGATGTAATGCTTTATGATGATACAAGTTGTGTGATGACTTAAGGAAGAGGTTTTTAGACTATGGTTATGTGAATGAAGTTCTTTTTAGATTTCGGTCATTGACAGAATTACTTAGAATGAATAACTTCCGCTGTGCATTGAGGTGATATAGGCTTAGTTTCCACTGCAATTCAATGATATTTGAGTGATTGATTATCCGCTGCCAATGAATTAAATGTAAGTGAGATGGAAGACCGGTCGTTATCACACGGCGGCCCGCGAGGGCCAGCACCCATATCTCACCCGGATTTGGGGGCGCTACACGAATCCTTGGCCGAGGAGGATTTGGTACAGTTTTTATGGGAATCTTATCCGGTGGCAAACTTGTTGCCGTTAAGAGATCCAAAATGATGGACAAAGGCCAGATTATACAGTTTATAAATGAGGTTGATATCCTCTCTCAAATCAATCACAGACACGTGGTTAAGCTTTTGGGGTGTTGCCTAGAGACAGAGGTTCCATTGTTAGTTTATGAGTTTATCTCCAATGGGACACTCTTCCAACATATACATGGGGGAATCAAGCATCCTCCCTTTCTTGGGAAAATCGTTTAAGAATTGCAGCAGAAACAGACGAAGCATTAGCCTATTTGCACTCTTATCATTCAGGACCTATCTTTCATAGGGATGTCAAGTCTTCTAATATACTACTGGATGATAATTATAAGGCTAAAGTATCTGATTTTGGAGCTTCAAGATTGGTTCCTTTGGATGAAACTCAAAAAACGACAGCAATTCAAGGGACTCATGGGTCCTTAGACCCAGAATGTTTTCCTACAGGTCAACTAACTAATAAAAGTGATGTTTGTAGTTTTGGAGTTGTTCTAGCGGAGCTTTTGACTAGTAAAAAGGCTGTCTTATTAGATGGATCTGAGGATCATATAACCTTAGCAAAATATTTTGTACTTTTAGTTAAAGATGGGAATCTTTTTCGTATTCTTGATGAACAAATAGTAAATGATGGGAACAGAGAACAGTTATTGTTAGTTTCTGAGCTTGCAAGAAACTGCCTGGAGGATAAAAGAAAAGATAGGCCGACAATGAAGGAAGTTGCAAAGGAGCTTGATTCTTTGATCATGTTATATGAGCAACCATCATTACAACATAATCAGCAGGAGACTGACCTTTGTCCAGGTGAACCATCGACATGTTCTACCGATGCAGCCCTTGAAATAGAGATTGGTTATAGTTTAACTGATGATGATCTTTGCCAAAACGACAAGGTAATTTTTTATTTTTTTGGGTAAAATACGATAAGGAAATTTTTTTCTTATGACATGTTGTGTGAGCCTTTGGGATAATTGTTTTCTTATTATTGTTGTTAAATTTGTCTCTTCTTATCAAAACAAAAAAAAAGGGAGGTTTTCAATTTTTATCCTAATAATAAGTTCTTTTTCGTGCAGGTGAGAGGGAAGACATCCTAGTGAGTACTTAAACGGATGAGACTTCTCTACTTCCGTCTCGGGCAGTACTTTTGTGCGCCCCACATACAAGGCGGGTGGAATGTACCGCCTTACCCCTGCCCGAGCGCCCTTCCCGAGTTGGGGTAAGGCGGTACTTTCCACCCGCCTTGTGTGTGTGGGCACACGTAAGTACTGGGCAGGCGGAAGTAGAGGAGTCGGATCCGTACTTAAACACTTCAAGGCTTATCGTATGCTTGGATGCTAAAAGAGTTGTGGTTTGTTTTTTTATTCTAGATGTTCTTATTCTATGGATTGGAAGTTTAAGAATGTTGGCTTAGATTTTATAAAATTGTCGTTTTTTTGTCACTCTATCTTTATTTTATCGTGTGATATGTGTGAGAATTAATAAAAATTTGGATGCTTTGGCTTAAGTCTTGGTGGGGTTTTAATTGGTTTTTCTTCCTTGGTTATTAGACTTTTGTGTTCAATTGTAGTTATTTTCTTTTAATTAGTAATGGAAATTTTTCCTAATTAGAAAAAAATAGAAAAAATATTTATCATAGAAAGAATGCTATTTAGTGAATCCACTGTTAAAATGAGATACAATAAAAGTACTTACAGTTTTGACCTCTTTCGTTATGCCAAAACAGTCCAATACTTTCTCAATATATTTCTGTTGAGATAGTCACAACTTTCTTACTTTTTTATTCCTCTTAATCTCCATTCTAATAACTCCGACCCTTATTATACAAAGTCAAAAATACCCTTTCCTAGGCCAATCCAAAGGTCAAATCCCTTAGATGAAGAAATCAAAATCATTGTTTTTTCTTAATGGATCACCTAAATAAACTTGAAATTGTGCAAGATCCTCGGATGGATTTTTAATATGGGTCATCCAAGTGTGTGGATTTTGGCTCATGGATATGGTCGCATAAACAGATTTGGGTTTCTACAACTCACAAGTTTTATTTGGCCTTTGTACACATGAGCACCAACATATTAAAATCTTGATTTTCTAAAACACAATGCATTTTGAGATATGCACATTTTGATACTTGTGATTCTATTTTAAACAAAAGGACCATTAAAATCCCATGGACAGTTTACTTGGGTTGAGATCAAATGATCCAGATTATTTTGTATGTTAAGGGTCTGAGATGTTTTGGCAAAGAAAAGAAAACGACCAAGTTTCTTTTCACCTAGAGTGAATAGGGAATCACTATATCTAAGAGATCTGACATTGTTTTTTTGGTCCATCCTACTCTAGGGCCCATATGCCAACTACAAACTAAGGGAAGGCTAAGACAAGCCCAGAATATACAACTAAAGGAGGGGGAGGGGGAGGGGGGGGGGGACAAAGGTGCCATCTTAGGCACAATATGCAATCCAGGAGAGTCGAACCCTTGACCTCCTTGGGGGCATGCACCAACTTGCAATGCTACCAGCCAACCAAGCTAGCGATTGTTTGCAGATTTGACATTTAGGATTAGCATGAGAAGAGTATTGGCCTTGTTAAATACTGGTGAGAGTATATGGCCCATAGATCTACAGGCTACAGATAGGTGATGCTGGAAAAGAGAATAGATTTTTCATGTAAAAAAGGTGTCGTAATCATGGTTTTAGTGCACGGTGTCGGATCAGGTAGTGGTCACCTACAAAATCGATATAATAGCAATACAGTATCGACATGGATCGATCGAATTAGACAATTTTTCCCCTGATTTTCCTTAAAAAAATAAGATTTTTAATTATTTTACCCCTTGTTTGTACCGTGTCACCGATACAATATCAGAATCGGCCACTTTACATATCGCCAAATATTGGCAACATGATACCGATACCTCAAAGTCTCAAACCATGGTTGTAATGTTGCTGAGCTTTGAAACAAGAAAGATGAGAATCATTGAGATTCACAAATTATGCATGAACGAAGGGACAACAACCTGTACTTAAGACAAATATTGTTGATTTGGCCTGCGTTGATTAACCCAAATACAATAGGGGAAAAAAATCCTATGCAATGCCTTAATCTTGCAGTGCTTTGCAGTTAGGGTCTGAGAGCTCGACACGTGAAAAATACGACATCCAATGGTACCGAACTTGAGAAGAAAGAAAAAAAAAAACTAAACCAATCGAATTTGCATCATTAAATAAAGCATTTTCCACATGTTGAGCTCTCAGACTCGAACTGCAAGACAACTCAAGATGAAAAAATTACCAAGGATTTTAATCCATAGTATACAATAGCTGCTTTATGTAGTCACCCAATGCTTTTTCAAGAACTGTCGGTCACCAATTAAGATACAAATAAGACAGACTCAAAATACCTATGAAACTCTCTTTCTCGCATATGGGTGTCTCACTTGGTAATAGTACATTTTATCTCAAATTCATTGAAGTATTTGTTTATATTAAATGGGAAGGGCATCTTTTTATGTGAGTATGTATAGCAAAGTTCAATTAGTGATTTTTATAGAATTATCGGCCAAATGAGGTTTTCCTATTGCCTAAGATTAAAGAATCAATCAAGTAGATAAAAGTTGCTGATATGGCCTTGGTTGATATCGACTCCAATCCACTATCTATTTTTGCATGATCACTTTAGATCCCATTTCAAGAGCTGCCGGCCGCCGGCCACCAACAAATACAAACAAACAGGACTTGATTTCATCAGTTGCACAGCCATGTATCTTTTTGTTAATGGTGATCCAATCACTTGTTTTATTAATTTTTGTTTTTCTGAGTGTCAATCTTTATCACCGATCATTAGACACGAACTTCCTATAAAGAGAAAGTGTGTGAGAAATAGAAATTATGGAGGTCGGAAAAATACCACTTTTTAGGCATGACTACCTTTTTTTTTGGTTTTTTCTTTTGGTAAACATTTTTAGGCATGACTACCAAAAAAGTAAAAAAGCAAAAAAGGTGATTATGATCTGAGCCAGATTATATAGTGGACAACAATGTATCTTTTTGTTAATGGTGATCCAATCACTTGTTTTATTAATTTTTGTTTTTCTGAGTGTCAATCTTTATCACCGATCATTAGACACGAACTTCCTATAAAGAGAAAGTGTGTGAGAAATAGACATTATGGAGGTCAGAAAAATACCACTTTTTAGGCATGACTACCTTTTTTTTGGGTTTTTTCTTTTGGTAAACTTTTTTAGGCATGACTACCAAAAAAGTAAAAAAGCAAAAAAGGTGATTATGACCTGAGCCAGATTATATAGTGGACAACAATGATAATAATGTTTTTTGCTAAAGGTCAGCAAAGATATATTAATAATTAAAGGTAAAAATACAAGTGTTTAACGTCCAGGGATATCCAGACGAATACAAGGAAACAAAGAAAAGAGAGAACTACCCCACCTACGACAAAGTCATCAGCGGAGAAGCTCACCCTTCAAATGACCCCCGAAGAGAACCCTCCATGGGGGTGTGGGACCCACGCCCCATGGAGGGGTCAGATCTGTCCCCACCCATCCTCATGTGGGTAGCTGATCCGGATTCACTATATGGTGGGCGACAATGATTCTGTTTTCAAACTGCAATACCTCTAACAGTTAATGAACCATTTGGGAATCACGTTCTACTAGTGTGGTCTCCACTTTAGGACGGTTTCTGCAGTTGGATTGGAAGCACCACTGCTGCCAAGTCACATTCAACCCAAAGTTTTTGGATCCCTAACTTCATCGCCCGCACAACACCATGCGCAAAAGCAAAAAACTCCGCTTCAAAGTTTGTTGCTATTCCCAGGAAATTTGAGAAGGAAAAAACCACCATTCCATCATGTCTCTGAAACACACCACTTGCACCAGCTCGTCCTGGGTTTCCAAAGGAACACCCATCAATATTTTGCTTTATCCAATCTGATACTGGTTTGCACCAAAACACCTCCGGAATCCTAAGGAAGTGTTTGGTTCGGTTGTTTTGAAGAATTAGATTCTGATTCTGGATAAGGTTCTCTAAAATCAGGTTCTTGTGGATTCATAATTTTGAAATTTAACCGTTTGGTTACCCTGATTCTGTAACATGATTCTTCATGAATAACTATTTGGTTACCCTGATTCTGTGTCTTGATTCTTTCTGAAAGACTGTTTGGTTACCCTGAGTCTGTCAGGTGGATCCTTCATTTTTGCATCTTCAAAACCAGATAAGCAACAAAATTCATTCAAACTATCAACAAAAAAAGAAAGGAAAAAAAAAAAAACACAAAGAAGCAGACATTGTATGATGCTCATGATTGTCTTCTATGAAGAGTTGAATAAAAAGGGTCTTGGTAGATTCGAACCATCATCCCCTTGGAACATGCTTGAGACATCCTCATGTTCCAAGTGCTCTACCAATTTGAGCTAAAGACCCAATAAGTAAAGTTTGAAATTTACAAGTAACCATGAGACCATGCCACAAACCATGCTGCAATGATAATACCCAATGGGGGCCGTGCCACAACGCTTCGTAATATTCTCACATGTATTGAACAAAACAAGAGATCATGTAACAAAACAAGAAAAAAATTATTGAAGAGGAAAATCATAAGCAATTGTTTCTTCATTAGATAACAAGTCACTGATGAGCAACAAGTACACCATCCAAAACTCAGCTAATCTAACCCTGTCCAACACCTTATCTAGTGTCAGATTTTCATTAAATCATAAACACAATGTGTATGTGAAGTGTTCCACTACAACATTCTTTTCCACTTAGGTTCATCTTGTATCGCGTATCTACTTAGCAAAAGAACAGCAAAAGAAAGCAACAAGCGCACTACATGTATCTCCATAAACCCATTCCTCTCTTCCCAAACCAACCAAACATCTCTCTCTCTCTCTCTCTCTCTGTAGTTTGAAACTAATTGGTTGTGTACTGCCAAAAGAGAAGAAAAATGGGAGCTCTTGACTATCTTTCTAACTTTTGCACTGTTACAAGCACAAGAAACAGATCCGCCAATGTCTTAACAACACCCTGAAAACGACATCCCAACTCACGCATCGACCCCAAGATCCGGCCAAATACCACCTCCGAAGGATGCACCATACACTCAAATCATCTAGTGTTCCATTCCAACCAGATAAAAAAGGAATCAAGACCAACCCAGCCAACCAAGCCCCTTTTAGCCCCAGCAGACACCCTTTCCCTATCTACCAAACCAGCAGCCCCTCTAAGGAATTTGGTGATTGCCAAAGAACCCCAAAGTTCCTAGAGAATTTGATCCACAAATACTTTGTAAAATCACAATCAAATAAAAGATGTGAGAAAGATTCACTCCCATTCCTGCAATGATCACATCTTGAGACCAGTTGTATCCCTTTGGAAGAAATTGCCTCATCCATTAGTAGTTTTTGAAGAAAAAATCTCCAGCCAAAAATCGAGTGCCTAGGTAGAAGCCATGACTTCCAAACTGTCTTCCACCAAGGGAAAATTACATATAAAATGTATCATTACTAAATATGATAAGAAATTTAAGTAGTTTAGACAATCACATGGCGTAATAATTACAAAAGTTTTCTTTTAAAATGTAAAAATTTTCACTTCCCTTCCCTTTAATTCCCCTTGCAACCATGTAGCCTATATAATTAACTTTACATAGGGTTGAGATTTTTTTTTTGGCTAAAGATCAACAACGAATATATTTAAAGAACATGAAAGTAACAAAAATTAGCATCTAAGCATACCGAGATGGAAAGACAAATACAATATGATTTGACACCTTCAATTTCTATCAAAAAAAAAAAAAACTCCACCTACGACATTATCATTAGGAGAGAGACAAATTTCAAAATAAATTAAAATCTAGTAGAATCAAAATCTTGAATGCTCAATAGCATCCCAGGAGGCTTCATATCTAACATATTATGGAAGAACATACTGAAAAAAGGATGATCGTTGTCTAGATGCAACTTTAATCATGTAGTCCACAATCAGATTAGCTTCTCTATAACAATTGATTATCTTTCAAGATATGGTTGATAAATATGGGATAAGACTTAAGAGCCACTCTTGAAAGAATGGTCATGGAATGCAGTTGGGTTTCTAATATGATGATAAGGTCGAATAAGAATGAGTGGCATATGTCCTCACACAAAAACGGACAAATGATTGGAGTCCAAAAAGTTTGGAAACATATTGCATCGATACAGCTCACCAAAAGTAATAATAGATAAATAATTAAAAATTGAGTTTCCTTCCATCCACGGTGAATGGGATAGGACGAGAGAAGGTGGGAGAGGGCATCACAAGGGTCTTTTGGAAAAATATTAAAACCCTATTGGGGTTTGTGAACCCTAAGATGGTGGGTGTGAAAACCGTCCTTTTAAAATGTCCCAAGACTAGGAACAGTTCCTAAGTTGACTTAATAGATCATCTTGTGTTTTTTATTAAGTCCAAAAAATAAAAAATAAAGAGGGGGGGGGGGGGGCGGTTGGGGAGTGAGAGGTAGAGAGAGAGGTTCTTCCATCCTTTCATGAGCTCATTGTGTTGATAGAGTACCACCACCAAACACATCCAATTTAGGGGGAGGGGATGTATGAGAAGAAAGGCATAAGTGTGACGAACATTGTTCTCAATCATCTGATGATGATACTGCTTAGTTCTCTTTTGTCATTAGTTCTAAATCTGTTAGTTAAAACGTGTTGGAAAAAGTGCGCAAATCCTTTCCCACCTGTGTATAAAGAAAACTGGAGAAATAGGCAGTATGTGAATAGTAACTATGAATAGTGTCATATGAATAGTAAACATGAATAGTGATACGTGGATAGTAAATGTGAATAGTGACCATGTGTGGGACCTATGTTAACACAAAGTGAGAGCGTACAAAGAACGTATAAAAGGATAAAAGCAAACTCACAAACATAAGTATTTACGTGGTTCGGCAATGCCTACATCCACGGGCGTAACTGGGGTTTCTTCACTATGAGAGAACTTGAGAATAATAGTACAAGATACAATACCTTGGATTTAAGCCAAACCTAAGCCTGTATCCAAAACCAGATACCCCTTGTATATCCTCTCTCAACTCACACTCTCAAACTCTTGAAGAGATAATACTAAACCCAATAACTGTAAACCACCCACAACCCTTGAGTATTGAACACTCTGAGAATCTGTTAGTAGTTCTCTTGTTCTTCTACTTGGATCGATATAAAGGCCTCTCCCTCCTACTATTTATAGATGAAGCAGGAGAGAATATGCACCGTGTACCACCCCCCTCATTTAGTCCTTTGGCGGGCTGGTAGATGAGGGCGGTGCCACCCTCTTCATTTTTTCTTCTTCCTCTTTAATATTTGATCGATTGCACATTCCTCACACTTTTTGTATTTGGAATTTTCCTTATTGGTGGAGAGGTTACTTAAGAAGAAACAAAGAGAAAGAGAGAGAGATATTAACTCTCTCATGGGTCCCTCCTTGTGAAGAGGAACCCAACAAAATGCGTTTAATATACGAATAAAATGGTGTACCACTTGGCCATGACTGATGAGTGACTGGGACTCAACTTGGGAGGTGGGTTCCTCCCTCTCTTTTCTCTTTTTACCATTTCAGCTTGGGACCACTGGCACAAGGTCATTTCTCTCTTTACCATTTCTGCTTGGGACCACTGACACAAGGTCATCAACATAAACCACTCTCAATATTTCATCATTTTGGCAGGACGAAATGGACCCACATAAGTATTCATATCATTTACGGCACCCTGCCCAGAGCGGCCTGAGCGGCGCACAAACAGGGCGCCCTACAATGACGGCCTTACCCCCGCTCGGGCAAGGTGCTCAGGCATGGGCAAGGCGGTCATTGCAGGGCGACCTGTATGTGCGCCGCTCAGGCCACTTTGCCGGTGGCGCCGTCGAAGATCAAGGTCCCCCACATAATGACTCCTTTCATTGTGAGGCTGAGGCTGTTTTGCACCCAACTGGCCAAATGTGATGTGAACAGGTCTGAAACTACGGAAAGTGAACATCAAACGCAATTCCAACTCAAAGTAAAAACAATTTGGATCCTCTATTGCCAAGCTGCCCAGACACTGTGCTGCGTGCAATGTCCGCCTTATTCCTGCCTAAATACCTTGCCAGAGTGGGGGTAAGGTGGTCATTGCACGCAACACCATGTCTGGGCAGCACGGTCTTGCCGGGCAGCTCGGGTAAAAAGGCCCTACCTTGCAGTTCCTACCTTAATTCAATGTAAGTAAGGAAGGGGGCTGGGGGTGAGAGGGATATTATATGTATAGAAAGAGAGCATTCTTCCTTGAGTTATTATTAAATCTTTAAAAGATCCACCAAAAAAACTTGAGCGTAGCCATGGTTCTGAATCTTCTTCTGATAGTACTGCTTATTCTTTTGTCATTAATAGTTTCAATAGCCATTTCTGCTCCACCATTAGTCCGGCCGGGTTGCCCGGAGAAATGCGGAAATGTGACCATACCCTACCCATTTGGCATCAAAGAAGGATGCTTCAAGGATTCTGGTTATCGTATTACATGCAAGCCTCAGCATGGTAGCACTGGCCTCAAACCCTATCTAGGAGGAGATGATGGTGATGTAGAGGTTCTTGAGATATCACTCTTGGAAGCCCAAGTCTTAGTAGCGGGTGATGGATACTCTGCTACTCAATGCTTCAATGCTACAGGAAAGAAAGACAGGTATCTTTACTCTTCTAATCTCTCCGAATATCCCTTCACGTTTTCAGCCACCCGCAACAAGGTCATAGCCATCGGATGTGACACCGTGGCTTACATAACTGATGATGAGCGCAAGAACTTCACAAGTGGGTGCGTCTCTCTGTGCAGTAGCTTGGATAGTGTGACAAACGGGTCTTGCACTGGAATTGGTTGTTGCCAGACCTCTATCCCTTTAGGCTTCAAAAATTTCAACGTCAGCCTTACTAGTTTATATAATCACTCAAGGAATGATACTTGGAAGTTCAACCCTTGCAGCTTTGCTTTCTTGGCCGATCAAAACTCATTTACCTTTGATATATCAGATCTTAAGGCTGATAGATTGAAGAGTTCGAATTATAAGGTGGTGTTGGACTGGGCAATTGGGAATCAAACATGTGAAGAAGCAGATTATTCGTGTGGTCCAAACAGCCGTTGCTCTAATTCAACTCATGGCCACGGCTATGGCTATCTGTGTCACTGCAACGATGGTTTTGAAGGCAACCCTTATCTCCCTCAACTAGGATGTCAAGGTAAATTATTTAGCTATCATTTTGTTGATAATGGTAGACAGAATAATCCTATTTTTAATTATGTTAGTTGATTACTTTTTTCTTTTTTTTTTGTTTTTTGAAAGCCTAGGTGCAACGGTAAGGTTGCTCCATTGTGACAAAGTGGTCACAGGTTCAGCCTCAAAACATCCTCTCTGCCAAAGCAAAGGTAAAAGGATGTATATTTAATGACCTCCCAGACCCTCGCCCCCAATGGCGGGGAACGAAATTTTGCTGCTACAGGGCTGGCAGGCAAGGAAATGGGATCTTAAAGAGTATTTTGGAAAATACTAAAACCTAGAAGGATATTTATGAACCCAAAGGGGAAGTTAATTATTTCATTTCCTTGGCTGCCAGCCTTGTGCGGGAGCCTCGTACACTCAGTAGCTAGCCCATTTTGTATTAATTTTGAGAAAAAGAACATTACTTGGTCATCGTGTGCGGTGCACAGTACCTCTATGCAGAAACAAGGCTGTCCAAAATGACCATTGCACCCTCAGGAATTTTTGCCTTCCAAGAGGGTGCAACACTCATTTCGCACAGCCCTTTGTCTGGGCGGAGAGGTCACCACACAACCAGGTAGCATTATAACTAACTAATTTAATAAACGAGATTTTTTACATACCACCCCTGAGATATCACGCAAGTACAAACACACCCCCCAAATTTGGAAAATTCTGTGTACCCCTCCTTGAGGTTCACAAAAGTTAACACATGCCCTCATTTCGTTAGTTTATGATTAACAACGTTAAAAATATGGGATGAACTGACAAAAATGCCCTTCTTGCAAGGAAAAAAAAAACCTGCAACTCATCTTTTCCAAATCGATTGGGGAAGATGAGTTGCAGGTATCCTAATAGGGAACACCATGGAAACCAAGATGAGTTGTCGAAAGAACACCGAATAGAGAGATAGACTGGTTAAGGAGAGTTAGAGGAATGATTGAAGAGGGGAAAGAATGGAAGGGCATGTTGGTCATGAAGTTGAGATTAGGGTTTCGGATCGGGCAATAGCACCAGTAGTTTAGGGTTTGAAAACTTGCAACTCATCTTCCCCGAATCGTTTAGGGTTTGAAAAAAAGGAATATGAGTTGGGCTTCAACCCCTTATCTATTATTCAATCTCGATATCAAGCAGGTCTTGGCAGCCTCCTTAGAAACCTTCCCTTCTCTATCATCAAGCAATAGCATCAGTAGTATAATTATCCTCGTCTCTGTAGCTCAGAAAGTCCTTGCCAAGTTGCAGCGGCAATTGCATTCTCTTTGATTTACACCCGAACGCAAACACACAGACAGAGAGAGCGCGCTTCGATTTTCCAGCCAAACCAGTCCATGAGGACTCAAATTCCCTTTTAGTTCCAATAACTACTCAATTTCAAAGGAATTTTATTCCCTCCCCTGCAGGTAACCACCCCATCCTTTAATTTGGATTCTTCTTTTTCAGTTTCATAACCGAATTCCCAACAAATGGGAGAAGAAAAACAAATAAGAGAGAAAATAGCTAACGGAAGGAATCTTCCCTAGCTTTGGTAGCCCAGAGCGCGGCGATCTCGCTACTTCAACAAGCTTGAATCCTATCCCCTTTTTCATCTTCCCAACACAGCAAAAAGTAAATGAAAAATCCCTCTGTTGACCATCGCAACAATGCATTATCAAAAAGAAAACCATCGCAACAATGAAGAAGAATGGTTAAGATGCCGAATCTCTCAGTCGACAGAATCAAGCAGCATCTTAAGGTTACCCATGAGGATCAACTCATCTCGGCTTCCATGGTGTTCTCTACTAGGATTCTTGTAACTCATCTTCCCGAATCAATTTGGGGAAGATGACTAGCAGGTTTTTTTTTTTTTTTTTTTCTTATTAGGGCCTTTTTGTTAATTCACCCTATGTTTTTAACGTTGTTAGTCATAAACTAACGGAATGCAGGCATGTGTTAACGGAATGAGGGCATGTGTTAACTTTTGTGAACCTCAGGAGAACACACAGAATTTTCCAAAATTTATGGTATATTTGTACTTACGTAATACCTCAGGGGTGGTACGTGAAAATTTTCCTTTAATAAATTAATTAGATGTTAATGCTGCATAGATTTTGGTTTTATCCATTGTAATTAACTAATTTTCATTGTTTGTGTACCTATTGCGGGTGTTGGATTGCCAAAGATATCAACGAATGTGATCAGAAACGACCCAATAATTCGTGCCATTGGAGTGCTAATTGCACTAACACCATTGGGAGTTACTATTGCTCTTGTCCACGAGGAACCTATAACGATGGCTGGGTTAAAGGAACTCGCTGCACCAAAATTCCAAGAGCTCGGTCGTTGACAGGCATTATTGCAGGTATCATCGCCAATGCTCTTTTAATTAACATAAATTCCATGTCACATGTCAGCAGTATATGTGACCAGCAACAGTTTTGTTGCTTAAGCTTAAAATGGGTATTTTTTTTTGGGCCACTGTTCTTTGTACCGCAGCCCAGCCTGCGCCCAGGCACATGGGGGTGGGCGCCATGATCATCCTGTCCCTTGCACAGGCTGCCCATGTGCCTGAGCGCAGGCTGACCTATGACACAGAGGACATTCTCCCTTTTTTTTTTGGTAAAACTTAAAATGGGTATTGACGTATTGTCTAGGGTTCAAATTGAAAATGCAAATTTGGACGAGCACTCAAAGCTTAAGGGCGTCAATTGTTTTGGTTTCTGTTTTTGGGTTCTGTTTCAGGCTATAATATGTAGACACCAAATGGAAATCGTATAGATTTTAAAAACTAACTAATACCGAATCAAGTTGGTTCTTTTACAGTTTTGAAGTTTCAGTTCAACCAATTTGGCATTTATATAGTTTCAGTTCGGTTCAGTTTTAGTTTTATTTTGTTTGAGTTTTGTATTATTCATTTCAATTCGGTGCAATTTGATTCAACTCGACTATTTCTTTAAAACTGAAACAAAGTAAATGTCTTTTTTCTCCTATACTCAGTCTCGTTGTAAGTGATTTAAAGGGAAGCAAAATTAGATTTATGCAAAAAGAAAAAATGGAAACTTTTTAGATCATAACTTAATGATTATGTAATTAACTCAAAAACTTAATAAATCTCTACTATAAATTGTACTTCATTTTTCAATTAAATTTCTATGATTTGAATATGAAATATGTTATAATGTTTTAACAATTTCTATCAATTAAATTTCAATTAAATTTCTAATGTTTTAATTATCATAATTGAAAACATTTTTAGTTAGTTACACCATCATTATTACAAAAATTTTCATTTTCTTGTTTAAATTAATTATTTTTTTCATAATTTTTCTATACTTGCCGCCAGCTAGATGATTCGATTATTATTTACACGTAAAAGTCATGCACAATGAAAATGAGCTAATACAAATAGTATAAAAAATTATTTTACTTGCAAATTTTTATTATTATTTCTTTTATTTAGAAACAAATAAAGCCTTAAAAAAAAACCAAAAACAAATAGACTGGCGTTTTATAGTTGGACACGTATATGTTAGCCTTCCATCGTAAACCCAATGAAGACATAGTAATTGGACTTAGTTATCCGACCATTTTTTTTTTTTATATTACATTAAAATACTATGTCCAACCCAAGACCATTTGAACAATAGACAAAAACATATGTATGAAGCCCCGCCGGAAGTATTAGTACTACCCATTACTAATCGTCTAGCAAACCTCTACCCAAACAAATACCTCACTAAAACTATACGTCTAAATCTGTTTTTTGTGCAGGTACCAGTGCAAGCTGCACCTTTCTTCTACCTGTCTTCATTTGGTTTTTGTATTGGGCAATTAAAAGAAGACGACTCATCAAGCTTAGAGAAAAATTCTTCCAACAAAATGGAGGTATGCTATTACAGCAACAAATAGCTTCGTATAAAGGGGTTGAAGATATTGCCAAGATTTTCACCATACAAGAGCTAAATAAGGCAACCAATGATTTCCATGAGAGTCGAATTGTTGGCCATGGAGGGTTTGGTACAGTTTTTATGGGAATCTTATCCGGTTGCAAACTTGTTGCCATTAAGAGATCCAAAATGATGGACAAAGGCCAGATTATACAGTTTATAAATGAGGTTGATATCCTCTCTCAAATCAATCATAGACATGTGGTTAAGCTTTTGGGGTGTTGCCTAGAGACAGAGGTTCCATTGTTAGTTTATGAGTTTATCTCCAATGGGACCCTCTTCCAACATATACATGGGGAAAATCAAGCATCCTCTCTTTCTTGGGAACATCGTTTAAGAATTGCAGCAGAAACAGCCGAAGCACTAGCCTATTTGCACTCTTCTCATTCAGTACCTATCCTTCATAGGGACGTCAAGTCTTCTAATATACTACTGGATGCTAATTATAAGGCTAAAGTGTCTGATTTTGGAGCTTCAAGATTGGTTCCTTTGGATGAAACTCAAAAAACAACAGCAATTCAAGGGACTCATGGGTACTTAGACCCAGAATGTTTTCCTACGGGTCAACTAACTGATAAAAGTGATGTCTATAGTTTTGGAGTTGTTCTAGCGGAGCTTTTGACTGGTAAAAAGGCTGTTTTATCAAACGGATCTGAGTATCATATAACCTTAGCAAAATATTTTGTATGTTCAGTAAAAGATGGGAATCTTTTTCGTATTCTTGATGAACAAATAGTAAATGATGGGAACAGAGAACAGTTATTGTTAGTTGCTGAGCTTGCAAGAAATTGCCTGGAGGATAAAAGAAAAGATAGGCCGACAATGAAGGAAGTTGCAAAGGAGCTTGATTCTTTGAACATGTTGTATGAGCAACCATCATTACAACATGATCAGAAGGAGAGTGTAGGTGAACCATCAACAAGTTCTATCAATGCAGCTCTTGAAATGGAGATTGGTTATAGTTCATCTGATGATGATCGTTGTCAAAATGAAAAGGTAAAATAAAACTTTTATCATGAATAAATCTTAATCCCTTTGGTATGAATACATTTGTTAATATTGAATTTTTACAGGTTTTTCACATGTTTCTGGCTTTGTTTGGTTGCAAGGGAAATTAAAGGGAAAGGAAGTTAGATTTGAAAATTTTACTTCCCTTCCCATTAATTTCCCTTGCAACGAAACGAAGTCTCCGATTTTTTCATTTTAGGAATGTTCTTTATCGTACCTTGTTTTATAATATTTATTAGTTAATAAACTATAAGAAAGTAACTTGACTCTAAAAAAGCATGTATTGATAATTCACTCAACACTTCTTTTACACCATTTGTGAGATAAGAAGGGCTATGGCTATGACCCTCTTGGGTCTTAAGAAAGAGTTGTCTCATTTGTAATTTCTTCTACTTTATGACGTGTTGTGGGAGCCATTCGGATGTTAATTTTTTTTTGGATGAATGAAAAATATATTAACGAAGCACAGAGAAACTTTTCCCCTCAAAAACAAAAAAGGGAAAGAATAGGGAAGAATACAAGGAGAAAGCTCCACAAAAAACAATAGACAAAGCTACAGCCTAGTCAAGCTGAAGGGAAACCACACAAAAAGTAACAAAGGACAAAATCAGACTCAAACATCCAATCACTTATATATAAAGTTGACTTTCTTCCCATGAGGATTATAAGGAGGAATGGGGGGAATAACCCAGCTCCTGTTTTGATTCTTGGATGCTAAGAAAAGACTCCCCCGATCCAAAAATGCACCATTAGATCCAAAAACTCCCCTACCATTGACGTTAAAAGCAGTATCATCCGCATTAGGAGGAGTGGTCACCACATCCCCAATCGGATTATCAATTGGAACAAGAAACAAGGGGGAGATTCCAGGTTTTCAATATTTGTCCTAATACGTTTCTTCTTTGTGTAGGTGAGAGGAAAGACATGCTAATGAGTTATGCACTTCAAGGCTTATTCTGTACTTGGATGCCAAAGGAGTTGTTGATCCTTTTTCTTCTAGATGTTCTTATTCTGTGGACTGGAAGTTTAGGAATGCTAGATTAGATTTTCTGTACTTGTCGTTTTCTTTTGAATCTATCTTTATTTTATAATGTGATAGTTTACATGGGAGAAATAATCATAATTTGGAAGCTTTGGCTTTAGTCTTGGTGGAGGATTTCATTGATCTGGGTCTTTACCTCCTTGGATATACAACTTATTTAATAAATTTTAGTTATTCTCTTTTTCCCGCATCATTAAGGCCCAAATCAAAATCATTTCCAAGATCCAACTCCAGTTCTAGCACCAACTTCTGGTCTAAAAGGAACCAAAGACCGCGGCCAACAAAGTGGCAGCCCAAAGTTGTCACCAGAATATTCCTTGTGCACATGTATTGACTAGACGGAAATTTTGGGATTATTTAAAATTCGATGTAGAGAAAACCCAAAGAATGAAAGATGTAGCCCTTTGAGTTTGTTTTCAAATGGTTTTTGAATCACATCAAGCCCATCTGTATTGAAGGAGTTATGAATTTTACACCAAGCATGCGCAGTCAATTTCACCTATCTGGGTTCTAGTCCACTTCTTGGACTAAGTCTCACCTTGAACTTTTTTGATGCAATCACTCTTACGGGGTTGCGTGAAGACAGATCGGGAGAGTGAGTTATACAAGTTCACACACAAATATAAGACGCACAAAAATTTCTGTTCTGCGCAACCTTAGTAAAATGAGGATAACTCTCAACTCAAAACTCGTTTTGAGGTGATTCGAATTGGAGATTGAGGCAAAAGAAAGGGCTACAACTTTTATGAATAATTCAGATTCAGAAAAAGTATATAAAATTCTTCAAATATCTCATGAAGTTAGTGCACGAATTCTGAAAATTAAAATTAGGACAAAAAGAGAGAAATGGATATAGATATATGTGGGGTTGCAATGCAACTCTTCTAGGTTGATTGCAGTTCCAACAAGGTCATGCAACTCTTCTAGGATGCTATTGAAGTAGAAAACTCCAATTCTTCTATGATGGAATGAAACTTCTTTAATGTTTCTATGTTGAACTCTTTTAGGTTCAAGGGGAAGAACACATCTTGGTTCAAGAGAAGCCAAATGAACTTTCATTTAAAATTATCAACAGTCACTATGCATTACATGAGAATTGGCCACTATGTATAGGCCTTACAAAGCATATAAAAATACAATCATACCCTTACAATCCAAGGGTTGAAATCATAAGCTTGTAAAACAAGAAAAAAAGATTTTTCTAGAAAGATGCTTCTAGCTTTGTAGTCTTCAAGGAAGATTCTTGGGAGAAGTGGTTGAAGGAGCTTGGACCAATAGAATCTTTGGGAGAAGGGCTGCTACATCATTAAGCACTAAGGATGTGAAGAGTTCACATCTTTACTTCTACATCATCTTTTCACTAAGGCAGTTGAAATCATCATCAAGGAGGATGCCACATCATCTTCCACTATGAAGCTTTCCACATATCAAACCCTAAAATCTCCTACGATATCTCAACCGTCGAGTCCAATTGAGCTTAAATGGCTGAGATTAAAATGCTACATGACATAATAAAGACTAAAAAATGTTAGTCATTGGCTTGCTTTGCATTATGGGCCAAGCCTAAGTGCTAGGCCTTGGGCTGAACTTGAACTTTTGGGCTAGTCTTCTTACAATTATTCGGTGGTCCAAGTGCCCCTGGTCCGGGCCTGCATCACTATCCCAACCCCCTATATGGCCTCCCTTAGACCTAGCCCAACCCCCATAAAGTGACTACATGTGAACCTAATCCTTGAATAAGCACCCCCTCCTAGTTGGCCACTTTTGATTGAATGATTCTTCATCTCCTTAAAGTGGCTCTTCAATTTGTTAGTGCAAGATGATATGGCAGCTCATGACTCAAAGATTTTCTTGGTCTAAACAACTTCAACTACACTTCCAAGGTTCCTTTTTGAAGGTTACAAAGTATTTCTTGAAGACTATAAAGTCCCTCTTGAAGATTACAACGTCTCTCTTGAAACATGCATCAAGGCAAGAAGAATTTTTTACTAAGTTTTATTCATGCTTGTTATCAATCTCAACTATAGAAAAATCTAGAGTTGAGATGTTGTAATAGATTTTTGGATTTTCTTTGTTTCCGTATAAAAGAACAACCTATTTTCATTGTAATAAAAGCTATGAAATGATTTTTTGTTGAAGGTTCCTATAAGCACTTCTCTTTAACCAAGATGTGTTATTCCCCTTGAACCTAGAAAAGTTCATTCTAGAGTTTCACTCCTTCCTTGAAGAGTAGGAGCTTTCCCAATCCTCTTTGCATCCTAGAAGAGTTGCAAGACCCTTGGAGCTGAAAACATATCGTAGAAGAGTTGAGTTTCAACCCATACCAATTCTATCTCTATCCTTCTTCTTTTTTATTCTAATTTTATCTTTCAGATTTCGTACACAAACTTCATGAGCAGTTTCAAGTACCCTACAGTGTTTTTTTCAGAAAATATTTATCATAAACATTGTAGGCCCATGAGTTCTTGATACATAGGATTTCGAATCAGGTAAATACGACCTATATTGAGAAAGTTATGCTTATTTTAATAAGGTTGCACAGAACAAAAGTTTCTGCACATCTTATGTTTGTGTTTGAACTTGTGTAATTCACTCTCCCGATCCATTGGTTTTAGTAGCCTATCAAGAGGCTGCATTACAAAGAGATATATATTGCCGAATTACCTTCATGTAAACCCTAAAAATTTTCCTTGGGCCTTACAAGCTTTTTACAGCCATTTAGAATCTACCCACAAACCCATACAACAGGATACAAGACATCCTAACCCCAACAATCTCCACCTTGCTTGAATACTATAGAGATTCTAGTGAAAATGACTTGTAAATGCCTTCATCCCCATACCTCTTTAAAGTTATGAACATGCACCCATCAGGTGTCCCTCAGATTCAACAACGAGTAACATTGATTAAGTCCATACATGACCCAATGTTCTCCATAGTGACCGGCTTAGTGAGAATATATGCAGGATTGCTATTTGTGTGAATTTTTTTTCTCTTTGATATTGTGAAACCTCACATCAATATGCTCTGTACTTGCATAAAACACTTGATCATTTGCAAGATGTATGTCACTCTGACTTTCTTAGTATAACACCATACCTCCTTGCTCCAACCTCAACTCACAAACCAACCCAGCCAACCAGAGCTCTTCTTTGGCAGTCTCAACTGTTGTCATGTACTTTGCCTTTGTAGTGGACAATGAAACTTTGGACTGAAGCATCACCCTCCATGAGATATGTCCACCATCTAACGTAATGACATACTTTGTATTAGATCTTCACCTATCTAAGCCACTGGCATAGTCGGTATCGACATATCCCACTAATTCTATAGAACTTCCCTTACCACTGAACCTAACACTTAGATCCATAGTCTCACTAATATATCTGAAGATCCACTTAATTTCATCGCAATGCTCCTTCCTTGGATTACTCGTGTATTGGCTGACAATACTAAATACATGTGACAAATCCGTCTTGCTACAAACCATATCATACGTGAGATTCCTGACTATGCTAGCATAGGGAACCCGGGACATCTTCTTTATCTCCTCATGTGTTGTAGAGCATTGATTTTCAGATAACTTGAAGTGTCTAGTTAATGAAGTGCTGGCTGGCCTAACCTTTTCCATGTTAAAACATTCCATACGTTTTTTTGAGTTACCCAAAGTTTACCTGCACTTCTATCTCTATAGATTTATAGGCCAAAGTTCTTTTTCAAGATCTTGCATTTGGAATTCAGCACTTTACAATGAGTTTAGAGACGCAATATCATGTTTATTCTTGGTAGCAATGATTATGTTATCAACATAAAGTATCAAAAGAATAACAAAATTATCACCTGACACTTTAATTATGATATACACAATAATTAAACTCACTATTGAGTAATCTGTCGTACCATAAAGGAGTTAAAGCGCTTATACCACTGCCTAGGAGATTGCTTAAGACTATATAACAACCTCTTAAGGAAAAAATGGTCTGCTTTTACCTGCACCATATATGAAACCTTCAGGCTGCTGCATGAAAATCTGTTCCTCCAAGTTACCATGAAGAAACAATTTTTTCACACAAACTGTTCTAGCTCTAAATCAAACATGACTACCAAGGCAATTAATACCCGAATTAAAGTGTACTTCACTACCGGAGAATATTTCATTGTAATCTACTCCTCCTGCTAGCCTTAAACCTATCACGCTCCTTTTTTTACTTTTCCACTTTCTTATGAAAAACCTATTTACCGTTAATTATTTTTCTTCTCTTAGGTTTTTCAACAATCTCCCAAATCTTGTTCTTCTATAAAGACTCTTTCTCCATTCATGGCTATCATTCATTTATCATTCTTCAAATCACTCAGATCATCCCGATAGGATGAGGGATCACCAGTACCAACTGTGAGGACATAAGCTACCATGTCCTCAAATCCGTATTCCACAGGTGCTATATGAGTACAATTTCGTTTCTCGTTTGCCATGTTGTTAGGTTCACCAATAGTTTCATGTTGTTCTTGTAAGCTGCTAGATGATTATTCATTTTCTGATGTTTTTGCCTCATCTAGCTCCATCTGCACTGATGATCTTTCATTATCACCGTCACTTGCTTGTTGACTTCCATTTAACTTTATCATTTGAGATTAATCAAACACAACGTCCCTGCCAATTACAATTTTATGTAAGATATGATCCCACAACTTGAATCCCTTTACACCCTTCGTATATCCAAGAAAGATGCACTAGTTAGACTTAAAGAGTCTAACTTGGAATATTACCTACTCTGCCCATAAACATAGGCTGGAATACCAAAAATCTCAACATAGAGTAATCTATCATGATTCCTGGCCATACCTCCTCTGGAATCTTACAATCAATTGTTTTAGATGGTGACCTATTGATGAAGAAACATGCATGATTCACTGCTTCTGCCCAAAACACTTCCTTCAACTCTGTATTCAACCTCATAGTACAAGCCTTTTTAGAACAGTCCTATTCATCCTCTCAAACACTCCATTTTGCTATGGAGTATCTTACATGGTGAAGTGACGTGCATGTTGGGGTCCTCCTCACATGGAGGGAGCCATGTATCTTTTCTCTCCATCTTGGCTCTCTACAGTCCAAAAGATGGTAAGAACAAAAGTCTAAAATGAAGTAAATGCAATGAAGAAGAAAAAGTGGAGAGAGAGAGAGAGAGAGGAAGAATAAGAGTCAAAGAAAGACAAAACTATTAAAGAAGAAGAAGAAAAAAAGGGGGAGGGGGGGCGCCTAACCCTTCACCATGTGTCAACACACACCAATTTGGTGTTTTTACACATGGGGAGTATAAGGCATGTGCTACAAGAAGCACCTCAGGCTACGTTTGGTAAATGTCTGAACAGTGTTCAGAACTGTTTTTTCGTTCTTTAAGAACAAAAAACGTGATTTTGTGTTTGGCTTGACGGTTCATTTTTTTGTTCTTTTAGAATGAAC
This sequence comes from Telopea speciosissima, assembly GCF_018873765.1. Taxonomy (NCBI): domain Eukaryota; kingdom Viridiplantae; phylum Streptophyta; class Magnoliopsida; order Proteales; family Proteaceae; genus Telopea; species Telopea speciosissima. The sequence goes on along the minus strand of NC_057920.1, from coordinate 62,370,361 downwards.
CAGAGGTTTTGAGCACCAAAAGAACATTCTTTACAAACCATCTCAGGGACGGTCTGCAAAGAACAAGAACGACTCGCGATGGACAAAACTTGTGATTTTTTGAGATAAATCACGAAACTCATCTCTCGCTCTGCTAGCACCAAGTTTGGCGATGAAGAAGGAAGGACTCCTCGCTCTGCAACCCTAGGTGAGATCTCTCACTCTCTCTCGCTGTCTATCTCTTGCATGCTCTGCCTCCCTCACGCGTTGTTTCCCTCTCTCTGTTCCTCTCTCTCCCTCTCTATCTCTCGCACTCTCTGCACTTCTGTCTCGCTCTTTCCCTCTCTCTCTCTTTTTCGAGACAAATCACGAAACCCGTGATTTTTTTCAATGAACTCATGGTAGAGAGTGGAGACTGTTTCAGTAGATTTTGGAGGAAATTTTGGTTGCATAAATTCTCAAGCTAGTAGTTCTTTCTTGGGAAATTTACACATACCACCCCTAAAGTTTGACGAAAGGATAATTTTACCCCCCAGTTTTGAAAAATTCTGCGTACCCCCCTGAGGTTTGCAAATAGTAACAAATAAACCCATTCCGTCAATTCATGACTAACAGTGTTAAAAATAAGAGGTGAACTGACAAAATTACCCTTGCAAAAAAAGAAAAAAAAAAAACCTGCAGGTCTTAATACCTTTAAGGGTAACATACCAAATTACAACCATTCTCTTCATTGTCTCCGTTGGTCTGTTGGCGGAAGAAACAAGAAGAGAGGAGAAGATTGATCTACAGGCGCCATTTTGCTTCCTCTCTCTTAGAGGGTCTAACCAGTTGATTGGAAGACTTGTTCAATTCTTTCTCTATATGAACCTCTGCAGGTTCATCGCTAGAGGCCCCTTTTGAGCAAAGGCAGCCCATAGTCCCACCTCACCTTCCCCTCATGTCACACAGCTAACTGCTGAGCTCCTGCAATTCCCTGCCTAATCTCATTGCCTGCAACCTCTTATGCATAAAGAGTAGAGGTTCACAAGCATTCCTACCCTTCTGAACATCCAATTCTTTTGCCAAACCTAACAATCCCAATCAGCTGATCCTTGCTCTTACAATATCCAGAATCCAAAACCCTTGATCCTAGCCAACCATTGAGCATTTTTGGTTACCATTGGAATTCCTGAATTCCCCTTCCAACATCCAAACCTGGCAAGTACAGATTATAGAATATCCAACACGGCTGCTCTCTCTCTCTCTCTCTCTCTCTCTCTCTATTCCAATTCCAAACCCCTAACCCCACCTCAAGAAAGAACAAGCAAACCCTGTTCCTCCAAAACCACCAACAAGACTCAATTCTCTCTCCAAAACCCATACCTAAATTCTTGAGAACTAGAAAAAAGAAGGGAAAAAATCAAAAATGAAAAATGGGAGAAAAATCAAAATCTTACAGTGGAAGGAGGGGAAAGGAACACACACAGAGAGGGAAAAAGGCAGGGAGGAAACAATCCCAAATTAGACGAATTCGATTAAAACCCACTTAAATAAATCAAAATTTCAGATTAAGAAATTGAGAAGAAAAAGAGGAAAATGTATAATATTAGAAGGAAAAAAAAAAACCCAACCGAAGAGCGTCACCGAGGCCAGAATCCAGCGTTAAGGAAATGAAAGATATCAAAATCAGAACTCTGAAGCAGAAAATCCTGGCCAAGATGGATTTTCAATGGCATCCTCCCTTGAGTTGAAGCTCTGGTGATGGATTGTACCCTTTCTTTAGTTATACGAGTTTAAACTAGAATCAAGACCTAACATAACCGATTTAGGGGAGTTTGAAAATCAGATCAAATAGTCATCAATCGCACTGAAAGGATTTTGATTTGGGATTTTTTCCCAATTTGAAACCCTAAATTCCTTAAGGGTTGAAAGGGTTTTGAAACCTGCAATTCATCTTCCCCAAATCTTGGGGAAGATGAGTTGCAGTTTTTTATTTTTTATTTTTTCTTTTTTTGCAAGGGTAATTTTGTCAGTTTACCTCTTATTTTTAACATTGTCAGTCATGAACTGACGGAATGGGCTTATTTGTTACTGTTTGCAAACCTCAAGGGATACGCAGAATTTTTCAAAACTGGAGGGTAAAATTATCCTTTCGTCAAACCTTAGGGGTGGTATGTATAAATTTCCCTTCTTTCTTTAACCACATCATTCAGTGCACCTTTCTTCTCCGCATCCAATAATATGGCATTGGTTGTGGATAAACAGTCCTTGAGCTTACTCATCTTCTTCTTCTTTTACTTCTCCCATGCTTTTCTTTCTACCATTCTCAAGAAACCTTAACTTTTTCCCAAAAGAGAAAGCCCTAATTCTGAAAATGGAGCCGAAATTGGGTAGAATAATAGTTGAAATTGGTTTTTATGAGACATTTAAATGTTCGCATGACCTCTGCAGCCCTAGATTTGCGAAGATCTTGCCTGCAACCTTCTCTTTCGTGTTGAAAGTCGCCTGATTCAAGACAAACCGCTGCTAATCTCTCCTCCTAAAGAGTTTCTTGTGTGCAATCAGACTCAGAGGTAACTCCATTCATCTTTTATTTCTTTTTCTCCCATGCTTCTCTCTTTTCATTCTTAAGAAACCTTAACTTTTCCCAAACATGAAAGCCCAAATTTGAACAATGTAGCCGAAATTGGTTTCATATTGAGGTTGGTATTTATGCATGAATTGTATTCTTTTGACTTTCCAGTTGTTGTATCAATAGTATTTGTATCCTTCGTGGCCTTGGCAGTGTTCAGTTTTATTGTCTCAGGTTTTTGAAAGTGTTGTGACATTAATAAACTTTGCTGTTTTGGGGTTGATTAAATCATTTTGCAGTCACTTGAAAAAATGGAATGAAATAATTTTTCAGTCACTAGGCTGTTTTGGGGTTGATTAAATTATTTTGCAGTCACTTAAAAATATTCTAATGCCTTGAAAGTTTTCCATTTTTTGCAGTATAGCTATTAATTTGGAAGGGTTTTGATTACCACAATCTACCATTAGCATCCCATACGTCCTTGTGTTCATTTAAAATGACAAATACATCATACATCATCAACATTTAAGAACATTCTATCAAATTTATAGGAACCTTGACAAGCAAGAGCTTCTATGCTTTTTGTGTCTTTCAAATGACATGGAGCAGGGGTGGGTATTAGATTTGAAAGACTAGATTTGGCATTAGTTTTGATATGTTTTCAAGATTTCTGATCAGCGGAGGTTTCATTATTTTAGTCCAAAAATGATTTCATAGAGCTTCTTTGATTTTGCCCATGATCCTAAATCCCAAAGTATTAATTTAGGACTTCATAAAGCTTCTTTGATTTCACAATGGAGTTCAAGTTTTCTCTCATAAGATTTATTCTTCATATTTTCTGCAACCTCAATAAAATGGATGGAAGTTTTCATACTTCTACATATGCAAATATTTTGGTTTGGGCTCATCAGCCCCAAGTTAGTAAAATAAAAAATCTTACATCAGATTAATATCAGAGGTCCAGAGCCATTGGAAGTCTCAAACAGTCTTTCAAAACCAAGTTACCCAATGGCAATAATTGCTGACTAGTTCCCTAATGATTGAGTTCAATTAAAATCTGATACAGCAACTCTGCTGACTAGTTCCCTGATGATTGAATTTTACACCTTTTATTTGGCTAGTGAACGGAGAAGCTTTCTTTTGGGTAATAATTCTCTTTCTTATCTTCTCTTCTATCTTCTTCTAACATTAAATCTCTCTTGAATCAGGTTTCTTTTCTACATCTGTCTTGATTTTTCTATTTGTAAGTATGCTCAGTTGTCATCAGTGACCAGTTAGTTTAGATGGTTGTTCCTGCTAATGTTTATGCTCATTTAGCTTATACTTGAACCTATTTTCTGTGGTTTTATACTCATCAGCAGTCCTCTTGCTACTAGTAATTTCTCAATCTTAAATTTCTGAAAGGATGAGTGATTGGAATATGGAACTTTTATGGGTGACTGGTTACTGTCATTGGTAACATGTGCAACAACTGTGTGTATTGGATATCTATTAACTCTGAAGGGCTACGGTTTGAAAATTATATAGAGATTCTGGTGGACTGGTTATACATGAATTTTAGCAGTAAAATTAACAGAAATTGATGAATGGAAAAGGATTTGGGTCATGTTGACTAGAATCCACCAAGGCCCTATGTAAGCAACTCTTATACCTCCCATTTGATAATGCCTACACATCTCAAACCAAACCAAACCAACCAAACAAACAAACACATTATTATTACAAAAAAAGCTTTAAAGAATGAAAAAGAAGAAGAAGAAATTATAAGGTTTTGAGTAAAAAAGGAAACACCAACAGGAAAAGCAAGAGAGGAAAAGGTAAAGAAGACACGAGGAGAAGAGAAAGGATTTTTTTCTCACTTGCTGTTTACTTGTCAAAATTCGCAATACATTCTAACATTGGATTTGTGTCTAATGACTGGTTTTGTGACAATGTAATCAGAAGTCAAGAAGCTTCCTTTCCCTCTCTTTGATCCATAATTTTCAGTTCTTAGAGGCATGTATAAATGTTGATGATGATTTGGTTGGCATATCTTTGGATAGGCTAGGTTCATTTTGGTAAGGTACTTCCCGAGTTTGATAACTTGTCTCAGTCGTATGTTTGATCATGTATTGATTTTTCTAGTCATTTCAATGATTTTTTTTGAGTCCATGAGTTCTTATTGAGTAAATAGGAGGGCTTTAGGTGTTAGTGTGAGAAAATTCCACTGCCCATACTTCAATTATGGAAATCTTGCTTGTCAACTTTCTCATGCAAAGATTCATTTCATTGCGACTCTCTTGATGTATTTCTGTTTTAGACCTTTGCTCATTGCATTCCTCATGTAGGGATTCATGCAACTTTAATATTTTTTGTTATATTTTTGTTTTGGATCTCTACTTGATGGGTCTTTAGCTCAAATTGGTAGAGCACTTGGCACATGAGCATGTTCCAAGGGGATGGTGGTTCGAATCCACCAAGGCCCTTTTTATTCAACTGTACGTAGCATAGTCAGTTATGACACTAATCTACACAAGAACCCAATTTTAATGGCATCTTTGAAATTTAAAATATTTTTATACTTACTTTGATTATGTTAATGAGATATTTTAATTTTATGCTAAGGTTGGTAAGAGAAAAGGATTTTACAAGTATTTTTTTGGTATAATTGACAAGAAAATGGCATTATTATAATTAACATCAAATAGGGAAGAACAGGTTTTACCAAACACCATTTTCGTTCTGAATGGCATTCTTGAGACAGTTACCAAACAGTCATTTTTTGTCTCAGAACGCCGTTCTAGACCAAGAACGCCAAAGAATATTTCTAATCAAGAATGGGCGTTCTTTGTTCAGACATTTACCAAACGTAGCCTTAGTCTCCCTCTCAAATGGTTCTCCCTATAAATAGGGAAGAAGAGAAGAACTCTAGATACTTGAACAAGATTGAACACACAAGTTCAAAAGTTGTGAAGGTGAGAGTGTTTATTTGGAGTATTGGGTTTTGTGTTATCTCTTCAGGGGTTTGAGAGTGTGAGTTGAGAGAGGGTGTACAAGGAGTATCCGACTTTGGATATAAAGTTGGATTTGGTTTAAATCCAAGTGACTTGTACGATTTTTTACTCAAGTTCTCTCATAGTGAAGAAATCCCAATTACGCCCGTGGATGTAGGCGTTGTCGAACCACGTAAACACTTGTGTCTGTGAGTTTGTTTGTTTTATATGCTCTCACTTTGTGTTAATGTGAGTCCCACACGTGGTCACTATTCACGTTTACGATTCACATGACATTATTTACAATTACTATTCACATACTGGCGTATTTTTCCAGTTTTCTTTACACACAGGTAGAAAAGAATTTTCGCACTTTTCCCAACAGTGCAATCCCTTCATTCTTAAAAAATTCTAGAAATGACTTGAAACTTGTTTTTTTTTACCTCCATTGTCAAATCTCAAGCATTTGAGTTTCTTTCCTATCTATCTTTTTTTTACCTCTACTTTCCACTCTTTGAACTTTGTGAATACCTCACTCTTTTGCTTCATGCAGTAGATCCAAACCTTTCTTGAGAAGTTGTCGATGATAAATTTGTTGCTTATTTGAATGGGTTTTTATTAAGAGATCTTTTTTTTGCCTGGTGATAAATTTCTTTAATGCTTTCTATGTCTTTCGTTTTTGTTTTTAATGGATGTCTTATTCAAGATGCTCCTCTTAGATATGGAATTTTGTAAAGTAACAGATTTTTTCACTAAGATTGCCAGCTTAGATATGGAATTTTGTAAAGTAACAGATTGTTTCACTATATTTACCATATGGATAGTTGATGTGGATATTTTGACTGTTAAAAGCATATATTCCTACGAATATCCTTTCACATCTATGGTACTCTGATTATGTTTTGCACTCTACCATAACTTGGATTTTGAAAGCAATATTTTGCAAATTCTTTTCAAGTTGACATTTAATAACAAAGCCTAAGGGGTATATTTGTCTATAAAATCTAGGCCCATCTAATCTACCACGTGGCAATTGATGACATTGAAATTAAATAGAAAAAGTTTTTACCACTAGTGTGTCATGTTAGGACTGAATTTCCCTTTTATTTTTTGAAGTAAATTAATACCAATTCATGTGTATTCTCTAATGACATCTTCCATCTCCATGATGGCTGAAAAGATTACAATGACACCTGAAATCCACCTGGACTCTCTAGTTGAAGACGTGGAAGCACACAGAAAAGACGCTGGAGAGAATTCACGTCGAATGAATGAGGCAACATGATGAACGGCTAGAATCAGGAAACATCCTATGCACTTGATTGATTTTGTATAAAGAATACTGTCAGGGAATTCAGTTTGCTGTCAGGTAAGAGGGAGTATAGGTGTCATGCAAGGATAGGGAGAGTAATTTGAGATGTTCTCAGGAATTATAGTCGTGGGACAGTCTATAAATACTGTAGCTCAGCAATATAAAGGACATGAAAAGTTAATCCTCACTCCCCCACTCATTTCTCCTCTTCTTCTTCTTCTTCTTCTTCTTCTATCCTTTCTTTCTCTTCTGCTCCTTCGTCTATTTTCTAACTCTCTGTTCACAGAGACGTAACATCTGGTCAGACCTGCCGGATATGGCTGAAGGCACACGACTGAGACAAATCGATGAATCCATCAGGCAACTGGGAGTAACCTCGACAGAGCAAGACGAACGACTCAATGCTCTGCATGAGTCACTCAACACTCAGAGACAACCTCTGACCGATTTGGTGGTACAGATGGCAGCAATGGATGGTAGACTCGAGCAGGTGTTGAGGTTTACCCCACAAACGTCGGAGCAGCGCCCTGGAAACGGTGAGGGCCAACTGGGGATACTGGGACCTCCCCCAAACAACCCACCGCCACCCAACAATCTGATCCAAACGAGGACGATCCGTTTTGAGTTTCCTTGATTTGACGGAGTCGATCCTGTAGGCTGGATCTTCAAGGCGGAGAGGTTCTTTGATTTCCATGCCACCCCCATCGAGCAGCGTCTGCTAGTATCTTCGTTCCACATGGACGAATCCGCCCTCCAGTGGATGCATTGGAATGGCTAGTTCACAACATGGGATGCCTTCACCAGAGCGTTGGAAATTAGTTTCGGTCCCTCTGAATTAGACGTACCTCAAGCATCGCTGGCCAAATTGACGCAAAGCTCCACGGTAGCAGACTATCAATCCAGGTTTGAATCATTAGCGAACCGAATCGATGACCTCCCGGCCACATTCCTGGTGAGTTGTTTCATTTCAGGGCTTCGCCCAGAAATTAAATATGAGGTTATGGCCTTCAAACCGACCACCATGGTACACACTGTTAGCCTGGCTCGCCTTCATGAGGCCAAATTAGCAGAGATGCGCAGGTCCTAATCCAGATCTCCAAACCCACCGGCCAAGTCCACGTCGACAGCTACAACCTTTCAATCACCCATCCTCATATCTCAGCTTCCACTAGCAACAAAACCTTCCACGGCGATACCCATCAAGAGGCTGGCCCGAGCGGAGATGCAGCAACATCGAGAGCGAGGCCTCTGTTACAACTGCGAGGAAAGATTTACGCCCGACCATCGTTGCAAGGCTCGGCAGCTGTTCCTGCTGGAATACGATGAGGAAGAGGCCCTTGAGGCTGGACCGGATGAGGTTTTGGCACTCCCTAAGCTTGCAGAACCGCCTCCAGACAATGCGATGGTAACGACTGAGCTATCGTATCACTCTATGACCGGTATGATCTCTCCAACTACTCTTAGGTTTACTGGTTATATTATTGGGAATCCTATACAAGTTTTAATTGATGAGGGAAGTACACACAATTTTATACAGAGTAGGATGGCTCAGTACATGGGTTTCACTATAGAAGTAGCACCCAACATTACTGTTATGGTAGGGAATGGGAATGGCTTGGCCTGTGAGGGACTCATCAAGCAGATCCCTATGAAATTACAAAATTATACTGTATCTGTGGATGCTTATGTGCTACCCCTCTTTAGGGTAGATTTAATTTTAGGGGTGCAATGGCTGGCTCAGTTAGGCCCAGTAGTATTTGATTATGGCCCATTAACACTTGAATTTCAAGTCGAGGGAACCCCAGTTAAATTGATGGGTGATCCTCGACAAGTACCAGCCCAGTTACAGTATCATACCCTTTGTCGATTTGTGGAAACCCAGGCCTATGCGGCATTGTTCAAGCTCGAACTACAGCCAATGACTTTGCCACCACTCAGTTGTAACCAGGTTGAATTGCAAACACTTTTGGAAATTTATTCAACAGTTTTCGAGGAACCTCAACAGTTACCTCCTGGACGAGAACAGGACCACGCTATTCATCTGCTACTAGGGGCCCAGCCCGTAAATGTCAGCCCCTGTCGGTATCCCCACTTCCAAAGCAGGGAGATTGAGAGCCAGGTGGCAACGATGCTCACCACTGGCATCATACGCCCTAATACCAGTCCATTTTCATCCCCGGTCCTTTTGGTTAAAAAAAGAGGATGGTACGTGATGATTTTGGGTGGACTACCAGGCCTTAAATGCCATCACGATCAAAGATCGGTTCCCCATATCCACCATAGATGAGGTGTTTGATGAACTCCACGGGACATGCTATTTTTCCAAGGTGGATTTGCGATCCGTATATCACCAAATACGTGTCCGATGCGAAGATATTCATAAGACCGTATTTCGGACCCATGAGGGGCATTATAAATTTGTGGTGATGCCCTTTGGGCTTACCAACGCTCCATCAACATTTCAAGCCATGATGAATTCTATTTTCCGTCCATTCCTAAGGAAATTTGTTTTGGTGTTTTTTTATGATCTACTTGTTTACAGCCCAACTTGGCAGGCCCATATGCAACACCTTGAATTAGTGCTACAAACACTCCAGGCCCATTCCTTATTCGCAAAGAGATCCAAATGTGCATTTGGGCAGCAAAGCATTGATTACTTGGGCCATGTGGTCTCGGCCCAAGGGCTGGTAGTGGACCCAAACAAAATTGAAGCCATAATCTCCTGGCCCATACCCGCAACATTAGAGATCTTCGAGGATTCTTGGGCTTTATTGGGTATTACCGGAGATTTATAAGAGGCTATGCGCACCTCGCGGCACACCTCATGGAGCTGCTCAAGAAAGGAGCTTATCAATGGACTGAGGCAACCCAGCAAGCTTTCTCCACACTCCAAACTGCCATGACACAAGCGTCGGTACTCGCCTTACCAGATTTCTCCCTGCCGTTTACCATCGAAACCGACGCCTCCAGAGTAGGGATAGGGGCGGTTTTGTCTCAAGATGGCCACCCAGTAGCCTATTTCAGCAAGAAATTATCTTCCAAGATGCAGGCTTCTTCAACCTATGCCCGTGAAATGTTTGCTATCATTGGGTCAAAAATTCCTCATAAAAACATACTAAAAGAGCCTTCGAGAGCTCACTAACCAGGTCATACAGACCCCAGAGCAATAACAGTGGCTTTCCAAATTGTTGGGCTATGCCTTTGAGATCATATATAAACCAGGCCACGGGAACAGGGCTGTTGATTTCTTGTCGCGCATGCCAGAAGATGAGCCCTCTCTACTCTCCTTTTCAGCTCCTACTTTCGATTTCCTTTAGGATTTAAAATCAGCAGTAGCTACCTCACCCGAACTCCAGCAGATACGTGGCGGATTGGGTGCTACTCCATGGTTATTTTCGGAGTGTATCTTTCTTAATGGACTATTGTATTATCGGCCCCGCTTGGTCATTCCCTCTGATTCCAACCTGTGTGAAAAATTTTTATATGAATATCACTCCTCACCACAGGGAGGGCACGCTGGGTATTTGCGCACTTACAAGCGGATGGCTCACAACTTGTATTGGAAGGGAATGAGGACAGATATTAAGCGCTTCGTATCAGAGTGCGCCATCTGCCAGCAGATGAAATCCTCCAATTGTTCATCGGACAGACTGCCACAACCTCTACCCATTCCAGAGCTAGTGTGGGAAGATGTCTCGATGGATTTCGCTACAGGCTTACCGCTGTCGACGGGGAAAACATCTATTATGGTGGTGGTCGATAGGTTGACAAAATATGCGCATTTTTACCCCCTACCTCCCAATTTTACAAGTTACAAGGTGGCTGAGGTGTTCACAGCAGAGGTAATCAAATTGCATGGCCTCCCTCGTTCCATCGTAAGTGATCGAGACCCGCTCTTTTTGGTGCGATCTCTTTAAGCTTCAGGGAACGACACTATCAATGAGTACCTCGTACCATCCTCAGACTGACGGCCAAACGGAGGTTCTCAACCGCTGCCTCAAGATGTATTTACGCAATTTCGTTGCCGACGAACCTAAACAATGGGTGAAGCATCTTCCTTGGGCAGAATTCTGGTACAACACAGCTTATCACACAGCAACGGGCACCACTCCCTTCCATGCTCTATATGGCCACCCTCCCCCTACACTGCTCCGCTATTTACTAGATAGTTCACGGAACTTAGCCGTCAATCAGGAATTGCAGTTACGAGACCAAATTCTCCGAGGGCTCAAATCCAATTTGGTTCGTGCACAGGCTAGAATGAAGGCTCAGGCTGATAGGAAACACACTGATCGAGAGTTTTCAGTGGGCGATTGGGTTTTCGTTCGCTTACGCCCTTACAGCCAAAAGTCGGTGGCTCTTCGCACCAACCAAAGGCTCTCACGGCACTTGTTTGGCCCCTTTTAAGTCCTGGAGCGTATTGACAAGGTGGCATATAGACTGGACCTTCCCTTGTCTGCCCAGATACACCCAATTTTCCATGTTTCACTTCTCAAGTCCTGTGTTGGAGACCCTACGACTGAACCCCAAGCTCTTCCACCACTATCAGCAATAACACCCAACCCAGTTCCGGTGGCAATTTTATAGGTTCGCCTTATAAATCGTGGAAGCTCCACCATTAAACAGGCCCTGGTGTAATGGCAGGGGTTTCCTCTGGAAGATGCTTCTTGGGTGGATCTCTCTGTCCTTCATAACACGTTTCCTAATATTAACCTTGAGGACAAGGTTATTTTTCCAGCGGAGGGTAATGATACGATTACAATGACACCTGGAACCCACCTGGACTCTCTAGCTGAAGACGTGGAAGCACACAGAAAAGAAGCTGGAGAGAATTCACGTCTTCAGCTAGAGATAGGGAGAGTAATTTGAACGGCTAGAATTTGAGATGAGGGAGTATAGGTGTCATGCAAGGCTAGGGAGAGTAATTTGAGATGTTCTCAGGAATTATAGTCGTGGGATAGTCTATAAATACTGTAGCTCAGCATTATGAAGGACATGAAAAGTTAATCCTCACTCCCCACTCATTTCTCTCTCTTCTTCTTCTTCTTCTTCTATCCCTTCTTTCTCTTCTTCTCCTTCGCCTTCACTTTCCTTCGTCTATTTTCTAACTCTCTATTCACAGAGACGTAACAATGGCTCGAAGTATCAGTATCGATACCTGGCCATTATAGTAGCATATCAGCTGATCCTATCTGTTTCACAACTCTGCTTTTGTTTGGGGGATAAGAGAGATAGACACAAGGAGTGCTGGTGCAGACAAGCTTCCAAATAGGGAATAACTTCTCTTCTTATTTTTATATTGGGGAAGTAGTTTTCTACATGGGAGTATGGTCTATGCCAGCACTACCATGTGTCTTTCTCTCTCCTCCTCAAAACAAGGGGACAGAGGTGTCTTTTCAAATGGGGAAGAGAGAGAGAGACTCATGGGAGTGTTGGCATCGGCCACACTCCCGGACAGAGAACTTTCTCCCTTTTATATTATGAGAAAAAGTTCTCTGAGCCACTAGTACAAGGTACACTAGCATCCCTATGTCTGTTACTCTCATCCAAACTTTTTTTTTCCGAGCTAAGATCTCAGTGGCAAAATCCGTGCATGGGAACAGATGTAATACCCTAAATTCTAGTAACCATAATAATGTATGCATGCTAGGGTACATCTGGATGAATGATATTCTAGAGTATGATATGTATGTGAACATATTAAATTTTATAAGGCACAATGCATGATGTATATATATTGGTAGAATGGTACATATAGGTGTTTATAAGGAATTGGTTAGGATTTCTATATTTAGTATGTACTTAAAATAACCAAGGAATTTAATAGCCCAATGGCCATCAAATTACTCTCATAAGCTATGGATGTTGGGAACAAATATGTATATTTTGTACCTAGGAATCTAGTGGATCCCACATTCTAAATGTTAAAAATAAAATGGGGGGGGGGGGACTTTAACTAGAAACTTTTGGTTTTGGGAATCTAATTGGTGTTTTACCTAAATGGGAAGATTACTAGGAAGTGGGGTAGGGAACGTACCCACATGGGCTACATCTTCTCCATAGTTGGAAAGTCAACAAGAGAGGAAAAAGCAAAGGTAAAATAACAAGACCAAGAAGCTCTCCACGTTTTTGAAAGGGGGTTGATGGAAGTTGTGGATCAACATTATGGATATTTGACTAAGATATAAATGCATGGTTTGCTAAGTCAAAAAGAAAAGAAATAGAGAGGAAAGAAATGAGAGACAAAGAAAATAAATGAATGGCTTAGCAGGTCAACAAAAGTTAGAAGAAAATGTAGGTAAGCAAAGAAAAGAGAGAGGAGCCAAAAAGAGAAATAAATGGCTAGAAAATATGCTCCCCATGAAATAAATGCATGGCTTGGTAAGTCAACAAAAGAGGAGAGAAATATGGATAGTCAAAGAAAAAGGAAAAAGTAAAGGGATTTAGAGAAAATCAAGAATAAAAAAAGAAAGGGGAGAGGCACTTCCTACGTATGAGAATGAAAAAAGAGAAAGAGAGAGAGAGAGAGAGAGAGAGAGAGAGAGAGAGAGAGAGAGATGGAGGAGGATTGTTGCCAAGAGAATAAGTGAGTATAAAAGTAAGGGGAATCCTCAAACCCCATAGACCATGTGAAAAGGGAGGGAAAGAAAGAAAAGAAAATAAAAGAGAGAAGAAGAGAAAGGACAAGGAGAAGGTTTATTGCTGCAATATTGCTCACTTGCCTATAGCCTCAAGGTTTCTAAAGGGTTTTCTCTTTAGTAGAGGAGAATCATTCTTCAAAGAGGTATGTACATCAACAATTAGATTTATTTTGAAAGAAGTTTGAGCATGGGGGTAGTTATTAGAGTTATGATATTTGAGTTAATATTCATGAAGATATGTATATTATGTTTCATGATTGATATGGGGTTTTATGGTTATATAATGTTAATTTATGACTTTGAATATTGTAATCCCGGATTTGAGTTGGAGAGAATGAATGAGGGGCTATATATCTGTCACTGTATTTTATGGATGATATAAAATGTGTCCGGGAAAGAGGATGTTTAAGCGTATAATTAGACATTGATTTTTGCTATGAAATAATCATGGGATGTATCTTTGGAGGAAATGTAATTCAATGAGTCTTCTAAATTTTTGAAAAAGTTTGAAGTCAAATGAGTTCCGGAAGAGGTAGTAATGCAGGTTTTGGTTCTGTTGTGCAAAATCTATTACAGTTTGGATACTGTATTTGAAGGGAATGAATACCTAACCTATAAAGGCTTTTATGATGAGGTTTTCATATATATTGATATCTATGAGTTAGGTTTCATTATAATCTGATTTCAACTCCTTTAGAGTCCCAGAGGTATTTATTTCATATTTTTCTCTGTCGGTGGACAGAATGGGGTGAAATAGAATCTTCGGTGTTGATGTGTCTAATGTGAATGCAAGGGGGAGATGAAATTGTTTATATATGATCACTCAAGGCATGTTGCTGATATAATAGGAATATACATATGTATAGGTGTAGTTCTATCCAAATACCCAAGGTAACAATAGTGTGCTCGGATCGGCGACGGATTCATTGTTGTAGGTGACGTGGACAAATTCATAAGAAACGAAACAGAAAGAGTTCTCATAGATCCGACGGACACAGTGCATTATGAGTGGAATATCGTCATGTTTTTGAGTTTTACCACATTTATGATTAAATAGGTTTCATTGCATCATGATTCATGTTCAAGTTAAATGTATTAAATTATATGTCTTAGAATGTTTTACATGATATATAAACACATGATTTTATTTATGATAAGATTTCAAGACTAATATGAATTACATTAAAAAAAGATTGAAATAAATGTTAGGCTCATGGAAATGAAACGAAAGGAATGGAATGGTAAAGAACCCATGTGATTACCACCCCTTTCCAGTAGGGGGTTAGGTACTGGATGAGGTGTACAGATACTAGAGTGTGATCCTTTCTGGGGTTACGATGCCCAACATCAGGAGTAGATCATACCTAGTATGACAGACGTCCTCCCCGGGGTTACGATGCCTGGAATCAGGAGTAGACATAGTATATTCTGAGATAGCCCTTCCCGGGGTTACGATGCCTGGAATCAGGAGTAGACTATCCCTTATATACCGATGAGATTAGTCCCTCTTAGGGTTACGATGCCTGGAACTAGGGGTAATTGTTCATTGATATGGCGGTCCTCCCCAGGGTTACGATGCTTGGAATCAGGAGTAGACCTTACGTACATGGTAGTTATGATGACCTCAATTTCTACGTATGAGTGGTAGATCACAATGACCAAACCAAATTAATTAAATGATTTGTCTTAAGAATTAAAAGATGTACTATATTTTCATTGAGCATGTTTTTAGTGTTATTTTCCAATGCCATGCATGATTATATATCTATGACCAAATGTATAATATGTTCAGATTCCATCATCCATGTTTCTTGCATCATAATATGACTATTCTTCTCACAGGCTAGTTGAGCTCACCCCTCAATATTTTACAGTTACAGAGCAGGTTCATGTGGAGTGTCACTGTACGGAGTGCGTTAAGAAAGCCAGGGAAAAATACTTGATACTTCCCGAGTAGTTGATTACTGGTCTAATGATGTTTAGACTCTTTAGTTTGTGATGGATATTTTGATATCGTTCGGGGAACGTAGACATTTAGATAACTATTGGGAGTCTTTAAATGATTTGACTGATAGCATTTTGATTCGAGAAACTTTTATGGTATGTAATATTCCATTGTGATGTAGAACATATGAAGAATTAAGTATGATCCTTTGAACCTATGGTTATGTAAATCAAAAAATTATTTTAGTTGTTAATTGGTGACAAAATTACTTAGAATAATTAGATTCTACTGTGACATAAGGAAACGAAAGGCATAGTTTCCGCTGCAATTCTAAGATATGCAATTGATTTATATCCGCTGCGTATGATGTAAATGTAAGTGAGGGGGAAGACCTTCCGTTGTCACACGGCGGCCCGTGAGGGCCAACACCCATATCTCACCTGGATTTGGGGGCGCTACAACAGATGGGGAAGGCCGAAAGCGGATCAGGAAACCCCCGCCCTCTATGCTCTTTATCAACAATGCATTCATTCATTGAATAATCTGGCGGTATCCGCAAAGTATATTAGAATAGAGAATAGAAGTACAAAATTAATGTCCATAAATATACCTGGATGACAAACATAATCAATCAAAAAGCATTAGTCAGTAATTCCCTTCCATGAGAGCAAAGAATTCTTCTTCAAAGTTAGAAGCAACACCAATGTAAACAAGAAACAAAGATTCGGCTGCCCAGCATAATTCTTGAAAATTCCGCCATATGACCCGGATTACCCAGAGCATTTCCATCAATGTTAAGTTTAACCCATCCTCCAAATTTGAAAATGACCTTGTTGTCCTCCCATGCATGAAAATGACCTTTAGGGAAAAAAAACTTTATTTGGTTGCATGCTTGCGCGAGACACAGTCCCCCCCCCCTCTTAAACAACTGTCCCAACCCTTTAAAAAATGAAAAATCTACCCCTGGTCGATGCCTTTGCCCGTTCCCTCATTGATCACATTCTGGCATGTGACTAGGCAGCATTCTTCTTCCTATTGTTTTATTTTAAAAAATACCAATACCCAAGCTGATCGAAAAAAGTGAATTGATAAAACGGTTAGACGCTGTTGTTTTAGTTCTGCAGTCCAACGTTTCAAGGGGAATAGGAAGTTACAACATAATGCAGTCTCGTTGGACTAGACCACTAAAATATAGGAACGAAGAAAACACTCTAACTCACGAATGATATGATGATCAATTCCTCCCCAAAATTTAACTCTTAGATAGAATTTCTAATTCCTAAATATAGGAAAGTGATTATGTGAACTATAGAAATCGGTTAGGGACTGCTTGCATTTTCTTAGGGTTGCCATATATGCTGTCCAAATCGTGATCGTTCAAGTGAGATCTTCTTGAAGTCAAATCCAAATGGCAAAGAGTGAATCGGCCTTGATGATGTGGCCTAGTCTAAACCGAAGAAGCTTGATCTTGGCTCTGTTTGGCAAGCAAATCTGGGCATGCATTACAACAGGAGGCCACAATTATAAATGATTTCACTCGATCCCCCAACACCCACCGGTCGGGTCCCGCCCATGGTTTGTAATTTTGGATCCGATCAGCCGAGACAGATCCCAAGGCCGATCTGATACACCTGTACAGACAAGGGTAAAAAGGTTAAAAAAAAAAGTGTTTTTCGTACAAAAAACACAAAGGTAAATGTGAAAATTTGGGCTGATTCGGGACAATACCAATCCTGAGATGGATTTGATATGGACTTGGCTTTCCTCCAGCCATGGTGGGACCTGGAGGATCCAGCCCAGCCAAAACAAGGGGAGTTTGGTCATTTTATAAGGAGGGGCTTGTCTGTGAAATGACCCATACACCCCTAGTTTTGGCTGGGCTGAATCCTTCAGCTCCCGCCACGGTTGGAGGAGAGCCAAATTCATCTGAAACACATGTACGTACAAGGGGGAAAAAAAGAAAGTAAAAAAGAGCTTTTCTACGAAAAAAAACAGGGGCAAATGCCTCTTATTTGACCTGATTCTGGGTGATACCGTTACGAGACACCGATCTAATCCCGATACTACTCGGGTGGGATCCACTTCCCCCTATTAGACGAAATAGAGTAAATGGAGGTGCAGATAAATAGAGACGATAATTTTCCAGATTTATAATGCCACTGATGATAGATGCGTGACTGGGATCCAACTGGGAGTCAACTTGGGAGGTGGGTTCCTCTCTTTCCTCTTTTGTCCCATTTCAGCTTGGGACCACTGGTCATCAACATCAGCCACTCTCAATATTTCATCATTGTGGCTGGGCGAAATGGATCCACATGATGAGTCCTTTGAAATTAAGGTTGTTTCGCACCCAAATGGCCAAATGTGATGTAAACAAGTCTGAAACTACGAAATGTGAACATCAAATGCAATTCCAACTCAAAGTAAAAATGCCCTATCTAGCACTTCCTACCTTAACTCAATATGAGGAAGGGAGGGGGGGAGAATTTTTTTCCTTTCCCTGACCGGTGTGGTTCCCTAGTGCCTGTCATAAGAGGAGGGTGGACCTCACCCAGGCAAAGTGTTCGGTCAAATGCCCCGGGTGGATCCCACCCCCCCTCTTGTGAGAGGAACTAGGGAACCGCACCGGTCAAGGAACCATAGACAATAACGATTCGAGGGAGGGGGGGGGGGGAGGGGTGAGAGGGATATTATATGTATAGAGAGAGAGCATTCTTCCTTGAGCTATTATTAAATGTTGGTAAAAGGCTTTCAGTGATGGAAGAAGACATGCCAGAAAAGTTTTGAAGGTGGGGTATGGGAAAGGGGTAGATTTATGAGGAAAAAATTTTGCTATTACACTTGTAGCAGGAATGTTCCTGTTACAAGGCTGGCAGCCAAGGAAATGGAATAATTAACTTCCTCATTGGGTTCATAAATACCCTCCTAGGTTTTAGTATTTTCTAAAATACCCTTTAAGATTCCATTTACTTGTCTGCCAACCTTATAATACGAATGTTCCTACTACAAGTGTAGCAACAAAATTTCATCCAATTTATGACACCATCCTCAAACTCCTTAAAGCAAGATATAAATTGAGTTCCATAATTTCCATTTGGTAATTATACATCCTATTTTAGAGTGTAAAATTTATTGAAAGGTTTTACGTGGGAGCCTAGACGAAAGGATCGCTTTACTATGCCACAGAACTATTGGCCAGATTAACGTAAACGAATATAGGTTGGAGTGATATCCCTCACACTCATACATTGAGTTGAGCAAAGTCCACAGATTTTTCTGATCTGAGTTAGTGGCCAAATGACGTGTCCCTAGCTATGGCTTCATTGCAAGGGAAATTAGAGGGAAGGGAAATGAAAATTTTCAATCTTAAAAAATAAATTTTTGTAAGCATTATCCCATGTGACTATATCATTAACCCCAAATCATTCCATATTTGGTTATTAAATTTCACTTTACTTCACTTCCCTTGCCTTTAATTTCTCTTGCAATGAACATAGTCTATATAATTAACTTTAAATGGGTTTGATTTTTTTTTTTTTTGGGGGGGGGGGGGGGGAGGGGGTGCTAAAGATCAACAAAGAATGTATTTAAAGAAAATGAAAGTAACAAAAATTAGCATCTAAGCATACCGAGATGGAAAGACAAATACAATATGATTTGACACCTTCAATTTTTATCAAAAAAAAAAAACTCCACCTACGACATTACCATTGGCAGAAGAACACATTTCAAAATAAATTAAAAGCTAGTAGCTACAACCAAAATCTTGAATGCTCAATAGCATCCCAGGAGGCTTCATATCTAACATATTATGGAAGACCAGACTGAAAAAAGGATGATCGTTGTCTAGATGCAATTTTAATCATGTAGTCCACAATCAGATTAGCTTTTCTATAACAATTGATTATCTTTCAAGATATGGTTGATAAATATGGGATAAGACTTAAGAGCCACTCTTGAAAGAATGGTCATGGAATGGAGTTGGATTTATGATATGATGATAAGGTCGAATAAGAATGAGTGGCATACGTTCTCACACAAAAACGGACAAATGATTGGAGTCCAAAAAGTTTGGAAACATATTGCATCGATACAGTTCACCAAAAGTAATAATAATATATAAGTAATTAAAAATTGAGTTTTCTTCCATCCACGATTCCATGGTGAATAGGATAGGACGAGAGAAGGTGGGAGAAGGCATAACGAAGGTCTTTTGAGAAAATAATAAAACCCTATTGGGATTTGTGAAACCTAAGATGCTGTGTGTGAAAACCGTCCTCCAAAAATGTCGTAAGACTCTAGGAACAGTTCCTAAATTGACTGAATAAATCATCTTGTGTTCTTGATTAAGTCCAAAAAAACATAAAATAAAGAGAGGGGGGGGGGGGGAAGTGAGAGGGAGAGAGAGAGGTTCTTCCTTCCTTCCATGAGCTCATTGTGTTGATAGAGTACCACCACCAAACACATCCAATTTAAGGGGAGGGGATGTATGAGATGAAAGGCAAAAGTGTGGCGACCATGGTTCTGAATCATCTGATGATAATTTTTAGTTCTCTTTTGTCATTAGTTCCAAATCTATTAGTTAAAACGCGTTTAAAATGCGAATAAAATGGTGTACCACTGACACAAGGTCATGACTGATGAGTGAATGAGACTCAACTGGGGAGGTGGGTTCCTCCCTCTCTTTTCTCTTTTTTGTTGGGGTTCCACGCGTTAGGTGGAAAACTAGTCCCACATCGAATAAAAATAGAGATGTGGGTGAGTTAATAGGTCCTTAGGCACCCTCTCCTTAATGACTAGCTTTTGAGGATGAGTTCTACCCAAGTGGTATCAGAGCCAAGATTATGGTAGGACCAAACTTGAGAAAAAACCAGGGCGTAGGAAAAGAGAGATGAGGATAATCTCGATAACTCTCGCGTGGATGGTTAGGTTAATAGGTATTTGGACACCCTCTCCTTAATGGCTAACTTTTGAGGATGAGTTCTACCTAAGTCCCTAACATTTTTCCCATTTCAGTTTGGGACCACTAACACAAGGTCATCAACATCAACCACTATCAATATTTCATCATTGTGGCAGGACGAAATGGATCCACATAATGACTCCTTTCATTGTGAGGCTGAGGCTGTTTCGCACCCAAATGACCAAATGTGATGTGAACAGGTCTGAGTCTGAAACTACGGAAAGGAACATCAAACGCAATTCCAACTCCAAGTAAAAATGCTCTAGCTAGCAGTTCCTACGTTAACTCAATATAAGGAAGGAGGGGGGTGGGGGTGAGAGGGATATTATATGTATAGAGAGAGAGAGAGAGAGAGAGAGAGAGAGAGAGAGAGAGAGCATTCGTTAGATCCACAAAAATACTTGAGCGTAGTAGCCATGGTTTTGAATCTTATGATAGTAATGCTTATTATTTTTTCATTAATAGTTTCAATAGCCGTTGCGGTTACACCATTGGTCCGGCTGGGTTGCGAGGAGAAATGCGGAAATGTAACCATACCCTACCCATTTGGCATGAAAGAAGGATGCTTCAAGGATCATGGTTATCGTATTAAATGCAAGGGCCGGAGTGGGAGCACTGGGGACATCAAACCCTATATAGGAGATCATGATTATGAAGATGATGGTGACGTAGAGGTTCTTGAGATATCATTCTTGGAAGCCCAAGTCATACTGGATGCTAGTGGAGTTTATACAACTGAATGCTTCAATGCTACAGGACTGAGAACAGACACTGAGAACCATTACTGGTTTAAAGTGCAAAATTTCCCATTCACGTTTTCAGCAAGCCGCAACAAGTTCATAGGCATCGGATGTGACACCGTGGCTTACATAACCGATAATGAGCGCAAGAACTTCACGAGTGGGTGCGTCTCTGAGTGTAATGGCTTGGATAGTGTAACAAACGGGTCTTGCTCTGGAATTGGTTGTTGCCAGACCTCTATCCCTTCAGGCCTCAAAAATTTCAACGTCAGCCTTACTAGTTTATATAATCACTCAAGGAATAATACTTGGAAGTTCAACCCTTGCAGCTTTGCTTTCTTGGCCGATCAAACCTCATTTACCTTTGATATATCAGATCTTAAGGCTCATAGATTCAACAGATCGAATATTATTGTGGTGTTGGACTGGGCAATTGGGAATCAAACATGTGAAGAAGCACTTCTTCGTCATCATTATTCCTGTGGTCCAAATAGCCGTTGCTCTAATTCAGCTCATGGTCTCGGCTATGGCTATCGGTGTCACTGCTACGACGGTTTTGAAGGCAATCCATATCTCCCTAAACTAGGATGCCAAGGTAAATTAGCAATCCTTTTGTTGATAATGGTAGAGAGAATAATATTGTTTGTAATTATATATGTTGGTTGATTATTTATTTATTTTTTAAAAAAAAAAACTTTCGTGCAACGGTAAAGTTGTTCCATTGTACGTGACCAAGCAGTTATGGTTTCAAGTCTCGAAACAGCCTACATCTACAAAATTATGGGTAAAAGGATGCGTACTTTATGACCCTCCCCAAGGATTCTGATCCACTACTAGGGCCTTCCCATCCTTAATCACACAGGGGCACAATGACCGCCCTACCCCACCTTGGCAGGGCGCTTGGGCAATGGGGTAAGGTGATCATTGTGCCCCTGCCTGTGTGAGGAAGCACACAGGCAGGACAAGCAAGCGGCAGTAGATGAACCAAACTGCCCTCCCCAACCCCCCAATGCAGGGAGGAATTTTTATCCTCTCAATTACACTGCCCATATTTGACCGTCAAGTACATCTAATAGAGGGAGGTGGACTCCACCTCGGGTAGTGTGTTTGGGCAGGGGGTAAGATAGCCATTTCTGCCTCTTTTGTTAGATGTACTTGAGTCAAGTAGGGGCAGTGTAATTGAGAGGATAACGATCCATGGGGGGAGCCTCATGCACTGGTATGCTCTTTTTTATTATTATTTTTTTTTACCAAGTTTCCTTCCACCCACAGTGAATGGGATCCCATTCATCGCAAGGTGGTAGAGATTGGGAAATCGGTATCTTGATGGTATTATGGAACACATGAAAACCCTAGGAGGGTTTGTGAACCCTAGGATGGTGGGTGAACCATTGATTTGGGTACTCTGTAGCGCGACAGGGTTTGTAGCACACTATCCCACAGCCCGCAGTGCTTGGGCATGCAGCCCAACACACAGCGGGGTGTTGGGCTGCATGCGCAAGCACTGCGGCCGTTGGTTGTGTGCTACACTTCTTGTTGCCCCTATAGAGGAGCCCAACTTGGTGAACCATCTTCTTCTTTTTGTTTTTTAAATAATACATCTGTATTGTTTTTTATTCCAACAATTTAGGTGTACTTCCCTTTGGACTCGATGTTGTAGCTTTGTGTTTTTTATTTTTTAGAGGGTAATACAAGCATTGATTTTTACTCCTACAATTAAGGTACACCTTCATCTGATTTCACGGTTTTTTAAACAGTTAAATGAGATTGTGGCAAAGTAAAAAATTTGTTTTAATTTTATTCATGTGTGGCATTAGTACTAACCAATTTTGGAGATTAATTAAATCTTTCTAAAATAGAAATTAGTTGATGTAAAACAAACTTGAAATCTATTTATCTTGTACTTTCGTTCTTAACTAGTGGGTCTAAGAAATTTTATAGATGTTAAAGCTGCATAGATTTTGGTTTTATCCATCGAAATTAACAAATTTTCTCTGTTTGTGTATCTACCACGGGTGTTGGATCCTCGAAGACATCAACGAATGTGATAAAAAACGACCCAATAATTCTTGCTATTGGAATGCTATTTGCGCTAACACCCATGGGAGTTACAAATGCTCTTGTCCACAAGGCTACCATGGCGATGGCTAGGTTAATGGAACTCGCTGCAACAGAATTCTAAATGCTCGTTCGTTGATAGGCATTATTGCAGGTATCATCAATATGTTTTTTTTAGGAGAAACGTTCTCTGGATGGGACACAGGGCCACACCCACATACATGGGGTTGGAAATGGCCGGTGCGCCCCCATGAATGGTGGAAATTCCATCCCCGAATGTGCTTGGGCGTGGACTGTCATTGGCTACTGCACGCAGCATGGCACCTGCATCCCACGTAGAGAATACTCCCCTTTTGGGATTTTGGCACCCAGGCCAAGATCCTTTCTTGTGAGCTGTGAATAGTGTAAATCCATTTCTACTTAATTCTATTTTCTATGGTTTCGATCGATTTTGTCTGATCTTGGCTGAATCTAATTTAAATCCCAATAGCAATTGAGAGAGAGAGAGAGATATCCCATGTTCGATTCCAAGTGACAAAGATTCAACTCATGAGTCTAGTAAACCATGCAAACAACCGTTAGCTCGGATGGTTGGAGGCATTGCCGGTTCAGTGCATGCCTCCCGGAGGTCAAGGGATCGTCTCTTGCATTTGTGTCATAGTGGTAGTTGTAGGATAATGTTGGTTTGTCTTAGCCTTCCCTTCTAGCTTAGATTAGATTACGACTGACAAAAAAAGATGAACCACGTATATGTGACCTGCAACAGTTTTGGTGCTTAAGCTTAAAGTGGGTATTGTGCACCCAAGAATATTAAGGGTGTCAATTGGTTTGGTTTCGATTTTTGGTTTCTGTTTCAGGATACAGTATGCAGATACAGAACCGAAGTCAACTAGATTTAAAAAAGCAAACTAAAACTGAACTAATTGGTTCAGTTCTTATTCGATTTTCAAATATTTGGTTTAATATGTTTTTTTTTTAACAGTTTTGAAATTTCGGTTCAACCAATTCGTCTCTTGTACAGTCTTGGTTTGGTTCAAGTTTTGTATTATTCATTTCAATTCGGTTGGGTTTGGTTCAACTCGATGGTTTCTTTAAAATTGAAACATATTAAATTTCATTTTCTAAAACCAAACTTGAACCGCTTTTTCTAATTCAGTTTTAAACGTCCGGTTTTCGGTTCCTGTTCTGAAGTGACACCCTTACCCTAGAGCCTTCCGCTAACTTTTTTTTCTACATTTTTTTAATTTTTTTTCTGTTTTTTAAACTTCAAACATTTTTTTTCTCCTACATTCTGTCTCTTTGTAAGTGATTTAAAGGAAAGGAAAATTAGATTTAAACAATATTAAAAAATGGAAATTTTTTAGATCATTACTTAATGATTATGTAATTAACTAAAAAACTTACTAAATCTCTACATAAATTGTACTTCATTTTTCAATAAAATTCCTGTGATTTGAATTTGAAATATGTTTTAATTACCATAATTGAAAAAAAATTTAGTTAGTTAAACAATCATTATTACAAAATTTTTCATTTCTTGTTTAAATTAATTGGTTTTCGTAATTTTTCTATATTTGTGACCAACTAGATGATTCGATTAATTATTACGCATAAAAGTCACGCACAATGAAAATAAGCTAATAAAATTTGTGTAAAAAAATATTTTACTTGCAAATTTTATTATTATTTCAACGGAGGAAGAACGCTAACTGGTGCTGTGTGTGGGCGTGTACCTGCACCCAGACACAATACTGTGCAGAAAGACCACCGTACCCCTAGAGTTTTCAACCTTTCTAGGGGGTGTGGCAGTCTTTTCATGCCGAGCTGTGTCTGGGAATAGGTACACCCCCACACACAGCACCGGTTACCGTTTCTTTTCCCTTATTTCTTTTATTTAGAAACAAATAGAGCCTTAAAAAACAAAAAACAAATAGACTGGTGGTTTATAGTTGGACTCGTATATATTAGCCTTCAATCGTACGCCCAATGAAGACATAGTAATTGGCATAAGGTATCCGACCATTTTTTTAATTTATATAATGTGAAAATCCTAGGTCCAACCCAAGCCCATTTGAATACTGGACATAAAATATGAATGAAGCCCTGCCCGAGGCAGGAATGATATTACTACCCATCACTAGTCGTCTTGCATATCTCTACCCAAACAAAATCCTCAATTTTAAAAAGGAAAGTTGAAGATCAAAAAGTAAAATTGTACATCTAAATCTGTTTTTTGTGCAGGTACCAGTGCAAGTTGCACCTTTGTTCTACCTGTCTTCATCTGGTTTTTGTATTGGGCAATTAAAAAAAGACGACTCACCAAACTTAGAGAAAAATTCTTCCAACAAAATGGAGGTATGCTATTACAGCAACAAATAGTTTCATATAAAGGAGTTGATGTTGTCAAGATTTTCAACATAAAAGAGCTAAATAAGGCAACCAATAACTTCCATGAGAGTCGAATTGTTGGCCATGGAGGGTTTGGTACAGTTTTTATGGGAATCTTATCTGGTGGCAAATTTGTTGCCATTAAGAGATCCAAAATGATAGACAAAGGCCAGATTATACAGTTTATAAATGAGGTTGATATCCTCTCTCAAATCAATCATAGACACGTGGTCAAGCTTTTGGGGTGTTGCCTAGAGACAGAGGTTCCCTTGTTAGTTTACGAGTTTATCTCCAATGGGACCCTCTTCCAACATATACAGGGGGAGAATCAAGCATCCTCTCTTTCTTGGGAACAACTTTTAAGAATTGCAGCAGAAACAGCCGAAGCACTAGCCTATTTGCATTCTTATCATTCAGTACCTATCCTTCATAGGGATGTCAAGTCTTCTAATATACTATTGGATGATAATTATAAGGCTAAAGTGTCTGATTTTGGAGCTTCAAGATTGGTTCCTGTGGATGAAACTCAAAAGACCACAGCAATTCAAGGGACTCATGGGTACTTAGACCCATAATGTTTTCCTACAGGTCAACTGACTGATAAAAGTGATGTTTATAGTTTTGGAGTTGTTCTAGCGGAGCTTTTGACTGGTAAAAAGGCTATTTTATTTGACGAATCTGAGTATCATATAACCTTAGCAAAATATTTTGTATCTTCAGTAAAAGATGGGAATCTTTTTCGTATTCTTGATGAACAAATAGTAAATGATGGGAACAAAGAAGAGTTATTGTTAGTTGCTAAGCTTGCAAGAAATTGCCTAGAGGATAAAAGAAAAGATAGGCCGACAATGAAGGAAGTTGCAAAGGAGCTTGATTCTTTGAACATGTTGTATGAGCAACCATCATTACAACATAATCAGGAGGAGACTGACCTTTGTCCAGGTGAACCATCGACATGTTCTACCGATGCAGCCCTTGAAATAGAGATTGGTTATACTTTAACTGATGATGATCTTAGCCAAAATGAGAAGGTAATTTTTTATTTTTTTGGGTAAAATACGATAAGGTAATTTTTTCCTTATGACGTGTTGTGTGAGCCTTTGGGATATAATTGTTTTCTTATTATTGTTGGTGTTAAATTTAAGAAGAAATAATGGTAGGTTTTCAATTTTTATCTTAATAATAAGTTCTTTTTCGTGCAGGTGAGAGGAAAGACATACTAGTGAGTACTTAACCACTTGAAGACTTATCCTATGCTTGGATGCTAAAAGAGTTATGGTTTTTTATCTTGTAGATGTTCTTATTCTGTGGATTGGAAGTTTAAGAATGTTGGCTTAGATTTTATAAAATTGTCGTTTTTCTTTTCACTCTATCTTTATTTTATTGTGTGATAGTAAATGTTTGAGAATTAATAATAATTTGGAAGCTTTGGCTTAGCTCTTGGTGGGGTTTTCATTGGTTTTTCTTTCTTGGTTATTAGACTTTTGTGTTCAATTGTAGTTATTTTCTTTTAATTGGTAATGGAATCTTTTCCTAAAAAGAAAAAAATAGAAAAAATATTTATCATAGCAGGAATGCTATTTAGTGAATCCACTATTAAAATGAGGGGCTCGTGTTCTCTGTGTCGCAGCGCAGGCTGTGCCCAGACACATGAGCCTGCCACTCAGGGGGCAAGGTGGTTATTGCACCCACCGGCCCACCCCTATGTGTTTGGGTGCAGCCTGCGCCCCCGGTACAGAGAATTTTCTCCCTAAAATGAGATACAATAGGAGTACTTACAGGTTTGACCTCTTTCATCATGCCAAAACACTCCAATACTTTCTCAATATATTTTTGTTGAGATAGTAACAACTTTTTTACTTTTTTATTCCTTTTAATCTCCATTCTAATAACTCCAACCCTAATTACTAAAAAAAATAACTCCAACCCTTATTATACAAAGTCAAAAATACCCTTTCCTAATCCAATCCAAAGGTCAAATCTCTTAGATGAAGAAATCAAAATCATTGTTTTTTTCTTAAGGGATGACCTAAATAAACTTGAAATTGTGCAAGATCCTCGGATGGATTTTTAATATGGGTCATCCAAGTGTGTGGATTTTGGCTCATGGATATGGTAGCATAAACAGATTTGGGTTTCTACAACTCACAAGTTTTATTTGGCCTTTGTACACATGAGCACGAACATATGAAAATCTTGATTTTCTAAAACACAATGCATTTTGTGATTTGCATTTTGATACTTGGGATTTTATTTTAGACAAAAGGACTATTAAAATCCCATGGACAGTTTACTTGGGTTGAGATCGAATGATCGAGATTATTTTGTATGTCAGGGTCTGAGATGTTTTGGCAAAGAAAAGAATACGACCAAGTTTCTTTTCACCTAGAGTGAATAGGGAATCTCTACATCTAAGAGATCTGGCATTTTTTTGTTTGGTCCATCCTACTCTAGGGCCCATAGGCCAACTACAAACTAAGGGACGGCTAAGACAAGCCCACAATATACAACTAAGGGGTGGGGGGAGGGGGGACAAGGGTGCCTTTTTAGGCACAATATGCAATCCAGGAGAGTCGAACCCTTGACCTCCTGAGGGGCATACACCAACTTGCAATGCCACCAGCCAACAGAGCTAACGGTTGTTTGCAGATCTAACATTTAGGATTAGCTTGAGAAGAATATTGGCCTTGTTTGAGAGTATATGGTCCGTAGACCTACAGGCTACAGATAGGTGATGCATGCTCTGGAAAAGAGAATAGATTTTGCGTGTAAAAAAGGTGTTGTAATCATGGTTTTAGTGCACGGTGTCGGATCAGGTATTGGTCACCTGCAAAACCGATACGATAGCAATACTGTATCGACATGGATCGATCGAATTAAACAATTTCCCCTTGATTTTCCTTTAAAAAAATAAGATTTTTAATTGTTTTACCTCTTGTTTATACCATGTCACCGATACAATATAAGAATCGTCCACTAGAAAAATCATTACATATCACCAGATATTGGCAACACGATACCGATACCTCAAAGTCTCAAACCATGGTTGCAATGTTGCTGAGCTTCAAAACAAGAAAGATGAGAATCATTGAGATTCACAAATTATGCATGAACGAATGGACAACAACCTGTACTTAAGACAAATATTGTTGATTTGGCCTGTGTTGATTAACCCAATACAATAGGGCAAAAAATCCTATGCAATGCCTTAAGCTTGCAATGCTTTGCAGTTAGGGTCTGAGAGCTCGACACGTGAAAAATACGACATCCAATGGTGCCGAACTTGAGAAGAAAGAAAAACAAAAACTAAACCAATTGAATTTGCATCATTAAATAAAGCATTTTCCACATGTCGAGCTCTCAGACTCGAACTGCAAGACACCACAAGATGAAAAAATTACCAAGGATTTTAATCCATAGTATACAATAGCTGCTTTATGTAGTCACCCAAATTGGGTGACCCAATGCTTTTTCAAGAACTGTCGGTCACCAATTAAGATACAAATAAGACAGACTCAATACCTATGAAACTCTCTTTCTCGCATATGGGTGTCTCACTTGGTAATAGTACATCTTATCTCAAATTCATTGAAGTATTTGTGTTTATATTAAATGGGAAAGGCATCTTTTTATGTGAGTATGTATAGCAAAGTTCAATTAGTGATTTTTATAGAAGTATCGGCCAAATGAGGTTTTCCTATTGCTTAAGATTAAAGAATCAATCAAGTAGGTAAAAGTTGCTGATATGGCCTGTGGTTGATATCGACTCCAATCCAGTATCTATATTTGCATGATCACTTAGATCTCATTTCAAGAGCTGCCGGCCGGCGGCCACCAACATATACAAAAAAAAAAAAAAGAACCAAAAAACAACAAAAAGGACTTGATTTCATCAGTGGCACAGCCATGTGTCTTTTTGTTAATGCTGATCCAATCACTTGTTTTATTAATTTTTGTTTTTCTGAGTATCAATCTTTATCACCGATCATTAGACACGGACTTCCTACAAAGAGAAAATGTATGAGAAATAGACATTATGGAGGTCGGAAAATACCACTTTTTAGGCATGACTACCTTTGTTTTTTTTGTGTTGTTTTTTTCTTTTGGTATACTTTTTTAGGCATGACTACCGAAAAAGGTCATCCTGATATGACCCAGATTATATGGTGGACAATAATAATTTTTTTTGCTAAAGGTCAGTAAAGATATATTAATAATTAAAGATAAAAATACAAGTGTTTAATATCGAAGGATATCCAAATAAATACAAGGAAACAAAGAAAAGAGAGAACTACCCCACCTACGACAAAGCCATCAGCGGAGAAGCTCACCCTTCAAATGACCCCCGAGGAGAACCCTCCATGGGGGTGTGGGACCCACCTCTAGGGTGTGGGACCCATGCCTCATTGAGGGGTCAGATCTGTCCCCACCCTTCCCCATGTGGGTAGCTAATCCGGATTCATTATATGGTGGGCGACAATGGTTCTATTTCCAAACTGCAATACCTCTAACGGTTAACGAACCATTTGGGAATCATGTTCTACTAGTGTGGTCTCCACTTTAGGACGGTTTCTGTAGTTGGATTGAAAGCACCACTGCTGCCAAGTCACATTCAACCCAAAGTTTTTGGATCCCTAACTCCATCGCCCTCACAACACCATGCATAAAAGCAAAAAACTTAGCTTCAAAGTTTGTTGCTATTACCAGGAAATATGAGAAGGAAGACACCACCATTCCATCATGTCTCTAAAACACACCATCTACACCAGCTCGTCCTAGGTTTCCAAAGGACCACCCATCAATATTTAGCTTAATTCAATCCGACACTGGTTTGCACCAAAAC
The DNA here is from genome assembly GCF_018873765.1 of Telopea speciosissima. NCBI lineage: Eukaryota > Viridiplantae > Streptophyta > Magnoliopsida > Proteales > Proteaceae > Telopea > Telopea speciosissima. Next base: position 62,339,969 of record NC_057920.1, on the reverse strand, counting down.
ACCTCCGGAATCCTAAGGGATTTAGGAAAAGGTACAGTAATTCCAATCCTTCTTGTAGCAACTAATGAGGCATAAAAACACCCCACCAATCAGATGCTGCCACCTGGCTGAGCCAAGGTCAATCCAAGAACCCACCTGAACCAAGGGAGGTCGGGCCGACCCGGTCCCCGAGAGATCACGTGGCCGAGCTGGGCACCACGGCCTCATCCACAAAGCTCCACCCAAATCAGCCATAGACTTCGAACCGACCTCACGCCTATCAGCCGAGGTCCGAGGCCGAACACAGAGGCCACGACCGCCCAAGGCCGAGGTCTGAGGCCGACCTCCGAGGCTGAGCCCTCCACCAAAGCCATCGTAACGACCCGTCGAGAATCACGGGGCTACGTCAACACATCCTGAGAATCACGGGATAAGGATCGAACCGCGATTGTAACACGATACGGAATCACGCCGAGTATGGACTCTTACCTTAATAAGACACTGACCCCAAAAATGACTCTCCAGTCTGCTCTACACAGTGGAGCCTTCCAAAAGAAGGACTCTTACCCTACTAGGACTCTCCCAACCGGCTCACCTCATCCTCACTCTATAAATACCCAGGTATGGAGCACCATTCCTCATCTCACTGTCACTATGTTGTTACGCTGTTGCACTGGTGATCTAACTTGAGCGTCGAAGAGTCCTAGGCCGGAGCCACACCAGCTCTCTTGTGCTCATCCCTTGGTTTTTGCAGGCTCATCCGTGGGCGAACCAAGCATTGAAGATTTCCATCTGCAACAGCAACCAGATCCACCGATGCCTTAACAACACCCTGAAAACAACATCCCAACTCACGCATCGACCCCAAGATCCGGCCAAATACCACCTCCGAAGGATGCACCATACACTCAAATCTTCTAGTGTTCCATTCCAACCAGATAAAAAAGGAATCAAGACCAACCCAGCCAACCAAGCCCCTTTTATCTCCAACAGACACCCTTTCCCTATCCACCAAACCACCAGCCTCTCTAAGGAATTTGGTGATTGCCAAAGAACCCCAAAGTTCCTAGAGAATTTGATCCACAAATACTTTGTAAAATCACAATCAAAGAAAAGATGTTAGAAAGATTCACTCCCATTCCTGCAAAGATCACATCTTGAGACCAATTTTATCCTTTTGGAAGAAATTGCCTCATTCGTTGGTAGTTTTTGAAGAAAAAAATCTCCAGCCAAAAATCGAGTCCCTAGGTAGAAGCCATGACTTCCAAGCTGTCTTCCACCAAGGGACCTTTGGGTTTATTAACCGAATCTCCTCCCAAGCTGACTTCACAGAAAATTTTCTTGACGGTTCCAATTTCCAAACACAATAATCACTCTGGGGAAACAAAGGGATTCTGATCTTCTTTACCTTTTCAACTACACTTCGCATAAGAGTTGAGCTAACAGAAGGGAACTGCCACTCTTTGTCAGAAATAAAGTCCACTAACTTCAGAGAGAGGTTTGAAAAGAAATCAAGATCCATCCCTGAAGCTTCAGCTATTGAACTCCCCTCCAGCCATATATCCATCCAAAAATTAATAGACCGGCCATCTCCCACACCCTAATTCTCCTATTTAGTCAGAAAATTCCACACCCTCCTAACACCAAGCCAAATCGAGGAAGCTTTAGATCCCCTTCTCAACTGCCCTTTGTCATTAATAAATTTTTCCCTAAAAACTTTTGCCCCCATAGAATCACCATGCTTTATATTCCAAGCCAATTTACAAAGCCAAACCTGATTCACCTCTCGAAGATGACAAATGCCTAGACCACCCTCACTGAGGTTTACACATATCAATCCGAAAAATTATGCACAGGCATACCTAAAATCATTGACTTAACCAACTCCACCCTACCAACCATAGATAGAAGTTTACCTTTCCAACCCGCCAAACACCCTTTTATTCTATCAACCAAAGGCAGAAGTGGCTCTCTTGTAACTCTCCCTATGAAAATATTTACCCCCAAATATTTCGTTGGGAAGCGGCGCATCGGAATCCCCAAGACATTGAGAAGTCTCTGTCTATGAGCAACAATAACATTGCCTAGATGTCAATCTTAAGGCCTACACCTCCTTCTCTTACAAACCTATGCAATAGGTTTGTCAACTCCAATGCCAAACTAATATTTTCAAAGATCACCTTCCCCTTATGAAAAGCACCCTACTCTTCCGAAATTAAACGTGGAAGAATCCCAGCAAGCCTGAGTGCCAAAATTTTAGAGAGAACCTTGCATACAAAATTCTCCATGCAAATTGGGCAAAATTTATTTAGGGAAGCAGCACCTTCCAATTTAGGAATCAAGGTAACGAAATTATTATTTACCCCTTTCATCAGAACGCCCGACTTGAAAAACTCTTTGAACGCAGCCACCACATCCTTCTCACCACCTGCCAACAAGATCGGAAAAAAAAAAACCCGAAAAACCACCTAGTGCTGGGGAGTTATTCGGTTCCAGGTCCCAAACAGCTGCCTTAATTTCTCTCTCCAAAGGGATAGAATCCAGCCATCTCTTATCATCATCATCAATAAACAAAGGAATACAGGAAAAAAATTTTAGATGTGTCATAGTAATCGAAGCCTTATGAAAGTTCTCAAAATCTACATAGTCCACCAACTGACCCGATTCTCTCACCATCGAACCATCATCCCTTCGTAAGAACCGAATCCTATTTCTTGCCCTTCACATGAGATTTTTCTGCTTACAATCTTTCATGCAAATCTAAGGCCTCAGAATACTTAGCTTTAGCTACCGCTTCATGGTTAAAGAGATCTTCATTAAAACCCACCACCTCCATCAATTCCTGAACATCTTCCAACTCCACTTTAGTAACCTTCAAGTTACGGTTAACATTAGGAAAAGCACCTCTGGCCCAGCATCCAAGGATTGGCTTAAGCCGTTTAAGCTTCTGAGACAATGAAAACATAGCAGACCCCTGAATAGGGACTTCCCACGAACCCTTTACCACATGAAGAAGCTCAAAGTGCTCCACCCAGAATCGATGTAACCGAAACGGACAATTTTTTGGCCTGCCATCGGACACCGCCACTAACAGAATGGGAGAATGATCTGAAGCAACACGCTAAAGCACACTATATCCACGTTGAGACCTCCAAAAATAAATCCAGCCAAAACAAATTACAGAAACTTCTATCCAAAACCAAACAAACATTCTCACTCCTCCGGTTATTAGACCAAGTAAATTTTCAAACAAAGGAAGGAACCTACACTAAGCAACAAACATTTGCCATGGCCCCAAACTTAGCAGCAGACCCCAAATTGAAACATCCTGGGCTTCTCTTCTCCTTAGATTCCAAGACCGCATTAAAATCACCCATCACAGCCCACAAAACCGTGGATAAGGCCAAGGAACCAAGTTCCAGCCAAAGCTCCCTCCGCTGCGCTCTAAATTTTTTAGCATGAACAAAAGTCACAAAGACCCTGTGACCTGACCAACAATAACTAATAGTCACTTGCTGGTCCGACAAAGAAATAACAGAAGGTTGTGCCAAACCCCTCCTTCAAAGAACCCACAAATTGGGAACTTTACCACTTCGAATATTATGAACAAAAACCACATCAAAGCCCAATTAATGAAAAAAATAACTTGGGAAATTCACTAACCTCCACCATAGGCTCCGCCACACATAGGATATCCGACATGTGCTCTCTAAACAAAAAAAAACATTCATTGGAAAACATTGATTTTATTCAACCGATCAGACCTCCTAGCCGCCTGATCCACCTGATACTTCTTCCTACTCTTTTGGTTGCAAACATGTGTAAACACGCCACCCCCTACACCCTCTTGAGCTACTTTATCTACCAAACTGAATTCCAGGAAATTCAACATAGCAGTCCCACCCCGGACTGTGGTAGGAGTCCATACACCAACTTGCTTCTCCGAGACACTCTCACAACCCTGAGCACACTCTGACCCACCACACCTAGCTAGGGGCTAGATCTCTAGGCAATTCCACCCAAGTCTCCCCTCCCACGGTAGATGTAACCTCCATAAAACCCGAAACATGTGAAGGGGAAACCCTCTTACACCCCACCCTTGCCACACCAACAGAGCTACCAACCGAAGTCTCTTTCTACTTCTCAACCGAACCCCTAGCACCAGCACCCACAGCTGGCTGGCCACCCGAACCACTAGCCACATCATCTTCTGCACCCCTAGTTGCCACAGCCAAGCTCTGGCAACCTAAACCACTACCCACAACAGAACCAACACCAACAGTCTGAAGGACTTGTACCTCACACCCTGCAGCTGTGGCTGGGTGAGATCCTCTACCAGCGTGCACCCCTTCCCCCCTCCCCCCCCCCCCCCCCCCAGTTCTCTTTAGAAACCTTCTCAATTCTGTCTTTACAATTTCTCCAAGCATGACCCACCCTTCTATAGAAACCACAATGATCAGAATCATCCTCATACACCACCCTTTGCATAAACCAAAAAGCCTCCCGCTCTACCCTGATTTCATCCTTCCTATGTGCCCCGATCTCCATATCCACCAGCACTTGAGCATACAACCCCCACAGAAGCCAACCTTGTGAAATGATCAAGTGCCACTGGTCTTCCAAATAGCTTTTGCCAGAGACAAAAGTATGTCAGAGTGCCAATACTCTATGGGGAGTTCAAGAAGCCTAACCCAAAATGGCTCTCTGGTGAGCTTATTAAATTCACTTCAAAATCAAGCTCCCACCGCTGGAACCGAAGAACATGTCGAAGAATACAAATAGGACCCCTCTTCCACACCAACAACATATCCTCCTCGGTAAAAAACCGAAATAGAATGAAAGCCTTACCCACAGGAATGAGATCCACCAAGTTTTTAATAGGCCAGGACTTCTTCACCACGGCCATCAATTCAACCAACAAGGTTGAGCGCAGATCCAACCTCCCGAACAAGGTAAACTGGAACTTTTGAATTTGAGCATCATAGAAATCTTGAGGAATCACCACCCTCGTACCAGATCGTCATGGATTAGATTAGGAAGATGATCCAGATTGGGGAGCACTCCAATACCCACTGCTACAGTAAATGATTGAGCAACCAATGCCTTATTCTTCTGACCTTCAACAGTCGCCATCGAACCACCAGCGTTGTTCAAACCCCTCGGTAGAGCCATGCTTGATCTTGGTCCAACCACCAACCTCGATCCACCATCAAGCATCCTATCTTCATGACGATCTCCATCATGAACACCATTGCCCAGGCGATCCCCACCACCAGGAACCACATCATCTTGACAATTAACCACAACAGCCACAATGCCTCTCTGAACACCCACACTAACAACCAACCCTTCCCCAATAAGAACCTCATGATTAGCAATAAAAACCCAAGCTGGAGACATCTCAAGGAAGCCTAGAAATCTTCCAAGATCCACCACAGGCGTCTCGCCTAGACGTGTTGCACCCCTTGAAGCCCCACTGTCTGGATCTTGGCCATCCCCAAGGATTGCATGAACCGAAAACCTAGCTGGCAAAGCCCTCACACCCCTTGCGTCACTCTCCATCATAACCACACACCTAATCTTTTTCGTCTTGATCTTTCCAAAAGAAAACCTTCTTGAGAATACCTTATCGGGAAAACATAGAGTATAGGTAGATTGAAGGAAAAGCTCTCAAGAAACCAGGAACTAGCAAGCCAGCAGAGAAATGAAAAAGGTTGCAAGAAAGAAGAAGATTCTGGTTTTAGGGGCAAAAAAGATTCTGGGTATAGGGCGATGAAAGGAAAGGAACCAAGATTCCAAGGACGATCAAGGTGAACATGTTTGATGAAGGATAATGATATGAAAAAACGAAAATGGTTATAGAATATCAAGGTCGATGAAGGGTCTTAGGTTCAAGAACGAAAGAGGAACAAAAAAAAGATCAAGGCTAGGTTTCAAGGTTAGGAACGAAAAAAAGGAATCATGGATGAAGAAGGATTCATGGTTGATGTAGGATTCTTGGATTCATGATCGCTGCTCGCCTCCTCAAAACCTCCTCACAACAACACCATTCAGAACCGCCAATCAGTTCCTCGACCTTATTATCTTTTTTTACTTCTCTTTTCTACTATTTTCATAGCGTCTATCGGAATCATGTTGGTGGTTCAAGTCATTAAACAAGGTAGAGGAGAGAGAAAATGAATCTTGCTCAACAAGTAGAGGAGTCCTATAAAAGAAGATATTAGTGTTTTCAAGTGTTGATCAAGAGCCAAAATGTGATGATCCAAGTGAGAGTCTAAGAGGTACAATGTTGGTGCAATATGTGTATTAGGACTAAGCAAGGAGCCAAGGTGAAGGTATGGAGAGTGAGTGAGAGATGAGAAAAGGGTGTACATGGGGGCTTGGGTTTGGATGTCAAATTGCAAGGGTTGTGTTTTTTTTTCTCTTCTCTTGATTCAAAGTAGAAGTTGAATCACAATCCGTAGATGTAAGCAGTTTTGCCGAACCACAAAATCACATACTGTAAGAATAAAGTATCATGGGCAGTAAGTATAAGACTAGAATACAATAAACAAATAGTAAATACAAGACTTATCTGGTTGGTATGACAGATAGTATCGCACCGCGTCAACAATACAAGTCCTCTTGTGTAACCCAAACAATAAATGGTAGAGTCGAGTCACATCAAACGATGCTCTCCTTAAGGTTTTTAGATGCCTCAATTCTGCAATCCGAGTTGACCATGCATCTATACCCCCAAGATAAAACAACTCTCTAATCACATAGGTTGCAGTTCCAAATGTGATTACAAAGGGCGTCCAAAGGCTATATTCACTAACTCATCGACACTGACCTAATACGGTGGGAAAGAAAACATAATATAAAATTGCTTCTGATTATGTTTTCCAAAACAATTGTTAGAGAATGAGCAAAACACCTCCTCTCTTTATATAGGAGAAGAAGAGACACCATTACGGGATGTCTCCAAAAAAATTGCTCCAAAACATGTGTCTTTTCCCATAAGGCTTGTTTGTTAGCCATTCAAACAAGTCTTCCAATAGGCATCCATTGGCTATTTAGGTGTCTATAAGGAAAGACATAACCCTCTAACACATCCATCAAAAACGTGTTTTGAATCTTTAATTTTAAATACAATTAAAAATCCAACAATCCCTCACAGATTCAAAATACTGATAAAACAAAACACTGAACTAGTGAATATATTAAACATAGTAGGACACATCGTTGTAGGTGTCTTTCGGACTTAAACCTGCACTAGGTCTGATGAACTTCGCTACAGAGTACGGGTGAAGTCAGACTTCTTGAACCTTTCCTCATTGGTGTAGCCGATAAGCTCACCATTCATATCCTACCAGTCAACCTTACGTGACTTAACCCGTTCACGAAAAAATTGGACATTTTTTAAAAATCGACCTTATCCCCTATCTCGGTCTCATTGATGTTTAAAGAGTTCGCCTTTAAAACTCTCATCGGTAGGTGGCCACACCTCCTACATCTACTAAGGTCAGCCAGTGTGCACCATAGTTAACACACCCCCACATTTCGTAGTATTTAGCTTGATTAAGAGTATCTAACTCATCCTCATTTCATTGTGGTGGTATGACTTTCCCATATAACCAGAATGAGTAAATATTAGTAGTACTAGTCAGATCATCTGGTGACTTCGTTTGTACCCTTTGAACCTAATTTAGGAGTTAAACCTCTTCACATAGGTTGCGTGTCCATTACATGACCTATGACACAAGCCTTACGAACTCATTCCTTTAGATGTATACCACAATAGTGGTCAGAGGCTATATAATAGTATTAGTCATTCTTGTCCCGACTATACTAAGCTGATAACGCTACCTTCCTTAGCCTCACCAGATATATGTAACCAAGACATATTAGTCTTTATTTCTCTACTGACCATGCCTTTGTATTTCGTAACACAATTTGGCTTGGTTATCACCATATATCTATCATTTATATTCATAGCCTTATGGCTCCAGATCCTGCTTTTCTACGAAGCCATAAAAAAAAACCATGGTGGAATCTATAACTTAGGCTTATATCACCGATTCCATGAATCACCCCCACCAACATATGTTTTTACATGCTACCTTTGAACCAAGGTAACCTTCCAAATATTTATATAACCGAATCTAAACATATCTATTAGATTCAATTTTCAAGTAGAGATTAATCATTCTACTTGGCTTTATTTATCTCTTAAGAAGAGACTCAGCATGTAAATATACGCATTCTCATAATAACCCCCACATTTTGGATTTATCACATTCAGAGATATAAGCCAAAATAATATGAGATTGCCCTTGTGAAAAAGCTGTAACCCCCACACTTCCATACTAATTTACCCATGCAACATTACTTGCATATCAAATATAGTATGGCTTTTAAATTCATGTTCCATGCAATTTTATAATTATATGCACAAACACCAATAGAATAAGCATTTGACCAATATATAAACATTGCCACTTATCTCTATCAACAACTGATTTGATCAACAAATATGGTCACTTGGCTTTACTTGATTTACCGACCAATAAATCCACCGGACAAATCAACATCCAAATTATCTAATTTGATAACCGGGCCTCCACCTATAGTTAATATGGTCACACAGCTTTACTAGCCAATAGTTTCAACCTAAAAATATTGTGACCATCAAATACAAGAACTAGGCATTCAACACAATCATAATATATTGAAACAGGCATGTGGCCATACACATAGTGCATATAAAAGTCACCAAGAGAAATCAATATTATAATAATATATGGTAACCAAAATACTTGGCATGTGCAGCCCCAAGTACAAAATTATTACAATATGAGTTGGCATAAGCAATCTATTAAATTCTTCCAACTGATGCCTCCACCAAAAGGTGCCATTGAATAACCCAAATAAAATGTTTACAATCCCAAAGGGTATGTGCCATGTCAAAAGGTTACAATTCAATTGGTTCGGATGCTCTCATATTATATGGACGGACACGTACCAAAACAAATAACCCAACACATGGTGACCAAATTTGTCAACCGAAACATGTAAGAACCAAAGACTACCTTTAAAAACCGAAAGGACCAATGTAGTGTCTGTCTTAAATCAATAGGTATTTCCAAATGGTGGCAGTCCAATACAGCCGGTTGAAACTGATTCCTCAAAGAATGGGAATCCAAAACAAAGAGTTACATTGATTGTCTGACAAATCCTTTGTGCAATAGCCACATATAAACGGCTTTCAAAGCAATTAACACCCATCAATAATATTAACAGTCATGTTCGACACATGAAAAGCAAGCAAACTCAAATAAACTTTATTAAAATAGAATACCTTAATGAACCATAACAAGATTCACAAGCATCCCATGTACATTTGGTAAGAACCAATGTGACGGTGCAACTAGGGAGTTCACTTATCATATGTATGGAGACAAATATGTAATCAGGAAAAGATACCTTCTCATTAATCCAAATGATTCAAGGAGCCAAACCGACTTTAACTTTGTATTGCTTCCAAAGTCCAACAGTCTCGAAGCAATTAAAGTCACTTAGTTTTCTGTTTTTCAACGACCGCCTTTAAAGGAACTCTTTGACATATCGGCTTGGGCTCTATGCAAGTAAGTGCAGAGAGATCGAAGAAAATACTATGCTGCCGCCACTTCTGTCCTAAGAAAAGAGCAATTGCAACTCTTGGCATATGTGGAACATGTAAGCAGTCCTTTAATCACTAATATTAAAGGACCATTTCACTAAAGAAGTGAAGAATGAGTGTGTCATGCATGATGGCAGAATCAAAACAAACCAAACGTATGAATGCTTCAACAATAAAACCCCACCATGCACCTTCTCAGCCCATCTCCGGATTTTTTGAATCCATGGGATGAATTCACAATATTCCTTTCTCTCTCTACATCATTAAAGCACAAGAAATCCTGTTTCCATTGTTCAATGGATAAGGCATACCAACACGTATAAGAGAGACACTTTCTCTTGCAATACCAATACGTTTGACAAATAGGAAACCAGAATTCCTAATAATTATGAAATTTAACAGTCTTATACCTTCTTAAAAACCTTAAGATTGTAAGAATAAAATATCATGGGCAGCAAGTATAAGATTAGAAATACAATAAACAAATAGTAAATACAAGACTTATCTGGTTGGTATGGCAGATAGTATCGCACCGCGTCAACAATACAAGTCCTCTTGTGTAACCCAAACAATAAATGGTAGAGTCGAGTCACATCAAACGATGCTCTCCTTAAGGTTTTTAGATGCCCCAATTCTGCAATCCGGGTTGACCATGCATCTATACCCCCAAGATAAAACAACTCTCTAATCACATAGGTTGCAGTTCCAAATGTGATTACAAAGGGAGTCCAAAGGCTATATTCACTAACTCATCGACACTGACCTACTACGGTAGGAAAGAAAACATAATATAAAATTGCTTCTGATTATGTTTTCCAAAACAATTGTTAGAGAATGAGCAAGACACCTCCTCTCTTTATATAGGAGAAGAAGAGACACCACTAAGGGATGTCTCCAAAAGAAATGCTCCAAAGTATGTGTCTTTTCCCATAAGGCTTGTTTGTTAGCCATTCAAACAAGTCTTCCAATAGGCATCCATTGGCTATTTAGGTGTCTATAAGGAAAGACATAACCCTCTAACACATCCATCAAAAACGTGTTTTGAATCTTTAATTTTAAATACAATTAAAAATCCAACACATACTATTTTGATACGTTTCTCACATCTCAAAGAGAAGTTTGAAAAGATTGTTTTCTCAAACTCCAGAAAACAGTATATAAATTAAGATTTTTTTTTTTTTTTATAATGATACTTCGTATAATACTCTTTCTCAAACATATCGTAAGAGTTCTACCAAAAGGAAAAAAAACCCTTATTGAAAGAGCTATACTAGGATAAGATGGACCCAATATGAGATTTTTTTGAATTTGTGGTATTAGTCGTCACACAAAAAGAAAGTGTAGGATGAACTATCTTAATCGAAAAAGTTTGGAATCATATTGCGTCGCTACAGCTCACAAAAATTAATGATATATAGATGAACAAGAGTTCTCTATGGGGGAGCTTGGCCCTTGTGTCCACATAGGGGCCCCGGCCATTGGGAGAGTGTGCGGTGACATCAATATAGGGCAATCATTACCACATTTTAGGGGATGTAGGGCAGTCATTTAGTCTCTTTATGTGTTTGGGTGGAAGACATACAGTCCCCCACCACTACTCCCACCCCCAGAGAGAACAATTCTCCTAGCTATATAAAAGAAGGGGAAAAGAAAGTTAACCAGTCGTGTGGTTTAGTGCGGTTCTTGCACCTAGCAGACACAATCAATTAAGGGAAGGGGAGGGGAGGATCAGATCGAAAACATAAGCATGGCCGTGGTTCTGAATTTTCTGATCACACTGCTTGTTAGTCTTTTTTTGTCATCGGTTGCAATAGCCATGGCAGTTCCACCACAAACCTTGCCAAATTGCATGGAGAAATGCGGAAATGTGATCATACCCTACCCATTTGGCGTCAAAGAAGGTTGCTACAAGGATCGTGATTATCTTATTACATGCAAGGTAGGGGAGGACGGCAGCCACAAAGCCTATCGAGGAGATGTTTTTAACGAAGAGATTATTGAGATATCATTATTGGAAGCCCAAGTCAGAATGAAAGGTAATTATTATGATTATGAATGCTACAATGCTTCAGGAGTCGTAACAGAAGAGGGATACACGAACAGCGGGTGGTATGATCTGAAAGAATTGTCGCCGTTCACGTTTTCAGCCAGCAGCAACAAGTTCGTAGCCATTGGCTGCCAAAGCGTCGCTTACATGTATAACAGCTCAGACAACTTAAAAGTTGAGTGCTCGTCTCTGTGCGATACTGACTATACTGTGAGCAACGGATCTTGCTCTGGAATTGGTTGTTGCGAGACCTCAATTCCTTTGGGCCTCAAAAGCTTCGGAGTGGGTATTGATAGTTTTGGTAACCGCTCTTATTATTGGGAGTTGAACCCTTGCAGCTTTGCTTTCTTGGCTAGTAAAGACTGGTATCAAGATTGGTATCAAGATTGGTATCAAGAAAGGGGGTTCACCTTCAATTTATCAGATCTTACGGCTCATTCATTCAACAGAACTAATCTTACAGTGGTGTTGGACTGGGCAATTGGGAATCAGACATGTGAAGAAGCACTTTTTCATCATCATGATGATATAAAATCTAACGTTTGTGGTCCAAATAGCTATTGCTCTAACTCAACGAATGGCCCCGGCTATCGGTGTAACTGCAATGCTGGTTTTGAAGGCAACCCTTATCTCCCTCAAGTAGGATGCCATGGTAATTAGCTCATCATTCCTTTCCTCTTCTTCTAAATATCTATATGTAGCTCCTTTTCTTCCCCAATTATTAGCCCCCTTCACTTTGGTCTCTGTTGTTATGGACTCATTTGACCTCTCGCGCCGATCTGTCATAATCTTGGTTCTGATAGCACTTGTTAGGGATTTAGGTAAAACTAACTATTGAATCGTTATCTTCTCTTGTTCACTGTCCGAACAGGATCGTCCTGTCCCCTCATATGGGGGTGCGAAATGACGACCTAACCCCCTGCCCGAACACACTGCCCGAGAATGGTTAAGTCGTCATTTCGCACACCATATGAGGGGACAGGACAGTCCTATATATTTGGGTAGCGAACAGGAGAAGATAAAACAAACTATTAAAGAGAGGGTGACTAAATACCAATATGAATCTCCACATCGTGCTACTCACATCCCATGTGAGATTATTAACACGACCTTCCATGTGGAACCCTAATAATACATTTATGACCCTAGATAGGTGTACTTTTCCTTCACCTACTGCCTCCATTTTGGGCTTTTATCATTCAAAACTAACAAATTTTCATTGTTTCTGTCTATGGCTGTTCTGGATTGGCAAAGACATTAATGAATGTGAGAAAAAAAACAACAGTTATTGCTACGATGGTGCTACTTGCACCAACACCATTGGGAGTCACAATTGTTCTTGTCCACGAGGAACCTATGGCGATGGATTGACTAATGGAACTCGTTGTACCGAAATTCCAAGATTTGGTCCGCGGATAAGTCTTATTGCAGGTAAAAAGCATATTTATTTTCTGTCCCCCTTGCCGGGTTTTGGCATCCATGATCCTTTCTAGTGAGCTGTGAATAGAGAGGTCCCCGATTGATTGGCCAATTACCTCTCAGTGGCTTCTTAATCTCTATGTTAAAGATGTCACTGCTGGTAAGGACTTTGTTTGTCAAAGTTATTTTCTACAAAAAAAAGAATAGAGAGGTTAAGGGAGAGAATAGAGGGTCAGGTGATGGAAGACACACAACCAACCTCTTCTCTTTGTTTTCTCTCACTGATATGGAAACATTTAGAGATATCAAGTGGTTGTGAATTTGTTTAATTAAGTGAAGCTAGCAAAACCGGATCTTTATCTCCTCCAGTTCCCTATCCGGTCCAGTTTTCCAGTTCCTTTAACATGGGGGGCTGGAATGACCACCCTACCTCTATCCAAACACTCTGCCTAGGTGGGGTCAACCATCCCCCTATTAGAGGAGCTAGGGAACTGGATCGGGCTGAAAACTGGAGGAGATAATTTTCTGTTGTATTATTATTTTATAAAAAACACTTTTGAGTCATAGCACTTTTTCAAGTGTGTCAGTTTCAAAATTGTGTTTTGTTTCGTTCCCTCCTCTTTTGTTTCCCTCCACTATTTTGTTTGAAATTTGTTGTACTCTCTTGTGTGCAAGAGGCTATAATTGAGCTCAAGAATAGTCCCACATTGGTTGTGGGAGAGTTACTTGAGGGGTATATATATAAGATTGTCTCCTTAAGGTGTGAGCCCTTTGGAGAGGTAGTCACCCTACCCTCTAGTGTGTGGGGGGTCCTTGGGGTGGTTTTGAGTCACACGCGCGCGCCGACCCTAGTCGGGCCGGGCCGTGGCCGAGTCCGAGGTCGGGGTCGGGGTGTGGCACAACCTTATTTTTTATATAGGATAAGTTTTGCACTTAGAGTTTTAGTTTTCATATTAAAACTCGGTTTGGTTCACCCATGGTTCACTATACGGATGAACCATACACACCTATTCGTACATGTATATGGATAGATACACCCCCCCTTGTACGTGAAGGAAATACGTACTATCTGTACGTACATCTTCTATATCTGTATGGATATATCCCTTCATGAAAGGGTATTCCAGCTCTATATATTCACCAAGACATGCTTGCCTTTGTATGTACAACAGAAACGTATTGTCTCTGCAACAGTCCGTTCTAGAGACAGATACTTACTGTATTTTTGTTTAAGTAATAAGAGGGTTGTATAGCCGTTTGGTATCCTTGGTACTCGTATTAGGTTCTGCAACCTATATGTTTAGGAGTTGTATTTATCTTGAAGGGTAAGGTGCAAGGTCAACCCCGTTGCAGAAGAGGGGGCATCTAAATCTTTAAGGAAAGTATCTTTCAGATACGACTCAACTCGGTTTGTTCGTGCTTCTTCCTTTCTGGTTCGTTTCTCTCTGCTACTGTTGTGCGATAACAGGTATTTCTCTATTTTTGTATACCTGATTTGTCTTACAGTATATGCCTAGTATAACAATCTTAAGGATTTAGAAGTTTATTTTGCTTTTTTCTATGTAAGACTATGGCTAAGAATAATACTGTGGACCCTCCACCTACTGTTGCCTCTGCCCAAAGTACTGCTGCTAACATACAACGGAGTATGGAGAAACTGAGAATAGTCTCAGAGTTTGATAAGATAGCGTAGTTCACAGGGCAGAATTTCAAACGGTGGAAGCAGATGATGCTATTTGCCTTGACGCAAATAGGGGTGGCATTTGCATTGACCGATCCCAAGCCTCTGGATAGTGAGGATATTGATCTCGATATGAAGAGGGTTGCTTGGATCGACGCAGATTTTCAATGCAAGAACAGAATTCTGAATGCTCTGTCGAATGAATTGTACAATGTTTACCATTCCTTTGATCATGCCTAGTATAACAATCTTAAGGATTTAGACAATCATATTAAGCAACCATTGACAAAGTGCCCCACATGTGTGGAGGCAAAATTCACTAAAAGACCACATAGGTCAATGGAACGACAAAGTGGCCTTCTTGATTTGGTGCATAGTGATCTATGTGACTATAAGTCACTAAAATCTAGAGGAGATAAAAAATATGTTGTTACATTCATAGATGACCACTCTAGATTTACCATGGTTTACCTTCTTAAGTCCAAGGATGAAGCAAGTAATGCTTTTATATCCTATAAGGCAGAGGTGGAAAATCAATTAGGGAGGAAAGTGAAAAGGCTTAGAACTGATAGAGGTACTGAATACTCTAATCTTGCTCAGTTTTGTGAGGAACATGGTATTATTCATGAGACCACCGCCCCTTATCAACCTGAGTCTAATGGGGTGGCAGAAAGGAAAAATTGAACATTGAAGGAAATGATGAATTCAATGCTCATAAGCTTAGGATTACCCCTAGACATATGGGGGGATGCCATTTTATCGGTATGTTATATTTTAAATAGAGTTCCGCACAAGAAAATGGGACTGTTACCCTTTGAATTATGGTATGGAAGAAAACCTACTATAAAGCATTTAAGGGTATGGGGTTGTCGAGCCAAAGTGGTTATACCAGAACCAAAGAAAAGGAAACTAGGACCAAAGACATGTGATTGTGTTTTTGTTGGCTATGCAGCGTACAGCACTACATATCGATTTATGGTTATTAAAACCATAGATGATGTGTTTGAAGAAAATAACATAATTGAGTCAAGGGATGCAGAGTTCTTTGAGAATGTATTTCCTCTTAAGTCTAACTTACTAGAAAGTAAGGTTGATAGTAGTGTATCATCCTTTCGACAAGAAGTGTCAAAGGAAATTGAGCCTATACCTAGTGATTCAAGTCAATTACGGAAAAGTAAGAGGCAAAGGAAAGCTACTTTTTCGGATGGTGATTGGGTTGTCTATCTTCTAGACAAGGATCCTTTATCGTATAAAGAAGCAGTGACATCTTTAGATGCCGTGTTTTGGTAAGAGGCCATCAAAAGTGAACTAGATTCCATTCTAGCCAATCACACATGGATATTAGTTGATTTACCTAAAGGTTCAAAGTGTTGGACACTAAGTGGATATTTCGAAAGAAATTGAAACCAGATGGATCACTAGATAAGTTTAAAGCCCGGTTAATAGTAAAAGGCTTTAGACAAAAGAAGAATATAGATTACTTTGACACATTTGCTCGGGTAGTAAGAATAACTACTATACGAGTAATGATGGTTGTTGCGTCTATGTATAATTTAGTTATACACCAAATGGACGTGAAAATAGTGTTTTTAAATGGTGACTTGGTAGAAGAAATATACATCAAGCAACCGGAAGGTTATGTTGTGCCTGGACAAGAACACAAGGTATGTAAGTTGGTTAGATCTCTTTATGGACTAAAACAAGCTCTAAAGCAGCGGCATGAAAAACTTGATTCGGTACTTGTATCGAATGGTTTTCTCATAAATGATGCTGATAGGTGCTTGTATAGCAAGTTCTATAAAGGTAAAGGTGTGTTCATCGTACTTTATGTAGATGACATGTTGATAATGGGAACAAGTTTAGACATTGTAAAGCAAACTACAGGTTTCTTAATATCTAAATTTGATACAAAGGACATGGGGGAGGTTGATGTAATTCTTGAAATTAAGATCATCAGAAAAGAAAAGGAGATTATATTATCCCAATCTCATTATGTTGAAACCATACTAAAGACGTATGGTTATAATGATTTATCATCGGTTAAAACACATTTGGACATTAATTGTTTTTTACAAAAGAATTTGGGGGAACCTGTCTCCTAAAAGAAATATTCACAAATCATTGGTTCAATTACATATCTAATGAACTGCACCAGACCAGATATCGCTTTAGCAGTTAGAAAATTGAGTCCATACACTCATAATCCAAGTATAGAGCATTGGCATGCCATGACAAGACTATTGCGATATTTAAAGGGAACGATAGCCTATGGCCTTCACTATAGTGGAAAACCAGTCGTGTTAGAAGGCTATTGTGATGCTAACTGGATTTCGGATACCAAAAAAACGTTAACAACTAGTAGATATGTTTTCACACTAGGAGGTGGAGCGATTTCGTGGAAGTCGGTAAAGCAATCCTATAGAACAGGATCCACCATGGAAGCTGAGTTTATAGCTTTAGAGAAGGTGGGAACTGAAGCAGAGTGGCTCAGAACTTTGATGGCAGATATTCCATTGTGGCCAAAACCGTTGCCCTCGATATTAATTCATTGGGATAATCAAGCTGCAATAGCTAAAGCTAAGAATAAAATGTACAATGGAAAGAAGCGCCACATCCGCCTAAGACATAATTTTATACGGCAGTATATTAATGAAGGAACAATAGCTATTGATTTTGTGAAATCAGAAAGAAACTTAGCTGATGTTTTCACAAAACCGTTGCCTACAAAAATAATTCATGATTCATCTAAGGGAATGAGCTTAAGGCCTGTGACATAGGTCATGTGATGGACACCCAACCTATGTGAAGAGGTAAATTCCTGAATTAGGTTCAAAGGGTATAAACGAAGTCACTAGATGACCTGTCTAGTACTACTACATTTTTGCTCATTCTAGGTAGATAGGAAAAGTAGTACCACCACAAAGGAAGGAGGATGAGTCTTATAGACTCTTAATCAAGTCGGATTTCATGCAATGTGGCGGTGTGTTAACTGTGGTGCACACTTTGGACTGACCTAAATAGATGTAGGAGGTGAGGCCGCCTACCGATGAGAATTTTATAGGCGAATTCTCTAAACATCTATGAGACCAGGATAGGGGACAAGGCCAGTTAAAAAATGTCAATCTTTATACAAGGGATATCACAAGCGGTTGACTAGTAGGATGTGGCTGGTGGACTAGTCGGCTACACAGATGAGAAAAGGTTCAAGAAGTCTGACTTCACCTGTACTCTGTGGCGTAATTCATCAGACCTAGTGTAGGTTCAAGTCCTGAAGACACCTGCAACGAAGTGTCCTCCTATATCTAATATGCTTATCCCTCGTTATGTATCATTATTTTGAAACTTGTGGGGGAATTGTTTTAGTATTATTTTATAAAAAACACTTTTGAGTCATAGCTCTTGTTTCAAAAAGCACTTTTTCAAGTGTATCAAAGTTTCAAAATTGTGTTTTGTTTCATTCCCTCCTCTTTTGTTTCCCTCCACTATTTTGTTTGAAATTTGTTGTACTCTCTTGTGTGCAAGAGGCTATAATTGAGCTCAAGAATAGTCCCACATTGGTTGTGGGAGAGTTACTTGAGGGGTATATATATAGGATTGTCTCCTTAAGGTGTGAGCCCTTTGGAGAGGCAGTCACCCTACCCTCTAGTGTGTAGGGGTTCCTTGGGGTGCTTTTGAATTGCGCACGCGCGCGCGTCGAGGCGAGCCGGGCCGAGGTCGGGGTCGGGGTGTGGGTGTGGTAAAACCTTATTTTTTATATAGGATAAGTTTTGCACTTAGAGTTTTAGTTTTCATATTAAAACTCAGTTTGGTTCACCCATGGTTCACTATACGGATGAACCATAAACACCTATTCGTACATGTATACGGATAGATACACCCCCTCCCTGTACATGAAGGAAATACGTACATCTTCTGTATCTGTTTGGATATATCCCTTCATGAAAGGGTATTCCAGCTCTATATATTCACCAAGACATGCTTGCCTTTGTATGTACAACAGAAACGTATTGTCTCTGCAACAGTCCGTTCCAGAGACAAATACTTACTGTATTTTCATTTAAGTAATAAGAGGGTTGTATAGCCGTTTGGTATCCTTGGTACTCGTATTAGGTTCTGCGACCTATACGTTGAGGAGTTGTATTTATCTTGGAGGGTAAGGTGCAAGGTCAACCCCGTTGCAAAAGAGGGGGCATCTAAATCCTTAAGGAAAGTATCTTTCAGATACGACTCAACTCGGTTTGTTCATGCTTCTTCCTTTCTGGTTCGTTTCTCTCTGCTACTGTTGTGCGATAACAGGTATTTCTCTATTTCTGTATACCTGATTTGTCTTACAGTATATGCCTAGTATAACATTTTCCAGCAAAACCCTTCATATTCTATCTCTTACCACGCATAAGTAGAGGAAATTATCTCCTCCAGTTCCCTGCCCGGCCGAGTTCCCTAGTCCCTCTAATAAAGGGGGGGGGGGGTTGGACCCCACCCGAGTAGAGTGTTCGGGCAGGATTACGCTCCCCTTGTTAGGATAGGGGGATAAGAGAACTGGGCCAGTCAGGGAACTGGAGGGGATAAAGATCCAGAATACATTTTTTTTTTTTTCCCTTCACTAAAGGTACACGTGGGCTTTGTCAGTACCATGGTTAAAAAAAAGGGGAAGCAGATCACTGCCTGGGCCTCTAAAGGTTGCACGTGCACGGTGGCTGATGGAAAACAGCCAATTTGAATCGAACCTACCAATCAACATTCTGATTATACTTGAGTCTCAAAACCCTATTTTGGAATGTGCATTTTTGTACACAAATCTCTTTATTTGGCCATTTTCTCTTCATTAAATGTGCAGAAGATTAATGAAAGATACCTCTTATAATTAGATTTACAATCTAGTGATTAACAAAACCCCAAAACGGAAGATCTATGAAAATCTATGTTTTTCTTCCATATTCCACTTCCTAGGGTTTCAGCCGATTCTATCTTAAACTTGGTTTATTCCGATCTAGATCCCAATAAGAATTGATGGAGGAATTCACCCAAAAAAAAAAAAAATAATTGATGGAGGCAGATCCCACGTCCGATCCCAAGTTTTTAAACTTTGATCAGCCTTGGACAACAATTCATGACTCAAATGAATCTAGTGAACCCAAGTGTCAATATATAGGGTCAATAACAGTTTTGGTACTTAATCTTGAAGTGGGTTTTGTCCAAAATCCATATCGAAAGTGCAATTTTGGAGCTCGATTGCTTTGGTCCGACTACTGACTAAGCAAGGGATGAGATCGTTCTTGACTCGCTTTTTTCGGTTCGATAGCCACCACTAGTGGCAGTTGGGGGGCACCCATGATCCACCAGGCTTTTGCCAAATTAAAGCACCCTAAAGCCCTTAGGTAACTTTTTTTTTTTTTGTTTGGATGTAAACCCTTCACTAATCTTTCTAACATTGTGTTTGATGAAGAGGGCATACTAATCATCATTTTTTTAAAGTTTATTCTCTTGTTGTTCACATTTCAAACATGTTGCGTCACGCATTGGGGTGGAGCGTGCCGTTCCTGCGAGGAAGAAAACAGCAGTAGAGGATCGGGCCGAGCCAGTTTAGTCATTCCGATGCCTAAGTCAAAACTCTTAACAACAGATAATTAGGATTGAAATCAGATGATCATAGAAGGAGGTTACCCAGATATTTATAGGTGATTGAGAGAACCTTGCAGGCGATGACGTGACTTAATAGGAAAGGGAATCTCCCTGGCGTGAGTTTAGGTGATTAAAAGTCCTTTTAGGATTAGGGATAAGCTCCCCAGCCCCTCACGCCTGGTCAGGCTAGATTAGTGCACTAATTTAGGGCCGTTAGGGCCATTCTGCGTCATTTTTGGGGTGTGACTTCACTGCCTTATCCGGATTTGGCGTGGGGGCGTGGTCGGCCCCTCCTAGGATCAGGTTTCCATCTACTCTAAATCGATCCTTCCTCGCCTCGTCTTCCATGGGACGACCTGGTCGTGGACTCGTACCAACCTCTCCCACATGGGGATACACATGTCTGAACCCTATTGGGTGTTGGTTTCTTGATGTATCAAAACATATTTTTTTCCTACTCTCTATCTTATTGTGAGTGAAGTGAAGGGAAAGAAAATTAGATATAAACAAAAAATAAAATTGAAAACTTTTTAGAGCATTACTTGATGATTGTGTAACTAGCTAAAAACCTTAACAAATCTCGAGTAAATTGTACTTCGTTTTTCAATCAAATTCTTTTGATTTGAATAGGAAAATAAGAAATGTGTTTTACAATTTTAATTACCATAATTGATAGGATTTTTAGCTAGTTATACAATCATGATTACAAAAAGTTCCATTTTCTTATTTAATTTAATTTGATTTCCTTAATTTTCTTGTACTTGTAACCATCTAGATGGTTCCATTTATTTCCAGGTAAAAATCTTGTAAAATGAAAATGAACTGATTGAATTAGTATATAAAAAATTTGAAAAGTGACATTATACATCTAAATCTGCTTTTGTGCAGGTATCAGTGCAATCTGCACCTTTGTTCTACCCGTCTTCATTTGGTTTTTGTATTGGGTAGTAAAAAAAAGACGACTTGTCAAACTTAGAGAAAAATTCTTCCAACAGAATGGAGGTATGTTGTTGCAGCAACAAATAGCTTCATATAAAGGGGTCGAAAATATTGCCAAGATTTTCACTGTAAATGAGCTAAAGAAGGCAACCAATAACTTCCACGAGAGTCGAATACTCGGCCAAGGAGGGTTTGGTACAGTTTTTAGGGGAATCTTATCCAGTGGCAAAGTTGTTGCCATTAAGAGATCCAAAATGATGGACAAATGCCAGATTATACAATTTATAAACGAGGTTGATATCCTCTCCCAAATCAATCACAGACACGTGGTGAAGCTTTTGGGTTGTTGCCTAGAGACACAGGTTCCTTTGTTAGTTTATGAGTTTATCTCCAATGGGACACTCTTCCAACATATACATGGGGAGAAACAAGCATCTCCTCTTTCTTGGGAACATCGTTTAAGAATTGCAGCAGAAACAGCCGAAGCACTAGCCTATCTGCACTCTTCTCATTCAGTACCTATCTTTCATAGGGATGTCAAGTCTTCTAATATATTACTGGATGATAATTATAAGGCTAAAGTATCTGATTTTGGAGCTTCAAGATTGGTTCCTTTGGATGAAACTCAAAAAACGACAGCAATTCAAGGGACTCATGGGTACTTAGACCCAGAATGTTTTCCTACAGGTCAACTAACTGATAAAAGTGATGTTTATAGTTTTGGAGTTGTTCTAGCAGAGCTTTTGACTGGTAAAAAGGCTGTTTTATTAGACGAATCTGAGGATCATATAACCTTAGCAAAATATTTTGTATCTTCAATAAAAGATGGGAATCTTTTTCGTATTCTTGATGAACAAATAGTAAATGATGGGAATAGCGAACAATTATTGTTAGTTGCTGAGCTTGCAAGAAATTGCCTGGATGAAAAGAGAAAAGATAGGCCGACAATGAAGGAAGTTGCAAAGGAGCTTGATTCTTTGAACATGTTGTATGAGCAACCATCATTACAACATAATCAGGAAGAGACTGACCTTTTTCCAGGTGAACCATCGACATGTTCTACCGATGCAGCCCGTGAAATAGAGATTGGTTATACTCTAACCGATGCTGATCTTAGCCAAAACGACAAGGTAAATTTTCTTTTTTTTGGGTAAAATATGAGAAGGTAATTGTTTTCTTATGAGGTGTTGTGTGAGCCTTTGGGATTATTGTTTTCTTCTTTTTTTTTCTTTTTTTTTTTTGTTTTCTTATTATTGTTGATGTTAAATTTAAGAAGAAATAATGGGAGGTTTTCAATTTTTATCCTAATAATAAGTTCTTTTTGGTGCAGGTGAGAGGAAAGACATACTAGTGAGTACTTAACCACTTCAAGGCCTATCCTATGCTTGGATGCTAAAAGAGTTGTGTTTTTTTTTTCTTCTAGATGTTCTTTTTCTGTGGATTGGAAGTTTAAGAATGTTGGCTTAGATTTTATAAAATTATCCGTTTTTTTTTTCCACTCTATCTTTATTTTATTATGTGATAGTCAATGTGTGAGAATTAATAATAATTTGGAAGCTTTGGCTTAGGTCTTGGTGGGGTTTTCATTGGTTTTTCTTCCTTGGTTGTTTGACTTTTGTGTTCAATTGTAGTTATTTTCTTTTAATTGGTAATGGAAACTTTTCTGAATGAGAAAAAATAGAAAAAATATTTATCATAGAAGGAATGCTATTTAGTGAATCCAGTGTTAAAAATGAGGGGCTCATGTTCTCTGTGTCGCAGCACAGGCTGTGCCCAAACACATGGGCCTGCCACTCAGGGGGCAGGGTGGTTATTGCACCCACCCCCATGTGTCTGGGTGCAGCCTGCACCCCCGACACAGAGAACTTTCTCCCTAAAATGAGATGCAATAGAAGTACTTACAGGTTTGACCTCTTTCATTGTGCCAAAACACTCCAATATTTTCTCTATGTATTTTTGTTGACATAGTCACAACTTTCTTACTTTTTTATTCTTCTTAATCTCCATTCTAATAACTCTGACCCTTCTTATACAAAGTCAAAAATACCCTTTGCTAGTCCAATCAAAAGGTCAAATCTCTTAGATGAAGAAATCAAAATCATTGTTTTGTCTTAAGGGATCACCTAAATAAACTTGAAATTGTGCAAGATCCTCGGATGGATTTTTAATATGGGTCATCCAAGTGTGTGGATATTGGCTCATGGATATGGTAGCATAAACAGATTTGGGTTTCTACAACTCCCAAGTTTTATTTGGCCTTTGTACACAAGAGCATGAACAAATTCTAATCTTGATTTTCTAAAACACAATGCATGCGATTTGCATTTTGATACTTGGGATTCTATTTTAGACAAAAGGACCATTAAAATTCCATGGACAGTTTACTTGGGTTGAGATCGAATGATCGAGATTATTTTGTATGTTAGGGTCTGAGATGTTTTTGGCAAAGAAAAGACTAGGACCAAGTTTCTTTTCACCTAGAGTGAATAAGGAATCTCTATGTCTATGAGATCTGACATTTGGATTAACATGAGAAGAGTATTGGCCTTGTAAAATACTCGTGAGAGTATTATTTGGTCCGTAGGCCTACGAATCGGCGATAAATGCTCTAGAAAAGAGAACAGGTTTTTCGTTTAAAATAGGTGTTGTAATCATGGTTCTAGTGCACGGTGTCAAATTAGTTATTGGTCACCTGCAAAACTGATATGATAGCAATACAATATATATTGACATGGATCGATCATATTACACAAAATTTTCCCTGACTTCCCTTAAAAACTTGGTGCTGGATTGACGAAGACATTGACGAATGTGAGGAGGAAAACAACAATTCTTGCCACCACAGTAGTATTTGTACTAACACCCAAGGAAGTTATAATTGCTCTTGTCCACAAGGTTACGAAGGCGATGGGTGGGTAAATGGGACTGGTTGTGCCAAAATTCCAAAAATTCATCCGCCCATAAGCATTATTGCAGGTATCATCACCACTAATGTCATTTTAACATAAATTCGAGATGTCACAATTCATTCGGATGTCAGATAAATCATATTTATTTTCTATTGAGCAAAGAATGGAGAGGTCCAGTGAGAGAGCCGAATTGGAGGAGTATGCCTCAGCCATCCTATATTGCCTTTTGTTAGGGATTTAGATAGCACTCATCCTTAAAAGCTAATCGTTAAGGAGGAGATGGTGCCCAAGTACCAATAAAGGACACCATCTAGACTTATAGGTACTTGAGCACCCTCACCTAGTCTCCTTAGCGACTAGCTTTTAAGGATGAGCTATATCAAAATCCCTAACACCCTCTTATGTCTATTTTCTCTCACTATCTCTTGTCACTTGAGAGGAAAAGGATCGTATCCAACCATGGCGGGAGCTGGATCGTCAAGCCTCACTAAACAACAGCAAAAATAGGGGTGGGGTGGTCATTTCACAGGTGGGTACCACTTGGGCCCCACAAGTGAAATGACTACCCCCCCCCTGTTTTTGGGGTGGTTTTCAAACATAGGACCGTCCAGCTCTCGCCACGACTGGATAGGAGCCAAGTCCCTCTTTAGAGGACTCTGACACATTCAGAGGGTAGGTGCCTATGAAATTGTTTAAGCAAGATCTTTTATAAGCAAAATATATTTTTTATGGGAAGTAGTTTTCTGTGTGGGAGTGTGGCCTATGCCAACACTCCCATGTATCTATGTCTTCTCTTCAAATCAAGGGAGCAGGAATGTCTTTTCAATATTTGCATGTGCCTAGGCTTGTTGTGCAGCCTAGGCTTGCGTGTGCCTAGGCCTGCTGGGCAGGTGGGCATGGGTGATGGGCCTTGTGTGGCTCAACCTAAATGGTGGGGCTTTGTCCCCTGCTTACAGTTCAGGTGGGTTGGGTCAAGCCGGGTTGGCCCGGTCTGGTCAATCCGGTCTGACTCGGGTCGGTCAACTCTTTATTTTATTTTTCTCTCTTTCTTAAAGATTCCATTTTAAAGGTCCACATTCAAATATTGATATCTTCCAATCCGTGTGGCTGATTTTGACGCGCCACATATTGCCGCGAAGGTCTCAACCCGTACTTTTCATCCATGTGACAGATATGGTAGGATTTTGCCTAAAAATGGCACGGATATCGAGGAAAGCACATAAATGGTGTTTCACACCAATCAAGGTCCAAATGATACCAAAATTACATGAGATTTTACGTGTAAGCACAATATGACCAAATAAAGTTATCCAAATGATTTCAGGTCACATCGGGTGGCTCGGGTACCAAGAACCATACCAGGGGCAAAACGGTCATTTTCACAAAAGCTACCCGATTTGGCCAAAACTTTACATGAAAACTTAATATGATCAAATGAGGTCATCCAAAGTATTTCGGACTAAATTGGGTGGTCTAGATACCGAGAACCGTGCTAGGGGCAAAACGGTCATTTTCACAAAAGTTACCCGATTTGGCCGAAACTTTACGTGAAAACTTAATATGACCAAATGAGGTCATCCAAAGTATTTCGGACTAAATCAGGTGGTCCAGATACCGAGAACCATGCCAGGGGCAAAACGGTCATTTTCATGACAGGTGTTGGATTTGGGTGAAACTTCAAATGTGAACTTAAAATGGTTAAATACGGCTATGTTAAGGGTTTAGGCTCTATTTGGGACAGTTTGGTTATAAAAAGTGGGGTAGGGGTAATTTGGTAATTCTTGCCATTCAGTCACCACACGAGTTATGTCCTTAACCATCATTGCCAAGACATACTTCCAAGGTGTCAAAATGTGGTGTCTACAACAGGTGGAGGTAGCCAACCGACCTGTACACATGGTACTGATAAACACAGGGGCGTCTGTTGACGTACTCTCCTTGGACGCCTATCGACAGTTCGGGTTCGGGGACGATCAGCTCAAACCAGAGCCCACTTACCTCTATGGATTCTCAGGTGCCACCGCCTCCATCAGAGGTACCATAGAACTACCCGTCACCTTCGGGGTACACCCTCGACAAGTGACTAGCATTGTGAATTTCATGGTTGTCAAGTTCGTGGTGTCCTTCAACGGCCTCCTAGGGCGACCATCTCTGACAGTCCTTAGAGGAGTCATATCGCCACTTCACCTGAAGATGAAGTTCCCCACCAAGAATGGGGTTGGCGAAGTCCGAGGAGATTAGAAGAAAGCAAGGGAGTGCTACGCCACCTTCATGAAAAAGAACAATGGTAACACCCATGGAATGGCACTCTACCTAGAGAACTTGGTCAGTGACCAGAGAGATGAACTGATAGAGAGAAGAGGAAGACCAGTGGAAAACCTCATCCCATGGCCCCTCAGTCGGGACGACCCCTCCAAGGTCGTACAGGTTGGCTCGCTACTAAGCAAGGAATAGAAAGAAGGGCTTGGACACCTCCTCCAAGCGAACATGGATGTCTTTGCATGGTCGACCTCCGACATGCCGGGAATACCACGTTCCATAGCAGAGCACCGACTACATGTCAACCCAACCAGGAAGCCCATTCAACAGAAGCGGCGTAACTTCGCCCTCGATCGACAAGCAGCAATCAAAGAAGAGGTCGAGAAGTTAAGCCAGTCAGGGTTTATCAGAAAGGAGAAGTTCCCAACCTGGCTCACAAACGAGGTCATGGTACCAAAGCCAAGTGGGAAGTGGAGGATGTGTGTCGACTACACCGACCTGAACAAGGCATGCCCAAAAGATGAGTACCCACTGCCCAGGATCGACCTATTAATCGACGCCACTGCCGGCCATGAGATGCTGAGTTTCATGGATGCTTACTCCGGGTACAACCAGATCCTCATGCATGAGGGTGATGAGTCCTACATCGCATTTCGGACGGACAAAGAGAACTACAGCTACAACGTCATGCCGTTCGGGTTGAAGATGCAGGGGCCACCTATCAGAGGATGGTCAACAAGATGTTCGAGGAGCAGATCGGGCGTAACATGGAGGTATATGTAGATGACATGCTCGTGAAAAGCATCCACGCCAACCAACACCTGGCCGACTTAGAGGAAGCACTCACAGTACTGAGGAGGAACTAGATGAAGCTAAACCCTGCAAAGTGCGCCTTCGGTGTAACGTTAGGAAAATTCCTGGGGTTCATGGTCTCAGTACGCGGAATAGAAGCTAACCCATCCAAGATCAAGGCCATCCAAGAGATGGCACCTCCTCGAACGGTCAGGGAAGTGCAGAGGTTGAATGGAAGGGTCGCCGCCCTTTCCAGGTTCGTGTCACGATCAGGTGATAAGTGCTTACCATTATTCAAAACATTGAAGAACCTCCGAAGCCCTAAAGATTTCACATGGACAGGAGAGTGCCAGAAGGCGTTCAAAGAATTGAAGGAGTACCTAGAGAGCCCACCACTGCTTGGGTGACCAGAACCTAACGAAGAGTTGCAGCTCTACTTGGCCGCTACCCCTGTCGCAGTCAGTGCAGTACTGCTGAAGGAAGAAGACAAAGTCTAGAGGCCTATCTACTATGTCAGCCATGTTCTGATCGATGCAGAGACCAGGTACACTAGGATAGAGAAGGTAGCCTATGCATTGGTAATCGCAGCTAGGAAGCTACGACCATACTTCTAAGCCCATACCATCACGGTCCTCACAGACCTACCTCTAAAGAAGATACTCCACAAGCCAGACGTCTCCGGACGATTAATAGCATGGGCAGTGGAGTTAAGTGAGCATGACATCAGTTCCAACCAAGGACATCCATCAAAGGCCAGGCTCTTGCAGATTTTATTGCAGAGTGTACCCTATCTAAGATCGAACCAGAGATAGGGGAGCCCAAGGAGAAGGATCACGGATCGTGGGACATGTTCGTGGATGGGTCGAGTAACGCGACGGGAAGCAGCGCTGGCCTCATATTAACAATCCCCGAAGGATTCCGTGTCTATTATGCTCTCCGATTCACCTTCCAAGCATCCAATAATGAAGCAGAATACAAAGCACTACTAGCTAGGCTCCGGGTGGCCAGAGCCATCCCAGTCACACACCTATCCA
This sequence comes from Telopea speciosissima, assembly GCF_018873765.1. Lineage (NCBI taxonomy): Eukaryota > Viridiplantae > Streptophyta > Magnoliopsida > Proteales > Proteaceae > Telopea > Telopea speciosissima. Next base: position 62,311,627 of record NC_057920.1, on the reverse strand, counting down.
CCCGGAGCAACTCCCAGCTTGTGGTGAATCAGGTGAATGGAGAGTACGAGGCGAAAGATGATAGGATGGCATCATACCTAGCACGTGCTCAAGCATTGATCGAGGGTTTCGTGAAGTTCGAGAAGGTTCGAGTTCCCATGGAAGAGAATGCCACCGTCGACGCCCTATCCAGGCTAGCCAATGAGGAACTCTGAAATTTGGCTAGTGCAGTCTATGTTGAGATCCTGCATGAGCCAACGTATAAGGAAAAGTAGGTTAACGAAATGGAGGAGGGACCTAGCTGGATGGACCCTCTACTCAACTACCTCCAGAACGACGTCTTACCAGAAGACAAGGCCGAGGCAAGGAAGATCAGGATGAGAGCTGCAAAATACACCGTCCTAGACGGGATACTGTATAAGCAGGGGGCAACAACACCACTACTCCGGTGCCTAGGACCCAAGGGGGCAGAGTACGCCCTAGCAGAAGTCCATCAGGGGATATGTGGAAGCCACATGGGGGGACGAGCCCTAGCCTACAAAATCCTCCGCCAGGGACTATACTGGCCACGAATGCAAGAGGAGGCCATCCAATATGCCAAGAAGTGCGAGCAATGTTAGTTGTTCGCCCCAGTACCCCATCTACCCGCCACCAAGCTGACATCAATCCTCAACCCCATACCTTTTGCCATGTGGGGACTGGACATCTTAGGCAACTTCACCGCAGCACCGGGAAACAGAAAGTACCTGGTCTTCGCGATTGACTACTTCACCAAGTGGGTTAAAGCTAAACCATTGGCCAAGATAACAGAGACAGAGATGGAGAAGTTCGTCCGCGACGACGTCATCTACAGGTTTGGGGTACCAAAGATCCTCGTCTCAGATAACGACAAACAATTCAATAACCCCAAGTTCCAGGCATTCTGTCACAGCTACAACATCGACTATCGGCCTGTATCGGTAGCATACCCACAGGCCAATGGTTTGGTGGAGGTCACCAACAGAACACTACTGGATGGAGTCAAGAAAAGGCTAGAGGGAGCCAAAGGGAAATGGGTCGAAGAGCTACCAAGCGTTACGTGGGCGTGCATCGAACTACAACACGGACACCCACAGGAGAGAGCCCATTCTGCCTAGCATATGGCACTGAAGCATTGGCGCCAGTAGAGGTCTGCGTCATATCCCATAGGGTTCTGCACTTCAACGAACGTACCTATATCGACGGATTACGGGTGAACCTAGACTTTATAGATGAAGTCCGTGAGAGAGCACTACTAAGGAACGTCGCCTACCAACAACATACTGCCAGGTACTATAATGCCAGGGTCAAGGAAAGGTTATTCCACCAGGGAGATCTAGTCCTACGGAGGGCAAGTGCATCACAGCCACAGAAGGCAGGGAAGCTGTCAGCCAACTGGGAAGGACCCTACATAGTCTCCAAGCAGATACGTCCAGGGACCTACCACTTGAAGACTTCGGGGGGCAAGAAGGTAGACCGTACCTGGAACTTAGAACACTTGAAGAAGTATTACCAGTAGAAGCAAACAGCTCCATCAATAGTAGCAATCAAGTAGTAGCAGTAGTGGTAGTGGTAACAGTAGTAGTAGCAGCAGCAATAGTAGTAGACGACATCACTGTTTCAAGGGCAATTTGAAAATTTTCATTCAAAATAAAGAGGTGTTTCAGGAATACTTGTCTTCTTCTACCACTCAATCGAATCACTGCCACTACACCAAGGCGTCATGTCACCACTGAGGCTTTATGCCTAAGGCAACATGCCACCACTGAGGCTTTATGCCTAAGGCGTCATACCACCACTGAGGTTTTATGCCTAAGGCGTCATGCCACCATCGAGGCTTTATGCCTAAGGCGTCATGCCACCATCGAGGCTTCATGCCTAAGGCGTTATGCCACCACTGAGGCTTCATGTTTAAGGCGTTATGCCACCACTGAGGCTTCATGCCTAAAGCGTTATGCCACCATCGAGGGTTTATGCCTAAGGCGTTATGCCACCACTGAGGCTTCATGCCTAAGGCGTCATGCCACCACTGAGGCTTCATGCCTAAGGCGTCATGCCACCATCGAGGCTTTATGCCTAAGGAATTATGCCACCACTGAGGCTCTATGCCTAAGGCGTCATGCCACCACCGAGGCTTTATGCCTAAGGCGTCATGCCACCACCGAGGCTTTATGCCTAAGGCATCATGCCACCACTGAGGCTCTACGCCTAAGGCATTAAGCCACCAAGGTCTGATGACCACCAAGGCGCAACGTCACTACCAAAATCCCATGACTATCAGGGGTCATAGGGCACCAATGCGCAATCAACCACCAAGAGACAATGTAATCAAAGAAAAGCAAGCATCACAATCCAAAAGTTATCATCCAAAAAGTCAACATCCAGAAAGAACATCTATAAAATCAGGGGGCATCTAGTGGAGGAGCAGCCTTTGATCCAGAAGGAGACATCATATCAGCCTCAGCTGGACAAGCAACACTCTCCTCTGGTAAGATCACACCCTCCTCTGTCACCACAACATCATACTCAGGAGAGACACAAGCCACTACAGCAGTCTCAGGTAGCAGCGTAGTGACCTCAGGGAACCTTGAGAAGTCATAATTAGGGGTCTTCTCCAGAACGCGAACTGCCAAGTCTGAGGAAGTCAAGACGGTAGGAATGGGAGCCAACTTACTCCTAGGGTCACCAACAGAAATAGAAGCCCTAGAGGCCCTACAACCCCTACTAGGGGTGGAATCTCCAGAAACCTCCTCCTCCCCTTCACTAGCAACAGGGGAAGGCAAAGAAGAAGAAGTATCCGCGGGGGAAGAAGACTCCTCAAGGGATCCAACCACAATCGCAGTCGGATCAGAGTCATTAGGTGATGACATGGACAAATAATGAAGCAGACTAGCTACTTGCTTAGAGCAACGATCTCCCAGACAAAAAGCTAGCAAGAAAAATGAAATGAAGACCACCTGCAAAGTATAAACAGCAGATCCATCACAGACAAGAAGAAGGAGAGTGGAGAAGCATGAGGGTCCATCGCACCCATGGACGTGGCCTCACACCCATAGGCGCGGCCACACCCGCAGGTACGGCCACCCCTGGAGCGGCCACCCTAGGCGCGGCCCTACATCAAAAAAAAAAAAGAAGGGGTTGAACTTACCTTAGGGGGAAGGCGATCGCATGGGGGGAGCAGACACACGACGACGAGACCACACCACGGGCACGATCAAGTGACAGAGACCACCAAATGCAAGGCACTCAAGCCAAGCATCACTCAAGCCCTCCAAGTAAGCAAGGCACTAAGTGAGCACAAGGCATGTACAGGGACCCAAAACCAAAGGAAAGAAAACCAAAAAGTTGACACTAGTCTAGGTGACCCAAGGACAAGCACATGGTGGGCACCAAAAAGAGGACAAAAGACAAAAGTCCAATGCAAAGGAGAAATTCAAGAAAAGCAAAAAGTGGGAGACAAAAAGTAAGAAAGAGAAATGATGAGGAAAAATGAGAAGTGATATATCTAGAAAAAACAAAGCAAAAAAGAAGAAGAAAAAGTGTAGGAGGAAAGGTTTGAACCTCCAACCTCTCCTACCTCACTAACAGATTTACAGGCAAGCCCCACAAAGAAAGTTCATTCGCAGCGGACCCCTCACTATATAAAGGCATCTACTCTCTTGGACATCCTATCTCAAGAGAGTGGGGGGCAAATGATACATCCAAGATTCACTGAACCAGTCAGCGGCTGCCATGTGTCACAAAGAGACCCGCTCTAGAACCAAGGAGAACCAATCAGGGGTCCCACCCGGGCGCGGCCTCACCCAGGCGTGGCCTCACACCCAGGAGCCAGCCTCACCCAGGAGCGGCCTCACCCAGGAATGGCCTCACACCCAGGTGCGGCATCGTGGACGCAGACGTGAGGTACACGGACACCGAGCCCGCTCATCTATGACCCAATCATGTCACTATAGACTTATGCCACCATCAGGACTCTGGGCCACCGCTTAGAGGTCATGTCACCCAAACGGATTCAAGCACTAATGACGTTATCACCACACGCGAGTATCTATCCGCCAAGGATATTGATACCACCCGGACACTCCCTCCCGCGGGGAGATGGCCAATCAGGATAGAGCCTTGTTACCCAGGTCCTCTATCCACTCAACGGCACACTCGCCATCAAACTAGGACTCTCCACACCGTCATGCACTACTATAAAAGGAAAGGTACACCACCCTTAGAGGGGACATCTAAACTCATATTGAATAATCACTATTCATCTATTTTGCTCAGGAGATCTAAGTTTGGCATCGGAGAGCCCCAGGCCGGAACCACACCAGTTCTCTCTGTTGACCCCTTGGTCCACTTGTAGGTGACGGCACTCGCAGGACCGCTCGATGATTTCTTGACGCAACACATAGGGATGTGAAGTCTTCTAATATACTACTGGATGATAATTATAAAGCTAAAGTATCTGATTTTGGAGCTTCAAGATTGGTTCCTTTGGATGAAACTCAAAAAACGAAAGCAATTCAAGGGACTCATGGGTACTTAGACCTTGAATGTTTTCCTACAGATCAACTAACTGATAAAAGTGATATTTATAGTTTTGGAGTTCTTCTAGCGGAGCTTTTGACTGGTAAAAAGGTTGTTTTATTAGATGAATCTGAGGATCATATAACCTTAGCAAAATATTTTGTATCTTCAGTAAAAGATGGGAATCTTTTTCATATTCTTGATGAGCAAATTGTAAATGATGGGAACAGAGAACAGTTAATGTTAGTTGCTGAGCTTGCAAGAAACTGCTTGAAGGATAAAAGGAAAGATAGGCCGACAATGAAGGAAGTTTCAAAAGAGCTTGATTCTTTGACAATGTTGTATGAGCAACCATCATTACAACATGATCAGGAGGACAGTGTAGGTGAACTATCAACAAGTTCTATCAATGCAGCTCTTGAAATGGAGATTGGTTATAGTTCATCTGATGATGATCGTTGTCAAAATGAAAAGGTAAAATAAAACTTTTATAATGAATAAATCTTAATCCCTTTGGTATGAATACATGTGTTAACATTGAATTTTTACAGGTTTTTCACATATTTTTATATTGAAAAATAAAAGCTTATGTAGCCATATTCATCTCTGGCTTGGTTTGGTTGCAAGGGAAATTAAAGGGAAGGGAAGTTAGGTTTGAAATTTTTACTTCCCTTCCCTTTAATTTCCCTTGCAACCAAATGAAGTCTCTGGTTTGCGTGTTTTAGGAGTGTTCTTTATCATACCTTGTTTTATAATATTTATTAGTTAATAAATTGTAAGAAAGTAACTTGACTCTAAAAAAGCATGTATTGATAATTCACTCCACTTCTTTTACACCATTTTGTGAGATAAGAAGGGCTATGGCTATGAGTCTATGACCCTATTGGATCTTAAGAAAGAGTTGTCTCATTTGTGATTTCTTCTACATTATGATGTGTTGTGAGAGCCATTCGGATGTTAATTGTTTTGGTATTATTGTTGATATTAACTTTAACAAGAAAAAAGGGGGAGATTCCAGGTTTTCAATGTTTGTCCTAATAAGTTTCTTTTTCGTGTAGGTGAGAGGAAAGACATGCTAATGAGTTATGCACTTCAAGGCTTATTGTGTAGTTGGATGCCAAAGGAGTTGTTGATCCTTTTTTCTTCTAGATGTTCTTATTCTGTGGGGACTGGAAGTTTAGGAATGCTAGCTTAGATTTTTTGTACTTGTTGTTTTCTTTTGAATCTCTCTTTATTTTATGATGTGATAGTCTACGTGGGAGCAAGGAAAAGAAACTCGGGTTTCGAGCTGACCAAAACCCAGTTTTGGTAGGTTTCAGTCGAAACCTGATCGACCCAAAACAAGGATTTTTAGTTCTAATTTTTGTGCAGGTTGCCTATTTTTCACATTTTAAACACAATCTATGAATTACATTTCACATTTTAAACGCAATCCATGAATTACATTCACCCAAAAATCACTGAAAATGGTACTTATGGTTATTGATCCAAGTTTACTAGCATACGCGCTGATAGGATACATACACTAAAGTGGTATCATAATGTTCATATAATTATAAAATACTTGGACCATGAATAATTCATTTAATCCAAATAAAACGTTAAGATGTCCCTCTTCAATTCATCATCATCCAACATATATAAGACATTTATTTCAAATAAATGTTGTAGGAAAATGACATTTATGAACAGAAATTTTTTTTAAAAAAAAAGTTCAACTATCAAAACAAAATTTCACTTCGGTAGAGTTGTAGATCAGGTCATTGTAACTGACATAAAAAAATAAAAAAAAATTGAAAGCATTCCCCCATGTATTTACCAAAAAAATACAAATAAATGATTTTTTGGGTTCCAAAAACTTTTTTTTTTTTTTTTTTTTGGTGAAGGTTCCAAAAACTATTACCTTCTTCAAAAGATGAATTGAATGGAGAAGAAGATGCAAAAATAACCTTGATGTGGCAAGGTTATGAAGAAATTTCAGCTGAAATCGAGCAAATCCACCTAAAGAAAGCCAAAGAAGATAAGAGAAGAAGAGCTTCTGTCGTTGGTTTGAATGGGAAAAAGAAGATAGGAAAGTGAAATAAGGTTCTGCCAAGGAAAAAGCAATTCAAAAGGGTATTTTGGAAAATACTTAAACCTAAGAGGGTATTTGGGAACACAATGGGGAAAGGATTATTCCAAGTTTGTGCCTACGATTGGGGGCAGCAGTATCATGGGTTGCAGCCAAATTTTTTTCATTTTTTCATACACATGAAATGATATATTTTACCCTCAATGAAAAAGAAAGGACCGAGTGTTCTTTTAACCACGATGGATGGGAATCCATTCAGTGCGAGACTTCAGATGGACATGGAAGAGTATCGAGAGGGTATTTTGGGGAACATGCTAAAACCCTATAGGGGTTTGTGGATCCTAAGATGGCATGGTGGATCTTAAAAAAAACTTTCCTCCCAAAAGAAAGTACACTAAACAAAGAGGGTAGAAAATTAAGGGGAGAAAGAACGCTACCTAGTCGCGTGTGGCGTGTGGCGCGTGGCACTGTGCCCAGACACAGGACAATAAAAAATGACCGTCATGCCCATATGAAAGAGTGGAAAATCCCTGGAAACGCAACGGTCTTCTTGCCATGGCTTTGTGTTTGGACACAGGGGCTGCGCTAGATATTGTTCTCTTCCCAAAATTAAGATTACAAATTATTTGATGCTTTGAGAGATGTCAATAAGAAAACCCCTTTATTAAATATCACAACTTTTTGAGACATTAATATCTACAACAACATACCATGTCGCGAACATATGAGAAAACACCACACTATCTCACTGGTCAAGCAATACAAGACAAGTAGATGAGGAGTCCATAATGGCACAACAATTAAAGAACTTGATATGCGTAATTTTATTCATAACCACTTCTATGTGTAGTCTTCGATGGTACAATGTGTCATATGATAGAGAATCTCCCATCCAAGTAGGCAAATTTCATATATTAAAAAAAAAATTGTTAAGAAGTGAATTTTCATTATGAGAAAATTATAAGAGTGACCATGGGATGTAAGGTGGTTGGAACTAATGTTGCAAATTTGGATAAATCAGAGAGACTTGTCCAAATTGTTAAACCCTGATAAATTTTTAAATTTCGATAAGAAACATTAATGTATGTACCCAATTTTTAATCTCTGGGCCAAGCTTGATCGGCCACAAAAATATAGGCCTGAGGTGGGGCAAGCCCGGGGTTCGGGTCAAGTCTTCGGGATACGCCTAAACCACAACCCCCCCCCCCCCCAAATAAAAGAAAAATGCATGTATGTAGGACAGTTTGATGTATTAAGTAGAGGAATATACATATATTAATTAAGAATATGTGTGTTATTCTGTGTTAAGATCTAATATATACATATGAAATTAGCCGTTGATTTAGAATATCTATGTTTGTTGTTGTGTACATGGTTTTGTTTTAATGTTTCTAGGTTATTATGCATAATTTTATATTGAAGTGAAGTTATTTATATTAAATCGGCTATTCATTGTGGATTAGGTGTAGCTTAATCTAGTGATCTCTTAGATAAAAAAAAATAATATAATATTTAATGCTGAATCTTTAGGCAAAAGACAAGTTTAAATCTGTGTTTGTAAGCAAGACAATGTAGAAAATTCGTGCCCAATCTGGCCCAGCCCACCCTAAGCTTGGGCTTTTGCCGGGCTCGGTCTGAGCTGAGACCTACAAAGATGGGCTCAGTCCTGCATTTGTGACCCCAAATAGGAAACTGACGCAGTAGGAAACTGGGGGGGGGGGGGGGTGCTAATGTCGACATACATGAATCCACAAGTAGAGCAAACCGAAAAATTCCTTCTATTCAAAATGCAAGCTGCTTAAAAAGGAAAATTCGAAGCCCATATATAGATAAAGGCATGTTTACAGAAGAAGGAAACAAAAGTAAATAGCTAGAAAGAGCATAAGTCAGACCAGTTTGGGTGGCCTTCTGCTAATCCAACTGGCTCAAGAACTCATCTGATATCTCCTCTACATTAGAAGCACCAAAATCAGTTTGATCGATTCGAATTATACTGTTATTTATCTGTTTCAAGTTTTGTTCGTTTGACAGTTTGGATTCAGTACTTATTCATTTTAGCTGTAGCACCCCTAATGGTTTTGACCACTCAAATTATGGTCTAAAAATAGGGGAAAAAAACACTGCCTGGTTGCACGGCACCTGCATGTAGACACAAAAGCGTGCTAAATTACCGTTCCGTCTCTTTTGAAATTAAATTCCATTCATGTTGATGCCCTTGCAAATAAATATATTAAAAATTAGTTAAATTTTAAAATTGATGAAAAGAAACACATTTAAGTAGAACAAATGTAAAAGCATCAATCCTCTCTCTCTCACAGCCATGACGTTCACTACATCACTACCTCCATTACTAGACGGCTACAATTTTGCTGTAATTTTTTTAAAAAAAAATTCTTTTTCAAATTGTGGACTTCCATTGAGAGGGGGGAGGGTTAAGGATGGGAGTAACCTTAGAACTGGACCCTTTCTACTTTCACTGGGCTTCAAGCTTGATAACATGTGGAGGACAAAGACTTCCATTTCCTTCTTTGATTTCCTATAGAAGGGACTTCAGAACTTCATTGTTGTTCTTGTCCAAGAGCTCCCTACAAAAGTTGTGCCTTAAATGGAGAGCTTTATTGCTGTAGTCTTCTAGTATAGGGGTTGGGACTGGGTTAGAGTCTTCCACTTTTTCCTTACTTGTGATTGATAAAGAGTTCCCTTATGTTTATGGGATAAGTTTTCTTTCATCATAGAGACTGGATCCTGTTCTTGTACAAGTTCCGTCCAATGCCCTCCAAGGTCACTCACATGGAATCCACTGTGAGACACACAGGAAGAGTGGATTCCATGTGAGTGGCCTTGGAGGACCTTGGACGGTACTTGTATAATGATAGGATCTACGCTTGTCATTATACTCTTCTATTAACGAAGTTGATAATACCCCCACTCCTATGTGTGATACCCTCTTCTACCCATCTGAACCCCTCGGCCAATAGATATTCTAGTGACCGTTGGTTTGTTGAACACTCGTTTCTATGTTTATTTTTTAGGTGAAAGCCTTCTTTTACTTTGGGTGAAGAATGAATCTCTTCAACATGGGTGACTTGATGGCATGATCGAACTCCAGGAACAGTGGATGTCATCATGAACTCCGTATTGTACCAATCCAAGGGTCAAATCCATGGATGAAGAAATGAAACTTAATCCTTTACTGGTTTTTTGAAATATGGATCACTCAGATATGCTTACGCTTGATCTTTGTGCTGGATATAATTATGGATGAATTTTTAATATGGGTAAGCCAAGTGTTGATTTTGGCCCATGGATATGGTTGCATAAACAGATCTGAGCCTCTACAACTCAAAAGTTTTATTTGGCCTTTGAAGCACAATCCATGCAATTTGCAGTTTTATACTTGGGATTCTAGTTTAGACAAAAGGCTCTCTAGACCATTAAAATCTCATGGAGCTCTTACTTGGGTTGAGATCAATTGGGGGAGATTAATTTCGTATGTTAAGATTAGAGACGCTTTGTATTTAGCAAAAATAAAAAGAATAGTAACCAGTTTCTTTTCACCTAGAGTGAAGAGAAAATTTCCACAACTAAGAGATATGACCTTTTGGATTAACAATTTAGCATGGAAAGAGTATTATTAACCTTGTAAAGTACTGATGAAAATACATGATCGGAAATACATGATCTGTAAACATAGGGTAAGATAAAGTGATAGTAATAGAGAAAACAGAATTTTTTCTTAGGTCAAAAAAGTTGTGATATACATATTAGCATTGTTGGCTCAATTTCATTCGTTGGATTCAAAATCTATGTAATCTTAAATCTTCGTGTGTAACATGCCTTCAACCAAAAAACAAAAAAAAATATTAACGTTATACAATAGCTGCTTTTTTGCATAGTCATCCAATGCTTTGTCAAGAGCTGTCTGCCACCAAGATAAGACGCATATAAAAGACCAACTCTGCAGAAATTCTCTTTCTCGCACATCGGGTGCTGAGGTCACCCTTCACGATGGGTGATGCAATCATTATCTTCATAACTTTCTATAAAGTAAAAGTGATGAGATTGATATAAAGGAGTTCCACTGGGTAATTGTAATCTACTAATGCATGTCAAGCTCATGGTAAAGAATCTATCAAAATTGGAGATAATTTTAAGTATCGGTATCGTATCTTCCGATATCGGTTTTGCTAGTCAGTGATATCGATACCATGTTGATTTGGTTAATTTTATTTGATCGAATCGATCTGGGATGATACCGTACGTATAGATATTATATTGATTTCCTATATTGCCGATAATCGTTTCGATTCCGTACACTGAAAAATGGCGATCCCACATCACACTATTATAAGCAATCAACTGTCTTTTCAAATTAAAGAATAAAGGTTGAGAAACGGATGGACGGCGGCTTTGTACTGATTATCAAAAAGCAAACAGACATTGCTGAATTGGCGCTGTCGGCCACGAAGTGGCAAATCAGACTAATTTTTTTTTTTTTTATAGAAAGGCACGATTTTTTTATAAAATAAAAAATAGGATACTTATATAAAAGAGTTCCTATACGTAATAATCATAATAAAATGCATCTTCAAATACGAATCTACTAAGATAGACCCACAGCATACAATCATTAGCTATCAATTTTCTTTTTTGGATAAATTTTATTTGATGAAACCTTGTACCGATTTCTTTATAACCAGGCAGCCTCCTTATACAATAAATAGTGGGATCGATACTCACATTTTTTTGTCCTATTTAGACCATGTGGGTTTTATAAGGATGTTGTCATTTAATTTCCAATTCCTCATTGATTATCATATCGAGATTTGTTCTTGCATTTTCATTTTAGGAAACCCTCTTCGTATGAAAATGTGCAATTTGATGGCCAGTTTGATTGTTATTTTGTGGGTGAAATAGATTTTTTCCTTGTTCCTATTTGTCTTTCGAGGATCATTTTTAAGATAGTTTTGCTATTTTATTAGATTTGATTATCTAAACCATTGTAAACTTGAAGGGAAAAGATTTTATACACGGTCGTGTAAACCGTGTATGTGAGAGGATCTCTCACAAAGAATTGCTAAAATCATAAATCTCCACCTATCTCCACCCATTAATTAATGCCTTGAAACTCTTACCATTTTCTTTTCCCAATCTATAAGTTCTTGTAAGTATCTCCTTATATGTCAACAGCTGTCTTGTTTTAATCATACGGTCAAATTGATTTTTAAACTTAACTATGGTTCAAATCCAACCCTCTTCTCTCTCCTCTCACACCCCTCTTCGGCGGTAACCTCTCCTATCTTCTCCCCTCTCTTTCTCTTTCTCTCTTTGCCGGAGGAGAAGAAGGGTAATAACATTCCCCTCCCCTGCTAAAAATCTCACAAGAACCATCCTTTCCACCATAAAAAATCTCAAGCAACTCACCACTATCTGCCTAGGCTGGATCTTTTTATGAAATCCAAATACAGTGATGAATGGAAATTTAAAGCTTCAGTCGAGAGTTAATGGTCAGATGAGAGATAGTAACCTCTTCTTTTCATCCAACAGTGTGTGTACTGGATGCAAAAGATTCAGTCACTACTCGCTTGTCTATGCCGACTTCCACTTCATTATATCTCTCCTTCTCTGCCGTTTCTCCTTCTAAACTCCCGCCCTTCGCCTGTCTCCCTCTTATTGCTTTTCTAGATCTATAATCTATTGATACCCAATAAAGAAATACAACAGAACGAGATAGTTTCCAGGGCCCTTTTACAGAGTGTTAAGGAGAACAATTCATCACCATCATCTTCACATACACTAACCCATAATACCTCATCATGCCATCAGGTGCAAAGAAGACAAAGCAAGATAAGATAAAGAAAGAAAAGGCCGCCAACAACCATTCCTCTTTTTATGGTTTCTCCTATTTAGTTTTTTGGGTTTTTTTTTTCTGTCAATGTTTTATTGGATTGATTTCACTTTGTTCGTTAATTCAATTAGTGTTAGGAATTGATGATCTGAAAACCGATGAAGAGAAAGAGAGTGATGGTGGTGAAATCAGTTCCCCTAAATCACAGCCAGGAAATCACCCATTAACGGAGAATGAAGAATAGGGGGAGGTGGACAGGCAGGGTTGAGATTCTCCTACTTCTACATCGGTTGTTGTCACCAATTCTAAATCCATGGAAGTTTCCCAAAATGACGCCGGCAACGGCGAAGCGGAAAATAAGCAAAAAGAGGCGACTGTTATTACCCTTCTTCTGCTCCAGGAGAGAGAGAGAGAGAGAGAGAGAGAGAGAGAGAGAGAGAGAGAGAGAGGTTACCACCGAAGAGGAGTGTGAGAGGAGTGTGAGAGGAGAGAGAAGAGGATTGGGTTTGAGCCATGGTTAAGTTTAGAAATCAATTTTAATCGTAGGATTAGAATAAAACCGCTGTTGACATTGTAAAAGGATACTTACATGAACTTATGGATTGGGAAACCAGAGAGGAGAAAAATCCCTCACATACATGGTTTACACGACCGTGTATGAAATTTTTCCCCTAAACTTAAATAACAGAGTTCACACTCCGGATTACTTTTCACTTAAATATGCAAACTTTTCTAATTCTGGGTATTATCCGTTAGTGAAGGGCCAATTTCTGTAGTTCTTTCTTGCCATGAAGTATGGTACATCTACATCGAGTCATTCACACTCCGAATTTTGTGTCGTTGATAAGAAATGAATTCGATATTTTTTGACATAAGAAAGTTAACGCTGAATATCCTCCAAAGTCACGATAGCTATATGCCACACATTTGTAATCCAAGACAGTGATTGTGATTAAAGCCAAAACAAAAGGGAAAAAGAGAAACAGTATGCATTATTGATAGGTTAATTGAGGACCATTAAAGGTGCCAAGAGTGTGCTTTGTTTGTTTGGCTTTGGACCCATTCTATTTCTCCCTCTCTCTCTCACCCCGAGATATATATATATATATATATATATATATATATATATATATATATATATATATATAGGAGAGGGGGGTAAGTATGGGAGTAACCCTAGAACTTGACCCTTGCTACTTTCATTGGGCTTCAAGCTTGATTACATGTGGAGGATAAAGACTTTCATTTCCTTCTTTGATTTCTTATAAAAGGGACTTCATTCTTCTTCTTGTCCAAGAGCTCTCTACAAAAGTTGTGCCTTGAATGGGAAGCTTTATAACTATAGTCTTTTAGTATAGGGGTTGGGACTAGGTTGGAGTCTTCCACTTATTCCTTACTTTTTGATTGATAAAGAGTTCCCATATGTGTATGGGAGAAGTTTTCTTTCATCGCATGGTGAAGAGGTGAATAGAATCCTAGGGTCATTATACTCCTCTATTAACGAAGTTGATTGATATGTCTAGAAATGCCAGCCAATAAGAAACCGACACTTGTATTGTGGAAGAGTTGAGGTCGTGTAGGGCAAGCGTGAGCTGACCAGATCCATAAAGAGCGAGGCCTGGGTGCACGCCAGACCTCAAAGGACGCTCACAAGGCCAAACCTCGTGGTGATAGCGAAGGGTCGCTAGACAAACCCTCATGGGGGCCGACTTGACCTAAAACTTGGACCACCCCGTAGAGGGAGAGGGACGACCCAAGCACTGCACTCTGCTAAAAGAAAACTTGCCACGAACTACCGTGGCCTGAGATTATCGCCCACGTAGCTCCTAATAAGGCGCAAAGGGATCGAGGGATCAATAATACCCCTGGAATCACTCCTAAAATCTCTCAATCAATGCCCAGGACTCTCCTTTCCTTATAGGGCATGATTCTGCCTCACTCATCGCCAATAAATAACTAGGTAAATTCCTTCCACGATGATCTAATTTCAACTATCATTATCAATTGCTAAGAGTTCTGACTTGGGCATCGGAGTAGAGACACTGGCTCAGCCCGACCAACTCTTGTTAATTCTGTATTGCAGGATCAGGTCGCTCTGGCCCAGTTCTTGATGCAACAAATTGGCGTCGTTTGTGAGAAAGACGATTGCAAGCTTCCAAAGCTCCACAAGCCAATCGAGAACGATGGTCGGGGAACAGAATGTTGTTCCCACCAATCTCAAGATTCCCCAGCCTGTGGAGAACCCAGTAGCCCTCCAGACAACAAAGAGCACTCGTGGCGGGAGACAGGCTGAGAAGCAAACCGCATGCTAGGCAACGGCTGGATCTCGGCCACTGGCTACAGCAATTGCGCCAGTTGGATCCCAGCCACCAGCAGCGACAGCAGCGAGGACGACGAGACCCCAGCCATCACTCACGATGGTAGCTGACCTAAGCACAGTCCAAGAACGTGCTCAAGGCACCCAGGGTGTGGGATCTCTTCCACCCCCACTATCGCTGTCGGAGGGGTTTATCCTGATAAGCATGAACCCGGATGCGCCGACCATAGTGGGCCAGATCCACGACCTGCACCAGCAAGTACTCCAGCAGAACGCCTTCTTCAGGGATATAGTCAAAGAATTACAAGCAGCGAGGGCGGCCAACGCAACACCCACTGTGGCAAGAGCGTTACCCCCGCCACCGGTCCTCCTAAGGACGGTGTGAGGAGAAGAAAGAGCCCCAAGGGAGGGGGAAGGACATGAACTAGAAGCCGGGCCGGGTCGTTCGACCTGTCTCGAAGAAACATTCCCCCTCCAGGGATTGTTCGGACTGGAGATCTACGTGTCTGAGTCAACCCCTCTCGTGTGTTGGAGCCATCAGTCTCAACCCCCTGGGAGACCCATGGCAGGACGGAACAAAGCCATACCAAGAACTCGAACTCACGCACCCCACACGCCAGTCTCCAAAGGTTAATCAGGCGAGAGAATCGACAAGAGGTAAACGGGTGTAATGGACGAGTCGAGCCGATAGCAAACCAGGTCATGGAAAGCCAGCTTGATCGTAAGGTCACGGAGATCAACAGCAAGTTGGAGGCCCTAGAAAAGGGGTTCACCCCAGAAGAAAATTTCAGGCCTGGCCAACACCCCTTCACGACCGTGATCATGAGGGCCGAGCTTCTCCGGGGTTTCAAACTCCCTTCCTTTGAAGCTTATGATGGGAAAACTGACCTCAACAACCATATTAGCTACTTCAACATGATGATGAGAGTATACGGCGGATCTAATGTCGTGTCATGTAGCTCTTTCCCGACCTCCATGAAAGGACCAGCGGCGCTCTGGTTCACCAAGCTAAAGCCCAACTCTATAAGAAGTTTCATGGAACTGGCCAATGCCTTTGTTAGTTGGTTCCAAAGCAGTGTCAAACAAAAGAAGACGGCTGCGAACTTGTTGGCAGTACGACAGTGACCTAATGAGTCCATACGGATTACATTCACCCGTTTCAACGGGATAACCCTGGAGATTAATGACCTAGATGATGACATGGCTTTCAATGCCCTGCACAATGGGGTGACCAACCATGATCTGGTGAAATCGTTCCCCCTCGAACCGGTCTCTACCATGGCCCAACTGCTTGACCGATGCTATCGGTATGCCAACATGATTGACATCATGAAAGCTCGAAGGACAGCTGACCCCAAAGCGGCAGAGAAGAAGAGGACGAGCGAGAAAGAAGAAACGAAAGATACCAATAAGCCAACGTCGGATCGATACTCAGGCTAAGACCAGAGCCCAGACTACACGCCCGTGAATACCACCAGGACGAAGATCTTGATGGAGGTCTATGATCAGGGCCTGCTGCAGCGGCCCAGACCAATGTTCTCAAAGCCCGAAGACAGAAACAAGAAGAAATATTACAAGTTCCACCGGGATGTCGGTCATGACATCGAAGACTGTCGACAACTGAAGAGAGTGACCGAGGACGTGATCCAAAAGGGGCACCTCCGGTGATACATCAAGGAGGATAGAAAAGACAATCCTCGGGGTCGAGACGACGCAGATGGTGATCCTAAGAGAGAGGACCGACCCCAAGGAAGGGACGAGCGAGATCACTGGGACGATAGGCGAGACGATCGAAGGGACAATTGGGGAACAGGCACCGATGTCCTCCCATGCATGAAAATGACCTTTAGAGAAAAAAAAACTTTATCTGGTTGCATGCTTGCGCGAGACACAGCTTCCCCCCCCCCTAAACAACTGTCCCAACCCTTTAAAAAATGAAAAATCTACCCTTGGTCGATGCATCTACCCATTCCCTCATTGATCTCATTCGGGCATGCGACGAGGCAACATTCTTCTTCCTATTGTTTTATTTTAAAAAGTACCAATACCCAAGCTGATCCAAAAAAGTGAATTGATAAAATGGTTAGACGCTGTTGTTTTAGTTCTGTAGTCCAACGTTTCAAGGGGAATAGGAAGTTACAACATAATGCAGTCTCATTGGACTAGGCCACTAAAATATAGGATCGAAGAAAACACTCTAACTCACGAATGATATGATGATCAATTCCTCCCCAAATTTAACTCTTAGATAGAATTTCTAATTCCTAAAATATAGGAATGTGATTATGTGAACTATAGAAATCAGTTAGGGGCGGCTTGCATTTTCTTAGGGTTGCCATATATGCTGTCCAAATCGTGATCGTTCAGTGAGACCTTCTTGAAGTCAAATCCAGATGGCAAAGAGTGAATCGGCCTTGATGATGTGGCCTAGTCTAAACCGAAGAAGCTTAATCTTGGCTCTGTTTGGCAAGTAGATCTGGGCATGCATCACAACAGGAGGCCACAATTGAAAATGATTTCACTTGATCCCCCAACACTCACCGGTTCCTGCCCATGGTTTGTAATCTTGGATCGGATCAGCCGAGCAGATCCCAAGACCGATCTAATACACCTGTATAGACAAGGGTAAAAAGGTAAAAAAAAAAGTCTTTTAGCAACTTGGGAGGTGGGTTCCTCCGTCTCTTTTCTCTGTTCAAACACACTGCTCGGGTGGGGTCCACTCTCCCTATTAGATGAAATGGAGTAAATGGTGAGGCAAATAAATTTAGACGACAATTTTCCAGATTTATAATGCGACTGATGACAGATGAGTGACTGGGACTCAACTTGGGAGGTGGGTTCCTCCGTCTCTTTTCTCTTTTTTCCCATTTCAGCTTGGGACCACTGGTCATCAACATCAGCCACTCTCAATATTTTACCGTTGTGGCAGGGAGAAATGGATCCACATACTGAGTCCTTTGAAATTAAGCTGTTTCGCACCCACATGGCCAAATGTGATGTGAACAGGTCTGAGTTTGAAACTACGGAAAGTGAACATCAAACGCAATTCCAACTCCAAGTAAAAATGCCCTAGCTAGCAGTTCCTACCTCAACTCAATATAAGGAAGGAGGGGGGTGGGGGTGAGAGGGATCTATATATATGTAGAGAGAGAGAGAGAGAGAGAGAGAGAGCATTCGTTAGATCCACCAAAAAACTTGAGCGTAGTCATGGTTCTGAATCTTCTTCCGATAGTACTGCTTATTCTTTTTTCATTAATAGTTTCAATAGGCGTTGCGGTTACACCATCAGTCCGGCTGGGTTGCGAGGAGAAATGCGGAAACGTAACCATACCTTACCCATTTGGAATGAAAGAAGGATGCTTCAAGGATCATGGTTTTCGTATTAAATGCGAGGTCCGGAATGGCAGCACTGGGGGCATCAAACCCTATATAGGAGATTATGATTATAAAGATGCTGGTGACGTACAGGTTCTTGAGATATCATTCTTGGAAGCCCAAGTCATAGTGGATGCTGGTGAACTTTCTTCTACTCAATGCTTCAATGCTACAGGACTGAGAACAGAAACTTGGGAATATTACTGGTTTAATTTGCAAAATTTCCCATTCACGTTTTCAGCCACCCGCAACAAGTTCATAGGCATCGGATGTGACACCGTGGCTTACATAACCGATGATGAGCGCAAGAACTTCACGAGTGGGTGCGTCTCTGAGTGCAATGGGTTGGATAGTGTGACAAACGGGTCTTGCTCTGGAATTGGTTGTTGTCAGACCTCTATCCCTTCAGGTCTCAAAAATTTCAACGTCAGCCTTACTAGTTTATATAATCACTCAAGGAATAATACTTGGAAGTTCAACCCTTGCAGCTTTGCTTTCTTGGCCGATCAAACCTCTTTTACCTGATATATCAGACCTTAAGGCTGATAGATTCAACAGATCCAAATCTCATGTGGTGTTGGACTGGGCAATTGGGAATCAAACATGTGAAGAAGCACTTCTTCGTCATCAATATTCCTGTGGTCCAAATAGCCGTTGCTCTAATTCAACTCATGGCCTCGGCTATGGCTATCGGTGTCACTGCAACGATGGTTTTGAAGGCAACCCTTATCTAGGATGCCAAGGTAAATTAGTTTTCATTTTGTTGATAATTGGTAGACAGCATAATCTTGTTTGTAAGTGTATATGTTGGTTGATTATTTAATTTTATTTTTTTTAGAAAAAGCTTTGGTGCAATGGTAAGGTTGCTCCATGGTGATCAAGTAGTTAGAGGTTCAAGTCTCAAAACAGCCTCTCTGCAAAATCAGGGGTAAAAGGATGCGTACTTTATGACCCTCCCCAAGGATTCTGATCCTCTACTGCCGCATTCCCATCCTTCCTCACACAGGTAGGGGTGCAATGACGGCCCAACCCCACCCTTGCAGGGTGCTCAGGTAGTGGTTAGGGCGGTCATTGTGCCAATGGGCAAGTGGCAGTAGAGGAACCAAATTGCCCTCCCCAACCCCCCCAAGTGGCGGTAGCCTCGTGCACTGGATATGCTCTTTTTTATTCTTTTTTTAATCTTTTTTTACTGAGTTTCCTTCCACCCATGGTGAATGAGATCCCATTCACCGCAAAGTGGGAGAGAGCAGGAATAGGTATCGTGAGGGTATTTTGGAACATACGAAAACCCTAGGAGGAGTTTGTGAATCCTAGGATGGTGGGTGAACCAGTTTTTTTATTTTTTTTAATAATACGTCTCTATTGTTTTCTATTCCAACAATTTAGGTGTACTTCACTTTGGACTCGATGCTATAGCTTTGTTTTCATTTTTTTATGGATTTCAAACTTTTTAAAATAGCTAAATGAGGTTGGGGCAATTTCGAAAGTTTGTTTTTATTTTATTCTTGCGTGGCATTAGTACTAACCAACTTTGGAGATTAAAATCTACTTATCTTGTAATTTTCGTTCTTAACTAGTGGATCTAAGAAATTTTATAGATGTTAAAGCTGCACAGATTTTGGTTTTATCAATTGAAATTAACAAATTTTCATTGTTTGTGTATCTATCGCGGGTGTGTTGGATTCCCAAAGACATCAACGAATGTGATCAGAAACGACCCAATAATTCTTGCTATTGGAATGCAATTTGCACTAACACCAATGGGAGTTACAAATGCTCTTGTCCACGAGGCTACCATGGTGATGGCTGGGTAAATGGAACTCGGTGCAACAAAATTCTAAATGCTCGTTCGTTGATAGGCATTATTGCAGGTATTGCCAATGTTCTTTTAAGGAGAAATGTTCTCTGGGTGGGATGCAGGGCCACGCCCACACACATGGGGTTGGAAATGGCCAGTGCGCCTCCCATGAATGGTGGAAATTCCATCCCCCAATATGGTTGGGCGCTGGCCGTCATTGGGTGCTGCATGCAACGTAGCACCTGCATCCTACGCAGAAAACACTCCCCTTAATTCCGGGATTTGGGAACCCTGGCCAGAATCCTTTCTTGTGAGCTGTGAATAGTGTAAATCCATTTCTTCTTAATTCTATTTTCTATGGTTTCGATCGATTTTGTCTAATCTTGCCTGAATCTAATTTACCCAATAACAATTATTGACCGAATATTGAGTTTACTCTCAATATTCGGATTTCTTTCATTGCAAATCTGCATGTGCATGTAATCTTGTATATCTCTAGTATTATCACATGTACATATCTATGTAATCTTGCATTATCACATGTGCATATCCTTGTAATCTTGCATTATCACAGGTGCATATCTTTGTAAGATTGCATATCATGCATATCCCTTGTAATCTCCCATTATCACATGCGTATATCTCCACAATCCTCTCTTATCACATGTGATAATAGTTGAGAATATTTCATACCATAGCTAGGGCCATTGATTGTATAACTATATATTATATCCTCCATTGAGAGACGAATAGATTGGACAACACATTGAAATCCAACAACAATTGAGAGAGAGAGAGAGAGAGAGAGAGATCTCATGTTTGATCCCGAGTGACAAAGATTCAACTCATGAGTCTAGTAAACCATGCAAACAACCGTTAGCTCGGATGGTTGGAGGCATTGCCGGTTGAGTGCATGCCTCCCAGAGGTCAAGGGATCGTCTCTTGCATTTGTGTCATAGTGGTACTTGTAGGATTTTATGGGCTTGTCTTAACCTTCCCTTCTAATTTAGATTAGGTTAGGACTGACCAAAAAAGGTGAACCATGTATATGTGACCAGCAACAGTTTTGCTGCTTAAGCTTAAAGTGGGTATTGTGCACCCTAGATTTTGTAAGTGAGATTGAGCTAATAAAATTTGTGTAAAAAAATATTTTACTTGCAAATTTTATTATTATTTCAAAGGAGGAAGAACACCAACTGGTGCTGTGTCTGAGCGTGTACCTCTGCGGGGGGGGGGGGGGGGGGGGGGGGGGGGGGGGGGGGGGGGGGGGGGGGGGGGGGGGGGGGGGGGGGGGGGGGGGGGGGGGGGGGGGGGGGGGGGGGGGGGGGGGGGGGGGGGGGGGGGGGGGGGGGGGGGGGGGGGGGCTAGGGGGGGGGGGGGGGGGGGGGGGGGGGGGGGGGGGGTTGGGGGGGGGGGGGGGGGGGGGGGGGGGGGGGGGGGGGGGGGGGGGGGGGCGAAAAGGCCACCACACCCCTAGACTTTTCAACCTTTCTAGGGGGTGTGGCAGTCTTTTCATACCGAGCTGTGTCTAGGCGTAAGTCCATGCCCACACACAGCACCGGTTACCGTTCCTTTTCCCTTATTTCTTTTATTTAGAAACAAATAGAGCCTTAAACAAAAAAAAAAAAACAAATAGACTGGTGGTTTATAGTTGGACACGTATATGTTGGCCTTCAATCGTACACCCAATGAAATAGTAATTGGCCTAAGGTATCTGACCATTTTTTTAATTTATATAATGTGAAAATCCTAGGTCCAACCCAAGCCCATTTGAATACTGAACATAAACATATGTATGAAGCCCTGCCGGGGGCAGGAAAGGCATTACATCTCTACCCAAACAAAATCCTTAGTTTTAAAAAGGAAAGTTGAAGATCAAAAAGTAAAATTGTACATCTAAATCTATTTTTTGTGCAGGTACCAGCGCAAGCTGCACCTTTGTTCTACCTGTCTTCATCTGGTTTTTGTATTGGGCAATTAAAAAAAGACGACTCATCAAACTTAGAGAAAAATTCTTCCAACAAAATGGAGGTATGCTATTACAGCAACAAATAGCTTCCTATAAAGGAGTTGAAGATATTGTCAAAATTTTCACCATAAAAGAGCTAAATAAGGCAACCAATAACTTCCATGAGAGTCGAATTGTTGGCTGTGGAGGGTTTGGTACAGTTTTTATGGGAATCGTATCCGGTGGCAAACTTGTTGCCATTAAGAGATCCAAAATGATAGACAAAAGCCAGATTATACAGTTTATAAATGAGGTTGATATCCTCTCTCAAATCAATCATAGACACGTGGTCAAGCTTTTGGGGTGTTGCCTAGAGACAGAGGTTCCCTTGTTAGTTTACAAGTTTATCTCCAATGGGACCCTCTTCCAACATATACATGGGGAGAATCAAGCATCCTCTCTTTCTTGGGAACAACGTTTAAGAATAGCAGCAGAAACAGCCGAAGCACTAGCCTATTTGCACTCTTATCATTCAGTACCTATCTTTCATAGGGATGTCAAGTCTTCTAATATACTATTGGATGATAATTATAAGGCTAAAGTGTCTGATTTTGGAGCTTCAAGATTGGTTCCTGTGGATGAAACTCAAAAGACCACAGTAATTCAAGGGACTCATGGGTACTTAGACCCAGAATGTTTTCCTACAGGTCAACTGACTGATAAAAGTGATGTTTATAGTTTTGGAGTTGTTCTAGCGGAGCTTTTGACTGGTAAAAATGCTATTTTATCAGACGGATCTGAGTATCATATAACCTTAGCAAAATATTTTGTATCTTTAGTAAAAGATGGGAATCTTTTTCGTATTCTTGATGAACAAATAGTAAATGATGGGAATAGAGAACAGTTATTGTTAGTTGCTGAGCTTGTAAAAAATTGCCTAGAGGATAAAAGAAAAGATAGGCCGACAATGAAGAAAGTTGCAAAGGAGCTTGATTCTTTGAACATGTTATATGAGCAACCATCATTACAGCAGAATCAGGAGGAGACTGAACTTTGTCCAGGTGAACCATCGACATGTTCTACTGAAGCAGCCCTTAAAATAGAGATTGGTTATAGTTTGTCTGATGATGATCTTAGCCAAAATGACAAGGTAATTGTTTTTTTTTTTTTTTTTTTTCTTTCTTTTCTCTTCATTAATGATTCCATTTTAGCAAAAAAAATAAGAGGCACATGGCTATGACCCACTTGGGTCTTAAGAATGAGTTGTCTCATTTGGGATTTCCTCCTTTATTATGACATGTGTGAATCTTTGGGATAATTGTTTTCTTATTATTGTTGGTGTTAAAAAATTTTATCCTAATAGTAAGTTTTTTTTCGTATAGGTGAGAAGAAAGACATACTAGTGAGTACTTAAACACTTCAAGGCTTCTCCTATGCTTGGATGCTAAAAGAGTTGTGGTTTTTAGTTTTTTTCTTCTAGATGTTCTTATTATGTGGATTGGAAGTTTAAGCATGTTGGCTTAGATTTTATAAAAATGTCGTTATTTTTTTGTCTTTATTTTATTGTGTGATAGTCAATGTGTGAGAACTTATAATAATTTGGAAGCTTTGGTTTAAGTCTTTGTGGGGTTTTCATCGGTTTTTCTTCCTTGGTTATTAGACTTTTGTGTTCAATTGTAGTTATTATCTTTTAATTGATAATGGAATCTTTTCCTCATGAGAAAAAAAAATAGAAAAAAATTTATCATAGAAAGAATGTTATTTAGTGAATCCATTGTTAAAATGAGTGTAATAGGAGTACTTACAGGTTTGACCTCTTTCATGCCAAAAACACTCCAATACTTTCTCCATATATTTTTGCTGAGATAGTCACAACTTTCTTACTTTTTTATTCCTCTTAATCTCCATTCTAATAACTCCAACCCCTATTATCCAAAGTCAAAAATACCCTTTCCTAGTCCAATCCGAAGGTCAAATCCCTTTGATGAAGAAATCAAACTCATTGTAAAAGAGTAGGACCAAGTTTCTTTTCACCTAGAGTGAATAGGGAAATCTTTACATCTAAGAGATCTAACATTTTGGATTAGCATGAGAAAAGTATTGGCCTTGTAAAATACTTGTGAGAGTATTATTTGGTCCGTAGTCCTACGAATAGGTGATACATGCACTAGAAAAGAGAATAGATTTTTCGTGTAAAAAAAGTGTTGTAATCGTGGTTCTAGTGCACGGTGTCAGATCAATTATTGGTCTCCTACAAAACCGATATGATAACAATACAGTATTGGCATGGATCGATCATATTAGACAAAAATTTTCCTGATTTCCCTTAAAAATAGGATTTTTAATTGTTTTACTTCTTGTTTGTACCGTGTCACCGATATGATATTAGAATCGGCCACTAGCAAAATCATTACATATTGCCAAATACGGGCGACACAATACCGATACCTCAAAGTCTCAAACCATGGTTGTAATGTTGTTGAGCTTTGAAACAAGAAAGATGAGAATAATTGAGATTCACAAATTATGCATGAATAAATGGACAACGTCATGTACTTCAAAATATTGATTACTTGTTAAACCCTGTGAATCATGTGAAAGTAGGATACTCAAAATTCGGGGTCAAAGAGTTTCATCAAACGTTCTTGGTGGACATTCCCATAGAATATATATTCCATCTGAGCGGCTGTGCCTTGTTCACGTATGCTCACATACGCGAACATTCCTTGCACTCTTTCCTACCCATATTGCCTCAAGACCGATATGGGCACCAGTACCTATACCTATAATAACCTTGTGTGGGAATGGTATTGCTGAATTAAGTCTCAGGAAAAAGATTGCTAACTAGTTGCATTATTGTTGTGTATAGACACAGGATCGTGCGAAATTACTGTTCAACCTTCAGTGAACTAAAAACTCTCATTCAGTTAAATGCACTTGCACGCTTTGTTATTGGCCCTCCATGATGATGCAGATGTTACCGGACCAGTTAGTGTTTTCTTGCCCTTAAGTCTTAGCCATGGACTGTGGAGCAAACAAACTATTGACGAAATCTGGATACTCCGGAAACGGAAAATTTTAGGTTTTTTTTTTTGACTTAAAAACTTCATCTGTTTCTTGCAAATAATTGGATTCTAGAGAAGGAAACAATTGGATTGGCAGTGGCGGTCGGCCAGGTCTCCCACAGGTAAGTATACCCCCAAACCCTTCACTCCTCCAACTTCCCTCACCTTCTCGGCTCTCACGACCAGAATCTATTACTCCCTAAACCCGCTGCCGGATTTCCTGTACCTATCGTCTATCACTAACTGAACCCAACTCCATCTATTACCCCCACACGACTTCCCTCACCTTCAATGGACTTCAATGTTACCATTGTTTTGCAGAAACCAAAACAACTTTCTTTGCCATGCATTAAAACTCGTATTCTCCTCAACTCAAATCTCAAATTTGAAAATAAAAAACAAATTAATGAAAGAATGAATAAAAACGAACAGAACCCCAGCTTTCAATCGTTCCATCTCCTTAGCAGAGGAGGAAAGGCGCAAAAAGTAAGAAAAAAAAAAACAAGGAAAAGAAAATTTCAAATCCTTGATCTGCAACTCTCCAACTAATGAGTTTCATATCATCATCTCTACCCAAAAAAAAAAAAAATTATATAGCAAGTCATTTCTCCTAAACGAAATCATAGAAACAAAGTTGTATAAAACCTAAATTCTACAAGCACGGAATTAAAAATGAGCGATTCTTATCTCCCCTTTTCAAGTAATAGAATTAACTATAAAAGCACTTTCTTCTCATCCGACCCATAAAAATCGTTCAATCTCTAAAGAATCTCCACTTGGGCTTTGAGGAAGACGATGTAATTTGCAGTTTCTTCAAACAATCGATTAGCTTTTATCTCTCCGTTCCTGGTATCAAATTCTTCAGAGCCTCCATTTGGCAGACATACCTAAATCTATTGCCTTTACTGGAGCTTGTTTTGGATATTCCACGCAAGCTTCTTCGATTCCTTCTCTGAACAGTTGCAGAGATGGGAAGGCCTTCGTTCGACTAAGGAAGGATAAGTTTCAATTGTTTTAAGGGGAAGGGCAAAATAATCTTTTAATTCTTTAATTTTATTGACAGGGATAAAATGAATATTTTACTAAGGAAGTAACACGGACATTTAGAGGTAAAACGGACATTTTAACTTGGGAAAAAATCATGGACACCCCCTGAAAGTATCCAATATTTAAAAAACTTACCATATTTGGTCAAAATGTCATAGACACCCCAAACGTTAAGCACAGTTAGTACCCAAAGGTGAAATATCCATTTTACCCCTTAGTTATTTAAATAAAAGGATAAAATTGTCATTTCATCTTCTTCCCTAAATATCCATTTTACCCCTTAGTTATTTAAATAAAATGACAAAACTGTCATTTCATCTTCTTCTCTATATGGCTCCGGCTCCGGCGACCATCACCTGCTCCGATGACAATCAGTCTGTTTAAGTACATTCCCCAATTTACTAATGAAAGCCATTGTCAGAACCTTCAAGAGGACGAACGAACTCACTAGAGTTCTCAGGGGTGTGGTTTCCCTCCCCATGACAGAGAAACTTCAAGGCGGCGCAACCTTATGCGGCAGAGCATCCTCTCGTCGGCGCAACCCCATGCAACAGAGCACCCTCACGGGACTTAGGGTTCGAAGCTACTCCTCCATCTCTCAGGGATTGTGGTTTTCCTCCCCGCGACGGAAAAACCTGACGGCGACGCAACCTATTGTGACGGAGCACCATCTCTGCAGCTCAACCTCATGCGATGGAGCACCCTCACTCAACTTTTTCCCCATTTCTATTATTCCTCGTTCCATCTTTCAAACCCTTTTTCCCATTTGATTTTCAAAACCCCAACACCTTTCCAAAACCAAAACCCATTTCTTCCATCCTATTTTTCCCAAAGCCCATCGACTAAATCCCTATGCCAAACCCAGCCGAATCCATTTCTTTGATCTTCCATTGGTTTCCCAAAACCCACCGACCTCAAAGCTTTCTATTCTTCCTATTTGTCCTCTTCATTTCACTAAATCTGAAGTAGAAATCCAACGTTCCCATTTTCGATCTCCATCTCCATCATCTAGCATAGGAAGTGGTATTGCCCCCGACAATGAAATTCGGTACCTTTTTCTCTGGAAAAGCGAGGGTTTCAAAGAGTAGAATACCACCAGTTGATCTTGAACCATATGTGATTATGTAAGGACGGCAGATCTGTGAACAATTTCTCGAATTGGGTTCGCAACCACTGCATCTCGATTGAACGTCAGAGCTGTGAAGACAACTGCATTTCGGATTTTGATTATGTTTTGCCCTCTACCATAACTTGGATTTTGAAAGCAATATTTTGCAAATTCTTTTCGAGTTGACATTTAATAACAAAGCCTAAGGGGCATATTTGTCCATGAAATTTAGGCCCATCCAATCTAGGACGTGGCAATTGATGCCATTTAAATTAAGTATAAAAAGTTTTTACCACTAGTGTGTCATGTCAGGACTGAATTTCCCTTTTATTTTTTGAAATAAATTAATATCAATTCATGTGTATTCACTAATGACATCTTCCATCTCTATGATGGCTCGAAGTATCAGTATCGATACCTGGCCATTATAGTAGCGTATCAGCTGATCCTATCTGATTCACAACTCTACTTTTGTTTGGGGGATGAGAGAGATAGACACAAGGAGTGCTGGTGTAGACAAGCTTCCAAATAGGGAATAACTTCTCTTCTTATTTTTATATTGGGGAAGTAGTTTTCTGTATGGGAGTATGGTCTACGCCAGCACTCCCATGCGTCTGTCTCTCTCCTCCTCAAAAGAAGGGGACAGAGGTGTCTTTTCAAATGGAGAGGAGAGAGATACACTCATGGGAATGCTGGTATCGGCCAAACTCCCGGACAGAGAACCTTCTCCCTTTTATATTATGAGAAAAAAGTTTTCTGAGCCACTGGTGCAAGGTACACTAGCATCCCTATGTCTATTACTCTCCTCCAAACTTTTTTGTCCGAGCCAAAAATCAGCAAAGTATATTAGAATAGAGAATAGAAGTACAAAATTAATCTCCATACATATACACGGATGACAAACATAATCAATCAAAAAGCATTAGTCAGTAATTCCCTCCCATGAGAGCAAAGAATTCTTCTTCAAAGATGGAAGCAACACCAATGTAAACGAGAAACAAAGATTCGGCTGCCCAGCATAATTCTTGAAAATTACGCCATATGACCTGGAATACCTAGAGCACTGCCATCAATGTTAAGTTTAACCCATCCTCTAAATTTGATAATGACCTTGTTGTCCTCCCATGCATGAAAATGACCTTCAGGGAAAAAAAAAACTTTATCTGGTTGCATGCTTGCGCGAGACACAGGCCCCCTCCCCCCTAAACAACTGTCCCACCCCTTTAAAAAATGAAAAATCTCCCCCCCGGTCAATGCCTCTGCCCATCCCCTCATTGATCCCATTCTGGAATGCGACTAGGCAGCATTCTTCTTCCTATTATTTTATTTTTAAAAATATCAATACCCAAGCTGATCCAAAAAAGTGAATTGATAAAACGGTTAGACATTGTTGTTTTAGTTCTGCAGTCCAACGTTTCAAGGGGAATAGGAAGTTACAACATAATGCAATCTCGTTGGACTAGGCCACTAAAATATAGGATCGAAGAAATCAATTCCTCCCCAAAATTTAACTCTTAGATAGAATTTCTAATTCCTAAAATATAGGAATGTGATTATGTGAACTATAGAAATCGGTTATGGGCTGCTTGCATTTTCTTAGGGTTGCCATATATGTTGTCTAAATCGTGATCGTTCAAGTGAGATCTTCTTGATGTCAAATTTAGATGGCAAAGAGTGAATCGGCCTTGATGATGTGGCCTAGTCTAAACCGATGAAGCTTGATCTTGGCTCTATTTAGCAGGCAGATCTGGGCCTGCATCACAACAGGAGGCCACAATTGAAAATGATTTCACTTGATGCCCCAACATCCACCGGGTCCCGCCCATGGTTTGTAATCTTGGATCGGATCAGCCGAGATAGATCCCAAGACCAATCTGATACACCTGTACAGACAAGAGTAAAAAGGTAAAAAATAGTGTTTTTCTTACAAAAAACATAAGGGTAAATGCGTCATATTTGGGCTGATTCGGGACGATACCAATCCTGAGACGGATTTGATATGGACCTGGCTTCCCTCCAGCCATGGTGGGAGCTGGAGGATCCAGCCTGGCCAAAACAAGGGGGGTTTGGTTATTTTATAAGGAGGGGCCTGCCTGTGAAATGACCCAAACACCCTTGTTTTGGCTGGGCTGGATCCTTCAGCTCCCGCCATGGTTGGAGGAGAGCCAAATTCATCTGAAACACATGTATGGAAAGGGGGAGAAAAAGAAAGTAAAAAAGAGCTTTTTTACGAAAAAAACAGGGGCAAATGCCTCTTATTTAACCTGATTCTGGGTGATACCGCCGAGACACCGATCCAATCCTAATACTAAGATTATGAACCATTTATCTGCCCCTCCATTTCCTCCATTTCATCTTATAGGGGGCAGAAATGATCACCTTAAGTACCTCCTGTCTGAACACACACACTACTCGAGTGGGATCCACTCCCCCCTATTAGAAGAAATGGAGTAAATGGAAGGACAGATAAATGGAGATGATAATTTTCCAGATTTATAATGCCACTGATGACGATGAGTGACTGGGACTCAACTTGGGAGGTGGGTTCCTCCCTCTCTTTTCTCTTTTGTCCCATTTCAGCTTGGGACCACTGGTCATCAACATCAGCCACTCTCAATATTTCATCATTGTGGCTGGGCGAAATGGATCCACATAATGAGTCCGTCGAAATTAAGGTTGTTTGGCACCGAAATGGCCAAATGTGATGTAAACAAGTCTGAAACTACGAAATGTGAACATCAAACGCAATTCCAACTCAAAGTGAAAATGCCCTATCTAGCCACAGAACTATTGCCCAGATTATCGTAAACGAATATAGGTTCAAGTGATATCCCTCACACTCATACATTGAGTTGAGCAAAGTCCACAGATTTTTCTGATCTGAGTTAGTGGCCAAATGACGTGTCCCTAACTATGGCTTCATTGCAAGGGAAATTAAAGGGAAGTAAAGTGAAAATTTTCAATCTTAAAAAAGAAACTTTTGTAAGCATTACCTCATGTGACTATACCACTAATCCTAAATCATTCCATATTTAGTTAGTAAATTCCACTTTACTTCACTTCCCTTCCCTTTGATTCCCCTTGCAATGAACCTAGCCTATATAATTAACTTTAAATGGGTTTGATTTACTTCACTTCCCTTCTCTTTAACTCCACCAATGACATTACCATTAGTAGAGAGACAAATTTCAAAATAAATTAAAAGCTAGTAGAACCAAAATCTTGAATGCTCAATAGCATCCCAGGAGGCCTCTAATCTATCAAATTATGGAAGACCAGACTTAAAAAAGGATGATCGTTGTCTAGATGCAATTTTAACCATGTAGTCCACAATCAGATTTGCTTCTCTATAACAATTGATTATCTTTCAAGATATGTTTGATGGATATGGGATAAGACTTAAGAGCCACTCTTGAAAGAATGGAGTTGGGTTTCTGATATGATGACATGGTCGAATAAAAATGAGTGGCATACGTCCTCACACAAAAAATGACAAAGAATTGGAGTCCAAAAAGTTTGGAATCATCGTGCAGTACTACAGCTCACCAAAAGTAATAATAGATAAATAATTAAAAATTGAGTTTTTTTCCATCCAGGGTGAATGGGATAGGACGAGAGAAGGTGGGAGAAAGCATCATGAGGATGTTTTGGAAAAATAATAAATGGGATAGGACGAGAGAAGGTGGGAGAAAGCATCATGAGGATCTTTTGGAAAAATAATAAAACCTTATTAGGATTTGTGAAACCTAAGATGGTGTGTCTGAAAACGGTCCTCTAAAAATGTCTTATGACTAGGAACAGTTCCTAAGTTGACTGAATAGATCATCTTGTGTTCTTGATTAAGTCCAAAAAAATAAAATAAAGAGGGTGGGGTGGGGTGGGGTGGGGTGGGGTGGAGAGAGAGAGAGGTTCTTCCTTGCTTCCATAAGCTCATTGTGTTGATAGAGTACCACCACCAAGCATGTCCAATTTAAGGGTAGGGGACGTATGAGATGAAAGGCATAAGTGTGGAGACCATGGTTCTGAATCATTTGATGATGATACTACTTAGTTCTCTTTTGTCATTAATGTCAAATCTATTAGTTAAAACGCGTTTAAAACACGAATAAAATGGTGTACCAGTGACACAAGGTCATGACTGATGAGTGACTAGGACTCAACTTGGGAGGTGGGTTCCTCCCTCTTTTTTCTCCTTTTTGTTGGGGTTCCACGTGTTAGGCGGAAAAATAGTCCAACATCAGATAAGAATGGCGATGTGGGTGGATTAATAGGTACTTGGGCACCCTCTCCTAGAAGGCTAGCTTTTGAGGATGAGTTCTACCCAAGTCCCTAACAAGTGGAATCAGAGCCAAGGTTATGGCAGGGCCAAACTTGGGGAAAAACCAGGGTGTGGGAACCCTGTGTGATCTCAGAATGGTCCCGTGTGAAAGGGGAGATGGGGATAATCTCGATAGCTCTCACGTGGAGGGGTTAGGTTAATAGGTATTTGGGTATCCTCTCCTTAATGGTTAGCTTTTGAAGATGAGTTCTACCCAACTCCCTAACATCTTTCCTATTTCAGTTTGGGACCACTGACACAAGGTCATCAACATCAACCACTCTCAATATTTCATCATTGTGGCAGGACGAAATGGATCCACATAATGACTCCTTTCATTGTGAGGCTGAGGCTGTTTCGCACCCAAATGGCCAAATGTGATGTGAACAGGTCTCAAAGTTACGGAAAGAGAACATCAAACGCAATTCCAATTCAATGTAAAAATGCCCTTGCAAGCAGTTCCTATCTTAACTCAATATAAGGAAGGAGGGGGGTAGGGGTGAGAGGGATATTATATGTATAGAGAGAGAGAGAGAGAGAGAGAGAGAGAGAGAGAGCATTCGTTAGATCCACCAAAAAACTTGAGCGTAGCCATGGTTCTGAATCTTCTGATACTTCTTATTCTTTTGTCTTTAATAGTTCCAATAGCCGTTGCGGTTACACCATTAGTCCGGCTGGGTTGCGAGGAGAAATGTGGAAATGTAACCATACCCTACCCATTTGGCATCAAAGAAGGATGCTTCAAGGATCCTAGTTATCATATTAAATGCAAGGTCCGGAATGGCAGCACTGGGGGCGTCAAACCCTATCTAGGAGATCATGATTATGAAGATTATGGTGACGCAGAGGTTGTTGAGATATCAATTTTGGAAGCCCAAGTCATAGTGGAGGTTGGTCGAGTTTCTTCTACTGAATGCTTCAATGCTACAGGACTGAGAAATGAAACTCGCAAAAATTACTGGTTTAATCTGCTCGGATTTCCCCTCACGTTTTCAGCAAGCCGTAACAAGTTCATAGGCATCGGATGTGACACCGTGGCTTACATAACTGATGATGAGCGCAAGAACTTCACGAGTGGGTGCGTCTCTGAGTGCAATGGCTTGGATAGTGTGACAAACGGATCTTGCTCTGGAATTGGTTGTTGCCAGACCTCAATTCCTTCAGGCCTCAAAATTTTTGAGGTCAGCCTTAGTAGTTTGTATAATCACTCAAGGAATAATACTTGGAAGTTCAACCCTTGTAGCTTTGCTTTCTTGGCCGATCAAACCTCATTTACCTTTGATATATCAGATCTTAAGGCTGATAGATTGAAGAGATCGAGTTCTAAGGTAGTGTTGGACTGGGCGATTGGGAATCAAACATGCGAAGAAGCACTTCATCATGATTATTCTTGTGGTCCAAATAGCCGTTGCTCTAATTCAACTCATGGCCTCGGCTATGGCTATCGGTGTCACTGCTACGATGGTTTTGAAGGCAATCCGTATCTCCCTCAAATAGGATGCCAAGGTAAACCAGTTATCATTTTGTTTTGTGTTTTTTTTTGTTTCGGTAGAAAGTTATCATTTTGTTGATAATGGTAGACAGAACGATCTTTTTTGTAAGGTTGCTCCTTTGTGACCAAGTAGTTACAGGCTCTAATCTCGAAATAGCATCTCTGCAAAAACAGGGGTAAAAGTATGCGTACTTTATGACCCACCCCAAGGATTCTAGTCCTCTACTGCCGCCTGCGTACTTTTGTTTTGTTTTGTTTTTTATTAATACGTCTCTCTCTGTTGTTTTCGATCTATTCCTCTTTTTTTTGGTTTTTGAGGGGGTAATAGAAGCTTTGATTTTTACTCCTACAATTAAGGTGCACTTTCATCGGATTTCACGGTTTTTAAAATAGTTAAATGAGGTTGGGGCAATTTTGAAAGTTTGTTTTTTTTTTATTCTTGTGTGACATTAGTACTAAGGATGTCAAAAAGGAACCAAAACCGATTGTCGGAACCGGAATCAACTGTTTACAATTGAACCGAACCGCATCGTATAAAAACGACGCGATTTTGATTTCATAGGTTCTACTACCGATTCGGTTCGATTCAAAACCAAAAAACCATCAATTAACCGAATAGAAACCGAGTAGAAATCCGAGATTAGGAATATTCTTATTTGTTTAAGAATGGGCTTAAGCACTCTAAAATTTTAGGACTCTTTACTGAGGTTTTTTTGAATTTCATTTTGAGTGTCAAATTCATGAAGGGACGAAAGGTTTTAGTACGAGCATGCCTTAGTGGACTTTTTTACTGAATTGACAGGGATATGGATTGGTGATGTCCTCAGTTGGTTTTTCTTGCGGCACTTTGCGGCCTTGAGTAATCACTTAAAATTATCATCGCAACTAGCATGTCTAAGTGAACTTTGTCTAGAGTTAGATGTGTATGAAACAATATAATTTCTCCCACATAACAAGGATATGAAAAATAAATTAAAGGGTACAAAGGTGAAACAGGTATGACAAACCGCATGTAAACTGAATAACATAAACCAAATAGAAACCACTAAAACCGCACCGCATATAAAACGATTCTGATTTTGGGTGATTCTTATCCAATGCGATTTTAATTTTACCTTGCAAAATGTGTACCGAACGAGAATCGCACCGTATAATCAAAACCGCAGCATTTGACACCCTTAATTAGTACTAACCACTTTGGAGATTAAATAAATCTTTCTAAAATAAAAATTAGTGGATGTAAAACAAATTTGAAATCTACTTATCTTGTAATTTCCATTCTTAACTAGTGGGTCTAAGAAATTTTATAGATGTTAAAGCTGCATAGATTTTGGTTTTATCCATCGAAATTAACAAATTTTCATTGTTTGTGTATCTATCGCGGGTGTTGGATTCTCAAAGACATCAATGAATGTGATCAGAAACGACCCAATAATTCTTGCTATTGGAATGCTATTTGTACTAACACCATTGGGGGTTACAAATGCTCTTGTCCACGAGGCTACCATGGCAATGGCTGGGTTAATGGAACTCGCTGCAGCAAAATTCAAAATGCTCGTTCGTTGATAGGCATTATTGCAGGTATTGCCAATGTTCTTTTAAGGAGAAACCTTCTCTGCGTGGGACCCAGGGCCACGCCCACACACATGGGGTGGAAATGATTGGTGCACCCCCCATGAATGGTAGAAATTCCATCCCCCAATGTGCCTGGTTGCGGGCTGTCATTGGCTTCTGCACGCAGCGTGGCTCTGCGGACCACATCTGATTTAAATCTCAATAACAATTGATATATATATATATATATATATATATATAGAGAGAGAGAGAGAGAGAGAGAGAGAGAGAGATCCCATGTCCGATTCGGAGTTTTTGAACCTAAATCACTCATGGACAAAAATTCAACTCAGAGTCTAGTACACCATGCAAACAACCGTTAGCTAGGTTGGTTGGAGGCATTGCCGGTTGAGTGTACATGCCTCCCTGAGGTCAAGGGATCGATTCTCCCGGATTACATTTGTGCCATAGCAGCCCCCCTCTCCCCCCCCCCCCCCCTTTGGTAGTTGTAGGATTTTGTTGGCTTCTCTTAGCCCTTCCATTCTAGCTTATGAGATTAGGACTCATCAAATAAACAGCTAAACCACAAGCGTCAGTATATGTGACCAGCAACAGTTTTGGTGCTTAAGCTTAAAGTGGGTTTTGTCTAGGTCCAAATTGAAAATGCAAATTTGGATGAGCACTTAAAGCACCCTAGATTAAGGGTGTCAATTGGTTTGGTTTCGTTTTTGGGTTCTGTATCAGGATACAATATGTAGAAACAGAACCGAAGTCAAATAGATTTAAAAAACTAAATTATAACGGAACCAATTGGTTCAGTTCTTATTTGATTTTCAAATATTTGGTTTAATTTATTTAATTTTTTTTTTACAGTTTTGAAATTTCAGTTCAACCAATTCGGTTCTTATACAGTTTTGGTTTGGTTCAAGTTTTGTTGTATTATTCATTTCAAATCGATTGGGTTTGGTTCAACTCGACGGTTTCTTTAAAATTGAAACAAATTAAATTTCATTTTTCTAAAACCAAACTTGAACCGCTTTTTTCAATTCAGTTTTAAACGTCTGGTTTTCGATTCCTGTTCTAAAGTGACATCCTTACCCTAAGCCTTCCGCCAACTTTTTTCTCTACATTTTTTTAATCTTTATTTTTGTTCTGTTTTTTAAACTTCAAACATCTTTTTTCTCCTACATTCTATCTCATTGTAAGTGATTTTTTTTTTTTTTTATGGAAAGAAAATATTTATAAGATTAGCAAAGAGGAACACTTGTACAGTAGTCTATGCAGTAAAGGGTATGGGGGACAGTTGCTATAAAACATCTAAACCAGTTAACAAGAGAAGGATTAGTAATCTGCTTAAAGGAGACTTTAAGAATTCTTGCCGTAATCTTCAAAAAATAATCTAAAACTTCAAGGGGTCATGGGGAAAGAAAGGGATGGAGTTGGAAGAAGTCTTGGTAGCACCTCATTAGAGTACCAAACTTCTTTCAGCTTCAAACCTCTCAAGGCAGCAAAATCTAGTCCGTAGAGAATCCCAGTCAGCTCTGGTTCCAAAAAATGGTTGTTTTTACTTCGGCTGTCTGTCAAAAAAAGAAGTTTCCCATCTACCAAAAATCATTGTAAGTGATTTGAAGGAAAGGAAATTAGATTTAAGCAAAAATAAAAAATGGAAACTTTTTAGATCATTACTTAATGATTATGTAATTGACTCAAAAACTTACTAAATCTCTACAGTAAATTGTACTTCATTTTTCAATAAAATTCCTGTGATTTGAATTTGAAATATGTTTTAATTACCACAATTGAAAAGATTTTTAGTTAGTTACATAATCATTATTACAAAAATTTTCATTTCTTGTTTAAATTAATTACTTTTTGTAATTTTTCTATACCTGTGACCAACTAGATGATTCGATTAATTATTATGCATAAAAGTCAAGCACATTGAAAATGAGCTAAAAAATTAGTTTAAAAAAATATTTTACTTCAAATTTTATTATTATTTCTTAGGAGGAAGAACGCTAACTTGGTGTTGTGTGTGGGCGTGTACCTGCACCCACACACAACATGGTGCGAAAAGACCGCTGCATTCTTAGACTTTTCCACCTTTCTAGTGGGTGTGGCAGTCTTTTCATATCGAACTGTGTCTGGGGGTAAGTACGTACACGCCCACACACATTACCGGTAGCGTTCATTTTCGCTTATTTCTTTTATTTAGAAATAAATAGAGCCTTAAAAAACAAATAGACTGGCGGTATATAGTTGAACACATATATGTTAGCCTTAAATCGTAAGCCTAATGAAGACATAGTCATTGGCCTAAGGTATCCGACCATTTTTTTTAATTTATATAATGTTAAAATCCTAGGTCCAACCCAAGCCCATTTGAATACTGTACATAACCATATGTATGAAGCCCTGCCTGAGGCGGGAAAGGCATTACTACCTAAGGGTAAGGGTGTTAAAAGGTCCGGTTTCGGTTAAACGGTTCGATTTGATTCGGTTTTGACTGCTTGAGGGTGGAAACTGTAACCAGACCGTTTAGCTAAACGGATGCATATCCAAAACCGTAACCGTTTAATAAACGGTTTCGGTTATACGGTTTTTAAACGGTTTCGGTTAAATGGTTATATACGGTTTTACACAGTTTTCGGTTAAATGATTATACACGGTTTTCGATTAAATGGTTCTACACGGTTTTACACAGTTTGGGTTAGCCGGTTATGAATAACATCTCTGATTTACTAAATAGTTTAATAGTTTTCAAACCAAACCTCCTGTACTTTTTAATAGAAAATGGGTTGTAGCCTGTAGTGCCATCTCTTTTAATTAGTAAATACCTTCAATGGACGATGGATCCTATGAAAATGTTGTACCTTCAATCATTGTTTACCCTTTTTTTCTTTTTTCTTTTTGGGTAGAAAACGGTTTACCTTCTATTTACTAAGACTAATTAGTTATTAGTAATTATGAAGTTATTAGTTTTTTTTTTTTAAAGGAAATCATATATTGAAGAAACGTGACTTAGTGAGTTAGTGACTTAGTGGTTAGTACTTAGTAGTTGCTATTGCTAGGTTTTGGATCTTTTGGTGTTTGGTTTAAATGGTTATAATCGGTTGTAATTGGATTAAACGGCCTGAAACCGTTGGATTAATTGGTTAAAATCAGACCAAACCGTTTAGTTAAACGGTGGCATTTCTGAAACCATAACCAGACCATTTATTTAAACAGTCTGCCAATTCCAGTTTAAACGGTTCAGTTCGATTTCGGTAAACAGTTTCGATTTTGTTTTGACACCCTTACCTAAGGGTGTTAAATGGGTCGGTGCAAGTTTTTTTAGATAAAAAAAAAAAAAACAATGAACCGTTTAATAAATAGTTTCACATGTTGAAACTAAAAACATTTATAAACGGTTTTGGTTTAATCGGTTTTAAACTGTTTTGTAAGTGTTTTAACTTTTTTTATTCAAGCGGGTACTTTCCATTACATGGCTTTTATTTTATTTTTTATTCAAATGGAAGTATGAATTGAATTCTTTTATGCTTTCTTTAACTAATTGTTTATTTGTACAATTAAATATTTACAAATTATTTATTATTACCATTAATGCTTAATTATTACCATTACATATTACCAATATTTGTTCCTGTTTAAATGGTTTTCTAAACAGTTTACTATCGCTTTAAATGGTTCGATTCGGATTAAATAGTTTAACTAAACATTCTCAATTTTAAAACCAAAACCAAACCATTTATTAAACGGTTTAACGGTTCGGTTCAGTTTCGGTAAACGATTTCAGTTTGCTTTTGACACCCTTATTACTACCCATCACTAGTCGTCTTGCACACCTCTACCCAAACAAAATCCTCAGTGTTAAAAGGCAAGTTACAGAGCAAAAAGTAAAATTATACATATATCTAAATCTGTTTTTTGTGTAGGTACCAGTGCAAGCTGCACCTTTGTTCTACCTGTCTTCATTTGGCTTTTGTATTGGGCAATTAAAAAAAGACGACTCATCAAACTTAGAGAAAAATTCTTCCAACAAAATGGAGGTATGCTATTACACCAACAAAATGGAGGTATGCTTAGTTTACGAGTTTATCTCCAATGGGACCCTCTCCCAACATATACATGGGGAGAATCAAGCATCCTCTCTTTCTTGGGAACAACGTTTAAGAATTGCAGCAGAAACAGCCGAAGCACTAGCCTATTTGCACTCTTCTCATTCAGTACCTATCTTTCATAGGGACGTCAAGTCTTCTAATATACTACTGGATGATAATTATAAGGCTAAAGTAGCTGATTTTGGAGCTTCAAGATTGGTTCCTTTGGATGAAACTCAAAAAACGACAGCAATTCAAGGGACTCATGGGTACTTAGACCCAGAATGTTTTCCTACAGGTCAACTAACTGATAAAAGTGATGTTTATAGTTTTGGAGTTGTTCTAGCGGAGCTTTTGACTAATAAAAAGGCTGTCTTATTAGATGGATCTGAGGATCATATAACCTTAGCAAAATATTTTGTATTTTCAGTTAAAGATGGGAATCTTTTTCATATTCTTGATGAACAAATAGTAAATGATGAGAACAGAGAACAGTTATTGTTAGTTGCTGAGCTTGCAAGAAACTGTTTGGAGGATAAAAGAAAAGATAGGCCAACAATGAAGGAAGTTGCAAAGGAGCTTGATTCTTTGAACATGTTATATGAGCAACCATCATTACAACATAATCAGGAGGAGACTGAACTTTGTCCAGGTGAACCATCGACATGTTCTACCGATGCAACCCTTGAAATAGAGATTGGTTATAGTTTAACTGACAAGGTAATTTTTTTGGATAATATCCTTTGCACCATACAGCTTTTATGATCGATATAATGACATTTAAATCTTATCATATATACCTATTTTGGCATGAATATATTTGTTAACATTTAATTCTTAAAGTTATTCCACATATTCTTGCAAAAAACAAAAAACTGTTTTTTTTTTGCACCCAGATTTAATTAGTTGGGGGTAGTTTCCTGCTGACGGCAATACCGTAGGTGGGGCGGACTTGGATCTTGTGCAGCTGTGGCGGGAGCTGCACTGTGCAGCTCCAAAAACCACCCCAAATACAGGGGGAGGTGGTCATTTCACATGTGGGGCCTAGGTGGGACCCACCTATGAAATGACCACCTTACCCCTGTTTTTGCTATCATTTAGCGGTGCTGCACAGGTGCAGCTCCCGCCACAGCTGCATAAGATCCTTTTCCAGGTGGGGCTGCTTCTCTAAATTTATTTTTGCTGAGAATGTCCAGGTTTTCTGTTGATTCCTATTGTTTAATTTTTTTTTTTTTCCCCTTTTTTTTCTCTTCATTAATGAATCCTTTTAGCAAAAAACAAAAAACAAAAAAAGAGGGATATGGCTATGACCTAATGACCCTCTTGGGTCTTAAGAATGAGTTCTCATTTGGGATTTCTCCTCCTTTATGACGTGTTGTGTGAGCTTGTGGGATAATTATTTTTTATTGTTTGTGTTAAATTTAAGAAGAAAAAAAAGGGAGGTTTTCAATTTTTATCCTAATAATAGTTCTTTTTTCTGCAGGTGAGAGGAAAGGTATACTAGTGAATACGGATTGGGCTCCTCTTCTTGGAGGGCATCGCCCAATGAGTGTCCAATGAGGCATCCAACGGTTGGGCTATGTCGCACAATCCCGATGCATGTAAAGTTAGCCATTGGGATTTGTGTCACACAACACAGTCTTTGGATGCCTCGTTGCACATTCATTGGGCGATGCCCTTCAAGGAGAGAAGCCGAATCCACTGAGTACTTAAGAATTTCAAGGCTTATACTATGCTTGGATGCTGAAGGAGTTATGGTTCTTTTTTACTTCTAGATGTTCTTATACCGTGGATTGGAAGTTGAAGAATGTTGGTTTAGATGTCATAAAATTGTCGGGTTTTTTGTTTTAATCTCTGTATTTTATTATGTAATAATCAACGTGTGAGAATTAATAATAATTTGGAAGCTTGGCCTTAAGTCTTGGTGGGGGGTTTTCATTGGTTTTTCTTCCTTGGTTATTGGATTTTTGTGTTCAATTGTAGTTATTTTCTTTTAATTGATAATGGGATCTTTTTCTAACGAGAAAAAAATAAAAAAAAAATTTTATCACCAAAAAAGAATGTTATTTAATGAATTTATTGTTAAAATGAGATACAATAGGAGTACTTACAAGTTTGACATTTTTCATGCCAAAACACTAATACCTTATCAATATATTTCTTTTAAGATAGCCACAATTTTCTTATTTTTTTATTCTTCTTAATCTCCATTCCAATAACTCTGATCCTTATTGTACAAAGTCAAAAATACCCTTTCCTAGTCCAATCCAAAGGTCAAATCCCATAGATGAAGAAATCAAAATCTTTGTTTTTTCTTAATGAATCACCTAAATAGACTTGAAC
The DNA here is from genome assembly GCF_018873765.1 of Telopea speciosissima. NCBI lineage: Eukaryota > Viridiplantae > Streptophyta > Magnoliopsida > Proteales > Proteaceae > Telopea > Telopea speciosissima. The sequence continues at coordinate 62,270,728 of NC_057920.1, read as the reverse complement.
TTGTGCAAGATCCTTGGATGAATTTTTAATATGGGTCATCCAAGTGTGTGGATTTTGGCTCATGGATATGGTCGCATAAACAGATTTGGGCTTCTACAACTCACAAATAAACATTTGGCCTTTGTGCACATGGGCATGGACATATTACAATCTGGATTTTCTAAAACACAATGCATGCGATTTGCATTTTGATACTTGGGATTCTATATACACTACAAAAAAAAGTGTTAGAAAACCACACTTGGGCGGAGGTCTTTAGCCGCGGTTGCCGAAAACCGTGATGAAAGATACAATTTTACCTGCAGTTTATAAGAACCGCGGCAACAGATATAATTTTAACCGCAGTTTTCAAAACCCGAGGCAAAAGATATCTTTTTATTCGCGGTTTTACTTAACAATGATGATATACTATTCAATTGCCGCGGTTTTCCAGAACCGTGGTAAAATACAGATATTTAGATTCGGTTATTTGCAACCGTAGCCAGTGACAATGTTGTTAAAAGCGTTTTTGCTAAACCGTGGCTATTAACTAGTCACTTAGCCGCGGTTTTTGTAAATCGTAGTTATTACTACATCTTTACCTGCAGTTGACATAAATTGTGGTGATGTATAGTCATTTAGTCACGGTTGTTTTAAACCGTGGGCATGCACCATTCTTGTAACCACACTTTTCTAAAAACTGTGGTCATAAATATAGTAGTCATATCATAAATATGGTATTTATATTATAACTATATATCTTTATAGTAGTTATATGAAATATTTTTACATATATATGAAATGTTATTTTATATAAATATACATATATAGTTACTATATATGTACTTTTATATTATATATTTATATTTATGTATTTATATATACATTTTATATATGAATAAATATTATTTATATATTTTGTGTTTCCTTGGAACTCAGATATATCTATACTTTACAATATATATCAATATATATATATATATATATATATATATATATATATATATATATATATATATATAATTATATATAATTAGATAATTACCAATTAATGAGGGCCATCGAAACAAAATCTTTTCATTTGAAAACTTGATTTCAATGATATAAGATGTCATTTTAAAATTGGGTAGTTTAGATCTAATATTTTTTGTTTTTCATGGTCCTCTCAAATTTACTTGGCCCATCATTGTTGGCCGATTATGAAGATCCTCAAAATTTTTCACTAATCCTAACCTCTGTGTCATACGAGACAATAGAGCTATAATGAGTAAGATCATTTGAATTTGATCCCCAATACTGGCGAAGACATTCCTTGAAGGGTCATCACAACTTCCTATGTGCTTTAGATCGTCAATTATCGTGAATTTGATCTAGGTATTTGTAGAAATGTTTTCTAACTAATATATAAGTGTCCTACTAACGTAAGCACTAACACGGGGGAAAACGACCCGTTATTTGGAAAAAACCAAATTCCTTCAATTTTTAAGGGATTCCATCACATGCCACTAGCAAGCCAACCTTCCTTAAATAAAAAGATAACTTTAATAAAAAAATAAAAAAAACAAAGAAAAAAAAACAACTTCCTCTATAGTACCCATGCTTAGTTCTTATGGACTAGGTGTATACCTGATCGATTCCAGCTAGTCATGATGGCCTAAGATGTTATGTACCTTCCATCTAGGGATGTAAACGGATCGGATTCGGCTCGGATACGGATCAAATGTTATCAAATCCAGATATTCCTTGTCCGAATATGGATACCTCTAAATGGATTCGGATACGGATCGAATTCGGATTTTCGACCATCCATTTACATCTCTGCCTTGTGTAACCCGAACCTTCCTCCCCCAAGTGGATACAATTCACTCTCAATCCATATCTCTTAGATCATGATTCTCTTTTCCTCGTATTCTAGAACCTATTGAATCTTCAAAAACTCTCAAGATCATTATTTACTTAATTTTTTATTATTAAGTATTCGGATTTTTTTTGTTTGGACGGATTTTTGTAGGAGTATTCAATTTTTTGCCGGATATCTCTAAACGAATACGGATCTCCCTTAACGGATAAAAATGTGGATCGAATTCGGATTTTCGGATATCCATTTGCATCCCTACTTCCATCTAGCTTGCATCCTAAAAAGAGCAAGGATATATTGTGTGAAAATTTTCGGTTCAAAATTTAATTTTAATACTATATGAGGATTTTTTATTTTTTACAATTTTTTTATATATGCACAAATTAATGTAATGACTCAATGGCTCAATGCATTTTATGCAAATTTTTAAAATATATACATATTCATAGATATATCTTTAACAAATATTTTGTTATTCTTCTTAGATTTTTTAATCAAAAATATGTAAATATTTTAATATAGATATAATATTACTACAATATATAATAGCAAATCTAATTCGAGGGTCGTGGTTGCTTTGAACCGCAATAAGTATTCAGTATTTTGTCAAATTCCCGCAAATTTTCTCCCGCGCGCGGGGGCATATTTTCATTCCTTCCCACATTGTGCTTCCTACTCCCTCTTTACTCCTAAATCTTCGGCAACTCTTTCTCTTTCTCTATTTACTTCGATCGAAACCCTAACTAACGATTGCCAATCTTGTACCTCTCTCTCGCACGCTCTCAATCTTGCTCCCATAGCTCTTCAAGATTGCGATACACGATCAGAAAGGTATCCATCTACTTTCCCGTTGAGAGCAACGGCGTCTGACGAGGGCTTCTATTATGTGCCTAATGAGGCCCACTATAGTGTATGGGCACTAGATTGGGCCAGCCTAGTATAGGATAGGTTAAAGGGCTTGATTTAACGCGCTCCATCAGCTTCGGAGCTTGTGGCATATTGGTCAAGTACCTAACATTTGGTATCAAAGCTGGGCACTAGGTCAAGGGTTCGAGTCACGGAAAGGGCTACCTAGAGTAGAGTGAAAGCCCTCAAGAAAGGGCTACCTGCCGCCAGGCAAAAACCTTGGAGCAGAGTGAAGCCCCTTGGAAAGGGCTACCTACCGCCAGAGTGAAAGCTACCTATAGTGAGAGCCGCCGAGGATGACGGCTGCGGAAGCGTGGTGGTCTGTTATGTGCCTAATGGGGCCCACTATAGTGTATGGGCACTAGATTGGGCCAGCCTAGTATGGGATAGGTTAAAGGGCTTGATTTAACGCGTTCCATCAGTTTCGGAGCTTTTGGCGTATTGGTCAAGTACCTAACATTAGGTACAATACAGAGGCAGTTCAACGTTTGTATTGCTTACAAAGTGTTCAACGTTTCAATGGGTTTTTGAGTTTTGAGAACTTGTTTCGTTAGTAAAATCTCTTTACATGTGAAGTGCGGAAGCCGACGCAGATTGGATTGCTTTCTCTCTTGAAGGGTTAGTTTAGAAATTTCTGAATGGGGTGAACATGGTTGAGTTGCCTTTTTTTTTTGTTGCTTTAACTTTTCTTACTATGAGTTAGGGCTCATTTGATTGACCGTTTGCCTTTTTTTTTATGTTAATAATCTTCAGTTTTCTTTCTATAATGATGACATTCTCAAATTTCTTTGATGTCTTAGCTATTATGTGTTGTACCCGTGGAATAATTTTCAAAATCCCTCCATATCCTGCACTTTCAATATGCATTAAGTTCTTTAATTCACATTTAATAAATGGTTTGCCCTAATTCTGGTGAAAAATATCCCCTAAGTTCAGAAATTTCGATTCTTTTTTGCTGGATTCATTTGATCACCCCAAGTTCTTGATTGTGCTTGTATGCTTAAGGAGTTTCATGCCTTTTTTGTGCACAAGCTACTTTATGACTTTATCTCATGTGAAATCTTCTAGAATTACAATACAAGGGTTAATTACTCCATGATGTTTCACTTGATTCTTTTTTCGATTCTGTGGTTTTCAGAAGTGAGATATTAGAAGCAGCATTTTAGGACTCATTCCCCATAAAAATGCCGAAAACAATGCAATGTAAATAATCCCAATGTCAGACTCCATTCCTTTGTACTCCATAGTTTCATTTCTTGCGTCTTCTATGTAGCTGTTACAAGGATCCAACAGTTAGATGCATTAACCGAGAAAACAGAAAAATGTTAATTGGGTCATTAGATCTTAAAAATATAATGGTTTTTTTTTTTTTTTTTTTTTGTGGGGGGGGGGGGGGGGGGGGGTTGTTGTTGAGGTTTCAAAAATCATAATCAGATCGTCCGGTTCGCCTACTTTTTGTTGGGATCAGTGGTCACCAATCCAGCCAATTCCAGCTGATTACCACTGATCTTCCCCAAACATCAGTTAATATGAGGCCAGATCAGCCAATTTATATCAGGATCAGTCGCCACATGTCTGGTCTCTGATGTCCTTTTTGAAATCCTAGATATCTTCTCACTGAGCATCACCTCTCTATCCTGAATAAATGGCCACAATGAAAGGAGAGTATCTTCCCAGCATGTTTGCCCTGTAGAGCAAGACTTTCGGCATTCAGGTTCAGAACACTATGTGCTCTTTGCTTAACCTTGATGGCCAAAAAGTGGTGAACAGCTATTTATTGAAACAAGGGACTGAGTGTCATTGAGTGTTGAGTGGGCAAGTTTTTAAGTTTGGGGAAGAGGAGAATGTAATGGTTCCTAATGTGAGCTGGTTAATGAAGATAGGGCCTACATAGTTCTTATGATACTGGTGTATTTAAAAGACTGATGGATTAACTAATCAACACCCCCCCCCCCCCAACCAACAAAGAAAACAAAAAAGATCCTTTATGTTGAGATGTGCATCGGTTTTTTCTGGTCCTTGGTGCAGTTATAGAGTTATAGGTTTGTTCATATACTTGAAAGCCCTTGTCTAAAGACCTATATCAAAGTACCCCTGAATTATATCAAGGCAGTCTAGTACAAATCTTAGCAGATGTGGATATAGATGACAATGGATAAATTCAAATAGCAATTGCAGAAGCAAAGAAAGAGCCATATGATAGCAATGCAGCCAAAGCCCAATGGTCTCTTAGTTAATTGGGTCATGGGCTTCTTTCTCTTTGGGTTGCTCTTTTTTTTTATTTTTTTTTGGGGGGGGGCGGTGTTGATGGGCCTGGCCAAAGGGTGAGATATGGGTTTTTGGGTCTTGCCTTTACAGGTAGGATGTTCAGTAGTTAGCTGGATCTCGTTTTAGTTTTCTAATTGAGTCTAAAATATATTTAAGAGACAGATTTAGAGCAGTTTTCTCTAATTCAAGTCCATAAATGTATATTGTAATCAGATTTATCAGTCCATTTCTTGTCATATGTTTTAATGAAAACTTGTAGTAAACTCAATAATGTTCCTGTACTATAATTTGCCTTTCACATTTTGCTCAAAATGGAGCATTTTCTTGGACTCTTTATAAAATAACTATCACTAGAGAACCTCCTCACTAGAGAACAAGCACTAATTGATTCCTAAGATCTCCATACTGTCCCACTGGCCTCAAATTGAGGCTCCTTCATAGAATCTTACCAGACCTTTTGAGATACTTTTCCACTTTTCTATTGGAACTATTATTATGAGCCCTGTACACATAGGGTACTAAATATCCAAAGACATGCCTAGAAAGATTTGATTTAGAGCCCTCAAGGACCAAATCTCAGGGCATTTTGTTTATTTGATCAAACAAATTCTACCCAATCAACCAAGTTATACATCTCATATAGCCAGAAAACTGCTCAGCCCAGGATCAATGTAGAATCAATAGAACTAAATATAGGACCAGAATAGAAGAATGGTGAGTGATATTATATGACTCTCAAGAACATAGAAGAGAATTAGAAGAAATCAGAGGAAAAAATAGAGGAGTTAGAAGAAGAAATTAGACAATAGGAAGAACAGAGAAGAAAACAGAGGAAATCACAACTGATCTTAGAGATTAACAGAAATGGAAGGAGGGACTAGGGAGTCAGATCTGGATTACCAATCCCGTATGCACAACTCAACAGCTTTAAAACTATTAAGGAAAATCAAATTCTTTATTGAAATCATGCTTAACTGATGGGGGTGTATTACATATATAAAGACCTTTTGGAATTTCTAAACTGACTCGTAAAAGAACTCCTAATCACTCTCACCAAACGTAAATAGAGTAATAGACTCCAACAGGATTCTATTTAGCTAGTAAGTATCCTAATCTAACTCAAATACTTAGCACTAATGTACTAACTTCACCCTACTTTATGAGCTTATAAATTAGGCCTATTCAATGAAACCCATGAAATGAAAAGACCCAGCCTATAATATAACTACCGAAAGCTTGATTTTGGCCCATTGGACTGCCACCGACCCCTTGTGGGCCTCCCAGACCTGTGTTGAGGCTTCCATATGAGATCAATGTCTAACGCAACTGCACTAATTCCCCAAGTGTTGGAAAAAACTCGTCCTTGAATCTTAAAGTGTTGAAGTACTCTCATGACATGCTCAACACTAATCTTCTTATTCAGCCCAAGGGAGAAAAATATGTTGCACATATGTGGTCTTTTTTCGTCAAGAAACTGATCCAGTAGGATGAATTCAATAAGAGTTCTTTCCTCAAATTCAACCTCAAATTGGGGTTCCCTCTTAAGAAAGTAATTTGAGTTTAGCTGGTTCTTGATTTCATCTTACTGGTCAACCATGGACATTGGATTCTCCATTATGACCAACTAGCTCTTCTTGTTTAGTTTCTTTAGCACAAGCCATCACTTGTTCTCTTACAATCTCTGCCTTTTTGTTGTTGCTGAATTCTTTCCTAGGTTCTACCTTCGCTTTGTTAAATCTTAAAGTTTAACTTTTGGAATTATTTGTTTTTTTTATTTTTGAGAGATGTAGTGAGGAATTTATGTATTTTGTGTGTGTGCCTTGATATTTGAGCTTGCTTGCACATTTCCCACATCACCCTCCACCCATCCATTTCCCTAGTCAAAACCTCTTTCTTATGTCCCTATTTCCCAACGTAAGCCTTCCTTTCCCATGTGAGCATCCATTCCATTGAGTGACCCTTTCCCATCCTATCATCATTTCCAAGCTCCACCTTCTCCATTCATATCTCTCGGTTCACATAACTTCAATCTTGGAAGTTGATCAATTGCCTTGATCTTCTCCTTTCACTTACCTATAAAGAACCCCATTTCTCCATTCAATCGAATCAATCAATCAACCATATTACCTTGTGTGCAAGCTTGTCATCATTGCCCAACATCTCTGTATCTTAAAAAAAGTTTATCTTCTCTCATCCTATTGGAGTAATATTATTGTTCTTCTTCAATTTTTCGGTTGTGAGTCTTGGGCTAGTGGAAATTTTATTTTCACTATTTGTAGAAGCGGGTTTCGGTAATTGGAATTCGTCTTTCTTCACATGGTATCATAGCTACAAGAGTGGTAGCTTGGTGTCTTCAAGATTCTCTTGGTGAAGAAGCTCAATTGCTGCTCCAAAATGGATTCAAGTGGAAGGGTTGTCGGGCTTGGTATTGAGGCTCTCAATCAATCCAATTACAAGGTATGGCGGTCATGCATGGAGTCTTACCTTCTTGGTGAAGACTTGTGGGAGGTTGTTGGTGGTGATACTAGAGTGGCACCAGAAGCCACGGAAGAAAATGCCGATGCATTGAAGAAATGGAAGATTTCTAATGCAAAGGCCGAGTTCATTTTGAAGAGGTCTATTGCTCATGATTTGTTTGATCATATCATTGGGTGTAGGACGGCATCTGATATATGGAACACCCTCAATGGGTTGTTCAATAAAAAGAATATTGCTCGGTTACAATTATTGGAGAATGAGTTGGCCAATAGTTCTCAAGGTAATCTTTCCATCTCTCAATTTTTCTTAAAGATTAAGAACCTTTGTTCTGAAATTTCCTCTCTCGATCCGGAAGAACCAATTTCTGAGTCACGAATGAAACGTCATATCATTCGTGGTTTAAAGAAGGAATATATCCCGTTCATTACATCTATTCAAGGGTGGGCTCAAGAGCCATCCTTGGTAGAGTTAGAGAATCTTCTTTCTTCTCAAGAGTCTCTAGCTCAACAAATGGTGGGTTGTTCAATTTCTAGTCGAGAAGGTGATGCATTATTCTTGGGAAGTAAGAAAAATTGCAAGAATGAAAAAGAGAAAAAAAAAGATGGAGATGATGGAGAATCCTCAAGCAAAGGGAATTCAAACAAAAAAAGTTTCAAATGTTACCGGTGTGGTAAGCTTGGACATATAAAGAAGAACTGCAGAGTGAAATTAAAGGGTGGCCATGTAGCTGAAAAGAATGACAAATCTGAAGAAGATTGGGGTAGTTGCTTTGTAGCAGAAACTACCTCAATTGATGCTTGTGCCACTATCAATTACAAGACTGATTGGATCGTGGACTCCGGATGTGGTCATCATCTAACTGGCGACGACTCCAACTTCTCTAGCCTTCAACACTATGAAGGTAATGATGCTGTTGTCACTGCGGACAACACCATTCATCCGGTGGAGAAAGAAGGCACTATCATCTTCAAAGGTGTTGATCATGATCCAATCACACTGAAAAGTGTGTACCATGTACCAGGGATGAAAAAGAATTTGTTCTCAGTGACTAATGCAGTGGATTCCGGCCACTATGTCTTGTTCGGGCCTAAAGACGTCAAGTTTCTTCGGAATATCTCCCAACTTGAGGCGGACGTTGTTCATACCGGTAAGAGAGTAAAAGATTTATTTGAATTATCAGCCTCTACTTCTTATGTTGATAAGATGAGCACAAATGATAATACTTCACTTTGGCATGCTAGATTGGGGCATCTAAGTATGGATAAATTAAAAGTCATGGTGAATAAAAATCTAGTTGATGGGTTACCTCACCTTACCACCTTCGGTAATGGAGTAGTTTGTGAGGGATGTCAATTTGGTAAGGCACATCGCCTACCTTTTGATAGGTCTCTCACTAGATTTAAATCACCATTGGATCTTATTCATAGTGATTTGATGGGTCCTTCACGCACACCTACTTTTTCGGGCTTCCGCTATATGTTAATTTTTATTGATGATTTTACCCGGTTCACATGGGTATACTTTGTCAAAGAAAAATCAGATGTTTTCTCTAGGTTCAAGGAGTTTAAAGAAAAAGTTGAAGGTGAGCTTGATAGAAAAATCAAGCGATTGAGGACCGATAATGGGGGAGAGTTTACCTCTGATGAGTTTGAGCGCTTTTGTAGTAAACATGGTATTCAAAGGCAATTCACATGTGCCAACACATCTCAGCAAAATGGCGTGGCCGAGAGGAAGATTCGGCACATTTCGGAGACATGCAAAAGCTGGCTATATGGCAAAAATTTACCCAAAGCCTTATGGGCAGAAGGTATGGCATGTGCAGCTTATGTTATCAATCGGGTTCCTCTTAGCCCAATTAAGATGAAGTCTCCATATGAGATGATGTATAAGGAAAAGCCTAATGTGAAAGACTTTAAGGTCTTTGGTTCGATTTGTTATATTCACATTCCAGATTCACAAAGGTATAAATTGGGTGCCAAGGCAAAAAAATGTATCTTCATCGGTTATGATGAAAAAAGAAAAAGGTGGAAATGCATGGATCCAGAAACTCACAAATTTAAAGTTTCTCGTGATGTAATCTTTGATGAAATCTCTTCTTATTATAGCCCAGGTGGTGCTGCCCTTGGTAATTATGGTGCTTCAGTAACAATGGAGAGCAAACAAGAAATGGCAATTAGCTTGCCAATCACATCCTCAGGTCCTATAGTGTCTAGTCAATCATCATCACCAGTGATGACTAGTAGTTCTTCTTCTTCAGCTATAGGAGAGCATGAAGATAGGGGGAGTGAAAATAATTTTCATGCTGCACAAGAAGAGGAGGATGCTACTATGGAGGTAGCAAATGCTCCAAAAGTCACAAGGTCTGGAAGGCAAGTTGTGAAACCGATCAGATATCGGGATGGCAACTTGGTAAGTACTATTGAGTGTTTATTTGCTGGACCTATTTATGAAAATGAACCTTCTTCTTTTGATGAAGCAAAAGGTGCTCAAGAATGTGTGGTTGCAATGAATGAAGAAATGCAAGCTCTCATGAAAAATGAAACTTGGGACCTAGTGCCAAAGCCCAAGGATGTGAAACCCGTTACTTATAAATGGGTGTTCAAAATAAAAAGGAAGTCGGATGGAAGTGATGATCGGTTCAAAGCAAGACTTGTGGCAAGGGGTTTTTCTCAAAGATATGGAGAAGATTATGAGGAAACCTTTAGTCCGGTAGCAAAGATGACTTCTGTTCGAGTTGTGATCTCCTTGGCGGCATCTCTTGGATGGAAGCTATGGCAATTTGATGTAAAAAATGCTTTCTTATATGGTGAAATTGAAAAGGACATTTACATGGACCAGCCACCTGGGTATGTTTCCATTTCTCATCCTAATCATGTCTGCAAACTCAAGAAAGCTCTTTAGGGGTTAAAGCAGGCTCCAAGGGCTTGGTATGGAAAGATTGCTGAGTACTTACATTTTTGTGGATATTTTGCTTCTAACTCAGATTCTAGTCTTTTTGTTAAGAAGCAGGAATCACTACACATGATTGTCTTATTGTATGTGGATGATATGATTATTACTGGCAATGATGAAGGGGAGGTTGCAAAGCTTAGGGCTGAACTCTCTATTCGGTTTGAAATGAGAGATTTGGGTGAACTAAATCATTTCCTTGGCTTGGAAGTAGAAAAGGTGAATGATGGCATTTTTCTATCTCAAAAGGGATATGCCAAAAAGCTTATTGAAAGATTTGGGATTAATTCAAGCAAGCTGTGCTCTACTCCTCTTGATGCCAACATAAAGATTAGGCGTAAGGAAGGTAAGCTTCTTTCTGATCCCCATCATTATCGCGCTCTTGTTGGTAATCTCATCTACTTGACTATTACAAGACCGGATATTGCCTTTTCCGTTGGGTTGGTTAGTCGCTAAATGCAAGAACCACGGAAACCACATTTGGATGCGGCGAAGCAAATTTTGAAGTATGTGAATACCACTTGTGACATGGGAATCCTTTATAACAAAGGAACTGTTTTTTCTCTACTTGGGTTTACAGATGCTGATTTTGGTGGTGACTTAGATGATCGAAGATCTACTTTTGGGTATGTGTTCTCTTGTGGCTCAGGATGTGTTTCATGGTGCAGCAAAAAGCAAGATTCAATTTCTCTTTCTACTATGGAAGCGGAGTATAAGGCATCCACACTTGCTGCCCAAGAATGTATTTGGCTTCGTCGGCTCATCGAAGATGTTTATGCATCCATTCACAAATCTACTATTATTCTTGGTGACAATCAAAGCGCCATCAAACTTGCTACTAATCCGGTGTGTCACGCAAGAACTACACATATTGAGATTGAGCATCATTTTATTCGCGAGAAGGTGCTTGATGGGTCCATTGATGTATTGGAGGTACGGAGCAAAGAAAATGTTGCTGATATCTTCACAAAGTCACTCTCAAAAGGACCGTTTGAAAATCTTCAAGCCAAACTTGGGCTTGTTTCCAAAAGTTCACTTTAAGGGGGAGTGTTAAATCTTAAAGTTTAACTTTTGGAATTATTTGTTTTTTTTATTTTTGAGAGATGTAGTGAGGAATTTATGTATTTTGTGTGTGTGCCTTGATATTTGAGCTTGCTTGCACATTTCCCACATCACCCTCCACCCATCCATTTCCCTAGTCAAAACCTCTTTCTTATGTCCCTATTTCCCAACGTAAGCCTTCCTTTCCCATGTGAGCATCCATTCCATTGAGTGACCCTTTCCCATCCTATCATCATTTCCAAGTTCCACCTTCTCCATTCATATTTCTCGGTTCACATAACTTCAATCTTGGAAGTTGATCAATTGCCTTGATCTTCTCCTTTCACTTACCTATAAAGAACCCCATTTCTCCATTCAATCGAATCAATCAATCAACCATATTACCTTGTGTGCAAGCTTGTCATCATTGCCCAACATCTCTGTATCTAAAAAAAAGTTTATCTTCTCTCATCCTATTGGAGTAATATTATTGTTCTTCTTCAATTTTTCGGTTGTGAGTCTTGGGCTAGTGGAAATTTTATTTTCACTATTTATAGAAGCGGGTTTCGGTAATTGGAATTCGTCTTTCTTCACACGCTTGTAGGTTCGAATTGTAGCAAGGCAACTCCTTTCTTAAGATTGTATCAAAAACCTTCTTAGCCAGATTTATACTTCCACATTTAGCATACATGTCCACAAGAGAGGTTGCAACGGATATGCATGAGGAGAGCTCATGCCTTTGAACATACCCGTGAATTGTTCTTCCATACCTAAATGACACTATATCTGTGCAAGTTGAGAGCATGCAAACAATACTTACAGTATTGGGTTTGATACCCACTTATTGCATTTCCTGGAAAAATAGGATTGCATCATACCAATGTCCTTTTTGGGCTAAACCAGAGATAAGAGTAGTCTAAGTAATCAAGTTGGGTAGCATGCGAGTAGACCTCATCTGTGAAAACACGTCTTTGGCCTCATCAACTTGGTCATTTCTCAGAAATCCCAGGACAATTGAATTCCATGATGCCAAATTTGGAGGCACACCTTCAAACTGCATCTGATAAAACAATTTTAGGGTCTCACCAATTAGACCCACCTCCGCCCAATATGCATAATTATTTCCTAATATATGAAAATAGCAACAAGCCTTAACTAGTTGCTAAAGACTATATAACCACAACTTGTGTGTGATGATAGTTAAGGCCAGGACTTTTAATGATTCTTGAGGTCAATCAAGTATACATTTTCTGATAGTATTTTTAACTTCAATTATATATATGTAGATCTCTGTAATATTTGTTCTATTGTACTAACTTATTCAAATTACTAATGCCTCTCTTTATGGCAGGTGTTCTTGGACCAAAGGAGAGGGAAAGCTAAACAACAAGATTTTGTTAACCATGTTTTATTTTTCCATTTAGATAGGGCCTTTTGCTGGATCAAGTATACTCTCTGTTCTTATTAGTTTAATCAATTTTTATTTGTGTGGAGAGTCTAAACTTACAAGAACTCAAAGATTAAATGGTTATTTGTTTTTGTTTGAGAACTAAGTGTGAGAAATGATGTTTATAACAAATGTGTGGGTGGATGTGAGATATGCAATGAGTGATTTGAATGTGATTTGATGGTAAATGTAATTACAGGTATTGAAAATGAGAAATGCAAAAGCTAAATTTTTTTTAAAAAAAAGTATTAATATTAGCGGCGGTTTTATAAAACCGCGGGTATATATAAACAACTCATTTAGTATTACCGCGGTATATAAAACCGTGGTATAAATAAATAAATTTATAAAAATATATAAAAAATAAAGTTGGGGAGAAAAATCTAATATACTACGTTTATAGAAATCGTGGCTAGATGTATCATTACCTCTATACCCGCGGTTATAGATAACTGCGGCTAAAAACACAATCGTGGTAGATGTACAACCACCTTTATAGCCGCGGTTTATGAAAACCATGGCTAAAAACAAAATACACGCGCGGATGCAAAAACCACGGGGATAGCCCACTTTTCAAATACGGCACTACTTTTGGCCGCGGTTGAACCGTGGTTTTAAAACCGCAGCGAATAATCTTTTACCACGGTTCTTAGATCAATTGCCACGGAAAAAACTGCGACTAAAAAACACATTTTGTAGTGTATTTTAGACAAAAGGACCATTAATTCCAAAGGTCAAGGTACCAGAAACGGCTAATCAATTCCGCCCAATTAGTCTGTGTAATGTTGTCTTCAAAGTCATTACAAAGCTAATGGCGGATAGACCACATGGTGCTCTCCATCAGCTCATCTCTCAAACACAATCGGCATTTATCCCTTCTCGGCTTATTTCAGACAATATACTTGTAGCACGTGAGATGTTCCACTACATAAAAAAGCAAAAGAAAGGAAAGAGTATGTTTCTTGCCTTAAAGTTGGATATGCGCAAAGCCTACGACAGATTGGAGTGGGATTTTATTGAGGCTATGCTTAGGAGAATGGGTTTCAATGATTTTTGGGTGGTTAGGGTAATGGATTGTATACGTTCGATTTCGTACAATCTCCTGGTCAATGGGGCAGTAAAAGGCTCGATTCAACCAACAAGGGGAATCAGGCAAGGTGACCCAATTTCTCCAGCTATTTTCATTCTATGTTCACAAGCCTTTTCTGCAGTGATTCAGCAAACGGAGGAGCAAGGGGAGTTCAAGGGATCAAAGTAAGACATAGAGGTCAGCCTGTGACACACCTTCTATTCGCTGATGACTGCCTTCTCTTTTCTCAGGTAAAATTGCAGCAGATTACCTCTCTTAGATCTTGCTTAGATCTTTACTGCAAGGCATCAGGGCAAGCAATCAATCTCCACAAGTCTGCACTTCCATTCAGCCCTAATACGCATAAAAAGTTTAAGAGATGGTTCTCAAGGGTGCTAAAAGTATCATACGGCGAGGGCCCATCAAAATATTTAGGCCTCCCAACGGAATTTGGCTCTTCTAAGATGCTCTTATTCCAGGAAGTGAAGGACAAAACTTTGAGCAAATTGAAGGGGTGGAAAAATAAATTTCTCTCACATGCTGGCAAGGAGGTTCTTCTCAAATCTACCATCTTTCCTATGTCCAATTATGCAGGAACACATTTCAAACTTCCCATCTCACACCATGAGGACATTAGGAAAGCAGCTGCAGATTTCTTTTGGGGGGATTCAGAAAAAGGAAGAAAATTGCATTGGATCTCCTGGTCCAGGCTCTGCCGGCCCAAATGCCGTGGTGGTTTGGGTTTTAAAGATTCCAGAATTCAAAATCAAGCACTATTGGCAAAAGCTGCATGGATTTGGTCTTCCCCTGAAACACATTGGGCAAGATTCATCAAGTCAATCTACTTTCCCAATGGAGATTTTCTTAATGCCAGATTGGGCAATAAACCATCCTGGGGGTGGCGTAGCCTACTGGAAGGCAGGAACACTCTTCTTGAAGGTTTAATTTGGCGCATTGGGGACGGTACTCAAGTGGATATTTGGAGTGATAAGTGGATTCCATCCACACCAAATGGGAAAATCCAGCATCCAAGGCCGGATAGGTGCTCACTAACATGGGTAGCAGATCTCATCAACCCAATTTCAAGAACTTGGAAAATGGATGTGCTACGACAACACTTCCAGCATGCAGATATACAAGCTATCATCAAAATCCCACTCAGCCTCTTCCCCTCTCCAGATTCATGTGTTTGGGGGGCATCAAAAGATGGCCGATTCAGTGTAAAATCTGCATATTGCTTACTTTCAAAACTGAGAGAAGAGAGAGAGGCAGCAGCTTCGTCAAGTTCACGTGTTCATGAGTGGGATCTTATTCTAGAAGGAGTTTGGAATCGAGTTTGGGCTATTAGAACTCTCCCAAAAATTACAACCTTCATCTGGCGAGCATGTAACCGAGGAGTGGCGACTGGGGAAGGACTCTCTTCAAGACAAATTCAAACTAACCCCTCTTGCGCGAGATGTGGAGCTGCAAGTGAATCGGTGGATCATCTCCTCTTTGACTGCCCGTTTGCTAGAGTAGTATGGTTTGGCAGCTCACTCTCTTACTCGCCGCCAGTAGATAGGGAGCCAAGACTTGCAGATTGGTTAAGTAGTTGGGACATCCTTCACAGACAAGATAAGAAGACGACAAGACAGTCACTCTCCCAAGCCTCCTTCATCTGTTGGTACCTTTGGAGAGCTAGAAACGATGAGGTTTTTCAAAAGAAGCAATGGACTGTGCATGAAGTTATCCAGGTTGTGGAGAAAGCTTACAAAGAATTTGCAGTAGTACAGATGGTTGAGCCAACCAACCAGGAACCAATTGTAGCACAACCACCTGTGACGGTGTGGAAGCCACCCCCTGCAGGATATTGGAAGGCGAACTGTGATGCAACAACACCACACGATAATAGCAAGGGTGGGTTGGGAGTGATCTTCAGAGACTTGCTAGGCAGAGCGAAGAAGGCCATCTCACTCCCCCAACCTTTCTCCTCGATACGCCAGGGGGAAGGCCTTGCCGTCAGGTTGGCTCTCTCCACTGCTCTACAAGCAGGCATCACACACCTTCAAGTTGAGTCGATTGTCTGGAGATTATCAACTTATTATCATAGCCTGCGAGGATTCCACACCTGGAGGTCAAAATGATCCTGGAAGATATTCTCATTTTAGCTAGATCTTTCATGTTGGTTTCCTTTCTTTATGTTCCAAGGAATGTCAACCATGTTGCAGACACCTTGGCTCGGAAGGCCCTGTCATGTGTATGTTTGACAGAGTGGCCACTATCCACCTCGTGGCTTCAGGACTCGTTAAGGCCTGATGCCACTGCTTGTTCACACAGTTTATCTCAATAAATCCTCTATTTACCACCAAAAAAAAAAAAAATTCTTTGCTGATTTCGATCTAGATCTCAATTACAATTGGAGGAAAATCCTTTGACCGATTCAAGTTCTTAAACCTTTATCATCCCTGGACAACAGTTCATCATGACCCCCAAGTCCAGTAAATCTCTGGTGCTGGTATTTGGGACAAATAATCGACCTAATCACCTTGAACCCGAACAAGGCCCAGGCACAGTTTTTGAGCCTGCAAGGCGGGCTTGGGCTTAATACTTCCTAGCCCTGGTAGGACTCGGCCGGTCCTTGGTTGTGGCCTTGGACCGAGCCTAATCCTACCCAGCTCGACACTATCCAATTAGGGTCACACCATACTAGGTAAATCCTAACAGGGCATCAGCCCCTAATCTAGATTTAAGAAACAAAAGGAAAAAGACTGCCCACAAATGATCTTTTTCCCCGAGTTGGGCTTGTGAACGTACGAAAACAGCTCTGAGCCGTTCAGATGGGATCCATCCCATGGGTTGTTCTCGTACGTTCACGTACATGAACGTAAACCTATCTCCTTTTCCCAGCCTTTTTTATATTTTTAAAGAATGACTAGCTTAGGATAGGCGTTCTTTAAATATAGGATAACTTGTCAAGTGATGAGAATGAAATTTCCATTTGAGAAATTACCATTATAAGTGGATTCCTTCTTCTCAAGGTTTGAGCAGGTAGGTTTTCGTCTTAGATTCTCCGTCCAATGACCCCATTGATGCCGCCTGTTGACTTAACGCACATGGGCGGTGTGCCTGTCTCTCTCCTTTTGAAGATATTAGATTATTTTGATAATGAAGGTATTTGGACTAAATTTTTTGGAAAATTATCAACGCCACCCCCTGATGTTTGCTTATATTTTAAGGCACACCCACTAACTACCATAACATTAGCACCACTCCCTGCTTTACCAATCTAATTCCATACAGACCCCCTACCGTTAGTTAAAACTTAAAAGCTGTTAAATGGTGATGTCAGATATTTAATATTTTTTAAAAGACAATTCTACCCTTCTTAGTTGGCAAAGTACTTAATCTACCCTTTCCATTAAAACACCCACAAACCCTTTTCTTCCTCACACTCACCGACAACCTTGGAAAATCCACCGCAACATCTTCTTCACCCCGGATTGCGCATCCTTTAGTTCTTCGACCAAGCTTGAGTTGCAGAGGCGAGTTCTCTCTCCAAGTCTTACTCTCAATTGATCACAAGCTCGAGTTGCAGCGGCGAGCCCCCATCTTCTTCTCGTCTGATTCCGATTGAGCCCCCTTCCTCTTCTCTCACTCTTCTGTCAACAAACCTTACAGAGCAAGCCATAGTTCTTAAAACAAGTCATTAGAGGTGGCGAGATGGAGAGAGAAATAATGAAGCTTCCCTGGTTGCTTTGTCTTCTTCTAATTCACTGTTGGGTTTATGTTGAAGCCCTAGCTCTGCTCCTCTGTCAGTTTAGATCCTGGTAATTTCTCTCCTGAGCTTCTTTTCTAATTCATTTAATACTTGTTATCAATGAGAGATGCATCTTTGCAGTACTAATTAGATGGGAGAACTAGGGAGCTTTATGTGGTTGAAATGTTCATCATACCCTATTTTATCCATTCCACCTCCTCCTCATCCTCTGCCGGGCTTAGCAAAGTTGCATCAAGAACACCAGGCCTGTCGGTAGCAGCAAGGACGATTACGCCGCTGTTGCCAGAGAAGCAGTCCATCTCCGTCAACAGCTGGTTAATGATCTGCTCCCTCTCATTGTTCCCACCTCTGAGCGCAGCCCCAAGTTGCTTCCACAGTTCAAGCACTCCAGATAAACTGCCTGAAGATTAAGAAGCTGAAGCTCGAATTTCTTCTACCAAATCCTCAAGTGCAACAAGAGTGGTGATACATATTCATTCCAATTCGCATTAAGAATTTGGGATTCCAGCAACTTGAATTCCATGATTTGTAAAAAATTCTAGATTCAGATTCCAATTGAGATGTTGACTTTTTATAGCCCAGGGAGTAAAGACATTGGATAATAACTCTAACAAATTCAGGTTTCTTAATTAAACCTTTTGAACCGAGCAGTAGAGGTAATACTCGTTGTCGATGAGGGATGCGTCTCTGCCTAAGCAGAAACCTTCTAAGAAAATTGTTTGGTCTAGAACCAGAATCGTGGAAGTGGTTTTCTGGTTTTGCTTTCAGTTGTTGGGGGGTTAGTTTTTGCTCGTATTGTTCTGTTTAGGGATGGGAGCGAGTAGCAGGGATGGGTGGTGGTGGGGGTTAGCAGTGGGGAGTGGGAGTGGAGGTTACGTAGTAGGGCCGCAGTGGCTGAAAATGAGTGGGAGCGGAAGTGGAGGTGGAGGTGGAGATGGGAGGGTAAAATAGGAAATTTGTTTAGGAATAGATTTTTTTTATGTTTTTATTTGTGAAGGGTATATTGGTCAAAGAAATTTCATATATTAACACCGTTTAAAAATGGGTAGTGGTTGATATAATGGTAGTTAGTGGGTGTGCCTTAAAATATAGGCAAACGTCAGGGAGTGGCACTAATAATTTCCCAAATTTTTTTTGGGAAGCAGTTTTATGTACGGGAGTGTGGCCTACGCCAACACTCCCATGTGTCTATCTCCTCATTAAAACAAGTGGGCAGAGGTGTTTTTTCACATGGGGAGGAGAGAGATAGACCCATGGGAGTGCTGGCATAGGCCACACTCCTGGACAGAGAACTTTTTCCCATTTTTTTTTCTAATGGCAGATATGTTTGTTATATTTATTACCAATATTCATTAGAAATCCAAGGATAGAAAGAATTACAATCCGATATGATATGACCTTTCACTTCAGGGATTTGAAAATTGAGTCTGCTAAGATCCTTAAAAGAAGAGGTGAGCTGAGGAGCATAATCCTAGCAGGGACTTCAATTGGGCTAAATTGTGCGTATAAAAACACCTCTTTGAGAGACATTGCCAAAACCAGAAACAGATACAGTTGGGTCTTTGATTGGAATGGCATCTACCGCTCTTTGATTAAACAAGGAACGAAGATCTCTATGGCGTTCTCTGGTTCTCGGGTCGAACTTCTCTTACATTCTAACTAGTAAGTCTTCTTGAGATTTTCAATAGATAGAAACCCTATTTCATTTGAGTGCATGGTTGTGTGCATGTCATGTACTTGCTAAAATGCCTCTTAGAGAATATGGATACTAAATGGCTTATTCTGGACTGTTGGGTTTGATTTTGAAGTTGATGCAACCAGAACTAGAGAGGGGCTAAAATGGATGATTCTGACATTAATCTTCAAAACTTTTCACATACTCCTGCCTCATTAATTAGCTTATTTTTTAGTTGAGGTTTCATTTTAAAACATAGAAGCAGAGGCATTTGAACCAATACTCTCTGTTACTGAAGTGAGTTAAGAGATGTAGAGCTATGAAGAATTAAAGACTACGATAGCTTAGTTCATAATTCTCAAACGACAATCACTTCATTGAAAAGCCACACAAATTACAAAAAGCACCTGCAACCTTGACAAATCTAGGAAGTTATTAAAGCAAACTTTACAACCAGATGACTCAAAAAAGTTGAAATATCTAGAAATGAAATGAATGCTGATAAATGGAAAAGATTTCAGAATTATGATTCTTAATCTCAAAAATCAAAGACATGATACTCCAACCCATTTCATTACTACTACACACAATACTTCAAAAATCCTCCACAGTAGCTTTTGCATAGAACAATCATCAATCCCAGAAAATTCCTGCCAAAACAACTTATTCTAGTCATATGGTGGAGATAACCTCAGCTGCTTTTATCAATCCTGTCCCCTGCTTGTCAAACACAACTTTGTTTTAGCATCCAAAGTAACATACTTATAAGACATAGAATTTTCAGGTTTGAGTAGTACAGGGAGTGCAATAAAATTTGTTGAAATTCACACGAAGGCATGGAAATGAACCTTAAACTGAAGATGCAAAGGGAAGAGAAAATTCAATAACCAAACTAGATAAACTCTCATAAAAATTATCAAAGGGTGAAAATGACTAAAAAGAAATAGAGGATAAGTTACCAAAATGAAACATCCTCAGGCAAGTGAAACGGAATCAATAAAAGTACTCCGAAGTCCGACACACCATCTTTCAACATTTTACCTGGAAATATAAGAGAAAAGTTAGGTGAATAATTGATAACTATGAATTATTACCGGAAAAAAAAAAAAGAAAGATAACTATGAATTACTGATAGTGAATGAAATGATTTAGAGGCAGACAGAGACAGAGAAGATGACAAACCTGAGCTTAAAAGGAAAGCTGTGAAACAGTTACTGGATAATCCAAGCCATTGGAAACATATATTCATACTTGAGGGCTTTTTGGAATGTAATCCAGGATTTTCAATCCTAGATTAAGAATCCAAGATGTATTACCTAGGATACAGAGAGCTTTTGGATGCATTGTATCCTAGATTGCATTCCCAATTGAAAGATGAGGTTACCTAGTTAACATAACTAACAATCCTTGATTCTTAGAAATGAGGTTAGCAACTTAATGTTGGTTCTGTCTTGTTGATTGAAGCTCTCTCTTGGACAAGATGTTATAGAAGAATACTAGAGAAACAAATTTTCCAATCATTTGAATGAGATTAGCAATTTAATTATCATATAGGCTCATTAAGCAATGTTCTTTTGGAGCAGTTCAGAATGACTAGAACAAAGCAGAGAATGATGGTTTTGAAAGTGAAAAGCAAAATTTTCATGTGGGAGATCCAAACCAAATAAATGCTGAACTTGCATATGATGCAGTCTGCCATAACATAATAAATATGAAATAAAAAGTCAAAATTTTAGGTTAGGGGAGATAGAAAGTGTAATAAAAGGCCGAATATCCCTTTCGTTTTTTTTTATCAACTTTTGAAAACCCAACAAGGCATGGAAACAAACATAAATTGAAGAGTCAAGGGAACAGAGTTCAATAGTCACACTAGACAAGACCTCCCAGAAATCAAGATAAAAGATGCATTACCAAATTAAATTGACTCATGCTTGGGAAAGGGAAACAAAATCAACGAAAGTATGCTGTAGTCCAACTCACCATCTTTTTGCATTTAACCTGGCAACAAAGAGAAGAGTTAGATGAATAGAAAACTATGAATCTCCAGTTATGAAATGATATGATACAGAGGACAATAGAGACGATGAGTAGATGACTAAGAACACCAGGAATTACTGATTGGGAATGACATTGTTCAGAGGAAAATAGAGACAATAAGTAAATGACTAACCTGACGAAGAAAGACTCAATGGATTTATAACTTGGCCATCAATTTGGACAAATTGAATGTGTTCATTCTTTGACCACTCCTTGCGTCTTCCCTTGGTGCATCCTTCTACGAGAAAGGGGCAACCTTCAACATACAAAGCGGTGATGCATCGCAGTCCTCGCTCATTTCGAAGATACTTTAGTTTCTTGCACTGTTTAAGACGCAGCGTTCGAAGTGAAGAAAGGTTCCAAAGCCACTCCGGCAGAGATTCAATTTCATGAAAGTCATGTATTCCCAAATATTCTAATTGGGTGAGACTTTGAAGTTGGTCCGGGAGAGAAGTAAGCTTGGACCAGCCAATTAGAACTAAAGTTCGAAGGGATGCCAACTGTTTGAGATGCTCTAAGTTAGGAAAAGATTCCAGCTCCTCTGAAAAGCCACCAATACTCAAAAATTCAAGGGTGCGGAAGTGTTGAATCTCTGGTAAGCCAGTGAATTTTTCATTCCTTACAAAATAGAATTTCCGAATGGAGTGCAGGCCTTGTAGATCTGGCAGTGACATTAGGGAAGGGCAATCACTAATGTTTAGGAGTGCAAGAGATGATGGAAGCTTTTGCACACTCTTCTCGACTGGCTCAATAACTGCTTCAAAGTTTGGGCATTTCCGAATATCTATTTCTTGGATCTTGTCATGCAATAATCCTTGGGGCAAGAACTTCAACTCAGAAACATCATCTATAAAGAGTTTGGTGAGAGAGGGTACCTGCACGACTAATCTTGGCAATATACCATTGCTTTTTTTGATTTTGAGTAGTTTAAGCAAAGGAAACTGGCTGGGCAGGATCTTCAACTCTGGGCAATCTTCTATTGATATCCTCTCAAGGCGAGGGAAGGAAAGAAGAGAAGCTTGAGGTTCCACCCATTCTTCTAAGCTGGGCATCTTTCCAAGAGAAAACTCTTCCAAAGACGGGAATGCTGTTACAGTAATGGCAGTTTGACTACTACCACTACTACTACTGTCCCCGTGATAGAACTCGGTGCCAAGACTCTTCATCTTCTTCATTCCTTTTACACTTAGAACCTTAAGAAATGGTAATTGTCCAAATGGTGGGACACGTTCCCATCCCTCACAATTGTGTAGATAGAGTTTTACCAAGTTGGTGGTACTCATTATCCATCCAGGAAATTTTACACCTCCATAGTTTCTGATTGACAGCTTTTTCAGATTTGAGTGAGGTTGAAGTGCTTGCAATACATCGTCTTTGTCATCACCCAAATCACAACTTCCCCATGATAACCCCAACCCAACAAGATTTTTTTTTTTCATTAATTCCGCCTCTTCCGCTTCCTTTCTATTTCTCACATTCTCGAGATTGTAGATGGATAAAAAATTTCGAAGCTCTAGGTATTGGATTTCATTGATACTCTGTCCCTCATTCTGGCCCACAATAAATGACTCTAATTCATTGAGTTCAGACAATCTCCACAGCTCTAATGGCATTTGACTCCAACTTCCACCTTTCTTGTTTACTAAAAGTTGTCTCAAGTTAACCAATGTCCTCATCTCTCTGGGGAGATCTTTTAGAGGACAATCATAAAGGTTCAATGTCAGCAAGTTGTAAAGGCAAGTGATAGATTCAGGTAATGCTTCAATTGGATTGCCCATGAGGTTAAGGTACCTTAAGTGTTTCAATATCTTAATGGAGGATGGTAACTCTTTGATTCCACAATTTGATATTTCTAACACACGCAAGCGCTTTACTCTCTTGAACAAAATGTGAAGGGCATCAATGGAAGGTGGATTTTTTATTGTGCATAGCAAGTGCAATGAACGTAAATTCCTTGCCTTACGTAAGTCCTTTTGAATCATTTTTATATCTCGATCCAGAGACAGCCTTAAATGAAAAACACTAGAGTTGTTTTTTAATTCTTCAGCCCCACCAATCACACATTCAGACTTTGAAAGAAATTGTGCCAAATCAAATACAAGTCCATGCATCTTGAACTTGATTATATCACCAAAATCATCTTTCTCAATATCTTGGAAAAAGGAATGCCATAACAATTCGTTGAAGTAGTCATTTCCAATATCTTCTTCCTCAATTGCCCTTTTTTTAGCTCCTTTTTTTTCTTTTGGTAGAACCCTTTCATCTCCTATTGATGATGGTGATGATGATGATGACGAGTGAAGGAACCCTAAGGCCATCCATTGTTTGATCAGCCGATCTTTAAAGATATATTCACCCTTAGGAAATATTGAACAATATAAGAAACATTGTTTCAAATATGATGGCATATGATCGTAACTCAACTTCAGTGCAGGAAGGATTTCATCTTTATGACAAGCCCAAATTTCACTATCCTTTATTGACTCCCATTCTTTTTCACCTATTTTTTTACGCATTATGCCTCCTAATGCTTTTGCAGCTAAAGGTAAACCTTCACACTTCTTTGCAATTTCCATTCCAATAGCCTCCATTTCTGGAGTCACTTGGATCCCTCCATTTCCAAATGCTTTATTCTTAAGAATCGTCAAGCATTCATCATCTATTAAACATTGAAGATGGTAAGTTTGAAGTGAACCGCCCATGATTGATGCAACTTCATCACTACGAGTAGTAGCAATGATTTTGCTACCCCTAGAACCAATGCTTAAGGAAGTCTTAAGCATATCCCATTTCTGAGCATCACAATTCCATACATCATCCAACACAAGCAAAAATCGGTTCTCATTCAATTTTTCTCTCAGATTTTGTTGAATCACATCAAGGGATGATATTTGACAAGTATCACGGGTAATGGCTTCTGTGATTTGTATTAAAATTTTCTTCAGCTCAAAATCTGTAGAGACATGTACCCAGTATTTTGAATCAAAATACTTGGTTACCTCATCATCATTATAGACCAATTTGGCAAGAGTGGTTTTTCCAAGCCCTCCCATTCCAACTATGGTAAGGACTGAAAGTATCTCTTGGGTGTCAGAGCTGCTAATTAACTTATTTCTTATCTTCAACTTATCATCTTCCCTTCCAATAACATCCTCGGAATCAGCTACAAAAGCAAAGGTTTCTGGGGTTTTATTGTTCTGAAGATTTGCTGTCACAGATTCCTTAATAATCTTGAAAAAATCCAAGTCTCTTTTAATTTCATCAAACTTCTTGTTTATGTCCTTAATCTTATGAGCCATTCGAAGACGAAAACCAACATTAATGAAGGATGAGGAGAAGGGGCATACCTTGTTTGTGGAAACCTGAAGTCGTACTTTATGAAAATAAAATTCATCCAATACGTCTTCAGCTTCATAAGCTACTTCTTTAAGCCTTCTCAGAAGTTCTCTCACATCCTTCTTTTCTACTTGTTGTTTCTCAGCATCCTGCACTAATGCTTGGATATAAGTCAAGGTGTCTCTCAACTTCTCCAGATCTTCCTTCACACCCCATGCGAGGTCAATCTCTTGGGTAGCCACAGAGATCAGCACCTTCAAGATTTCCCCAACACCATTCACAAGAATTGTTTCAGCCATCCTTCCTTCTCTCTCTACTGGACTCTCAACTCTTGCAAGTGATCGAACTGAACCGGATGGAGTCTTTGGAAACTAAATAAAACACAAAGACTTGAGATGTAAAGGTCGAGTCAGTCAATGGGATTCACCGATTTTCTCCCTGTGAAAGCATCATTGCATCTTTAATCATCCGAGCGTGTGGATCCCTCAAAAGTCTTTTAGAAAAAGAAAAAGCAGTCTACAATTACCACTATATAAAAGTAAAGATGGGTGGACTAAACGAAACCAAAGATGCCTACTCCTAATCCTATGCACTAAACGAAACCAAAGATGCCTCTGGATTTTTATTTTTTTTTTTTAATTTGCATATCTGATGTTTCATTTTCAGCTTCTCCTTTTCCACCCAATGGATTTTTTCTTTTTCTATTTTTTTTCCACAATTGGGTATGAAAATTTAAGGACATCAATATGTTAGGGAGTTGTGGGGACTGTGGTAAAACACATCTTAAAAAACCAGGCATTATAAAGGAGAGTGCGCAAATACCCATAAGTACGTCTTTACATCAGGCTATTCACTTTTGATGTGGGATTATTACTTCCGCTTTTCGTGTAGAATTCTAACAATCTCCCCCTCCATGCAGGAGTTACTGAGACCTTCTCCATCACCTCCTCAATGTGAGAGCATTGAAAATCTTCTCTGACTTCATTCTCAAAGGCACATTAGGTTCTCACACCATGGCTTTGTCCCTATAACGGAAGAGGATATGGATAAACCCAATTCAAATTCGAATTCTGAGTTGATCAAGTCAGCGCATGTTATCAGGACTCTAGATCGTTGATAGTTCCTCCAACTTAGTAGATAAGAGTTTGAAACAAACTCAATCTCTTTTTCAAATGTAAACACCGTTGTACATTCAAATTATTGTTACACAATATATTTATAAATACAAGACCCTATCAGCAATATGAGATAGGGAAGAATTCCAACAATTCAAAACTTCTAACTGTCCCTATTTTGGCCTTGCCACGTCTTGACCCTACCATAACTTGATTATGATGCCACTTGTTAGGGACTTGGGTAGAATTCATCCTCATGTTGAGAAACCCTTTGCTTACAATGCAGGATCACGAATCCAGTGCACCGGTTTATAGTCTGATTGGACATCAACCATTGGCTTACCAAAATTCGTAATGCCACACTACAACAAATGGAATCTCTCAGGTCAAAGGGCCATCGAGTGGCGGGTAAGTATATCACACACACAACCAGTAGCAGTACATAAGATATACGTACCAGATTCTCGTCTATACACATTTTCGACGTGTACCCACATCCATGCACCGAAATCTCCATTTCTCGTGACATGCGATATGAAAACCATATAAACAGGATGTCCAGTCCCGTTCTCAGTTTAGACAAGTTTTAGGTAAAGACCTATGGAACATTCTTATAAGCCCAAATAAAATAATAAAATGTAACAATTAAATTCAATAATTTAATAATTCGGGTTTAATGGACACACAATTCCAACAATCTCCCACTTGTACATGAAAGCCAATTGCCAACAAAAGTTACACTCATGCTCTCAATATGGAGAACCCTATTCTACCATACTCTCAACCCTCTCTTGCTAACTCTGTATTGCAAGAACAAGTCACTCCGGCCCAATTCTTGATGCAACAACAACTATAGGTGACGATACACCCTTACCCCTTGTAGTTGTAACTGTCGATGAAGCAACCACTGGAGTCGACGCAATCATGGCTAGAGACTACGCAACCTTGCCTTGAGCAGCAGTGGAGTTGAATTCCGACGGGAGAATCTTCTTCCCTGGTCCATAGCGTTGACTAGAAGTCTGCCATTGATTCTCAACCTACATTGCAACATGTTGTTGTTCTCCTTGGTTGTTAGATGGGGCCTCCACCGTTCTCGGACAAGACTTATTTGTATGGCCATAAATACTGTAAGTGGAGTAAAGCGGGGGAACCCAGTCGTACTCCACTGGTTGTTCCGGGATTGTTCCATCATCCAAAGCAATGGGAATAGAAGAGGGTAAACCATCTGAGGCCTTAATGGAAACGCAGAACCTTGTAAACGAAAGTCATTCCCGTTGTGAGGTCTGACAATTAGCGCAGATAGGTCTCCCCAGCACGCTGGCTATTTGCCCCAAAAAAGTAGCACCCCAGAAGTGCAAATTTAGGCCATAGAGTCTAACCCATAGAGGGAGCTCAGTCTCCTCCCTTTTGGTTAGCGAGACCTCCGGAGACCAAGGTCATAAAATTAAAGGATGATTACCCAAAGTCCAAGGGCCTTCATCTAAGATTTGACGACTTAGTTCTGTCCCCTGAAAATCAAAGATGAAAATTCCAAGATGAAAATTCCGTTGTCTAGACCAAAAAATTTGACCTCGCCGACATGCGCCCACTTCTCCATGGCAAATCGTTTCATAGAAGAAAATGAAGGTCTTGGTCCAAAAACAAAGCCTACTAAAGCAAATTCCCATCGATCCTTTTCAGCCGCAATGTCGTCAGTTTTGCAATGCGCCACCTTCTTCCCATCAACCATTGATGGTTAAAGTCATCAGATCCATCTTTTATCTGCCCACCCGGGAATAGGCTGCTAACCCAAGACCGTTGCCGATCAGTCCTCACACCACCATCATCGATATTGGGAGGGGGAGGGGGAGGAGGGGGGGAAGTGCATTGGGTGCTCCAGAAGTAGAGGCACCGGTGACCATGAACTAACGGAAACCTAAAAAACAACTTAGTGCCCGCTTGATAACCTTATGGGTGTTTCTGTTCTAGTTATATGCTGAGAAATAATAGATCAGTTTTTTCATTTTCTGTGCTGAGAAACCGTTTTTAACCTGCTTGGTAAACCTATTTTGGAAACGTTTCCACTCCTCAAGACTTTTCCAAACATCCCCAACAACTGCACTATAACCAAACCCATCTTTTCCAAATTCCAACTGCAACTTCAAAAGCTTAAAGATCAAACTGTGCGTATGTAGCACAGATCATGGAGAAATGGGTTTTAACTCCCAACTCTAACCATTAACAAAGTTTTATAAAGTTGAGGGCTTGAGGCCCTTGAGGGGTAAGGAGAAGAAGAAGAAGAAGATTTAGTTGCAGGTTTTGCTTCATCTGAAAACAGAGTTTTAACAGAAAAAAATCCATCCTTTTATATGATGGAAAGAAAATAAGAACCAAAAAAGGGGAAGAAAGAAACAAATTAGAAGAGAAGTGAAAAACAATCGATCTGAGATGGGTTTATTATTGATTGAACTGCAAAGGGCATCAAGAACCAGACCATCTTCATTCCAAGTTTCAATTTGAAATATAAATTAAGGCATGGATAATAACTTCATTCTCGAACCGGGAAGAAAAGCTAATATTAATTCAAAATTACCCATTTCTTTTTTACATGATCAAAAAGGGTAATACAAAAGGGGAAGGATTGAAGATTGGGAGACATTTAAAGAAGAAAAGAACATCCTTAATTTTAAGGAACACAGAAGAGCTCCACCTACCTTGTTTCTATTATCTAATTCATCCCTTCTTTCTTTCATGGACTCCAAATGCCCCAAATCCTCTCCCCAATAAAACTCACGAAGCGCCTTACTGATCCTTTCTCCACCACTTCCTCTCCTCCGCAACCACCACCACCACCACCGCATCCAACTCATCCATCTCATGCCGGACAACCGAACTCTCCCCAAAATGCTTCACATCGTTGTTACAACCGTGACCACCTCTTTTCTTTCTCTCTCTTTTGTTCTTAGGGTTAACTCTCTGTTGCAGCAACCGATCTTTGAAGCCATCAAGGATCTCGTGAATGAGTTGACGGTTACGTGAAGAATCCCATCGAACCCAGAAACTCATATAACACCTGAAACAGTTGCAGTTAAACGAAGCACGATGATCACCACCGCTACCACTAGCAACAAAAACCTTCTGGTTCTGATCGTTTCTTCTACCGTCCGACGAGTTTCCGGTACAAGAGATGAGATAAGCCAACACCTCTCTTTTTTCAAGAGAAAGCGCCACCTTAACAGTCAGAAGAGTTGCAAGTAAAAACGCCAGATGACAGCGAGAGAGCAAGAGAGCGAGAGAGAAAAACAAAGACAGCGAGAGAGCGAGTGATTAGGCATGGATTTCAAGTTTATCAGGAACAAGTTTGCAATTTTGTGCTGATAAATGAAAAAAAAATGTTGGAAATGTTCTGTCAAAAGTTTTCTGCAAGCTTAAATTTTAATTTTTATTTTAAAAAATAGTCATAAAAAATACTTCGTTAGTAAACGGTTTTTAGGTATTTTTTCGTTTTTCAGAATGAAAATACATCAGAAACTATTTCTCATAATATTATCAAACGGACTTTAAAAAAGAGCAGCAAATCGCCAGAGCAGCTCAGGTTCTCGAGTAAGGTTCCTATCTCTCCTTGTTGTGTATGGGTTTTACTTTTTATTAAAATAACATAATATATAGGCGGTAATTAGAAACCCTTCTATAGGAGGGGTTGTAGGTTCGGTTTTCATTTCCAACGCTTAAGGTTGTTTTTTGAAAGTATTTTTTTGCCTGTTTCATAAGATGGAGAACCTTTCCATTCAGCAGCATTTTATCTCATATCTACATGTCTATTTTTAGATGCGGAAAAAGATGAAATAAAACCGTAGCTAAAGGCTTAATACAAGGCTTTGTTTTAGTGTTCTTTTTAGTTAGTGGAGATTCATTTAATTTCACATTAATTGTACAAAAACATTGGGTTATTGAAAACTCGAACTAATTTGGCCCTGGTTCAATTGGGTATTATCATTGAAGCATGGTTTGTGGCATGGTCTCATGTTCACTTGTAAATGTTAAACTTTACTTATTGGGTCTTTAGCTCAAATTGGTAGAGCACTTGGAACATGAAGACGTGTCAAGCATGTTTCAAGGGGATGGTGGTTCGAATCCACCATGACCCTTTTTATTCAACTGTTCATAAAAGACAATCATGAGCATCATACAATGTTTGTTTCTCTGTGTGTTTTTTTTTTTTTTTATCTTTTCTTTTTTTGTTGATAGTTTGAATGAATTTTGTTGTTTCTCCAGTTTTGAAGATGCAACAACGAATGAGACATTTCTTATTTATATTCTTTAAAACTTTTGTATGTCTAATCGATCCATAAACTTTTATAATTTATAGTGTTAATAGTATTTTTATAATTTATAGTAACCTATTAGTGTTTTTTTTTTAATATACACTTTATTTAGATTTTTAATAAATTTTAATGTCCTACCACCATCCATGATTTTATATGTATTTTAGTAAAAATGTAAATTTTGTAATTTATATTAATCAATACAAAACTGTTATAGAAACGAGTTTTATCAAACTCCTTTCAGTATTAATAGTATTCTAGATACGTTTCTGGAACAGGTTTATCAAACACCTTTTTGGAAGTTAGTAACGTCATTTTGATAACAGTAACACCAAAATATGTTTTTAGTCAAAAACGGCACAGAAACACTAGTAATGTTGTCAAAGAGTGCCTTAGACATGGAAGTCACTCTCACTCTACATGAATTAGTGACAACTTGGCATCTCATCATGAGGGAATGTGCTTTTTATTATTTTTTATATAGATGGTTTACTCAAACCATCTAATAAATACAATTAAAGTTTTCATTTATGAAAAATGACAACGCGTTTTGAACGTTTATTCAATCAAACCCGTTTTTTCTCAATTTTTTCAAAACAGTTCGATAATTCACATTTAAAATGACAAAAAAAAAATGGTGCACCATTTTATGGAAAATTATCGTCCTTAGTATTGGGGGTAGTGTTGTGCACATCGTGCGGTGCAGCACCACCCATGTGTGCACAGTGGGCCTCACCGTGCACACATGGACGATACTGCAACGCACAATGCGCATAGCACCCCCAATACTAGGGCGATAAGGACCCTCATTTTGTTAGCATTTTAACATTTAAACGTGTTTTAACTTTTAACTAACAGAGTTACTACTATGGACTATGGAGTATGAACCCACCGACGCACCTTACCATGGACCATCGTAAACAAAGTTAGGTGCCCTTTCTATTTTTTTTCGTTTCTAATAATTGATTTGAGGGATCGTAAAATATTTCTCAAACTTATTGAAAAAGGTCTTATCAAAAAACACTTATTGACTTTATCAAAAAAAACAAAAACACTTATTGAAAAGAATACTATCGGTATGGAGTATGGACCCACTGACGCACCCTACCATCTTTGTTTTTTTGTGAATACGCACGCTCCATAGACCATCGCTCATCAAAAACAACGTTAGGTACCCTTTGTTTTTTTGTCGTTTTTCCTTTGTCTGTGCGCTGTCCTGACATATTTTGCGTACGAAATGGGAGTGACATCATGAGGTTTTTCTAAGGTGGTCGCCATTTTTCTATTGCCTCGATAGTGGCGATGCACACGCATAGAGAAAGAAAGAGAAAAAGCCTAATTTTTTTTTGTGGGTGAAAGTTATCTTTTTACTATATGAAAAAAATCTCCGCCCCTTGTTTTGACAAGAGAAATGGAAACTTGGAAATACTGGCGTAGACCACCATTCTTGTACAGAAACTTATTATTATTATTTTCTTTTAAAAAAAGAACGTTATTTGAATACGTATGATGCGCTGTCCCTATGCCCAGACATAGAGACATATAAAATGACCACTGCTGACATAAAATAAAAGAATTTTCCAAGAATTGGATGGTCATTTTGCATTTAACTATCTGGTGTATAGGGTCAGCGCACTGCACTCACCTAAGTTGCATTCTTTTCCTTTTATTTTTATATTTGTTTTTGTAGAAAGACCCCCACGGGGTCTAATGGTTATCTAATGGTTAATGTGATCCCTCTTTGTAGGTGTTCTTATGAAAATTATATTAAAGAATAATGTTTTTGGTCTTGGAGTAGAAGGTGCCGGGCTCTATTCCTACTCATTACATGAAATGGCCTGTTTGTCTATCGTAAGCCTATTATTCTTCCTGTCTTATCTCCATAACTATTGTTTTCTCTGAGATCTAACTTAGGTATTGAAGAGTTCTTCTCCCTTTTCCCCCCTCTCTCTCTCAGGTCATCTCTATGTCTTCTTTGGACTCTCTGGTGTGCATGATTCAACCTGACGGATCTTGACGGCAACAATTAGAAAAATCAGGAATTGGATCAATGAATTAGCCGATTGGATAGGAATCGACTGACACCGATCTCGATTTCCACCGTTCCTAATTGTTGCTTCATGAATTGGAATCGATTCAACCGATTCCTAGTCATTTTCTTTGTAATCCATCTTGAATTGGATCGATTTTTTATTCTTGAACCTATTCGATTTTCACCATAAAATAACTTAGATTCTGGATTTCTAAACCAATTCAGATCAACTGGAATTGTAATCCTCTCTGACCGATTCCATTTTCAATTCGAAGTTTTAAAACCTTGTTTGGTACCAATTCTTAGAACCATCAATTTCCCACAAGATAGGGAAGATACAAAGAAACTTCACATCCAATAATTGATTGAGGGATCGTAAAATATCTCTCAAACTTATTGAAAGGTTTCTACCAATATGTAGTATGGACCCACTGACGCACCCTACCATCGACCATCGTAAACGAAGTTAGGAACCCTATGTTTGTTTTTTCGTTTCTAATAATTGATTGAGGGATCGTAAAATATCTCCCAAACTTATTGAAATGAGAGTGACATCATGAGATTTTCCAAACGTCTCGTCCATTTTCCTTTTGCTTCGATGGTGACGAAACACACACGCAGGGAGAAAGAAAGAAAGGGAGAGATTTTTTTTTTTTTTTTAAATGTTACCTGGGGTGTGTGGTGCGCTACTCTACAACCCGATATAGGAATACATAAAATTACCTCCGCACCCCAATAGAAGGACATAATTTCTCAAAAATGGGATGATCATTTCGCATGTCACTATGTTTGGGCGAGCAGCGCATCGCAAACACCTTAATGGCATTTTCTTTCTTTCATTTTTATTTTATTTTGGTAGAAAGACACCCCCCCCAAAGGATCTAATGGTTATCTAATGGTTAATGTGATCCCTCTTCTAGGTGGTCTTATGAAAATTAAATTAAAGAATAATGGTTTTTTGTCTTGAAGTAGAAGGTTCACTGGCACCTTCCAGGCTCTGTTTTTTTTTTTATAACAAGATTTATTGACGCTGGAACAAAGTTCCAGACCAGTCAAAGTACAATGGTAAGAAAATACACAGGGGGGGGGGGGGGAGAAGAAGTCCAGGCCAATTGAGATTGGGTAGTAGATCCAAGCGTTGCTAAACAGTCAGCAACCGCATTTGCCTCTCGAAGGGTATGCTGGTAAGTAACTGAAGTAAAGTGTTGGGCTACAGTAGTGCAATCCTCAATAGCGGTAGCAAATCTCCATGGAGGGACTTGCAAAGGATTGTTGAAGAGATGAACCACAAGCCAATTATCGCTCTCTATAATGAGCCTGTTGAAACCCATTGCAACAGCCATTTGCAAAGCTTTCCGGATTGCTAAGGCCTCTGCTGCAAGCGCATACTTTCTCCCAATTCCGTGAGCAAAACTGCAAATAAAATTAGAGTTGTGATCTCGACAGACTCCACTTATCCCAGTATTATCTGGGTTACCACTGCTGGCTCCATCTACATTGAACTTCATGACACCATCAGGAGGGGCGATCCACCTATTCCAGGCTCTGTCGCTACTCATTACATGACATGACCTATTTGTCAATTATGTGATTATGTGAGCACATGATTTGGTGAACCTAATGGGAACGAGTGACACACATTTTGTTAGAAAAAGAATTGGACAAACGATTCGAGGCCAAAACGTTTCCAATAATATTGCATTGTTTAATGTCACCAAAAATAGTAATATATAAATGGGTAAAGGTTTTCTTAGACACTAGTGTAAGGAAAAATGCACAATACACCAATGAGAGTTTGGATAATAGAATCATCCATACAGGGTCCCAATGTTAGAATAGAAGGGAGAGTGTTAGTGTAAACCCCATGTTTATTATGTGAAAAGTGTATATTGGAATCTGCAAAAGGGTGGTGTATGCTTCATTTCCCTATATAAATAAGGAAAGATGTTTTCTATCCAGGAGCGTGGCTTATATGCCTACCCTTCTACCACTAAGCTACTGAGGAAGAACTCCCTTAAGCCTCATTTGTTTAGCGGAATAGTTTGCAAGGGGTGGGAAAATTGTGGTAAAATACTAATATGGCATTGCAACAATCCCAACCCAGGCTATTTGTTTGTAAAGGGATGAGAATATTGAGATAATGGAAGGAACATAATCTTTACCATTGTCTGCTGACATGGCATTACATGTCCCATAATTTTCCCACTCCTTGGTTTAACAAAGTCCTACGAAATATGTGTGATTTTGTAACTTTCCCATGGAATAGTATAGTAATCAATCAACTTTTTACTTTTCCAAGCACATGGGACCCACCCATCAGTAATCTCACAACTCTCTCACCCCATAAACCCTTTTAAACAAACGAAGCCTTAAGAATGCTGACTCTCATTCTTTGGACCAACCTATGACCGAACAAAATGGATTCCTCACTGGTTTTTTTACATACACAGGAAGAAAAGTTGTCATTGTTGCTCCTTGGGTCGATCTCTCTTCTCTGCCAATAAGGGGTAGAGATGTCATTTCATAAGAGGATGTGAAAGATAGATAGATACATACATGGGAGCTAGCACTGGCCCGGGCCACATGTAAGTGCTCCTGGATAGAAAACATTTCACCTATAAATAATTAAATTGCCACATAAAAATGTCCTAATTAAGATCACTAGTGAAAAAATCGCCGGCCAGGACAGATCCTACCTTGACTCAGAGGGTCCACTTGTGCTCTTGATTAACCCTTAAAAAAAAATTAAAGAGATCATAAAAGGGGGAGGGAGGAGGGGGGAGGGGGAAGAGAGGCGTTTTTTCAGATTACCAACAAACACATCCAAGCTAGGGAAGATGGAAAAGAAAAGTGTAGCACAACTGGTTCTAAATCTTTCGATACTGGTTAGTCTTTTGTCATTAATTTCCATAGGCGCCATGGCAGTTCCACCACTAGCCTTGCCGGGTTGCTTAGAAAAATGTGGAAATATGAGCATACCCTACCCATTTGGTGCATGTCAAAGAAGGTTGCTTCAGGGATCCTGGTTATCTGATAACATGCAAGGCCTTGGATGCAGGCAGCCCCCTCAAAGCCTATCGAGGAAATGGTAGCCGTGAGGTTGTTGAGATATCATTATTGGAAGCTCAACTCGTAGTGAGGGGTAAAAATTATGCTTATAAATGCTTCAATGCTACAAGCAATGGAACCGGAACGGAAAGTAGTAGAGACTACACGTACAACCTGACCCGATCCCCATTCACGTTTTCAGCCAGTCGCAACAAGTTCACAGCCATTGGATGCGACACCATTGCCTACATAAGCACGATGAATGGGGACATGGATTTTACGAGTGGGTGCGTATCTCTGTGCACAAAGCATGGATAGTGTGAAAAACGGGTCTTGCTCTGGAATTGGTTGTTGCCAGAGCTCAATTCCTTTGGGCCTCAAAAGTGTGTACGTGACTCTTGAGAATAAACAAGACCACTCCAAGTTCAACCCTTGCAGCTTTGCTTTCTTGGCCGATCAAAACCGGTTCACCTTCAGAGTATCAGATCTATCGACTCAAACATTGAACAGATCGAATTTTCCAGTGGTGTTCGACTGGGCAATTGGGAATCAAGCATGTGAAGTAGCAATTGGTCATGATCCGAAATCTTACGCATGTGGCCCAAATAGCTATTGCTCTGATTCTATCAATGGCCCCACCTATGGCTATCGATGTAACTGCGACGATGGTTTTGAGGGCAACCCTTATCTCCCTCAAGTAGGATGCCAAGGTAAATTAGCTTAATTCGGCAGATAATTCCTTTTGTTTCCCAAGGTCTCCCTCTTTACTTTGATGGTAGATAGCTTGGAATTATCAATTAGTGCAGTTCACTTTGGCTTTATCATCTGTTGAGACTGCTAGCAATTTGAATTCATTGTGATTCCATAATCATATTACAAAGGATTCAAATTGCTAGTTTCAACATGATATCTGAGCAGCGAGGTCAAGTGTTCGACTCCTAAAAAGTGCATTACAAGGGTTTTCTCGATATTTCTTCTTCTTCTTTAATGCTACACAAAAGAAAAATCAAGTGAACGATAGAGTGTTGAAGTATACATTTATGCTGTCCTTACCTAATAGTTAATTCAAGCTACCTTTTAAATACCACCAATAGCGAACATCATGATAGTTGAAAGAATCTTGTTTTTTCTTGAGAACCTCGTAAACCAAGCAGGAGAATAAAAATATAAAAATTACTTTTCATGGCTAGTAAATTTTTGATGATATGTTATTGTAGAGTAAGATTAATGGGATCATCTATGACGTCAGCATCTTCAAATCAGAAATACATGTGTACTATGGAATTTTGACTTTAATATAGCTAACAAATTTTCATTGTTTGTGTATTTATCGTGGATTGCCAAAGACATCAACGAATGCGATCGAAAAGGACCTAATTATCCTTGCTATGAGACTACTACTTGCACTAACACCATTGGGAGTTACAATTGCTCTTGGCCACTACGCTACTACGGTGATGGCACAATAAATGGAAGTCGCTGTACCAAAATTCATAATCCTCAGTCACCAATATACATTATTGCAAGTATCATCAGTTTATCACCCACCAATGTCCTTTTAACATAAATTTGTGATGTCACATTTCAATCACATGATACGTAATATCATATTTATTTTTTGTTCCCAGATTTTGGGACCCACATCCTTCTATTGAACTGTTAATGTTAATGGAGAGGTCTAGTGAGAGACCAAAGGGGGAAGTCACAATCAAGCAAGATTCTAAAACTCGGGTTTTGATTAGTCAGAAATCGAGTTTGTCTCAGTTTCGATCATATCTCAATCGAAACTAGGAATTTTCTCTAGGCTAACTCGAACCTTGGTTTCGACGTCTAGAAATTGTTTTTTTGCCCTGGTTCTTGTACCAATTAAAGTTAATTTGGTGTGTGCGAATACTGTCAAAATCGCTCTGAATGAAAATGTTTTTTTGGACAGAAAAACAAATGAATATTTTCCTGTACTTTTGATTTTTAGCAATGTTTTACCATATTAAGATTTATGAAATTTTTAGATTTGAGAAAATCCCTAACATTAGAAAGTAGAAAATTACACCTACCATCAAAAATTCAGTTTTCGTTCTTGAACTGGGGGGTTGACTTTTTTTTCTTTTGAAATTTGATTTTTTAACTATTTTTATTGGATTCAAATAGGAGGTATTTGCTTATTTATGAATAATATCTTAAGTAAATGAAATACGAATACAAAACCATTTACTTAAATGATATTTAAATGATAAATGATATTAGGCATAAATACATGTTTGTCCTGGTTTCTGGCATAAATATTGTTTGTCCTAGTTTCGAGCCAAGTTTTTCCAATTTTCGATGGACATAAGTGTCGAAACTATCAAAATATAGCCGAAACTAGTCGAAACCATTGAGTTTCGGTTGAAACCATGAATTTTATAAATTCCCCCTTCAACTCGTCTCAGAAACTTGGGAAATCGAGTTAACTCGGTGGCTTCAACAGGTTTCGATCGAGTTCTTCTTCCAACTGAGTCAACCAGTTCTCCAGTGGGCCCATAGCCCACACCAGCCTCTTCTCTCTATTTTCTCTCACTGCTCCGGACCCGGACACATTTAGCTAGGTCAAGTGGTTGTCTCTATTCTCTAACCATCCATTAATAAAGTGGTTCATGTGGGGTCCCATGGTTCAAAACATAATATCAGAATTTATTAGTTGAATCGACCTATTTGAATCAGAATGGACTGATCCTGATCCTGATTATGCTTGAATATTCTCAAAATCTTATTTTGGAATGATCATGATTGCAGATATTGATCTTTCAATTTAGCCAATGTCTCTTTCTCTTACTCACTAAATATGCAGAACATCAATGAAACTTACCTCTTCTACTTAGATTTACAAGAGTAGTGAGTTAAAAATTTCCAAATCTGAAAGAACTGTGGAAATGTATGCCTTCTTGATTTCATTTTCTAGGGTTTGATCAATTCTGTTTGATTTCTGGCCAATTCTGCCTCATTTATGGCCAAATCTGATCTAGATCCTAATAAGAATTAATGGAGACAGATCCCATATCCGATTCCAAGTTTATATACTTTGATCAGCTAGGTT
Organism: Telopea speciosissima; assembly: GCF_018873765.1. Taxonomy (NCBI): domain Eukaryota; kingdom Viridiplantae; phylum Streptophyta; class Magnoliopsida; order Proteales; family Proteaceae; genus Telopea; species Telopea speciosissima. Next base: position 62,232,356 of record NC_057920.1, on the reverse strand, counting down.
TGGACAACCATTCATGACTCACGAGTCTAGTGAACCACAAGTGTTGGTTTTCCGGACCAACAACAATTTTGGTGCTTAAGATTAAGCTTAAGATGGTGGGTACTTTCCGGAGTTCAAACCAAAAGTGCAAATCTGGAGCTCTAAACATTCTTGAGTAAGGTTGTTAGTTGGTTTCGTTTTGGGATTTTCACGTATTCGGTCTAATTCAGTTTTATACAGTTATGAAATTTCAGTTCTTACAAAACTTTGGTTTGGGTATTGTTTCATTTTATTCAATTCAAGTTTGATTTTATTCAGTTTAATCCGGTTTGGTTCAATTCAACTATTCAGTTTTTACTTAAAATCAAAACCGAACCAAAGCGAATCAAATTTCATTTTTCAAAACCAAAATTGAACCAATTTTTTGGTTTGATTTTAAAAATCCGGTTTCGGCTCAGGTTCTAAATTGACATCCTTAACCCTAGAGCCCTCATCTAACATCTTTTCCCTTTTTTTCTTTATTATGGTGTATGCCCATTGTTAACCTTTCTAACATTTTGTTACATGATCTTAGAGGGCAGGTTAACACTCATTTTTTGCTTTTTAAGTTTATTTTCCTCTTTTTTAAACATTAAACATCTTTTTTACCTCTCATTGTAAGTTATTTGAAGGGAAGGAGAATCAGATTTATACAAAATAATAAAAAAAATGAAAATATTTTAGATCATTACTCAATGACTGTGTGTGACTAACTCAAGAATTTACTAAATCTCTAGAGTAAATTGTACTTCATTTTTCAATCAAATTCTTTCGATTTGAATAGGAAAATAAGAAATATATTTTAAAATTTTAATTACCATTATTGAAATTAGTTTTAGTTAGTTGCACAGTCACGATTACAAAAATTTCCTTTTTCTTGTTTAAATTAATTTTATTTCTGTAATTTTCCTCTACTTGTGATCAACTAGATGATTCCACTCATAAAAGTCATGTACAATGACAATGAGATGTTAAAATAAGTATACAAAAATAGATTTTACTTGCAAATTTTCTTATTATTTGGATTTTATATAGAAACAAATGCAGCCTTAAAACAGAAAAAAAATGAAAAATAAATAGACTGACAGTTTAGAGTTGCACACTTTATGTCAACCTTCAATCCTAAGCCCAATGAAGACATAGTAATTAGGCTAAGTCATCAGGGCAATTTTTTAATTTATTATGTTAATATGCCAACCCCATTTCAAATAATTAATGGACTTAAACATATGTCTGAGGGTCCGGATCCTCTCCAATGAGTGTCCAATGAGACATTCAACGGCTGGGCTGACACACATCCCAGCATGCGCAGTCAGCACACCCAACCAGCCCAATCGTTGGATGCTCATTGGGCACTCCTTGGGCGACGCGCTTGTTAGAGAGGATCCTGATCCTATGTCTGAAGCCCTGCTCGAGGCAAGTTTGGCATTACTACACACCACTAGTCAGCTTACACACCTCTTCCCAAACAAAATCCCTAGTGACATGTTATGGATTAAGAAGTAAAATTATACATTTAAATCTGTTTTTTGTGTAGGTGTCGGAGCAAAGCTGCCCCTTTATTATATTTGTTTTCATTTGGTTTTTGTATTGGACTCATCAAATTTAGAGAAAAGTTCTTCCAACAAAATAGAGATGCTATTGTGGCAACAAGTGGTTTCGTATAAAGGGGTTGCAGGTATTGCCCAAATTTTTTTATTTTTATTCTCTCAAATGTGTTGCACTACCTAATGCACCTCACTTGATCATCCAACAGTCCACCCAACACTTGAGAGGATAAAAAGACTCCACCGCCCATGTTATTACGGTTGCATGCAAGAGTAAAGTGCACTGGTTAGTGCATAGCACTTTGAGAGGATGAAAATCCTATGAGTGGACGAACTAATCTTCATCCTTTTATTTTTTTCATACTTTGAAACTTTTTTGTTCTCTTGCACTTTGTCTCATTAGAAGCAAATCGAAAGGAAGGGAAATTAAATTTAAACAATAAAAAAAAAAAGAAAACTTTTCAAATCATTACTAAAAATGAATGTATAACTAAGTCAAAATCTAATTAGTAAACATATTAATTACTTTGTACTTCACTTGTCAATCAAATTCATTTGATTTGAACCAGGGAAAATATGAAGTCTATTTTTTAAATTCAATCACCATAGTTGAAAATATTTTGGAATTAGATACACAATCGTGATTACATAAGTTTCCATTTTTTTGTCTAAATTAATTTCATTTTCCCTAATTTTCCTTCACTTGTAACCAGATGGCTCCATTTATTTATAGCTAAGGTCATGTAAAATAAAAATAAGCAGATAATTTACTAAAAAATTTTCTTTTTATTTCACTTCTAAGTAGTTCTAATTAGAGAAAAAAAAAAAAAAAAAATACACCATACGTCTAGAGCTAGAAACTTATGTATAGGCTTCAATCCTAAGCCCTCACAAAACATTGCCGAGGCAGGGCAAGCATAAGCACCCACCACTAGTAGGCTTGCACAACTCTAGCCAAATAAGATCCTCAACATCTTATCAAAAATAAATAAATAAATAAAATAAAATAAGATAAGATCCTCAATATTGAAAACAAGTTTTAGATTAAAAAGTAAAATTATACATCTAAATCTGTTTTTGTGCAGGTATAAGTGCTGGCTTTCTAGTTCTACCAATCTTCATTTGGTTTTTGTATTGGGTAATTCAGAAAAGACGACTTATCAAACTCAGAAGAAAGTTCTTCCAACAAAATGGAGGTATGCTATTGAAGCAACAAATAGCTTCGCATAAAGGGGTTGAAGTTATTGCCAGGATTTTCACCATAGTAGAGCTAGAGAAGGCAACCAATAATTTCCATGACAAACGGATACTTGGCAAAGGAGGGTTTGGTACAGTTTTTAGAGAAATCTTATCAGGTGGCAAAGAAGTTGCCATTAAGAGATCAAATATAATGGACAAAGGCCAGATTATATCATTTCTAAATGAGGTTGATATCCTCTCTCAAATCAATCATAGGCACGTGGTGAAGCTTTTGGGATGTTGCCTTGAGGCAGAGGTTCCATTGTTGGTTTATGAGTTCATCTCCAAAGGGACACTCTTCCAACATATTCATAGGAATGATCAAGTGCTTTCATGGGAAGATCGTCTAAGAATTGCGGCAGAAACAGCCATCGCACTAGCCTATTTACACTCTTCTCATTCAGTCCCCATCTTTCACAGGGACATCAAGTCATCTAATATACTACTTGATGATAACTACACGGCTAAAGTATCTGATTTTGGATGTTCAAGATTGGTTCCTCTGGAACTAACTCAAGAAACAAAATTTCAAGGGACTCGTGGGTAAGTATAGACCCAGAATTTTCTCATACAAAGTCAACTAACTGATAAAAGTGATGTTTATAGTTTCGGAGTTGTTCTAGCTGAGCTTTTGACTGGGAAAATGCCATATCTAGCAAAAGGATCTGGGGAATATATAGTCCTAGCAAATTATTTTGTGTCTTCAGTTAAAAATGAGAATCTTTTTCATATTCTTGATGAGCGAATAGTAAATGATGAGAAGAAAGAACAGTTCTTGGCAGTTGCTAAGCTTGCAAAAAACTGCTTAGAGGATAAAAGGGAAGATAGGCCGACAATGAAGGAAGTTGCAAAGGAGCTTGATTCTTTGAAAATGTTATATGAGCAATCATCATTACAGAATAATCTGGAAGAGACTGAGACTGAATTTCATCTATGCGAATCATCCACAAGGTCTATTTCTGATGCATCTCTTGAAATAGAGACAGCTTGTTTATTGATTAACAAATGATGATCTTTGCAATAATGAATGACAAGGTAATCGTTTCTCTTTAGACAATCAAGCTATCTTTATTTTCATCTATATGGTAAGGTACTTTGGGAGGCCCAAAATAGATGGGTCTTTAATTGTTTCCTGACTAAATATCTGAGTTGTATTGTGAGGATAATCGCTTGTGGCTATGATCCTCTTGGGTCTTAAGAATATACTGAGTTGTCATTTAGGATGTCTTCTCCTTTATGATATATCACATGATACGTACGTAGGGATGTCAATTGCTTCATATTATTGTTGATCTAATTAGCTTTAATTAAGAAGAAGAAGAAAGGGTCATGAGCTTTCAGGTTTTCAGTTTTTATACTCATAAGTTTCTTCTTTATGCAGGTGATCGAGAGGAAAGATGTTTGCTTTTCAGCGGCACAAGAAGCTGAAATGGTTGCATTGATAAAAGGGCTGAGGCCGCATGTTAGAGTGAGTGAAGCACTTGAGGCTTATTTTCTAATTGAATTCTGAAGGAGTTGTGGAGTCTTTTTTTTTTTTTTTTTTAAATTTTTTTTTCTCTTAGATGTTGTAATCTATAGACTAGGAGTTTGTTGGCTTAGATTTACTATACTTGTCAGTTTCTTTTGAATCTAGCTTATTTTTCTGATGTAATTGTTTGTGTGTGAAGTATTAATAATTACAATGGAAGCTTGGCCTTTAATCTTGATGGGGATTTTCTTTGTGTGGGATTATTAAAAAAGTATTGTAACCAGCATTGGTTACAAGAAGATTTTTCCATATATAGAAATATTAAAAGGTGTCAATGATCCTAATAATACTGATTCCAAAGTTTTACAAAATAAAAAAAGAGAAAAAGATCTTTATTTGGTGGTTTTTCTTATGAATTTTTCTTTCGAGTTCAAAGTTCTAATCAGAGATTTCACACAAAATACTGAAGGAAAAACAGGGGTGGGGCAGTGTGACAGAGGGTGGGGTGATGCTGCAGAGGGTGGGGCACAATCGAGATAAAAGATGGGTTGGGGCGGGGCTGTACAGAATGGGGATGGGGAAATGTTGGGAGGGAGAAGGGATTGGGGCGGTGGTGTTCACGACGACAAAGAAGAAGAAAGGGCAGCTGATGTGGGCCCCACCATACTGGTTACTTGTTAAACCAATATTTTTATACGAATGCTATACATATTTGATTCAAAATTTACCTTCTTTTAATATTTTATTATTTAATTAATGCTTGCATAGTTGCATTAGATCCATGGTCCAAGGTTGGCATCTTTAACTTTCTTGGCGGCGTTCTAAGTGGCAAAAATGAAGTCGTGACCGATTGCATGGTTCTTTAAGGCTTCCTATATTTGGTAATGCAACTCACCTACAGGCTCATTCAGGGCTTGTTCGCCCTTTGTCATCTAAGACTTTGCCTTCTGGTTGGTGAATAGTACAAACTTAATCTTCGTTCATCCCTGATGATCACTAGAGTTGCTGTGGTTCTCACTGTGATCGGGAGAGGGAGACCTTGCTCTCATTGTGGTTTTCACTGGGGATGGAGGAGGCAGAACAATGCCGGCTGCTTGTCGTTGGAGATTTATCATCTGCTGCATTTGTTGTTGTATCCACACTTGCAACGCATTAAACTGTGTCATGGTGACATCGGCCTGTGGATCCGCCGGAGGGTTGTCCTGCCAGTTGTGGCTTTGGGATTCATGGCTTCAGTGGATATGATCTTGATCAGTCTCTGCGATGGGATTGGGTTGTGGTTGATGATCATCAGGAACCGACCACGTTGTTGTTCTAGTGTTCACCATGGTGGATCTTTGACATAAAAGATGCTCTTCGTTTCCCACAGACAACACCAAATGTTTCTGGCAAAAACTGTCTCCTTCCTCACGAGCAATCTTGATACCTGAAAACTAGAGAGTAAGGGAGTGGAGCTGGCTTCCGGGGGGACTCTCCGACGATCAAGTCAGTATTCAAAATTTGAATAAGGGGAAACAAAAGAGTAATTGTATATTTAGATTATGAATTCTTTTCCTCTTGCCCTTGCTGCAGTATTTATAAATTTAATCGTCTAGTTCCCTTGATAGTCAAGTAACTCTAAATTAACAAGAGTCCTTATAGGAATAGAATCCCCGAATTTGGGGGACTTTCCCTCTCTGCGATATTTTGAAGATGCATGAGAGACATAATAGAAAAGTGATAAGGTGTCAACTGTGGAGACCAATATTGTTGATTTATTTTTGTTTAGGAAATCCTCACTGATCACATGTGTAATTCAGTCTCGCCTTTACGTATAGTACCACATGTCAGGTAACTATTGGGTGGAGATAATTGTCTACATCACTCTTGTTACACCTGCACCCCAAATATACCCCTATACACCGAGGCCATTTAGGCCTTTACCTAGAGGGCAATGCCACGGTGGCACTGACCAACACCTGTAACCTTAGACTTAAAGTATTATTATAATTACCCCCTTGAAGCCCTGGAAGTGTGGGCCAAAGCCCCGCAACTTTTCTTAAAGTTTGGGCTCTGACAGCAGCATCGGAGTCATGAACGAATCCACTCGTACTGAGTCCGCTCGAGGATCCACCCGTGCCGTTACTTGCTCTTTTGGTAGATTTTCCTGTGGGACCCACACCCCGCGTCCCAGACATTATAATTGGAATTTTGGACCATATGGACCCCTACCCTTACTATTGATTGGTTAATTGAGCCACGAAGTGGGCCCACAAAGCGTAAATTAAAGAATAAATGAGTTTTATACCCTAACTAAAATCAAACAGACCTTAGAGGACAATTAAGTCCTATGGAGTTAGGATACACCCCAATCATGACCTAATGGACCTAATGGTTATGATTAAGGTCAAACAAGCCCTAAGACCTAACTAAAATCCATTTAAAGACCTAAGGGCCACTAAGTGTATGGGGGTGCCTAAACCAAACATGGTCTAAGGCCCATTTGACCCTTAAAAGGATAAGAGAATCTTTATTCTCTTATCTCTCCCCCTCCCAAGTAAACAGTGGAGGAGAAGAGATAAGAGAAGAAGGAGAAGGAGGAAGGAAGAAGAAGATGTAGAAGTAGGAGAGGAATAGGAGGGGAAGGGAAGAAGATGGAAGCCATACCAAGATGCATGGCTGCCCCACATCTCCTCCCCAAGCTGACCGGACCCAAGGGAGAAGAGAAAGAGGGGGAGAAGAGATGGAGAGGATGGTTGAAAGGAGAATCTCACCAAGGTAAGACTCCAAGCTTGGAACTTCTCTCTCAGTTTCCATTTTGTATTTTCATGATTTCTTGAGCTTGGGTTAACCTAGGGTTCCATTTGGAACTTAAGGTGATGCTTGGCCCTAACTGGGAGCTCTAATGGAGCTAATCTAGACCTCTAAGTGCTGCATTTGCAGCCATTGTGGTGAACCCTTGATCCCAAGCCATAGAACCCAACCCTTGGACCAATGTGAGACCAATCCTTGTAGGATCTTGGATCCTTGAAGTGAACCTAGGTTCTAGTGACCCTAAGGAGGCTTAGACACCTCTCCCTTGACCTTGAAGAACTAGGGTGCTCCAAGCTTCAAGCTAGAGCAAAAGCCCTCTGAAATCTCGAAAGAGGCTGCCGGCGGACGAACGATCGGATCCACCAATCGTGGTACCGCCTATCAATTCGTTCAGTAGAACCCCTGTGTGTTGAGTTGCCCGAATGAAGGAACAAACTCAAGTTTGTTGCATCTGCCTGAGGCCAGTTGCTCTCGGGTATATCTCAGGGATTGAATGGATGTAGAGGCGGACCCAAGAAGCACATCCGCCCATTGATCCACTCCCTTTCTGGGGTGTCTCAGGTGTCGAACAGATGCATGATCGTATCCAAGTAAGTTGATCCGCCCATGGGTCCGCTCGCTCTGTTTTACCTTTTGGCTTGACCGGAGTCAGAGACGGACTCGCCTCTGCTAAAACCGTCCGTGAGTCCGCTCGTGCTGTCTTGGTTGAAATCTGATTTTTACATTGAGGGCCTAACATGGGACCCTTCTATGCATGCTTTAATGATTGTTTTTGTATTCCTAGGCTACCCAACTCGATGGATAGCGGGGAATCAAAGTGAGATTTATGTCAACCACACACGACGACGTCCGTGTTAGGTGAGTCAGTTCTAGGTGACTTTGTTGGGTTTGAATATATATCATATGCAATCTTAAGCATGTTATTATATAGATATAAGCATTATGTGCATTGCATTATTATTCAATTGTGAACTGTTATGAATGTGATATTATTCTCACCATTGTATCGGGCTACGGTGTCGGGTGTGCCGGTGTCGGAATCCCAATTTATTTAATTATGAAAACTATTATATGTCATCCTGATCTGTATATGTCGCGCCGTGCTGGTACCTGGGTACTAGATGGAATGAGACGTTAATGCACCCGGAATACCTCTCGGGACGATAGGACTTGCATATAGTATATTTGTGGCTAGGATGCTTGTTCCCATATGCTATGACCCTTGCCAACAGGGGTTTATGTGTTGGATAGTCTGAGCACCTAATGGCTGTGGAGGCGGGAGAGGCCAGCTCAAGGGTAGTGATGGCTATCGGGGTCTGCCACTAGGTGGTCATGATGACTTCTACCGGTGTAGGTCCCCTCGTGATAATTGAGGTTTCACTGGGGCGATAGGATAAGTAACCATCAATGTCTCCCGAGTTATCATAGTGGCATACACTTGACCGATAGAATTCTGTGCCAGGTGGAAAATGAATCTAACATTAGCATGCATCATCCTGCTTGATATTGATTGTATGATGTATGTGCATTCCCCTTTGCTCTCTCACTAGCTAGCGTAGCTAATCCCATTGCACAACCCCTTTTTAGTTGTTATACAGGAGGTACTACTTTGATGAGCACCGTTGGATGCGAATCAAGTGGTGTTGGAGGCCGTGACTTGGATGTAGATGTACACCTAAGATTGGTGCCCTTGGAGCAATTATTTATTATTTAATTTCTATCTTCATTCTAAAATCATGTATAAACTGTATGTTTATTTATAAGGAGAGTAATGAATGGTTACTTATATGAAAATTGTAATATGTGTTATCATTAGAGAATCGATGCTCCATAATTTCACATGATTTAATTTAGTTTCGCTTTCGCTAACTCTGTAATTGGAACGATTTATTTCATTTTAGTACATTCCTTTTTGTTATCAATGTGTGATGACAGGGTGGACTATGGCTCGGGATACTGCATCTGTGATCTTAGTAGGTGTTGGGATGATACGTGTTGTTCTAGTCATCCCCCTATGTAACAAAATATCTAACATCGGGATGGGGGTGTGACAACTCTACATCTAAGAAATCTGACCTTTTGGATTAGCATGAGAAGAGTAACCTTGTAAAATACTACTGAGAATACATGGTTCGTACATATATGGGTAGGTTATATGGATTCTGATCCTCTGCGACCAAGCATGTAGCGGCCATTGTGCTGTCTTCACCCAGTCAAAGGTGAAATGACCGCCCTAATGGCCGCTACCTACCCGACTATAGAGGATCCGGTGATGGCTCTGGAAAGGAAAACAGATTTTTATTTTTTTGGGGTAAAAAAGGTGTAATAAAAATTTGCCAAGTTTGGAAGCGAAAAAGATGAGATTCATATATGTGCATGAACGGTGGACAACAGACAATTTGGCCCGCGTTGATTTACTGCTGTCCAATATAATAGTTGCTTTTCTTTATTTCACCCATTCCTTTTTCAAGAGCTGTCCGCCACCAAGATGCAAATAAGACTTTATATTTTTTTCTTTTGGGTACAATTAAGACTGATTCACTCTTGCTCGCATGTGACTGTCTACGCTTAGGATTCCCTTGGTGACCCAATAATTACTCTTTAAGCGCAGCTTTCTATGAAGTAAAAATAATGAGATTCCCATAAGATATAAAGAGTTTCACTTGTAATAGGACATCTTGGGGAAATACCATCCCCCTCTCTCTAAGTTTTCATAATAGTAATCAAATTCTCAAGTTTTAAAATATGATAATGCCCTCCTTTACTGTTTAAAGATTCTATCAACCGTACCCTAACGGGTTGAAAAACACCATTAAGTGATGATGTGGGCATTTTCAATTTTTTTAAAACCCTAGATTACCCTTAATATAATTTTGTTCCAATTTTGCCCTCTTCAACCCCAAAACCCCCTTTTTCATGTTTCTTCATCTTCTTCTTCTTCCTCGCACGCCCCACCCCTGCAACAGTGCCCCTTTTTCATCTTCTTATTAATGTATATAGGCTTTAAGACCGAAGGATAGACACTTAAAAATGATATTCTTACAATAACATTAACACATGTAGAATCTATATTACAGTAAAAATCATAGACACAACTATACTAGACTGGCTAATGGGCATGGACCTCTGCTTTTTAACTACAATCACATTTATGATGAAATGGAAATGAGAAGCAAATAGAAATTGGGTGGAGGGTGGAAGGCGGAAGTTGGGGTGATTGTATCTCGATAAACCACAATTTCTAGCATTGAAGGGAGAGAGAAGCGTTTTGTGGCTGTACTTGAGACAGCGATGACGGAAGCGAAGGGTGCAATTCCTCTGGTGCTCCACGATTTGGTGGTAGTACAAGTGATGGTGGTGGGGGTGGTGCTGGAGGAAATCCTGTTCCCCATAAAAATAAAAAATAAAAATTGCAGAAATAAAGAACCCTTCCCTCATGTGAGATATGTGAAAATGATATCTCCCTTGACCTTGGTCTTGGGCTCTTGATTATATTTATAACATAAAGAAACGGTTACACAAAAGACTAACAGCATACGTGCCAGCTGGATACAGGTGTGATCACAATAATAAACACAACAATACAAGTGTGAGAAAGGCTGACTACGTTACACCCATAACACCCTCCTGCAAATTCAAGGCTCCTAGAAGGAGATTGAGTTTGGAACGTAACAGTAGAAATCTCGTCAATGAAAGACCCTTTATCAATATATCAGCCAACTGATAATGGAGAGGTAACGAACAGAAATATCGCCCTTTGCTACCTTGTCATGAACGAAATGAAAATCAATTTCAAAATTTTAATGTGCTTCATTTGGGAATGGAAAACCAGATTGGCACTAAGGTATGTTGCACCAATGTTGTCACACCAAAGTATAGGGGAAGACGGTAAAGAGATACGGATCTCCCTAAGTAAGGACTGAATCCAAGTCAGTTCTGTAGTAGCAAGGGCCAACACTCGATACTCACTTTCTATGCTTGATCGGGCCACCGTGGTTTGCTTGCAAGACTGCCAGGAAACCAAGTTGGGGCCAAGAAAAATCAGATAACCCCCAATTGATTTGCGATCATTCGGACAACTAGCCCAATTCGCATCAGTGTAAGCAGAGATAGAACAGCTTGACGACCGGAGCAAAGGAAGTTCATACTGGGTGCTCCCTTTTAAGTAACGTAGAACACGCTTGAGAGCTGTCCAATGTGCATCCGTGGGCTGGGCCAGAAACTGGCACAACTTGTTTATCGCAAAAGCAATGTTTGGGTGGGTCAACATGGCATATTGCAAAGCCCCAACAAGGCTTCGATACTCCGTAGGATCAGCTAAGGGCGTGCTAGTAGACCTTGACAAGGTAGTCGACTGGACCATGGGAGAGGAGATGGGCTTGATGCCAAGCATGTTGGCCCGTTGCAACAAATAAAAAACGTCCTTCTGCTGAGATAAAAGGATGCACTTGAGTGTTGGCAGAAGCTCAATACCCAAGAAATAACGTGCTGACCCAGGATCTTTCAAGGCAAAATCAGAGGCCAAAAGATCAACCAGGGAAGCAATAGCAGTAGCTGAGGGCCCAGTGACAAGAATGTCATCAACATAAACTAAGATATACAATGGACCAGTCGGCGAATGACGAAAGAACAATGAGGAGTCAGTCTTAGAGTCCATGAAGCCCACACTAAGAAGGAACGAACTCAAATGGTGAAACCAGGCCTGTGGAGCCTATTTGAGCCCATATAAGGAGTGACGTACACACATGATCTGGGAAACGAGTATCCTTATATCGAGGTGGCTGGGCCATTTGGAGATATCCTCATGTAGGGCCCCATTCCAAAAGGCATTATTGACATCTAACTGCTGAATGCGCCAATCAGAGGAGATAGCCAAAGCTAAAATGATACGAATCGTAGTGGGCTTCACCACAGGATTGAAGGTTTCAGAGTAGTCAAACCCATATTCTTGAGTATACCCCTTTGCAACCAGGTGGCTTCATGCCGCTCTACTTGACCATCGAACCTATATTTAATCCGAAATATCCACTTACACCCAATGACGTGACGGTCAGAGGGCGGCGGAGTAAGAACCCAAGTACCATTTAAAATTAAGGTATTATATTCGATGTCCATGGCATTGCACCATTCTGGATATCGTGAGGTCTGGGTGTAACAAGTTGGCTCGGTGTACGAAGAAATAGTAGAGAGAAAGCCATTGGTAATGGATGCTTAGTAGCAAGAAAGCTACGAGGGACCTTGGGAAAACACGAATTCCATCCATAGAGCAAGTAACCATGGAATATGTTCTGGTAGTGGGTAGAGATGGTAGATGAGTAAGCTCGACGACAAGGGAAACTAAAGATAGTGGTCCATTAGCAGAATCAGAGAGTGGCCCATTAGCAGAACCAGAGAGTGGCCCATTAGGAGAAGAAGTAGAAAGAGGCCCATGGGAAGAAACAGGCACCAACCCATTGGGAGAACTAGCAGGCGTGAGCCCAAGTGACATAGCCGAAGAACTGGCAACGGCCCAGTAGGGGCAGCCAAAGGAACACCGTGTGACGCTGCAGAAAATAATGGAGGACAGGATGGCCAAAAGGAAACAGAGGGCGTAGGAGAAGGAGAGGAGCACTCAGAGGAAGGAAAACAGAGCTCATCAAATGTAACATGACAAGAAACAATTACTTTGTGCGTAGAAGGATTGTAACACTTATAGCCCTTGTGCTGTGTACTGTAACCAATAAAAATGCATCGTGTAGAATGAAAAGAGATTTTATACTGGTTAAAGGGTCGTAAAAGAGGATAATAGGCGCAACCAAAGGTTTTAAGGAAAGTGTAATCAGGATCACGACCTAGCAATTTGAAAAGGGTGAAGTGGGAAGACGATTGATAATGAAGACAGTAGTGTGAAATGCATGACCCCAAAATGAAAAAGGAAGACTGCTGTGTGCCACCAGAGAGAGACCCATATCTACAACATGTCTATATATGCTTTCGTTCCACAGTACCATTTTGCTCCGATGTATGAGGACAAGAGAGTCGATGGGCAATACCACAGGTCGACAAAAAAGAACGAAAAGCACGAAACTCGCTACCCCAGTCTGACTGAAAAGCCTTAAAAGAGGTGCTAAACTGATTCTCAACCAAAGCTTTGAACAACTGAAACGTAGATAAAGCATCCAATTTCTTAGCCAAAGTATAAATCCAGGTGAACCTGGTAAAGTCATCAACAAAAGCCACATAGAAACGATGTCCATCAGTGGACAACACAGGGGCTGGTCCCCACAAATCTGAGTGTACTAGTTGTAGGGGAGAGGTTGTTGTAGACGTTGTGGGAGAGAAAGGAAGCTTGTGAGCCTTCCCAAATTGGCATGATGGACAAACAAAAGGGCTGGGTGTACCTCCAACAATCGGAAGACAACAACGAGACAACAGCCGACGAACAACATTATTAGAAGCATGGCCAGGGCGAGCATGCCAAATTGCTAGTGAAGAACGAACAGCAGAAAATCCAGAAACAACAGAGGAACCAGAAGTAGAAGACAAGCTCATGGTGCCAGGCAAGTCCAATTGATACAAACCATCCTTAAGCGGCCTGGTCAGCAGAGTACTCCCCAAGCACCGATCTTTGATATAAAAACATTGAGGATGCAATTCAAAGAAGACACAGTTATCTTGACAAAATTGACGAACGGAGAGAAAATTTTGTTGCATAGACGGAACATGAAGAATATGATTAAGGCTAAACTGAGCAGCACCATTGGAAAACTGAGATTGACCTAAGTGTTTGATAGCCAAACCTATCCCATTGCCGAGGTGAACTAAGTCCGAGCCAGTGTACTCCGAGGAAGATTGAAGGGAGCCAAGATCTGAAGTCATATGATGAGAAGCCCCTGTGTCCGAAAACCAGGAGCCAGACGTCCCAGCGTAATGCGCTTGAGGGGGATCAGAGTTAAAACGCTGATAGCAGAACTTCGTCGAATGACCTTAGTGATTGCAGATCTAGAATGTAGAACGGCCAGTGAAAGAAGAAGAAAGAGCAACACCACCACCATGATCAAATGAGTCAGAACCACCGCCACGATCAACACAGGCACTACAATCAGGCCGATCATAAAAACCACCACGATCAGGAAAATGACCACCAGGACGAAAAGATCGAACAGATTCCCCTAGGCGAGCGACTGAAGAGTGCTTGGAGGCAGAGGAGTCAAAACCCAGCGTAGCAGTTGCAAGATTGGCAGAGACATTAGTCAGATCTTGAAGAACCGAAGAGGCGTGAATCTCCTCACTGAGAAGCAAGCCATAGAGATCACGCATCTTCACCAACGTCTCGCGAGTGGTCACAGAAGTGACAAACGAAGAGAACTCCGAACCGAGACCACCGAGCGTAAAAAGAACCAGATCCTCCTCAGAGACGAGAGCCAATTCATCAGACACCTTCTTGATCTTGAGAAGGTAGTCAGACATAGAATCCAAACCTTTCTTGATGCCGTGTAAACTCATACGAAGTTGCATCACTCGTGCCTGAGAATGAGAAGCATAAGCAGAAGCAAGAGCCTACCAAACATCGCGAGAAGTTTCAAGACCAACGATCTGTGAATGAACACTCTCCGTTAAAGAAGAAAGGATCCAACTGAGTAGGAGCTGATCCTGCCGCTGCCATGTAACATAAGCAGGATTGAGGACCGGAGTGGAGGAAGACGAAGAAGAAACGAACTCAGGAGGACAGGAAGAACTGCCGTCAACCAAACCTAGAAGGCCAGATCCGCGAAGGAGAGGCATAAGATGAGAACGCCACACCAAATAATTCGAAGAAGAAAGCTTAATCGACAAAAAATGGTGAACATTAGAAAAGGAAAGAGATTGATCAGGCAAAGGGGAAGAAACATCAGAGTTTGAGAGATCTGACGCCATGAGCGAAAGAGAAGAAAAAAAATTCCTCACAGGCAAATGATCGACTGGAGCTCTAATACCATGTGAGATATGTGAAAATGATATCTCCCTTGACCTTGGTCTTGGGTTCTTGATTATATTTATAACATAAAGAAATGGTTACACAACAGACTAACAGCATACGTGCCAACTGGATACAGGTGTGATCACAATAATAAACACAACAATACAAGTGTGAGAAATGCTGACTACGTTACACCCATAACATCTCACAACGATCACTCCAAATCTCCAACCCAAATTGACACTGGATGGTTGTTCTTCCAATTTGAAAGCCTGGAATCACTGTGAATCTCACCTTGGGTAGAGTTTTACAAGGCGACACAGCTTTCCTTGTGACATTCTCCATATAAGCCATGGAGAAATCAACCCCTCTTTCTACCTGAAAAATCTCAACCACGGGGTCGAACGCAAAGGCCAGCTTATGAAGCATCCAAATTGAGCTAGCCATGGTAACAAACGACTCGTAGAAAATAGAGGATGACCTCCAAGAATCCAAAACCACTTCATTTTCCTCCATGTTTCTTAAGAGAGTCAATTGCAAAATCGTTGCTAGGGTCCAGTCCTAGAAGCTCCATTGCATCTCTTGTTCCATGCCCGACGAATTGCCTCAGAAACTTTTTCCGCAAATGGTAGACGACTCAACACCATTGCACCAATCCTCATCCGTTCCCAAACCAAAACTCTCCAGAAGAATGGTAATATTATCTTTTGAACTGTTGTTTTAACACCGTTGGCCACTTAGGGTATGGTTGATAGAATCTTTAAAAAGTAGGGGAGGGCATTATCATTTTTCAAAACTTGGGGATTGAGTTGATATTATGGAAACTTACAGGGGAGGGGGATGATATTTCCCCTGCATCTTATAATGTATCTCAAATTCATTGAAAGGAATCTACCCAGATGGACCCAATTAGGCACACAATCATTGGTTTTTTTTGTTTTTTTGATAAATTATATGATGAATTTCACGTTTGGAGTATCAATGTTGGAAGTATCTAATGATCTAAATTTATGTTTGGGTAGTTATGCAAAGATGTGAATGCACCACCATTAGAAGAACAGCTTCAGCCCAGAAGGTCATATGATACCAGAGAATTCTACCGACATCTTCTGGCACTTCTATTAATAGGTAGATGAGTTCTATGACAGCATGGACACATGAATAAGTGAAAATAAAGGTTAGTATAGGTCCAATGAACAAGAGACAATCAGGTAAGTTTGTACTGCGAAAGAACGGAAAATTATCACCTCCAGTTTGCTGACCGACCCAGTTCCCCAGTTCCTCTAATAGGGGGATGGTGGACCCCACCCGGGCAGGGTGTTTGGGCATGGGTAGAGAGGTCATTTCAGCCCCCCTTTGTTAGAGGAACTGGGGAACTGGGCCGGTCAGCAAACTGGAGGTAATAAAGATCCGCGAAAGAACATAAGACGAGAAAAAGTAAAAACTATTTATGATTACCAATGTGCAGTAGCAGATTACATTAACTTAATGCTAGAAGTTGTTCTGCTCCAGACTTTAATTCACCTGTAACTGATAGATTAACACATAGATTTGCATATTCTGTTAAGGAGAAATGTCAGAATCATTTTTCTCAGATGTTCAGATTACAATTAGCAAAGTAAAAAGAAAAATCAAAGTAAATAATCTACTGATTGGACTGTAATCTTAGATAGAAATCACTATTTACTTATTGTTTTTAATTGAATATTTATGAAGGATTTGATACTGCTATGTGATTTCTATAATTGTAAGCCTGGAAGAAGAAAAGCATGAATCAGTGATAGAATCAGCTCCCTTAGCCAATTTTGGATGTTCAATACCAGCTAGGCCAAGGGTCCGCATGTGTGCAAATCGTCATCTCAAGGGCGTTATCGTAATTTGACAAAGAGGAGATTTCTCAAGAAAAATCGATAGTTGACTCATTGCATCAGTAAAATTAAATGGTTAACATTTATTTCTTGGGTCGCGTCAATTCGGTTCAAGGAGGAATTATGGCCAAAAAATGGATTATGGCAAAGTTGGAAAGTGTGAAGAAAGAAAAAATAAGAAAAACAAATAAAGAAAGATCTCTCTCCCTTATTTCTCTCTTCTCATACGTAAACCCTCTCTCACACATATTTCTCTCCACATTTATACCTTTCAGTCCCACATATTTCTCTCTCCCATATATGCCTCTCTCCTTTGATTTCATTCCTAATTTCCTCCCTTCCGCATCTCTCCACAGAATTGATCTTTCTTCTCTATGATTGGAAAACAGATTTTCTCTCATTCTTTATGTGGAAACTATCAAAGGGATATGAGGAAAAAGGGGTATTCAATAGGGAGACAGCAAGCTATAAGTAGAGGGGATTTTGGAGAAAAGGAGTTTGTCCTTGGCTGTGGGTTTTTCTGGTTCTCGGTTTGGGGAGAAGAAGGCTTGAAGAAGAAGAAGAAGAGGAAGAGCATCTACCATCGCCACCATCCATCACCTTCACACACTTGAATCGCCATTGCTGCCATTGCTTCTACTCTCTTCTTCCATCTAATTCTCTTGGCTTGTATCCCTAACTTCTCTTTGGTAATTCATGTTAAATGAGTAACTAAACTTGCTGCTATTTTTGGGAAGATGATACTTTAAGGAAGAGTTAATTATTCATTCTCTTTTCTTATTGATTGCTTGGAAAAGACTTAGGCATCCCATTGTGATTTTTGTGTAATCATGTTTACATCTAGTTAGGGTAAGTTGTTTCTATGATTCAAGTTAACCTACCAAGCAATGGTATTGAATTGATTCATGTGGTCATATCGATGATACAGTATACCTGAGTGGAGTGT